>NW_027326424.1:1673483-2399467 GCF_048164855.1 Canis lupus baileyi | reverse complement strand
ATTGAGGGTAGGGCTGGGGAGACAATATGGATATTTTCCTGTAAAATTCTTATCATCTGATTAAATTAAATGGAAATTAAAATAAAAGACTGTTATTGGCCTTTTCTTTCTAATTGTGTTTCTCACACACTTGGACAATTTATATCTTAATGAAAATGAGGCTCAAGAGATGCTTTTAAAATCCAGGAGGGGAAATTAGAATGCATTCCCCTTGATTGCAGCATTTGCTATTTTAAAGGGAAAAAACATCAGTGGTCACTTATAAATTGTGATTCTGACCTACATTGCAGAGCTAGCAAATTTCCCTGCGAAACTGATCAATAACACGCTGTTGAAAGAGGACCTTGCTAACAGCCTTTCCTTAGAAAAAGCTAAGGTTGACAGTCCAGGAAACAATTTTTTCAATTTCATCTACTCTCTTGGAATTCCCAGCAGGTAAAATTGCTCCCTGTTTCATAGTCACAGAAGCATTTCCCTTAAAGTAATAATGTTGGTGTTGATTGCATTTTTTATTTTATTTTTAAAAAAGATTTTATTTATTTGTTCATGAGGGACGCAGAGAGGCAGAGACATAGGCAGAGGGAGAAGTAGGCTCCCCACTGAGCAGGTACCTTGATGCAGGACTCTATCTCAGGACCCAGGGATCATGACCTGAGCCCAAGACAGACGCTGAACCACTGAGTCACCCAGGTGCCCTTTGATTGTATTTTTAATATGAAACTTATAAGTAGGTGCTTCTGGGTAATCATGGTAGCCAGCTAGCTGTATCTGACACCCTTTCTCCCAGCTTCTGGTACAGTGCCCTGGAAAGATGCATAGAGAATACTGAACTGCAGCAGAGGAGGAAACAAAAGGAAAGGCAGTGAATCAAACTTCACATGAAATTTCTGCTATCATCAGTGGAGCAGAATTGAGATTCTTGTTTTTGGATTATGCACCACCCATCCAATTTTTAAAAAGATTTTATTTATTTATTCATAAGAGACACAGAAAGAGAGGCAGTGACACATCCATCCACTTTTTATATCAGAATAGAATAAAGAAGCTCAAGGTTGATAGGAAGAGATATTATTGAGCTAACCTCTTTGTAAAGGCAGACATCCCCTCAATCAGGATTTCCCAACTTTGGCCCTATTGACATTTGGGACCAGACAATTCTCTGTTGTGGGGGACTGTTCTGTATAATGTGAATGGCTCAGCAGCATTCTGGTCTCTACCCACTGGATGCTAATAGCGCGTCCTGACCCCTGGTTGTGATAATCAAAAATGTCTCCAAACATTGTCAAGTTCCTTCAGGGAGGAAATAGTTCAGGTTGAGAATCATGATATAGATGACTAGCTTAGCTAGAGCCTCCAGCTTCTCTGTCCTACCTCTCTTTTGTCTCTTTTCTTTTTTTTTTTTTATGACAGGAAGTCAATGGGGAGCACATTGCAGTGCCCTGACAGCTGAGGCAACTTGTCCCTAAAAAGATTTTAAGAAACTCATTTGGATCAAGATTCATCCATGGTGATAGAAGTTAAAGTAACGGTTATCTTTGAAGGAGAAGATGGGAGGGATGCAAAAGAGGCTTCTCCAGTGGTAGAAGCATTCCATATCTTGATCTAGGTGGTGGTTATCCATCTGATAAAATTCAATGAGCCCAACTTTTAGGCTGAGTACAATTACTATATTTAAGTTATACCTCCATTAACAATAAAAATAGAGAAAAAGAAAAGAAAAAGAAACTCCAACACAAGGCATATCAAAAGGAAAAGGACAAGGACTATTTCTTTGAAGATTGATAGTGAGAGTGAGCCTTTGAAAATGAAAAGATGTGAACATTTTAGAATGTATGTGCTTGCATCAAAGAGCTCTGCTTTGGGAGCCAGTAGATTATCACGTAGTCCATGCTGGTGGCTCTCTATCATTCCTATGAAGTAAAGAGGAAATTAGAATTAAAAGCTGGGGCTATAATTCAACCTTTTGTCATAATCTTGGAGTGATTTCAGCAAACTACAAAGATAATGGATTAGTTTTAAAAATGCAATGGATTAGTCCACCTGAGCCATGCCAACAGAAATGGAGTGCATATGCCCAGAAAGTTAAGAAGGAGAAGCTCCATATGAGCCACTCATCTGTCTCCTTGAATGCAAGCACTGTACTAATCAGTATCCCATACAGGTCTTCTACTGCATGGGTAATGTTCTCTAAGGCACAGTCCTCTGTTGCCCCTCTCCCAGTAACACCAATGCTTTTACATCTAAATCTAGAAAGCAGTGTCCTGGGGCTAGAGTGCAAGGGGCCGGCCATGGCTTATTTGTTTGGGGAATAGAGTTCCTGCAAGTAGAGCATTATGTCCAGAGCAAGAACAGTGAACAGGAAGTATACTTGGAATAAAGCTTGACATGAATGTAGAGCAGTTAGAATTCTAGAATGGTCAGTGCAATAGTGGCAGATCTGGCACCTCACATTACATATCATCTACGTAAAAATGGTGTGCCCACTACGTTTCATGACAATTTTTCTAGCCTTCCTTCCTGCCCAGGTCTCTACCTCTAACAGAGATTTGGAAGCTGCTGCTGTTGTTCAAAGCACCAGCGAGTGGGGAGGCATCAGGCATCTGCCAGTTCACAAATCTCAGCAGGTTCATATTTGAAACATGATCATTCTGTCCAGAGTGGCTGGTATGTCTGAAACCCTTTAGTGTGCTGCGTGTGGTTAATCTGTTAGATCTTCAGGATGTCTACAATGGTCAGTTTGTCCAGGTTAATGAGAGGTCTGTGCTCTTTCTCTTTTTCTTTCTTTCTTTCTTTCTTTCTTTCTTTCTTTCTTTCTTTCTTTCTTTCTTTCTTTCTTTCTTTCTTTCTTTCTTTCTTTCTTTCTTTTTCTTCTTCTTTTCTTCTTCTTCTTCTTCTTCTTCTTCTTCTTCTTCTTCTTCTTCTTCTTCTTCTTCTTCTTCTTCTTCTTCTTCTTCTTCTTCTTCTTCTTCTTCTTCTTCTTCTTCTTCTCCTCCTCCTCCTCCTCCTCCTTCTCCTTCCTTCCTTCCTTCCTTCCTTCCTTCCTTCCTTCCTTCCTTCCTTCCTTCCTTCTTCCTTCCTTCCTTCCTTCCTTCCTTCCTTCCTTCCTTCCTTCCTTCCTTCCTTCCTTCTTCTTTTCTCTGGTATCTCTTCTAGGTCTAGATGAACTCTAGTATGTTTAGGAGGCAAAGAGGACTGAGAACATATGTGGCTGGGCTTTGGATATGTGCATGGAGCTCCCGCATGCCACTTTAGGACATGGGTTCCCACTGGCCCAAGATTGTTCCACTGGCATGTCTTAAATAGCTTCCTCCTCTTCTAAAGAAGGGGAAATCACCCTTGCCTTGCCTTGTCCTACTTCCTAGCTGCTCCCTGCCAGGGATATTCTGCAGAGGTGAGACAGTCTGGTTGTATCTTGCCCAAACCCCAGCCTGGGACCCAGGAGACCCGGGCAATAGAGACTTCTTCCCTTTGCCCTTTCCCAGTGTCTCACTCTCACCTAACACTGTCATAGATTAATGGATTCCCCATCAGTGGCCTCAACATACTTCTATTCTACCTCCCAGCTTTGTGTAGTAAGAGCCATTATTCATGGATTCACTTATTTATTAGTTCATGCATTTATTTAGTAAGCATTTATTATTTCTTATTTGACATCTATTGTGTTCCAGGCATTACTTTATGGGTGAGGGCTATAGCAATATATGAGACAGACAAGATCCTTATTTTCTAGAGTTTATTTCTTAGTAGAGAAAACAGACTAAGTGAATAAACAATCTAACAAACATATATTAGAAGGTGGTAAGTGTTATGATGTAAATAAGACCAGGACATGTGGTACTGACTGGGGTAGGGTGGGGAGTACTTAGAAGATGTAGTAGTTTGTCTACACAAATGAGACTGTCAAAGGCTTAGGAACATCTTAAAATAGCCCCAAGTTTATTAACTGTGGTCCATACCTGATAGCCTATTGGTATCCATTTTCTCCTGTTCTTTCCAAAACAAACCACTTTCCAAGTGTTCATTTGTCTCGGGGAAAGCTGAGTGAACTAGCTTCAGTGGTTGGTCCTGATTAATAGCACCCAGTCACAGTAACATCATTCCCTTGCCAGTAATTGGTCTAAGAATCTGAGCCTAAGCCAATCAGGATATAGTATTTTCCTGTCACTAGAGATCTGTTCAGGAATGGGCACCTGATCCATTTTGAGGCAGTGAGAAGTGCAGGGGAGTTTTCTGGAAATGTCTGGGATGTTTTCTGCTCTTAATGGGAAAAGATGGTCTGTCTCTTTTACTAGATGTGAATGAGGAAGTAAGCAGACAGTTATTCTTGGCAGGTGGCCTACAGCCATGAAGGAAATACTCCTGAGAGGAAATCTGACCCTCAGCATAGCTGAGTGTAGAGAAGGAAATTATCTGGTTCTTGAGGACATTAGTGAACCTCTAAGCCAGCCCATTTTGAAAGCCTGATCTTCAGCACTCATCATTTCTGTAGAGGTCACAGCTTCTGTTTATGCACAGGGCAAGCCAGAGAGCCCCTAGGAGCAGCCCTCAACCAGTGGATGAGAGATGATGGATGACTTCCCCAGCTTTGTCTCTTGCTTGAGACAACTCTGAGCATCCTATGTGACAGAGAAGCCCTCTCCAAGTAGGGAACATTTACACTGAGCTGTGAATGACAACAAGAAGCCATCAGTGAGAAGAGTACTCACAGCTGAGGCACTAGGCTGGCAAAGACTAGTGTAGGATTTGTTTTGGCATATTCTAGAATCAGAAAAAGGAGAGCAAGTATGACTGGGCCCTGGTTAAAAGACAGCTGGGGTTCTAGAATCAGGCAGTTTGGTTAAGTCCTCCTCCTTGTCTTGCTTGCAGTTTAGTCTCAAGCAAGTTCCTTAACCCTTTTGAATTTTAGTTTCCTCATCTTCAAATGGACTTAATAATTGTACCCACATGACAGCATTGTAATGAGAATCAAATGAGCTCATGAATGTGAAATGTTTATTATAGTCCCTGGCCCAGAGTAGTTATTCTCTCATCTAGACTAGGTTTGCTTGCCTAATGTTCAATTTGCCATGGGTTTTACATCTTTCTGGGGTCATTGTCAGAATAAAATCACACTCTGCTGAAACTTGGGACTACAGAGTACGAACCACTGTGCTGGTAAACCCCGAGGAACCATAGCTAAGCATTTTATATAGAGAGATTATCTGGATCCATTTAGAGCTCTAGCTGCCCCAGAATTTTTTTCCTTGCCAGGAAATCTGGAAGCATGCCTTAAAAGCTTGCAAATGTGAGATCAGTGTATCATCTGAGCAAGAACACATCGCCTCTCCTGTAGCAGCCCCTGCTATAAACTACCAAAAGATAATCTGTCAAAATCCATAAAGACTGTGGCTCATGATAAACACTTGGCCAATTTGTCCATCAAATAAAATTAAAAACCTACTACAGACATGCTATTGAGGAAAACTGGAAGTGCTAATACGGTTCCACTGGAACACACATAATTTATTACCTGACTGGTCTTGACACATGTATTGTGGGCTGCTTTGAAAGCCTGTCTCTGGACTATGCGCTCTAAAGGATATTATTACTTTAGGAAAGATTCTGAAGTAACCCTTATGTCGATGGCCATCAAAAATTCTCCTGCCTCTTTAGGCCATGTTCAGCTTCCAAGGAAGCTACTGCAAAATTGCATATGTTAATTGCACAAGTGACTATGCAAAGTAATTCCAAAGCTTACCTGCAAGAGACAGGAATTCCACCCAGAATCCTTTAGCTGTGTGTTATCACGAGGCCACGAGGAAAGCTTATTGGATTTAATAACACATATTTGCTTACAACAAGGGCCAAGAAAATGTGTTTCAATTCACCTGCCAGAAGTGATATTTTCTTTTGAGCTCCCTGTCAGAGAGTCTAGTAAAATAATACAAACTGCTAAGTAATATTTATCTAGGGCAAGTAATATTTTTCTGACTTCTAGAAAGCTCTTAAAATAATCAAGCTTCTCCACATTTAGTCAAAAGCAGCTAAGTGACCATTTCTGTCTACCATCACTTGCTAATTTTCTATAATTATGTGCTATTAAAAGTGAAATGAAGAGATAGAGAAGGATACAATTACTCATTCTTTAACCTTATTAATAATAATAGTAATAATGACAGTTGATATTATGACAGCTTACCAGGGCCCAAGCAATATGCTTAACACTTAACTTATACCCATCTCATTTGATATTTCCAAAAAGTCTTTGGGAGAGGAAGATGTATTGTCATATTTTCTTAATAGGTGAGAAACAGAGACTTTAAAAGGTTAAGACATTTGTTCACAGTCACACTCTTAGTAGATGACTTGGTTGCATTTCTAACTTGGACTGCCTGGATCACATATTCACCATATACTCTGCCTCCTCTGGTCCTAATTTACACATCTATATTTGTCTTCCTCTTCTAGGTGACTGGGGAGTCCAGGGTGCAGCCCAGACAGAGTTTCCAGACATGGTGTGGGAATGAGTGGGGCTGGCTCACAGCTGAGGGCATGGAGCAAAGCGTGACTGGACCAGAGCTGCAGGCCATGGGAGGGCCAGGCAGGGAGCAAGGGGATGTCTGAAATGCCCACTCCTAGTCCAGTGGCCCAAAGTAAAGGAACAGCAACAGAGAACCTGCAAAACGGAGCAAGCAAGTTTGGCAGGCAGCCTGGGGAGATTGCCAGAATCTGGGGAGACTTAGGTAATGGGGACTTATCAGAGGATGTCCAGGGCAAAAGTACTGGTGGGCAGAGCTGGGAAGGATGCTGAGCACATTCCCATGATCTGTGAGAAAGAGATAGTCATGTTTTCGCTCTTGCATAGATCTCATGAAGAGTAAGAGAAATAGCTCATGTGCAAGCACTTTGCAAACTCTGAGGTGAGAATGTTGTTACAAAGGGTTGTCTGTGTTTGTACACCCAAGGTCAAACAATCTGTGCATCTGTGTTTCTCTGGCAGCAGCCTTGGCCATAGATTGCTGACCTAGGACACCTCAGTTAGGTTTAGAACTCGGAGAAAAGTAAGAAGATAGTTTTAGCAAAGAAAGAGAGGAGATAACTTTCCAGCTTTCTCATGTGTTTTTGGGGGAGGATATTCAAATGTACCAAGAGAAGAATCAAAACTATTGCAAAATAATGCTTCAGTGTTGTGGTTTCTAGGTAATAATATGTGGCATATTATGAACTGGATACAGGATTTAAAATGCATATGGTGGATTTTATCTTGTAGCTCAATTCAACCTTGGTTAATGGCAAAGAGAATGTCCAGGGTTTGTGAATGCTGTCATTATTCTGGGCAGGACAGCATGACGGGGAGTTGCACTCAGATGCCATCAGGGAGGAGAGAACCTGATTGAGTTTAACATCCCCATTTCTTTTTTTTATATATAAATTTATTTTTTATTGGTGTTCAAATTGCCAACATATAGAATAACACCCAGTGCTCATCCCATCAAGTGCCCCCCCTTCAGTGCCCATCACCCAGTCACTCCCACACCCACCCACCTCCTCTTCTACCACCCCTAGTTCGTTTCCCAAAGTTAGGAGTCTCTCATGTTCTGTCTCCCTTTCTGATATTTCCCACTCATTTTTTTCTCCTTTCCCCTTTATTCCCTTTCACTATTTTTTTATATTCCCCAAATGAATGAGCCCTTTGTCCTTCTCCGATTGACTTATTCCACTCAGCATAATACCCTCCAGTTCCATCCATTTCTAAGCAAATGGTGGGTATTTGTCGTTTCTAATGGCTGAGTAATATTCCATTGTATACATAAAAGGCATCTTCTTTATCCATTCATCTTTCGATGGACACCAAGGCTCCTTCCACAGTTTGGCTATTGTGGACATTGTTGCTATAAACATCGGGGTGCAGGTGTCCCGGCGTTTCATTGCATCTGTATCTTTGGGGTAAATCCCCAGGAGTGCAATTGCTGGGTCGTAGGGCAGGTCTATTTTTAACTCTTTGAGGAACCTCCACACGGTTTTCCAGAGTGGCTGCACCAGTTCACATTCCCACCAACAGTGCAAGAGGGTTCCCTTTTCTCTGCATCCTCTCCAACATTTGTGGTTTCCTGCCTTGTTAATTTTCCCCATTCTCACTGGTGTGAGGTGGTATCTCATTGTGGTTTTGAAGTGTAGTTCCCTGATGGCAAGTGATGCGGAGCATTTTCTCACGTGCGTGTTGGCCATGTCTATGTCTTCCTCTGTGAGATTTCTGTTCATGTCTTTTGCCCATTTCATGATTGGATTGTTTGTTTCTTTGCTGTTGAGTTTAATACGTCCTTTATAGATCTTGGAAACTAGCCCTTTATCTGATATGTCATTTGCAAATATCTTCTCCCATTCTGTAGGTTGTCTTTTAGTTTTGTTGACTGTATCCTTTGCTGTGCAAAAGCTTGTTATCTTGATGAAGTCCCAATAGTTCATTTTTGCTTTTGTTTCTCTTGCCTTCATGGATGTATCTTGCAAGAAGTTACTGTGGCCGAGTTCAAAAAGGGTGTTGCCTGTGTTCTCCTCTAGGATTTTGATGGAACCTTGTCTCGCATTTAGATCTTTCATCCATTTTGAGTTTATCTCTGTGTATGGTGCAAGAGAGTGGTCTAGTTTCATTCTTCTGCATGTGGATGTCCAATTTTCCCAGCACCATTTATTGAAGAGACTGTCTTTTTTTCCAGTGGATAGACTTTCCTCCTTTGTTGAATAATAGCTGACCATAAATTTGAGGGTCTGCTTCTGGATTCTCTATTCTGTTCCATTGAACATCCCCACTTCTGTTGAGTACAGGGTGGAAATGTGTGGGGCTGGTCTTGGGGTCCTAGAGAACACACTGTTGGGTTTCTATTCCACTCCAGCAGCCCAGGGAACTAGAGTTAACAGCAGTAGGAGGCAGCTGTTTTCATGCAGCAGCCACAGGGAACACATCCAGCAGGGTGGCTTGTGCCTGATTTGGCTGGCAGCAGGACCAAGAAGGGACTGGGCAGAGGCACCGCTGTTACCTGGCATGGAGGCCTGGCGAAGAGCAAGCCATAAGCAGAATGCTGGAGGTTTTGCAGCTTCACCAATAGTTGGGAAGAAGCTGTGTAGAGACATTTCTCTACTGGAAATGCCCTTGGCTTCTGCTGCATACCATTTACTTGAGGCTGAATAGGAAATAGACATTGACATCAATCGGCCCTCTGCATCATTATCTGACAGAAGAATGCCAAGGACAGTCAGGAGAAATAAGTAAACCCATCCTTTCAGTTTGTAGGGGAAACACCAGGCTAGAGAAAGCCTTACCTTTGGGCTGAGTAAGCAGGGAAAAACCAGAAGAGCCAATATTGAAGAGAAAAATGGAGAACTCACTTTTCAGGATGGAGAGAAAAAGGACAAAGAATTTAATGACAAATGAATAGCTAAGAATCAGAAGGTAGTGATTAAACAGAGATAATTGAGGTTTCTAAAAAAAGGAGATTAGAGCAAAAGACTGAGAGTGACATTCAGATACATAAAAGAGGAAAACTTGCCTGATCTGTGGGAGCCCTGATTATGTATTTGGAAATCACTCATGCAGCATCTGCCTATATTAATGAAAACTTACCTAGGCACACCTTGGTAATTTTTAAAAATTTTAAATTCTTCCAAAGCATCCAGGGAGAAAATCAGGTGGCCTGCAAAGGAAGCAAATCCTATTTTACTCTGGTATACTCTCTATAGTATTAAAGTTTAGAAGAGCATAGATTATAGGGAGATATGGGCAAAGATTTGGTACAGGGTACAATAATTTTATTATTATTATATATATAGTTCCATTTCTGAAAAGGTAAGCTCAGTAGTTACCAAAGAAGGTTCCCTAAAAAAAAAAAAAAAAAAAAAAAAAAATGACTCTAGCTGGTCTAAAGATAGGAAACTCAGTAATGGGAAAATTCTTGTACAAAATGGTTTGCTCTAAACACAAGAGATCCACAAGTTAAATTTAAAGAACTGTTGCAAATATCGTTCTAAACCAAAGAAAAATATCAGAAGCACAATTGGAAAAAATACATTTAATAATAAATTTGGCAGGAGAGGTTATGTATGTTTGTCCAAAGTACTTGACACATAGTACATTCTCTATAAGCATTTGCTGAACGAATATAGGATTTTTACCATGTATGCAGAAATAAGTTGGAGAAATGAGGATGGCCAGGAGTTGGAGGAAGCTGAGTCATTTCCTCTTTCCCCTGCGTAAAGCAGAAAATGCAGGAGGGTAAGTGGTGGAACTTTCTGTTCCTTTTATGCCTTGTTCTTTCAAAGTGAAAGTCAAGTTCATTATTTCCAAGTGATTAATATTGTAAGCTCAAAGGGGCTTGGTCACATTCTCTGAATGAATAACTGAGGTCATGCATTTAGGAAGTGTAGAGCACTCTCAGAGCAGACAGGTACCTCTTGCCATATAAAAACAGTGCTGTCTCGGCGGGGAGGAGGCTGCTTCAAGATGAAGGTGAACATCTCTTTCCCAGCTATTGGCTGCCAGAAACTCATTGAAGTGGACGATGGATACAAACCTCATACCTGTTATGAGAAGCATATGGCCACAGACGCTGCTGCTGCTGCTCTGGGTGAAGAATGGAAGGGTTACATGGCCTGAATCAGTGGTGGCGATGACAGGGTAGGCTTCCCCATGAAGCAGGCGGTCCAGACCCACAGCTGTGTCCACCTGCTGCTGAGTGAGGGGTGCTCCTGCTACAGACCAGGGAGGACCGGAGAAAGAAAGTGCAGAGCTGTTCAGGGTTGCCTTGTGGATGCCAGTCTCAGTGCTCTCAACTTGGTCATTGTGAAAAAGGGGAGAAGGACCTTCCTGGCTTACTGATACTACTACGCCTTCTCACGGGGAGTCCAAAAGAGCTAGGAGAATCCACAAACTCTTCAGTCTCTCTAAGGATGATGCCCACCAGTATGTTGTGAGCAAGCCCCTAAATAAAGAAGGTGAGTAACCTAGAACCAAAGCAGCCAAGACTCGGCATCTTGTTACTCCATACATCTTCCAACACAAACATCGGCGTATGGCTCTGAAGAAACAGCGTACTACGGAAAATAAGAGGCTGCAGAGTAGGCTAAACGTTTGGCCTTGAGAATGAAGGAAGCTAAAGAAAAATACCAGGAACAGATGGCTGAGAGGTGGAGGCTGTCCGCTCTGAGAACTTCTACCTCTAAGTCTGAGTCCAGTCAAGGATGAGATTTTCTAAGTTTAACAAATAAGATCAGACATTAAAAATGTGTCTTCCTGGGTTTCTCGCTGTCAGCCAGGAAATTTTTCACATTGTTCCTCTGGATTTATATGATTCACTGAACTAAGTTAGCTAGAGCTTTCATTTGTAGAGAATTGATTGCAGATTGATTCACAACCATAATTCTTTTAAGGCAACCACTTAACAATGAGTCACAAAGTTGGCTTTTATAGGTGTCTGTATCTCTAGCTCACTCATTGCTGAGCAGTGCTATTTCTTCGTAGAAACAGTTCACTTTGAGGTTATGGGGACTTTATCCAACAATTGATAGTGGTTTGTGTTTATAAACAACTCCAAAATTGTTTGAGTCCAGCCGCTGCAGAGTGACGGAAAAATTAGTGAGGACTATGTGTATAGTTTGTCCCAGGGAAGACAGGAAAATTTTTTCTGGAGATGACTGATTTCAGAATCATTTGGTCACAAACCCCAGTGGCTGAAGGATTTTTTTTACCTTTGGGTTTATTATTATTCACACATATTGGATCATCTTTCAGATAATATGAAGTTGTTCCCTGATTTGAGGGTGAAGTCTAGGGAAAGTCATTATCTTTGTTCTAGGAAAGAAGCTTCAGGAGGGTGTACAATTCACCTGCCTCCTGAATTGGAGCTTGGTCCAGAATGAATGTGGCAGTGGGTTGGGGATTTCCTGGGAATTTCTTTGCTTTGCTTGAGATGTGCCAGAGATGTACAACCCTGTTCTTTGTTTTCTATTCTCTATTATATCCAGAGAACATTTAACTCTCTGTTTGAAGAAGGCTAAGGCTGGATTATTTTTGCCTGAAGATTATTGACTTTGTGAGTTATCAGGGGGTAAATTTTACAACACTTTTCCTGAATATAAATGTTATGTATACGTTGCAAGTGTGTTTTTATATATGCATACATGCATATGTATATACATATATAGTGTTTCAAAGCTAAATTCCATATTTTTATATTACCTATTTCTTTATTGTCAGTGCCTTTATGAAGTCAATAATCTTGACTTTATTACTATTACTTAATAGAAACAAAGGCAGGAAACAAAATCATCTTTTAAAAATATTTTAAATGACAAACTCTTATCTCCTAGCATCTGTGTAATTTTCTCAATAATCATGATTTCTTATCTCCTAGCATCTGTGTAATTTTCTCAATAATCGTGGATCGTAATGACCCAGTAGTTTGCAGAATATTTCCACCCACATATGTGTTCAGGTACTATATATGTATATATATATATACATATATATTTGAAAAATCACTTGATTTGATTCTATCACATAATATCCAAAAGACTTGGGACACCTGGGTGGCTCAGCGGTTGCTGAGCCGAAAGTAGGGTGTGATCCCAGGGTCCTAGGATCGAGTCCCACATTGCGCCCCCTGCGAGGAGCCCATTTCTCCTTCTGCCTATGTCTCTACTTCTCTCTGTCTCTCATGAATAAACAAATAAATCTTAAAAAAAAAATCCAAAAGTCTTAATTTGTCATGTGTTCCCAGTCCTACTGTTAGTAAAGAGCTCCTGTAATTGCAGGGTTGCTAAAGGAAGAATGGTAGTTTAGGTCACTAGTTTTCAAATTCATTCATTCACTTGTTTTGTCTGTTTCTTTGTTCATTCATTCAGTAGGAGGGAGAAAATAAAATTATATATATGAATACAGACACACACATACACACTCACACACATATATAATTTAAGGGAGATTGAATTTGCCAGCTCACTGCAGTCTTCTGATGTGTGTTAGGGTGCTTGGTGGTGGATGGGGTGTAGGGGATAAGGAGATTTTCATAGAAAGGTAAGAGAGAGAAGAATCAATATTTGGGGGCAGCTTTGGAGTTTGGAGAAAGGATTTTAGGAAATGTTGCTATGGGTCTGTGTTGGCTACCCTTTGGCATTCTTGTAGAGATACCATTAGATATCTATTTTTGGCTACTGGGAAGGGTTTCCTGGAACAAGAGCTTGCACAGAGAGTGAATGTGTGTGCTAGATGCTGATGATACAATGGTGGCCATAAAGCACATGCTCTCTGCTCTCATGAACTTACATACTAGCAGAGGAGCTGGCATGAATCAATATCCATCAAATATCATTCATTCATTCATTTATCAATTATTATTTTTAAAAAAGATTCTATTTTTTTATTTGAGAGAGAGAGAGAGAGAGAGAGAGAGATAGTGAGAGAGATGGCAAGAGAGAGCATGAGCAGGGGAGAGAGGGAGAAGCAGACTCCCCACTGAGCAGGGAGTCTGACAAGAGGCTCAATCCCAGGACTCTGGGGATCATGACCTGAGCTGAAGGCAGATGCTTAACCACCTGAGCCACCCAGGCACCCCCATCAACTATTTTTTTAAAGCACCTATACAATGTTCCAGGCTGTTTTAGGTCCTTGGGATTCTGATTCATCAGTAAAACAAGAAACAAGACAATACTATTCCTGCATGTGGTGGCTTTATAATGTGCCAACCTATCTTTTTTTTTTTTTTTTTTTTTGGCCTTGAATAGAAAACTATTTATTTGGGGAGAGTTTTAGTTTTTTGTTGTTGCTGTTTTGTTTTGCTTTTCTTTTTTAACATTAAAAAATTTTTTTTTGGTTTTTATTGAAGTTCGATTTGCCAACATATATTATAACACCCAGTGCTCATCCCATCAAGTCCCCTCAGTGCCCATCACTCAGTTACCCCATTCCCCCTCCGCAACCCTTTGTTTGTTTCCCAGAGTTAGGAATCTCTCATGGTTTATCTCCCTTTAATTTTTCCCACTCAGTTTCCCTCCTTTCCCTTATTTCCCTTTCACTATTTCTTTTTTTTTTTTTTTTTTTTTTTTTTAAATTTTTATTTATGATAGTCACAGAGAGAGAGAGAGAGAGAGAGAGGCAGAGACACAGGCAGAGGGAGAAGCAGGCTCCACGCACCGGGAGCCCGACGTGGGACTCGATCCCGGGTCTCCAGGATCGCGCCCTGGGCCAAAGGCAGGCGCCAAACCGCTGCGCCACTCAGGGATCCCCCTTTCACTATTTCTTATATTCCACGTATGAGTGAAACCCTATGATGATTTTCCTTCTCCAATGGACTATACAAATCAAAACCACAATGAGATACCACCTCACATCAATGAGAATAGCGAAAATTAACAAGACAGGAAACAACACATGTTGGAGAGGATGTGGAGAAGGGGGAACCCTCTTGCACTGTTGGTGGGAATGTAAACTGGTGCAGACACTGGAAAACAGTGTGGAGATTCCTCAAGAAGTTAAAAATAGAGCTACCCTATGACCCAGCAATTGCACTACTAAGTATTTACCCCAAAGATACTGATGTAGTGAAATGCCAGGACACCTACATCCCAATGTTCATAGCAGCAATGTCCACATAGCAGCAGTTGTCCTTCCAAACTGTGGAAGGAGCCACGATGTCCTTCGACAGATGAATGAATAAAGAAGATGTGGTCTATATATACAATGGAATATTACTCATTCCTCAGAAAGGGCAAATATCTACCATTTGCTTCGACATGGATGGAACTGGAGGGTATTATGCTGAGTGAAATACATCAATCAGAGGACAATCATCATATGGTTTCACTCATATGTGCCAACCTATCTAGGCCAGAACTACATTTCCCAGAATTTTCTCTGGGTTAGGCATGGGCATAGGAGAAATATGCATAAGATCTGAAAAGCAGGAGTGAAGCTGCAGTCATTAACCTCTGAAGGACATTGCAGGGCTCCAGGCACTGCTATAGCTCATGCATGTTGGAGCTCATCTGCTGCATCACCTTCCTAGCGTGCTAGTGGACGACCTCTGGGTCCTGCTGGGTATCCTCCTCCTGCTTCTCTGTGGCCTGAGCCCAATGTGGTGCAACTTATGGCAAGTGGGCCCACTTCTCCTGCAGATTCCTACAGCACTGAGTTTGAGTCAGTGAGTGACAGATGTAGGTTCAGTTTGCATGTATTTGCCTCCTTGTGAATTCCACGTTGCCCCCGTTCTCATGCACATCCAGGATTTTCTCCTGAATCAGTGACTCGTGGTGACTCCAGGCTCCAACCAGAAGGAGAGGCAGTAGCTTACACAGTTGCCCCACTTGCTTTCACAACTGCCTAACAACAAATCCCTAGAATAAATCCCATTCTCTATTTCTTGTAGTGGTTCTGCTGCTCTGATTGAACCCTGACAGATACTCTGTACTTGTTCACTTTACATTCTGGGTAGACAGTAAATGGCTTAATAAATAAATTGTAAAGTATGCTTAAGAGTGAAAGGTACTATGGAAAGAAAATCAGAGAAGGGAACTGGAGAGGGAAAGAGTAAGGGTGATATAGGGTACCGTGGGGGTGGGGGTAAGGAGGCAGGTGCTCTATTAAATAGGGCATCCCAGTGAACCTTATTGAGAAGGTAAGATTTGTACAAAGGCTTGAACAAGGTGAGGGGGTAGCCAAAGGAAAAGCTTGGAGGGCAGAAGGGACATAGAACCCACTCCCTAAAGCAGGAGAGTGCCCGGAGCATTCCAGCAACTTCAGGGAGCCAGTGTGACTGGAAAGGAGAGAGAGGAGGAGTACAGGAAGATATCAGGCTAAAACTGCATCGGGGGTCTGATTTGTACAGCAGGGGTTAGCATATATCAGCATGCAGACCAAATCTAGCCCCTCTGCTTGTTTTTGTACATCATCTTATTGGCAAATGGCCATGCTTGTTCATTTACACATCATCTAAGGCTGCTTTCTGGCTACCACTGCAGAGTTGAATAGTTGTGACAGAGACCATATGGCCTACACAGCCTGAAATATTTACTAAAAAATTGCTGACCCCTGATGTAGCAGCTCAGAGATTTTGGCTTTTACTCTGAATGAAATGGGACCCATCTCTGGGTTGTGGGCAAAGGAGGACCACGTTCTGGTTTATCTTATACAAGAATCATTCATATTGCTATATTGAAAGCAGATTGAGGGTAGAAGCAGGGAGACCTACTAGGAAGCTCTCATGACATCCAAGCAGGAGAGGATGCTGGCTTGGGCCAGAATGGCAGTGGGGGAGGTAGTCAGATTCTGATTCTCTTTTGGAGCTTAAGCCAAACTGACAGAATGGATTTGGGTGTGGGAAAGTAAGGGAGTCAACAAATGTACAATTATAACCTATCATAAGTGCTAGTATGAAAGGTTTCCTCAGAGGTGCCTCAGGGACCAGTGGGATGGGAGCAATGCCAATCTCCCCACCCAATGGAGCAGGGCTGCTTTGTCTGTTTTGTGTATTGGGCTTTCCACTAATAGGGTTGTTCTCAACCTTGGCTGCATGTTAGAATCATCTGGGGAGTTTTACAAGGTACTGATGCGTGGGTCCCACCCCCAAATTCTTATTTAATTGGTTTGAGTTTTGAACTGAGCATTAGGATTCATAAAAGCTCCCCAGATGATTCTTTCATCAGGCATAGTTGAGAACCACTGCTCTAATATTTTCTTTGAATAAACTTCCCATGCCTTCAGATGATGGAAAAGGACTGGTTTGGGACCTAGGAGTGTGTGGTGGAATTTGTCTTTTTAATTTTCATCTTTTTAGCACTTAGCACATTCATAATACCACCTTAATTTCCTTGGAAGGAATTTCTTCTCCCACTTGTTCATAGCCCTGGTAGAAACAGTGCCTGTCTCCCTCTGATCAAAGTGAACTTCCTGGATCTCTTCTCTCCCTTTTGTGATGCAGCCAAATGGCAGCTGTTTGACTTGAATCCAACCAGTTGGACACATGGGTATCAGAGGTGGTTGCAGGTGATTTGTTGTAGCACTGACCAAAATGCTAGCACAGTACTGTCTAGGATTTTCCACCATGAAATGATTGCTAAGTTTTCTTCCCAGCATCTTGACTCTCAGAGCTCCCTTGGTTCTTTCAATCCATTCCCAAGCCTGATGCCCTGGTCTCTGGTACCCTGTCATTCTCCTTCCCACTACCTTATATCATGTTGATAAATTCCCTATTGCTTAAGTTAGTTTTTGCTTGTAGTCAGGAACCTTATGGGTACAGAATGCCTGGGTGGCATTCTTTGCTCTATTTGTATCATGACATTATTCCGCTCTATTCATTTGGCAACTGAACACTGTGATTTCTTTGTTGGAAAAGAGCAAACAAGAATAACAATCTATTGAACTATGCTTACTCAATAGGGAACACACAAATATGAGTTGGTGCCAGGTCCTTTGGCGGTTATAATAATCATTTATAAAACTAGCATAGCTATCAATAATAACAACAATTTATTAATTATCTATTTCTCGAAAGTACAAGATTTGATTTAATATTTCTACAGATGCAAGTCTTTGGTTGAAATGCAATATATGAAAAATCATCAAAACGGTGAGCAAAACACGCTCCTAATCCTGGGGAGGAATATGTGTCAGTTTGGGCCCTGTAGCAAGTAGATACCAAGACAGAATTAGAAATGCATGAGGTTCCATGTAGGAAATATCTATGGAAGATAAGGGACAGAGGTCATAGGACCAGTTAGAATCTTCAGATCATGCTGCACGTGTGACACTTGTAGAAGGAGAAGGTGGAGGAAGAAGGATCTGGAGAAAAAACCTGGGATTGCAATGTAGCTCTGAGAAGGTCTAGATCAGGCTGGTGGGAAACTTCAGAGCAAAGATTGCCAGGGAGAGGAAGCTTGTGTTGGCCAGGAAGCCCTGGCTCTAGTGGTCCTGTGGTGCTCAGTCATTGGCTGGGAGCAACCTGGGAAGGGCCTGGCCTCAGTGTGAATGCTGGGACAGATCTCAGAGATATAGCTAAAGGTGGCCAACTAACCACATTCCTTGCAGCAAGTTCTCTCTTGAAAGATTTGAAGTGTGTACTTCCACAGAGATCACAGAAAACCATAGGAGGCAAGGGAGAATTTTTGCCTTTCAAATATCGAATTTCTTCCCCTACCTGCCCTGACCATTATTCAAGACCACATACTACGGAGTGAGAACCAAATAAATGCAAGGAAGTTTATTATAGTTTTTATGTGAGCTTTAGTAGGGAGTCTTTCAATCTGTTGTTTGAGGAGAGTGAATCATTATGAAAAAATAATGCTTTTTCTTTATCCTGGAATGGGTTAGAGGTGGGCTGCTGGGCAGAAAAGCAAGCATTAGGGTAAATGGGTAAGGGTAAACACATTTTGGGAGATTCTATCCATTCATTCTTACTCATTCACACTCTGTTCTTTCTGTTTTCTCTTTTTCTCATTCACCATCTTTTGCTCCTTCTCTATTGAATCTTTCCTATCACTATATAAACATATTCTTACAAAGTGTCCCCTTGTCTCAAATTCCTTCAAACCACCCTCCCATTATTCCACACCTATTCATGGCCAAACACGCCAGCTTTCTCATCTTTTGCACCACTCAGTCCTTACTCGGACCCCACCTTCACAGCCCCCTTAAACATTACAGTTGTCGGGGCATCCATGACTTCCATGGAGCAAGATCAGTGGCTAGTTTTCCATTCTTGCCTTGTGTGACCTTAGTAGCACCCAACTTTTGACACCTCCTTGTTTTTGGAATGCTTAGCTTTCTTGGTTTCCCACTCTCCTGGTTTTTTTTCCCCCCTTTCTCTGGCTATTCCTTTTCTATATCATCAATTGACTCCTCCTCTTGAACCAAATCTAAATGTTGGACTTTGTCTGGATTTGGTCTGAACTGAGTTCTCTCTCTTTCCCTGTTCCTTGGTCAGGGTGCTATGGCCATTTTGGGCAAGGCAGTTCTTCCACAAAATGACCCTGAAAAGAGGAATTTATGCAAGGGGTTTATTAAGAAAGGCTTCCCAGGAAAAGTGGAAAGAGTATGGGGGAAGTAGGGTAGGGAAGGAAAGACACCAATACAGTGATATTTCAGACCAAATTCCAGCCTCAGTTTGATCTCCAGAGAAGCTCTAAGCATAAATTTTACCTTAAGGTTGTCCTGGCTTGAGACAGGGAGCTGGGTATTCATATTCCTACTTCTATCAGTCATTGGCTAAGGACTGCTCTGTGTGTGTATGTGCGTGTACACATGTATGTCAGGCACAAGTATTTGATACGAGTGGATCATATATGAACTCCCAAGCATTTTCAATTGCCTGTGTTGGCAGCCAGGGCAGTCCAGTAGCTCAAAAGAAATCACTGAAGAAAGATGCAGGCACCAGCTTTTGGAAAACCTCCCAGAGGCTGGGGGATGGATGCTCAGAGTGGTAAGGAGGATTCCAGGAGATCAGAGTGGAGTGGATACAGTATTGTTACAATTGGATATGGATGGAATGGGGTGTGTGGAGGCTGAGTGTAAGGAACAGAAGAAGGGAGGATGGGTCTGATCTGAATCCCATTCATAAGAGAGGCCCCTTACAGATCTGTTTTGTGGAAAATTCTCAGGTGAGTAGCTAAGAGAAGGCTATATATGAGTTACAATGTGTGCTCATATGTGCTGTGTTGGTAGAGGCCTGCTTCCAAACTGTGGGTCCAGAAATCACTGTCTGGGGTCACCTATCCACCTGGTTTGTACTGAGGCCTGGACTCCAAATGCCCTTCATTGTACATTTCTTGTCTCCTCCTAGGACTGCTCCAAGCCTCTCCTGAACATAACAAGATCTCTTGTGGAGGGAGATGTAGGCATTCTCCATTAGGAATGAACAGGAATGTCTATATTGCTGTGTCTTTCAGAGTGAGTTTTATAATGAAGAAAACCACTAATTTGATAATTTTATTTATTTATTTATTTTTAAAAATTCTATTTATTTATTCATGAGAGACAGAGAGAGAGAGAGAGAGAGAGAGAGAGAGGCAGAGACACAGGCAGAGGAAGAAGCAGGTCCATGCAGGGAGTGTGATGTGGGACTCGATCCCGGGTCTCCAGGATCACGCCTTGGGCTGAAGGCGGGCACTAAACCTCTAAGCCACCCAGGGATTCCCATTAATTTGATAATTTTAAAAGGACTGAAGAAATTTTCCTGTTAAAAGTTAGGAAATTGTTTAATAAACACACTTGTAACTTTTTTTTAAAAAAGATTTTCTTTATTTATTTGAGAGAGAAAGAGAGAGAAGAGGAAGGGAGAGAAGGAGAGGGAGAAGCAGACTCCCTGCTGAGCAGAGAGCTGTGCATGGCGCTTAATCCCAGGACTCGGAGATTACAACCTTAGCTAAAGGTAGACAACTGAATGAACCACCCAGGCGCCCCCAACATACTAGTAAGTTTTAAAGGAACATTGTATACAGACTGCATGTAGGTATGCTGTAAACTGGGAATTGTGGAAACTGGATGCTTCATTATGTGGAAATATTGAAAAATAGAGAATGCTAACATTCAATTCTAACACCCAAAGGCAACTGGTTTTAACATTTTGATTTATTTCTTTTAATATTTTTCCATTTGTATTTTTCACATAATGCTTTTCCCATTTAATGTTATAATAGAAGGCCTTGTATATGCTATTGAATATTCTTGGAAAACATTATTTGGAGTTAACTACACAATGTGTACATACACATCTTGCTTTTTTCAACATTTTCCTGACTATTGGACCGAAAGTTTTTTATAATTCTTTTTTGTAAATACCACTGCAATGAATGATATCATAAAAATATGTGTGTGCCTAGATCAATGGAAAGGAATAGAGAACCCAGAAATGGATCCTCAACTCTATGGTCAACTAATATTTGACAAAGCAGGAAAGAATATTCACTGGAAAAAGGACAGTCCTTTCAATAAGTGGTGTTGGGAAAATTGGACAGCCACATGTAGAAGAATGAAACTGGACAAATCTCTTACACCATACACAAAGATAAACTCAAAATGGTTCAGAGATCTAAATGTGAGACAAGAATCCATCAAAATACTAGAGAACACAGGCAACAACCTTTTTGAACTTGGCCACAGCACCTTCTTGCTAGACACATCTATGAAGGCAAGGGAAACAAAAGCAAAAATGAACTATTGGGATTTCATCAAGATAAAAAAACTTCTGTATACTGAAGGAAATAATCAACAAAACTAAAAGACAACCTACAGGATGGGAGAAGATATTCGCAAATGACATATCAGATAAAGGGCTAGTATCCAAGATCTATAAAGAAGAAACAAACAATCCAGTCATGAAATGGGCAGAAGACATGAACAGAAATTTCTCCAAATAAGACGTACATGTGGCCAAAAAGCACGTGCATAAATGCTCCATATCACTTGCCATCAGGGAAATACAAATCAAAGGCACAAAGAGATACCATTTCACACAAGTGAGAATGGCGAAAATCAACAAGGCAGGAAACAACAAATGTTGTTGGAGAGGATGTGGAGAAAGGGGAACCCTCTTGTACTGTTGGTGGGAATGTGAGCTGGTACAGCCACTCTGGAAAACAGTGTGGAGGTTCCTCAAGAAGTTAAAAATAGAGCTACCCTATTACCCAGCAATTGCACTGCTGGGGATTTACCCCAAAGATACTGAGGTAGTGAAATGCCAGGACGCCTGCACCCCAATGCTCATAGCAACAATGTCCATAATAGCCAAACTATGGAAGGAGCCACAATGTCCTTCGACAGGTAAATGGATAAAGAAGATGTGGCCTATATATACAATGGAATATTACTCATCCCTCAGAAAGGACGAATATCTACCATTTGCTTCGACATGGATGGAACTAGAGGGTACTATGCTGAGTGAAGTAAGTCAATCAGAGAAGGAAAATCATCATATGGTTTCACTCATACGTGGAATATAAGAAATAGTGAAAGGGATTATAAGGGAAAGGAGGGGAACCGAGTGGGGAAAAATTAGAGAGGGAGATAAACCATGAGAGACTCCTAACTCTGGGAAACAAACAAAGGGTTGAGGTGGGGGGATGGGGCAACTGAGTGACGGGCACTAAGGAGGGGACTTGATGGGATGAGCACTGGGTGTTATATGTTGGTAAATTGAATTTAAATTAAAAAAGTGTGTGTGTGTGTGTGTGTGTGTGTGTGTGTTGAATGATTTTCCAAAATATTTTAGAGATTGTTGTCACTTAAAAATATGTCTGAGGTTTCTTTGATGACTCATTTCTTCAAGAGATGGCTCTTAATTCCCCTCCTCTTGAGTTTGAGCTGAACACTTAGTGACTCACTTCTACTGAATAGCTTAGGGCAGAAGTGATGGGTGTGACTTTGGACACTAGGTCATAATAGGCCAGGGACTTCTTCCTTGCTTTCTCTTGGCTCACTTGTCCCTGGGGAAGCTGATGACATGTGAGGATGGTGGTCAACTAATTCTGTGGAGAGGTCCATGCCTACAGGCTGCTCCAGGCTCTCCATTCCTACAGGCAAGGGAGTCATTGTGGAAATTAATCTTGTAGCTCAGACAAGCCTGCACAAGAATGCAGCCCTAGCCAACATATTGACTCCAACCTCATGAAAGACCCAGCTGGAGCTACCAAGGTAAGCTACTTCTGAATCCCTAACTCACAGAATCTGTAAGATAAAAATGTCTGTTGTTTTTTGGATAATTTTTAATGTAACAATAGATAACTAATATACGGCTCTTGATGTATTCAAATTGCCTTTCAAAAGGTTATACAAATTTATTCACTCATCAAAAATAGATAAGAATGGCTGTTTTACTATGCCCCTTTCAATTGAATTTTTATGACTAAAGAAAAAAATCTTTGCTAATGCAGAACTAAATTATTATAAGTTCTATGTTCTTTCATTCTGCTCAGTTTAAAATTAGAGTTGCAATAATTTCAATGTCACTTAATAAAAGTTTGAAGTAAAGAAACCATTAATATGAGAACTTTGGAAAATTCACAACACTGATTTAAGTCATTGTCCTTTATTGAGAGAGGATAAGAAAGAGTAGAAAATATTTATATGTCATTTATCATAATATTTAAGTTAATCTTATGGTTATTCTTTATCTTATCATAATAAACCTGAGCTTCTGTTGAAAATAGGTTTAGCAAGAATGGCAAAATATTTCCTGTAATCTTGAGAATTTTTCTTTAATATATACAAGGACTGGTGACCTGAAACTTTAACACTATTAATGTTTCTTAAATGTACTAGATTTTTTTGTGCTAGAGAACAGATCTTTTACTTAAAATCTTTTATTTCTTAAAGAACATGCATCTGCTCCTCAACCTTGTGATAATTAACTGACCATTACCTCACTAATCTGGTTACAGTGATCTCAAACAGCTTTTAGAAATCTTGGTATAGGGGAAGTATTTGTAAGTGTTTCCTTCTTATGTAAGTCATACACTAAAAATAATCATTGTAATATTATAATAGTATCAGCACTTAAAAATGAAATCTCAATATCTCTACTTTTTTGACGAATTAAAAATAGAGAGGAGGTTTTTTATATTAAAACATCAGTACAATCTTGAATAAAATGTGTTTATAGGTTTTCAAATAGCCTCATACATGAGAATATGCACAGCCTTATTATTTGTGTTTTCTAAAGCTCATCCATTTCTTTTCATCATTATTTTGAATTTATAGAGCACTTGAAGCCCCTTCTGTGAGTGAAACTGGAGAGAGCACTATCATCCAGTCATTCACAGAAGCCTAAGCTGGCTGTAATACTGTCATGCTAACAGTACATGCTTAGTTGCTAATTGGATGTGTGGTGACACAGGCATGGAATAGTAGGAATTACAGAGTAGAAGGAAAAACATGAAACTGAAATGAAAAACAACTTATAATACCTATTAGCAGTATCATATTCATTTAAAACTCCTGGAAAACAAGGAAATTTATATTTCCTGAGTTTACTCCTATGTAAAGTAGTAATCAGGGAACTGCTGGAGAGGTCTTTTGTCTGTATTGATTTTTCTGGCTTTTAAGTACATAAATGAAATCCTCCAACTTCGAACTTTTACACCATATGGTTTTCATTCTGAATGTATAAATGGAAAGATAATACTTCGTGAAGTTACATGGAGTGGTTCACTGAAAGTATTATGTTAGGTGGCTGCCTTATTATTTTAAAATACATTTAAAATACATTTTATATACATATTTTTATTTTTAACTATAAATATTTTTATTTAAATATATTTTAAATGTGGCAATACTACTTCTTTACTCTGTAGTTTAGGAAGATGGTGTGTCATACCTTAAGCTTATAGAGTGGTATATACTAACTATGTCTCAAAAAAACTGGGAGAAAGAGTCGCTGTCACTATTCATTGTTTGGTAGAGAACTCATCTGGGATCTTTCCTCACAGGGTTGGCTTTGAACCATTCTACTTGCCTCCATCCTATTGCCTGTACTACTGGACCCTTCTCTCTGGCGTATGTTTTGGACTCGACAGCCATCCAGTCCTGTACACAGCTCTTCCTGACATCTCCATTGCTCACCACTGATACCTGAGGCTAGTCCTGGGAACCTGGCAACTCCCATCTCTGCTGGCTGGGCCCTCAGCTCTCTAAAAGCTCACTCAACCAGAAAAGGGAATTGGATATTTGTAGAGACTGGTCCTCCTAGTCATGATAATTTAGGAAATAGTAGAAAGTTGCCAGGCATTGCCACTTCTATGAAGTGTCATCTCACACAATCATACATTTTAAGATTAAATAAAAAGAGAGAAATAATATGTTTGAAAAATTAGCTCAAAGTGGTAGTGCTTTCCTACTAAAAAGATTCTCCTATCAGTTTGGATGGCTTTGGAAAAAGAAGGAAAACAATACAGATCATCATGAAAACTATATTTCTTGTGGCAAGGGTTCACATTAGCTTTAATTCCATTTTTTTTGTAAGAAAAAAACCCAAAACTAGCATAATAGTCTTTTGTGTTATGGGTTAGTTTCTTTTTTTTATTTTTTAATAAATTTATTTTTTATTGGTGTTCAATTTACCAACATACAGAATAACGCCCAGTGCTCATCCTGTCAAGTGCCCCCCTCAGTGCCCATCACCCATTCACCCCCACCCCCCGCCCTCCTCCCCTTCCACCACCCCTAGTTCGTTTCCCAGAGTTAGGAGTCTCTCATGTTCTGTCTCCCTTTCTGATATTTCCCACACGTTTCTTCTCCCTTCCCTTATATTCCCTTTCACTATTATTTATATTCCCCAAATGAATGAGAACATATAATGTTTGTCCTTCTCCGATTGACTTACTTCACTCAGCATAATACCCTCCAGTTCCATCCATTTCTAAGCAAATGGTGGGTATTTGTTATTTCTAATGGCTGAGTAATATTCCATTGTATACATAAACCACATCTTCTTTATCCACTCATCTTTCAATAGCCAATAGTTTGGCTATTGTGGACATTGCTGCTATAAACGTCGGGGTGCAGGTGTCCCGGTGTTTCATTGCATCTGTATCTTTGGGGTAAATCCCCAGCAGTGCAATTGCTGGGTTGTAGGGCAGATCTATTTTTAATCTTTGAGGAACCTCCACACAGTTTTCCAGAGTGGCTGCACCAATTCACATTCCCACCAACAGTTAAGAAGGTTCCCTTTTCTCCGCATCCTCTCCAACATTTGTGGTTTTCTGCCTTGTTAATTTTCCCCATTCTCACTGGTGTGAGGTGGTATCTCATTGTGGTTTTGATTTGTATTTCCCTGATGGCCAGTGATGCAGAGCATTTTCTCATGTGCATGTTGGCCATGTCTATGTCTTCCTCTGTGAGATTTCTGTTCATGTCTTTTGCCCATTTCATGATTGGATGGTTTGTTTCTTTGGTGTTGAGTTTAATAAGTTCTTTATAGATCTTGGAAACTAGCCCTTTATCTGATATGTCATTTGCAAATATCTTCTCCCATTCTGTAGGTTGTCTCTTAGTTTTGTTGACTGTATCCTTTGCTGTGCAAAAGCTTCTTACCTTGATGAAGTCCCAATAGTTCATTTTTGCTTTTGTTTATTTTGTTTTCGTGGATGTATCTTGCAAGAAGTTACTCTGGCTGAGTTCAAAAAGGGTGTTGCCTGTGTTCTCCTCTAGGATTTTGATGGAATCTTGTCTCACATTCAGATCTTTCATCCATTTAGAGTTTATCTTTGTGTATGGTGCAAGAGAGTGGTCTAGTTTCATTCTTCTGCATGTGGATGTCCAATTTTCCCAGCACCATTTATTGAAGAGACTATCTTTCTTCCAATGGATAATCTTTATCCTTTATCGAATATTAGTTGACCATAAAGTTCAGGGTCCACTTCTGGGTTCTCTATTCTGTTCCATTGATCTATGTGTCTGTTTTTGTGCCAGTACCACACTGTCTTGATGACCACAGCTTTGTAGTACAACCTGAAATCTGGCATTGTGATGCCCCCAGCTATGGTTTTCTTTTTTAAAATTCCCCTGGCTATTCGGGGTCTTTTCTGATTCCACACAAATCTTAAAATAATTTGTTCTAACTCTCTGAAGAAAGTCCTATGGGTTAGTTTCTAAATAGCACCCCCCCACACACACACAGATTTAATGTTCTAGGTACTAAGTAAGCTAATTAGACTTTGTGTCTACTTTTGCCACCTATTCCAATCAACACTCTATTTCTGCCAGAGTTGTCTAAAAAGTGAGTCTGATGGCTACACTTTCTCCTTAAAAATAAAGCAAATCTGCAACAGCAAAACTGTCCTCTTTAAACTCATGAGAGCCTTATAATCAAGCCAGTCCAAACTCCTGTGCACGTTCTCTCTCTCTAGATTCACCATTGGTCTGCCTCTTTATCTCCACTTCTCCCTCACAATTCGCCTCTAACAACTCCCTGTGGAATCTTTCACTTTCCTCTCTTGAGTTGATTCTACATGATGCCATGACTCTGTAGTGCATATAACACGATTTCTCATACTGATTTGTTATTATTCTGTTCCAGTCTTTGACTTCCTTGAGGGCGAGTCCTTATCTCTCTAGTAACCTCTACTCTGGGTGCTCACAAAATGTGTGTGGAATGAATGAATGGCACTGAGGAGCATAGAAAAGCCAGATCCAGCAGCTGATTTCAAATACTAAAGCGTGATATTGGCCACCAGAACTCATGACACAAATTGTTTAGTCTTCTTTTAAAAATATAACATTAGTTTGTGGAAATTTGGGCCACACACAGCCCTGGTATGGGAAAGCAAATCTGACGGAGTTTCAATAATATTCCTTTGCTCCAGCTGGCTAAAGGAATGCTAAGTCAATGCCTGTGTTTACAAAACCAATATGTTATTATTTGGTTTGCCATTTATCAACCTCTGAATAACTTGTTATAGGTAGAGTGATAGGACAGAAAGAGATATTTCTTTGAGAGAGGCTGGCTGGCTACTTAGGCTCCTGAATGCCATCATCCCAGCAGGGCTGCTCTGTGCTAGATTTGGTTTGTACAACCTTGATATTTCATTCAGCACAGAAAGGATCATATAACTGGAGCCATGAGACTGATACATATTCACCAAGATCCTGGTCTATTAATTTACAATGAAAAAAAGTGTGTTCTTACCACTTTAGGAAAACATGTTTGGGAAACTAATGTTTAAATCACTAGTTGTGTAGTGGATCCAAATAAAGAGAAAGGGGATAGGTGTCATTGAGCTGTGAGCTAGTCCCTAAGCTTCCAAGCAGACTGGATATTTGTGTTCAGGGGCCCTGGATGGGGGAACCATTAAAAAGTTCTTGTACCTTGACTTCCCACTTCTAAGACCCCAAAATAGTCAGTTCTTGCCATCAACAGGATTTCCTCAGACAAGGCAAATTAAAACTGTGGTCTCAAATTTTTATATTAGAACTATAATCCAGTAAGACTTCTGTCACACTGCACATCCTGGACACCTTGATTGGACTTTCAAATCCCTGCAGCCCTATATTTTCTTGAATTAATTTCTACATTTAGCTAATCTCATCCATTATGTATTAACTCTTATTAATTCCATTCGTAGAAAATGTTATATTATTTATAGGTTTGGGTGGATCTGGGCTTTGCCTCTAATGTTGATAACACAGTTTTTGGGCACTTGGTCCACTGCCACACTCTGTAAATTCTAATTGATAATTAGTCCTTAAGTAGTGCTTTTCAGACCACCAGTCCCTATGCATTAGTGTGTCATAAAATCAAATTAGTTAGTTCTGACCTGTGGCTTAAAAAATGAAATAGAGTAGAAAATATAGAAAGCATGGCACAGAGTTAGGTTAACTATTATTTTATGTGTGTTCTGTGTACTAGGTTGTGATACAAAATGCTTTTCCGACTCTGGGTTGGGGTTAAAACATTTTATAAACCACTCCCTAGAACTCTGAGCTTCATTCGCTGCCTCAAAGAGAGAGAGCTATTCATTGTGCATGAAGGTGTTAGCAAATTTATTTAAATAAAACCCTTGCCACGAAAAGCCCTGTTATTGAGGGGACAGTACAAACTGTGTCAGAAGGTTGCAGAGACATCCATATCAGGGAGTGTGTGACAGGAGCAGTGGTTGAAAATAGATGCAAGTCATGTAAAAACAAACGAAAGATGAAGAATCACCTGGGAGACAAGGCAGCAGAACTTTTGTTGGACTCCAGTCAGTGCTTCTCTGTTGCTCCAATCTCTCTTTTGCCCTGGAGCCAGGGATTCCTGACTGTCACAGAAGAGCTGCTCCAATCTCTCTTTTGCCCTGGAGCCAGGGATTCCTGACTGTCACAGGACGGATCTGCTTTCGTGTTAGGCAGGGTCACAGTGATGCCTGCTCAGACTGAGCCAGTCAGAACAAATGAAGAGATTTTCAAATGAAATTCTAATTTTCTTAGCAAATTGCTTTCATAAGCATAAAAATGCAGCATATACTTGGATACTTCAAGGTAAGTATTTGGCCAACTCTTCGAGGCACAAATACATTTGGATTTCTTTTCTCTTGAGTCCAGTTTACTTGATACAACTAGTATATTTGTGGACAGGTGGTGCTGAGTATTTGAGAATGTCAGACTGCATTAGTCATCTATCCATCCATCCATTTCCGTTCATCCATTTGGTCATTCATATGTGTGTCTATCTGTTCACCCATCCACTCCTCGTTGAGCACTTGTGTATTCTGTGCAAATGATTTGCCTTCTTGTGTATTTTGATGTCAGGGAATCTTAAGTTGCAAGGGAATTTAAAAGTTATTTGATGGATGTATCTTCTCTGTAGATCTGTGGGCAGGTGACAATTTAGGCTTCTGTCAGCATTGGAACATACCTCTCTGACTGAAAAAAGTTTTCTTGTGTTAAACTAAAACCTATTTTTTTGTAGCTCCCTTCAGAAACCTCTTTTCTGAGCCTCTCACAGCTAAAGATGCTGATGAGCTGCTCTCTATTTGGCCATCTTAGTTCCTGAGCTGATTCTTCATTTGGCTGGTTTCTGAGCTAATATATATATTAGCTGTCATATATATATATATTTGTTTGTTTGTTTTTTTAGAATTTATTTACTTATCAGAGCGAGAGAGCAAGCACAAGCAGCAGGATCAGTAGGCTGAGGAAGAAGTAGGCTCCCCACTGAGCAGGGATCCTGATGAGGGACTTGATCCCAGGACCCTGGGATGATGACCTGAGCCAAAGCAGATGCTTAACTGACTGAGCCACCCAAGGTGTCCCTGAGCTAATCTTAATCTAGCCTGATGGAACATTAGGATTTGCACTCCTATCAGAGAATGGGATCAAGAACAATATCTGATGTCTGATAAGTCTAAGGTGTGTCCCCATTCCAAGCAACACTATTTAAGCTCTTACAGGGTGCCCAGCAGTGCCTAGCATTGTGCCTTTGTTTTTCTGTTTTGGGGTGGTTACTCTAATGGTCCCTCAGGGATTGACATCCCACTCTGACTTTTTTTTTTTCAGATTTTTTTATTCATGAGAGACACACACAGAGAGAGAGAGAGAGAGAGAGAGAGAGAGGCAGAAATACAGGCAGAGGGAGAAGCAGACTCCATGCAGGGAGCCCGATGTGGGACTCGATCTCAGTACTCTGGGATCACGCCCTGAGCCGAAGGCCGACACTCATGCTGAGCCACCCAGGTGTCCCCCACTCTGACTTTTAACTGGGATCTTGACGACCTTCCAGGCGTTCCCATAGGTCTATCCCCAGCCACTGGATAAATGGGATTCAACCGGAATGGCCTTCCACCTGGAATTCATCTCTGCCACTGCAGAGGAAACCGATAGGACCTGATGCCTTCTGAAATTGAGCTTGGGCTAGCCATACATCTTGGAGCGTTCTAATCTAGATTCTTTGTTTATTTCCTCAAGGCCAGTCCTAACACCAGATGAGTCCCACAACTCTGATGCTTTGTTCTTCTGGATTTCTCTAAGTCTTATCTTTGGAGTTCCAGCTTGCCTCTCAGCGAGTCTCTCCAAGTTATGCATATTGGTTCTAATTCTAGCCCATGTGGCCAAGCATATGATAGCTCTTCATATATTTGAAGATGCTCCTGTTTCAGTTTTCTCTTGCTGTATAACAAACTATCCGAACACTGACTCAACAGAAAGATAAGTTTTCTGCTAGTGGTTTCTCAATTTGGCAAAACTCAGTGGAAAAAGATCATTTTTGCTCCATGAAGCATCAGCTAGGGTAGCTTGGTGAGGCAAAGATCTAATTCTAAGTGGCTCACTATTATGAGCTGGCAGGGAGCTTGTCTGGGGCTATTGACTTGGTGCCTCAATTATGCTACATGAAGCTGCTTGAGATTTCTTAATACACTGTGACTGGGTTCTAAGAGAGAGGAAACAGAAGCTGCCAGGCTTCTTTGAGACTGGGCCTGAAACTGGCACAGTATCACTGTCCCTTGATTCTCTTGGTCAAAGTGGTCACAGAGCAGCCCAGATCCCAATGTTGGGATACATAACTCCACTTGTTGATGGAGAGAATTGACAAAGATTTTGCAGCCATCTCCTTGCTCCACCCCTGTCCCTACCCCTTCACCCTTCTCTAGGCTAAAAAGCCGTTATTGCTTTCTCACTAATGCAATGTTTTAGTGTAAGCCTATTGTGGAGAATAGAACAAGGTTTTCACCTCGTTTTTATTAAAGCTTATATCTTTCTTAATGCAACTCAAGGTCATGTTAACTTCTATACGAGTGACATTTCATTGTTAACTGACACTGAATTTATTACTGATTATGCCCCTAAGGCTTCTTTTCCTAATGTCTTGTTGGTATGACATGGCACTTTTATCTTGTACTTGGAAAGCTAGATTTTAGACTCAATTCAGTTATTTAAGAGCTGTCCTTGTGAAGTTTCACCTTGTTAGATCTAAACTACTTCTCTTGCCTGTTAAGATAATGTAGATTCTTATCTTTTGTTGAACATAGCAATGTTCAGTCAACATGAAGTTGATGGTTATGCCCTTACATGTTCAGGCAAGTAATTGGTAAAAATATTAAACAGACCAAATATAGAACCATGCGATCTGACATTAGACATCTTTTAGGGTAACACAGAAATCGTCACTCAATTCTTCAATTGTCCTTGCACTTATCCCATAAAATTTCACTTGATCTCACAGCATATCATGAAAAATCTCTTCAAATATCTTGCTGAGGTTCAGGACTTTGCATTTGCTATGTCTCCCAGATAGTGCAACCCAGTAGCCCTGTTGAAGAAGGAAAAACTGCTAGACAAATGTGACATTTTCTTAATGAAAATATACTGTGTCCCAATCAACTCTAGTGCTCTTCCAGGGTCTCTTTGACTTAAAGAAACCTTTTCACTTTTTGGTTATGTTTTAAAATATTAGTTTGATGGAGGTATAATTGATGTAAAATAAATTACACCTGTTTGAAGCATAGAATTTGATGAATTTTGGCAGAATTATGTATAGTCCCTTGAAACCACCTCCAGAACTGAGACACACAACATTTCCACCATCTTTCAAGGTTTCCTCATGCCTCTTTGCAGTTCCCCCTTCCCTCCATCCCAAGTTTTCAGGCAACCACTGATCTTTCTGTCATGATAGCTTACTTACACTTTCTAGAATTTCGTATAAATAGAATTATACAGTAGGCACTTTTCTATATTTGGCTTCTTTTACTCAATGTACAGATTTGAGATTCATCCATTCTTTCGGTAGGGTGTTCATTTTTAGTGCTGAATGATACTCTGTTGTAGGGATATAACACATTTTGTTTATCCACTTCTCTGTTGGTGGACATTTGTTTCTAGTTTTTGGCTATTATGGATGAAGCTGCTTTGAATATTCATGTATGCGTCTTGGTGTAGACATGTGTTTACATTTCTGTTTAGTACCTGGACTACTTCTCCTTTTTTTTGTTTTTGTTTTTTTGTTTTTGTTTTTTGTTTTCTTTTTCACCAGACTTTTCCTGCCTAGAATTAATGTCACCATTCTGCAGTTTCTGAAGCCTAACATGCCCTATTTTGGAAATCACAGCAAAAGTCATCCTCCAACCTTCTGGTATAACTTGGTAGTCCTCAAAATTCTCCATTTGTGAGTTCTTCCAGTTCTTTGAATATAGTTTTCTGCTTAGAGAATTTATTCTCTTTTAGTGAGCAGGTTTTGGAGTAAATATTACTGAACACTTAAAATGTGTGCCCGACCAAGAACTATATGTACATTATCTAATTTCCTGTTCGCAACAATTAAATAAGAAAGATACTATTGTTTTATTTTATTTTTTAATAGGTGAAAAAACAGAAGCATAGAGAGATGAAGTAAATGCCCTAAGTTCTGACCGCTGAGGAGCTCAGTTTGTAAGCTGTGTATTTCTCTCTGGAGCTTGAGTCCAAACCATTTCACAATATAAGGCAGATGATGATTATGATAGCAGAACTGGGCAAACAATGTGATGACGGTTTATTAGAAAGAAAGGTTACTCTGGGTGAGAAAAATGAGGAACTTCCTTAAAAAGGAAGTGATAGCTAAAGTGTGTCTTGAAAACTGGGATGAATATGGATGATGAGGTGGGGACCAAATGATATAAAATTCAGATGGACAGGTGGCATAAACAAAGGTCCAGTGGCAGAAATAGGAGCATCATCCTGACTCTTCAGTGCAGAGGTCTGTGAAGGGATGGGAGGCCAGGGGAAAAAAGTGGCTATGAGGTTAGATACAATGGCAGGGAGACTGTGGTCAGACCACCAGTTTTTGAATAATGAGCTAGGGAGCTGACCTTGATCATAAATTGTGATGTATAGTGGATATGCTCTTGCAGGCTGCACTAAAGGCTTAATATGATTTTAAATGGATCAAAGGAGGATGACATTAAAGTTAGGAAAGCCAGTTAGGAATCTGCTCCACTTAAAAAAACAAAACAAAATGAGGGCCTGAATCAGAATGGTGGCCCGAATTAGAATGGTGGCTGGGGCAAGGCTTGTATTGGAATAGTCAACTGAATTCTGCTTAGTATTAGAAATTCAAATGATTTTTGCATCATTTACTATTTTGGCCTCATCTTGAAACTGCTCCACATTAATATAAACTAGTTTTAAGTACTTAATTGCATTTATACCAGTTGATATTTTTCTGATTTTTCAATTTATAAACACAGATCTCTCAAGTTATGGTATTTGCATTAGAAGGAATTTAGATGTCAATAAATTGAAATTATCTATTTTGTTAACTATGCTGTTTCTTATCCTTAATTGGGTAATACTAGATTAGTAATTCTTTCGGGTAGCATCTCTTTTTGATTATATCTAAAAGACTTCATTACATTTACATAAATATTTAATAAAGGTGTTTGACTTAATAAAGTTTAAATATAAAATTAAAGAGCTTATAGAATACCATAGATTTTATTTATTGAGGTATATTTCATACACATCTTTTAAAATGATTATTAGGTTCAGGAGTAGAATTTAGTGATTTATCAGTTGCATATGACACTCAGTGATCATTACATCAAGTGCCCTCCTTAATGCCCATCACCCAGTTACTCTGCCTCCCCACCTACTGCCCCTAAAATTGAGCAACCCCCAATTTATTCTCTATAGTTGAGTCTTTTATGGTTTGCCTCCATCTCTATTTTTATCTTTTTAATTTTTCATTCCCTTCCCCTATGTTCATTGGTTTTGTTTCATAAATTTCACACATGAGTGAAATCATATGGTATTGTCTTTCTCTCAATGACTTTATTTCACTTAGCGTAAAACTCTCTAGTTCTATCTACATCCTTGGGAATGACAAGATTTCATTCTTTTTGATGGCTGAGTAGTATTCCATTATATATCTCTATCTATCTATCTATCTATCTATCTATCTATCTATCTATCTCTCACATCTTCTTTATCTATTCATCAGTTTATGGACATTGGGAACTTTCCATAGTTTGGCTATTGCGGACATTGCTGCTATAAACACTGGGGTGCATGTGCCCCTTCAAATCACCATTTTTGTATCCTTTGGATCAATACCTAGTAGTGGGATTGCTGGGTCCTAGGGTAGTTCTATTTTTAACTTTTTGAGGAATCTCCGTACTGTTTTCCAGAGTGGCTACACCAGTTTGCATTCCCACCAATAGTGTAAGAGGGCTCCCCTTTCTCTGCATCCTTGCCAATGTCTATTGTTTCCCCAATTGTTAATTTTAGTCATTCTGACCAGTGTGAATAGTAGCTCATTGTGGTTTTGATTTGTATTTCCCTGACAATGAGTGATGTTGAGCATTATTTTATACATATCTTAATGTATAGATCATAAATGTAGAGTTTGATGAATGTGGCAAATGTGTATGTGAACAATACCTCACTCATCCCATCGAGATATGGAACTTATCATTACTCACAAAGTGCTCTTGTGCTTCTCCCAGACAGTCCTGCACCATTCCTACCCCACGACCACTGTTCTGATTTATCACCATAGATTGGTTTGACCATCCTAGAATTGCACAAAAATGGAATCATGCATCATGTACTGTTTTGTGTTTAGCTACTTTTACTTAACATAGTGTTTTAGAGATTTCTCCACAATTGTTGCATAGGTCTGTGGTTCTTTCCTTTTTATTGTTGAGTAGTGTTCCAGCATAATGAAATACCTCCATTTCTTTAGTGATCTGCTTGTTGGTTTGGGTTATTTTCAGTTTAGGGCCATTATGAATAGAGTTGCTACAAATATTTTTGTGGACATGTGGCTCCATTTCTTAGATGAATACCTAGGGGTGCAATGGTTGTATCATATGGTAGGAATATGTCTAAACTTTTAAGAAACTGCAAAATGTTTTCCAAAGTATTTATATTTTTAAAATGTATTTTAGGATTGTATGGTTCCGGACTTCTTGTTTATATAAAACTGACCACAAGACTTGATTACGAATGCACTATTCACATTGGGCTTACAATGACATTTCCTGTGACAGTGAGGACTTTGTGATTATAGATGGCTAGCTTAGCCATCAACACCATTTTCCCCATAATTATGCTATAAATTAGGGGTGACCCCTGAGCCTCTCTCATAAGAACTTCAGTATCTGGAAGGTTAACATGAAATTCTCTAAGGTGTTCTTAAGTGGTACCTGAAGGAAAAACATGCTATAATGTCACATAAGTTAATAATTTTAAGGAGCCTATAGGCCTGGCAGTGAAATTAAATGCTTAACAATAATTCAAAAATGGCTTACAGAAACTTAAAAATGTGAATCATTTAGTGGGGCTGAAATTATGCTCCTGACATATATGTGTGACACATGAGAGCACTTACCTGGGAATTTATTACCAGCTTCTGAGCAAACAAAGCCTGACCTACATTTGACTAAAGTCAGCTGTCTTTGGTTAATCCTATGGGCTTCTTTTTATTAATGTCACAATTGCTAATGTGGTATAACATTGTCATTACTGAATAGCACCGCGGGATGAGCTGCAGCTGTTATTTCTCTTTCTGAACCTACTGAGTCATTAAATCTGAGTTTGGGGGAATACAAGTTGTAAAGATTATTCAAATTCTGATTGAGAAATAGGACTACTGGGAAATTGTAGGTACATAAAGTATAACTTTGAATCAATCAAGGCTCTTTTTTTTTTTTTTTTGTAAGCTTGAATGTTCAAAATTGTTCCTTAGGTTTAATTTGAAATAGAATGTCAAAGAATAGAGGGTAAATGTAAGAAAATAAAAGGACAATGATATTTATATGCAAAGGCTTTTTTGCTGATGGGAAAGTGATATGTGGTTATTGAGAAAATATTAGGAAGATCATTTCCTTCAAAAGACCAAAACATTTTGTCGTAAGAATCCTAATGTTAATTTAAGAATATGCTTTTGTTCTAACAAGACAGAGAATAATTGATTTCTCTTTAATAGCTAAGTGAAATTTTGTTGTATTGCTCTTGGTGGTCCTTGCAAAAATTTCTATCTTCTTTTAGAATTCTTACTTTGCCTTTGGTCATGATTAGTATTTTGTAAAGGGTATGATCCTGCAGTTCCTAAACTGAGCCTCAGAAAGTTTTCAGTTTGAGGACAGTATAGCAATATTCAATATTTCTTGGATTGCAAATTAGCTCCTAGCTCAGGAAAGTTTTCAGTTTCTTCAATAAGATTCTACTACTACATTCCTTTCAGCGGTATTATATATTTGCAAAGCTTGGTTTTTGACAGTTGCTGTGATAAATAACAATTACCACATGAAAAGCAATGGTGGATGAGGATGGCAGTGACCAATCTGATTTCAAAGTTTGAGAAGTTGTGCAGTGCCCAGTAGATGCACACATCCAATTAGTAAGTACGTGTGGTTATTTACAGATGGAATAAAAACATACTTTCCTTCAGTTCATGAGTATCGTTGTTTTAAAAAAAATGGCTACTAAGTTGTTAGGACCAAAACCAAACAACAGACAAACAGAAAAACAAAATACTTTACCAAGTAGGGTTCTAACTACTTTGTAAATAAAACAGTTGGTTATTTTCTTTGATCTGGGCATGCTGAGGAAGTCACAGAGTCACTAAGGATCCCTCCAAAGATAGAAATTTTGTGAACCTCTGGTATAATCTGATGATCATTTACATAATTATTGACCTTTTATGTTTATTCAAGATCTGTTTATGTTGGCCTGTCATGTGTTTTTTTAAAATTTTATTTATTTATTCGTGAGAGACATAGAGAGAGAGGCGCAGACACAGACAGAGGAGAAGCAGGCTCCATGCAGGGAGTGCGATGCGGAACTCGATCCCAGGACTCCAGAATCATGCCCTGGGCCAAAGGCAGGTGCCAAACCGCTGAGCCACCTGGGGATCCCCGGCCTGTCATGTGTTTTTGATGTTATTTAAAAATGTTGCCCCTGATAGTTCAGTGCACTGATAGGTCAGAGATTGGCATTTCTGAAGCTCATTCTTCTGGATGATATTTCGGAAGTCAGATGCCTGCAATGACTTCGTTGACTCCAAGAAAAAAATTTGAGTTGAAAAATCTTCTTTTTTTGCATCACATCCATGGGTATAGAAGTCCTGGATACCTGGACTGCTGGTTTCCATGGTATGACTGAGAGTGTGGTCTGTGGACCAGAGCTCATTAGAAATGCAGAATCTCAGGTCCCACCCCCGACCTGCTGAATGCGAACCTGCATTATAATGAGATCTCTAGGTGATTCAGTCACATTACAGTTTGAGAAGTACCACTGTATCATTTCTATCCCATCCCACCTCAGCCTTCCCAGACAGAATCCTCCATTCCCTTTGAATGTGTCTTTAAAACCTAGTTTCTCTGTGCATTATTTGTTTGGGGCTTTACTATCCACTTGTTAAACTTTCTAAGAAATTAATGCTCGATAGTAGTTGAAATGTGCTATCATTTTCCAGACGAGACTTTGACATAGTGTCACACCGGATTATTTTTGTCTTATAAATGTCTTCAGCATCTCCCAATGCGGCCCAAAGCCCTTACTTTTTATCTTCTAGCTATAGTTTTGAGGGTTAGGCTCTCTATAAACCCCACAATGAGTTTCCCCGGTGTGGAGCAGAAGGTGTGGATGTTGGCATGTGAGATGGGAAAAAAATGCGATGTTCAAAGTGAGAAAGGGCCTTTCCATACTCCCCAGAGAGGGGCCCATATGGCATCGTTTTCGGGTCCCATCAAAACTTTAAGGCATACCTTCACCTTGTGCAGAGTCCTTGATGTCCTACCAAGGAAGACGTCCTCACATCTTGCAGCAGGAACCCATTGATACGGCGCCCACCTTGACTTCCGAATGGGACAGCGCATCCTCAGAAGCAACGGTGATGGCGGTGATGGCGCCTGCATCACACATCGAAGACGCTTGTGCTGATAGCTCAAGCCCTTGAAAACCCAGCCAAGGTCAGTGTCGTATCCTCCAGGAATCCTGGCCGGCAAGATGTGCTGGAAGTTGCTGCCGCCACCAGAGCCACCTCTGTTGCCGGCCGCCCCATCCTTGGACCTTCGCCAAGCCAGCCCAGGCAGTCCTCCGAGGGCCGCGACTCCCGCCGTCACTAGTCCCGCTGCTGACCAGCAGCGGCCCCGCACAGGTGCGGTCACCTGTGTCACACGGATGCTCCTCGGGGCCACGTGGACATTTCCAGCCCAGGCCGCAGGGGGGCGCTGGCCCAGAGCCTCTGCGCATGTGCAGCCCCTCCCGAGGCCCACTCGGGGAAGGAGGCCGCGCGGGTCTCTCCTGCAGAGATCCTGAAGGGATGGAACAGGAAGAGCAGGCTGCTGCCGCGGGCCACGACGGAGAAGGAATTTCAGGGTGAGTGGGCTGCCGCGGCTCCCGAAAGCACGGACACTTCCCGTGGGGCGGCAGGCGGAGCTGAGGGCGCTGCTGCCCTGGAGGCCTCGCGCACCGCGCGCTCCCGGGACTGGCCCGCGTGCCTGCGAACCCTCACCCGGGGGCCTTACGCTGTTCTTTCACAGACTTACGCACAAAATGGCAATAAAGCTGATGGAAAATAAGCAGTTTCTTTAAAAAGAAAAAAAAAAGTGGGAAAAAAAGCCACTTTTCAGCGGTAGAAACTGAGGCCCGGTGCAGGGGGCTTGCTGTGCACTCAGGCAGTAACAGCCGCGCTGGGAATGGAACTGGTGTCGTCTGATTCCAGTCGTGCTTTTCAGTGAAAGTGATGATAGCCAACATTGACTGAATTCTTACGTGCTGGGCACTGTTCTATGATCAGCACATATGCTGTCACCGAGCAAGTGGGCATATTATCTTGCTTTTATGCTGCATATGAGGAGGTAGATCCTATTACTCTCTTCATTTTACAGCTGCAGAGACTGAGGACATTATAACTTGAGCTAAGCGTCTTTTATTTATTGAGTATCAGATCCCACTTACCAGTTTCTTGTCTTTTGTTCTTCAGCATTTCCGGTGTGAGATTGGACTTTTTTTTTTTTTATTCATTACAGACACACAGAGAGAGGCAGAGCAGGCTCCATGCAGGGAGCCCCTACGTGGGACTCGATCCCAGGTCACGCCCTGGGCCGAAGGCGGCACTAAGCCGCAGGGCCACAGGGGCTGCCCTAGATCGGACTTTTTGGGGCATTTCTTCTTCTCGGTGGGGTGATGCTGAGCTTTGCAGTAGAGGGTGCTGGAAGGACACTGCGGGAAGAAGGGGCTCTCCACCCCCTGGCTGCTTTGTTTACTTTACCCTGCTCCTGCTGCGGTCAGTCAGGGGTGCACGTTGCTCTGCCCCAGCTGTGCACCACCGGAGGAGGGGGCGGTCCCTTAGCGACTTAGCCACCTTGTTCTGGTCCTCCATGGGAGCATTGCATGCTCCAGTCCTTGTGCCCCCAGTGGCTTCCCAGCTCCTTCTGTGTGCCCTCCCACTGAACTTTGCTTCCTGTGGCTCTCCTGGTGTGGACGCTGTGTGCTCCAGGCCTTGGGCTGCAGTGGTACTTGACTCCCTCTGCCTGCCTACTCACCAGCCACAGCCCGCTTGTACCTCGGGGTGGAGGTTGTTGTTGTGGCTTGCATAGCAGCTCAGGTCCAGGCCTGATCCAGGCAACCCAGTGAACTTCTTTACCATCTCATGAGCAGCAACCACATACATCTTCTTTGATGAGGCTGAAGCTCAGCCTTGGGGAGGGAGCCAAATTTGTCTTTTTTCTAAGTCTGTCCTTCCCTGGATTCACACTTGATTCAAGGTATCCTTTAGAGTTCTCTTTACAGTGCTCGCTTTGGCAGCACATATACTAAAATTAGAGTTCTCTTTATATCTTTATAGTTATTCTCCTGAGTTTAATAATGCTTTATATTAAACTTCTGTTTAATCATTGTGTGGTTTCTATTTCCTGATTTTTTATTTGATACAATCTGGTACAGATTGTACAGTCTGATACAATCTCCTCCCCTTTCCTCCCCTGAATAATCTTTACAACGGTCTGCTTTGCTTTATTTATGTTTGATTTCTACAAAAGTATTTTTGTATGATACCGATAAGTCAATTATTCTGTCTCTTTGAGCTCAGGGAGTGGACAAGGCAATCTCTAATAACTGATTGATTCCATAACACATTCATTCATAAAAACTTTTACTGAATGCATGTTTTATGCAAAATGTTTGAGTTCACAAGGTGGATTTGTCTAGATGAACTGGGTCCTGTAGAGGAGGCATACATTTAAACAGGGTAAATTAGAATAAAATGTGATAACTATTATAGTTGAAATGTGAACACTGCTTTCTGGGAACACAGTGACAGAATGACTCATTCTGTCTGAGGGAGCTGGTGCAGCCTCATCAGAACTGGATCTGGAGGAGTTTTCCCAGATTCAAAGGATATGAAAGTCTGTATAGTTATATATGAGGTTATGTATATAATTAGAGACCAAGTTTCTAGACTTTCTTTATTGGAGAGAGAGATTATTAATATGCTAATAAAAGTAACACAGAAAGTGAGATGGTAAAATATTGTTGTTCTGGACCATACATAGTCCTGGCTTTGTCATCAACTCACTGGGGGACCCTGGTCACAGGAAACTTTGTGGAACTATGCTTCTCCAACTATAACTTGATACTTTTAGATTATATAGTCCTGGGTGTCTCTTCTAACTCTAAATGGTATACAACTTAATGGAATGTATTTAAATAGCAGATGCTAGATTTACAAAACCAAAACAAAATTTTAATGAGAAACAGTCTGAATTGTATTTTTAAAAACAAGTAAGGTAATGTTTAGTTCAATAATAGAAGACGTCTTGGAGGAGGTCTCACAAATAGTTGTTTTAATTTGGGTGAATTAGTGTTACTTATTATTAAATTATGCTTCTAAGAAATATTTGTAATCATGAAATGCTGGCTTTATAATGGATATTTTATATTTTCTGAGCAAATAATAAAGTCAGCCTTGCTGACAGCCCTCATGTTTTGACACATCTTTAATTACACCGGTGGCTATAGATAGATGTTCCTAGGGATCAAATGGTAAAAGGGCAAATCATCAGATCTCCCACTGTGGAAATTTTTCAGAGGCTGGGAGAGAAGCTGAGAAATAATTTTTTCAATGAATATCATGAGTGAGAAAGAAAATGTCCATAGTGTTTATATATTAATTTATCAGTATGGTGTTGTTAAAAGTCTCAGAAAATATTAGTATTTGAAATTATTTTAAGATACTTAACACTGGAGGTGGCAAATGGGATTTTTAACAGATTCTACTTGCTCTATCTATAATAGCTTGGTATTATGACTGGGGAAATGGGCTTTGGAGTGAGTTTGCCTTGACTGAAATTCTAGTTCTAGCACTTAGCGTCTGTGATAGCTTTGAAAGGTCACTTAAATTCTCTTAGCCTTAAGTTTACAGGTCTTCAAAATAAGGACTGCAGTAATGGTACTTACATTATAGGATTAAAAGAGGTGATATATGTCATGAGTTACCAGTGTCTGGCTGGTATAGAGAAAGCACTCAATAAAAGTTAAGATTTATTATGATCACTAGAGCAGATATCTCAGGAAAACAATATCGAGGACAGATGCCAAAAGGATGGGTACAAGTCTTGGATTAGGAACTGACTACTTTTTTTTAAAAAAGATTTTATTTACTTGAGAGAGAGAAAGAGAGAGCAAGCATAAGTGGGGGGGGGGGGGCAGAGGCAGAGGGAGAAGCAGACTCCCCCCTGAGCAGAGAGCCTGGCCCAGAGCTCAATCCCAGGACCTGAGATGAAGGCAGATGCTCAAACGACTGCGCTACCCAGGCACTCTGGAATTTGCTAATTGTTATTATTACTTACTCATTGAATCCTTGTGTTAGTCCATTATGGCCTTCAATTTCTGAGTTTTTTTAATTTGTAAAATTTCACTTTTTATGTCTGCTTCCTTCCCTTATAGAATTGTTGTAAGGATAAAGTGATAATGTGTATATGAGAGTAATTTCTGCATGTTGTGGACCAGTGGAAGTGATTACTGTAAGGCAATATCATCTTTCCCCCTGAGGTTCTTCATTCTTTTCTCCACCATCCTAACGTATAAAAGGAGTCTTGAATAAGGCCTAATAAGAAGACAGAAACTTGTTAAGCATGATACATATTTACTTTTTTTTCATCAAAATTAAAGATTTATTCTGTGAAAGACTTTGCTAAGAGGATGAAAGGAAAAGCCACAAATTGATAAAACAGACTTATAGACCACATATCTGACAAAAAGACTTATTTCTAGAATAGGTAGAGATCCCTCGACAATCAATAGTAAAAGAATTAACAATAATCTAACTTAAAATGGGCAAAACATTTAAACAGACATTTCAGTGAAGACGATATGCATATGGCAAATAAATTTATTGAAAGATGTTCAGTAACATTAGCCTTTGGGAAATGGAAATTAAGAGCAGGTTGAGATATCACTACATATATATTAAACAGAATTAGAAATAGTAATAGTATTAATGATGGCAAGGATGCAGAGAACCCAATCTCTCATACATTGTCAGTGGGATATGCCCAATGGTACAGCCAATCTGGACAGCAGCCTGGCAAGTTCATATAAAACATGTGTACTTACTGTACAACCCAGCAATTATACTCCTAGGCATTTATTCCAGGGAAATGAAGACATATTCACATAAAAACCTGTGCCCAAATTATCAAAGAAGATTGATTTGTAATAAACAAAAACTGCAACAACCCACATGTTCTTATTGGGTGAATGGTCAAATAAACTGTGGTATATTTATACCATGAAATACTATTCAGCGACAAAAAAGGAAGAAAGTATTGATACACACAGCAATTGTGGGTAGATATGAAGAGAATCGTGCTAAGTGAAAAAAATCAATATCAAGAGGTTACATGTAACAGTTTTGAAATTCCAAAATTATGTGGATGGAGAATAGGTTCATGGAGATGGTGTTGGAAGGGTCTTGTGGCTGTAACTCTATAGAGTCAGAGTTGGCCACTGAGTGTGTTACCTTTAATGACACTCTGCTGCTTTGTGTAATGGTACCTCTTTTCCATGGCATATTCTGTTGATTCTCTCCAAAACATATTGAACTGTTCATGTTTTTACCTCCTTTGCTGCCACCATAGTACAAGATACCATTATCTGTCTTTGAGGAAGTTGCTGCTTCATTGGTATTCTGCTTCTACTCCTGACTCCTTTTAAGCCACTTTCCACTTAATTTCCTGGGCAATGTTACTCTTCTGCTTAATGCCCTCTAATGGTGTTCCATCATACTTAGAATAAATTCTTAACTCTTTACCACAAAGTCATGTATGATCCATTTTCTGCTTACTTCCCTGATCTAATCTTCTGCTACTTTCATGTTGCCTACTGTATGCTGGCTTTATGAGTGTGCCTTCCTTTAAGAAGGCCAAGTTCATTCTTGACTTAGCATCAATCTAGTTGTTCTGCTATCCCAGAATATGTTTCCTTCTTATGGCTTCCCTCTGATTCTCTTGCTATGACTATTTCTTATCATTTTGTGGTCTTCCTAGAGAGGCTTTTTTTTTTTCTGGCTATTTCATTGCACTGTCCTATTTTAATTTTCACCATAGATTTCATCACCATCTGATATCTTCTTTGAAAGTTAGCTTCAGAAGAACAGCATCCTTATCTGTCTTATTTGATGCTTCATTCCTAGGACCTAACAAATATCTGGCATACAATAGGTGCTAAAAATATCCAATAGTTGAACATATAAGTTAACCTTTGAAAGAGGTCAACATCAGCAAGAAAATAATGCTATTGCTGCTGCTTTGTCTTCTTTTGGTTGTTTCACTTAGAAGACTCTAAAGGACTTAAAATATCCTCCAGGATAGGATCTCAAAGGCTTGAATATATCTCCTTCATCTACTCACCTCATGGAGCCTGGAATTGCTCTCGGCTTCGAGAAGGGCCTGACTCTTTTTTGATATTATAGCTGATATCTGAGGAGGATAACAAATAGAGGAAAAAGCCTGAGGGCACCATCAGCAGTAAAATGGATCTTTAGCAGTAGAACGTCTCCAAATAAACTATTATTGTATGTATATTCATACAATGGTATATTAGAAAGGGAGAAATGTTGCTACATTCAACAACACAGAGGACTCATAGTCATAATGGTGAATGAAAGAAACAACAGTGTATAAACTGTATTGTGTAATTCCATTTATATGAAGTTCAAGAAATAGGCAAAACTAATGTATGGTGACTAAAGTCAGAGCAGTGGTTACCTTTCAGGGGAAGATATTAACTAGGAGGGGGCATGGAGGAATCTTTTAGAAAGCTGGAAATACTGTATACTACATAAAAATGTATTCCCTTTTACAATTAATACAATGGAATAAAAGTATTTTATTTTTTTAAAAGATTTTATTTATTTATTCATCAGAGGGAGAGAGAAGGAGAGGCAGAGACATAGGCAGAGGGAGAAGCAGGCTTCATGCAGTGGGACTTGATCCTGGGTCTCCAGGATCATGCCCTGGGCTGAAGGCAGCGCTAAACCGCTGAGCCACCTGGGCTGCCCAAGTATTTTAAAATACTTATTTTAAAAATTCATGAGTGTAATAATAAAAAAAGACTGAGGGAGGCGGTCATGGGAGAAAAGAAGAGAGATCAGACACTGTGTGGATTCACTTTTTAAAAAGATTTTTAAAATTTATTTGAGAGAGAGAGAAGTACATGAACACAGGGAGAGGAGCAGCCAGAGAACAAGAATCTCAAACAGGCCCCCTGCTGGCTTCAGAGCCCGACATGGAGGTCTGTCTCATGGCCCTGAAATCTTGACCTGAGCCAAAATCAAGAATCGGACACTTAAATGACTAAGCCATCCAGATGCCTTTGTGCAGGTTCATTTCAGGTAGATCTAGTATAGACCCATGAACCTTGAGTTCTATGGGTAGGTGAGATAAGCCAGCATGAAACTTCTCCTTAGAACTTCACCTACACGTGCTCCAAGACTTAATCAGCCTAACCATGGGATCACAACTCCAGTGCTTAATGAATACTCAGAAGGTCCAGAATCTTTCAAGAATCAAGATTTTAGTAGCAAAAGCAAGCATAAGAAATGCTGATTTCTGTAATCTTTAAAAAACATCATACACAGTGACACGTTTCATGCAAAATTTAGCTACATGATAATGCAAAAGTGACAAGGCTGACTGCCCTCTGAAATAAGAAAACAAAACAAAACAAAAAACGAGACAATGTAAATTTATCATGCACAGTAGTCACAGAGGCTTCGATGGCACAAATTAGTCAAAGGAAAAGTCCTCACCACCTGACCTCCCTTCATGTACCAATTCATATTTCTCTCTAGTTTAAAATGAAATGTCTTTCTTTAGTATCATGTTCCCCTGAACTCTGTGAAGGGAAGGTCGTGGCAATAGGGTCAGCTGGCAGGAGACATGGCATTCTGAGGCTTGTATAGCCATTTAATTAAATGAAATAACAGTCAATGCCAATAGACTGCTGCTTGGATGATTTGCATTCTCCATAAATTATGGGGCAGATATTTATCCTTTGTGGATAAGGGTTACTTTCCTCCCTTTTGGCTCAAATTCCCTCTGATTTTTCAGAATGATCAAGTGCTTGGAAATAAATTTTGTGTGGTTTGTTTTATTATTAAAGATGTGAGGGCAGGGTGTATGTATGTGTGTGTGTGTGGCTGAAAAGCCAATTTCTAACATAAAGCCCTTTCCTTACTTGTGCACATGAAACTTGTATTTCCATGAGCATCCGTGGTTGGCATTTTGAAGAGCATCATGCTTGCAATTCTTTATAGAAGACTCAAGGTTGGCTTAAAGGGTTGGCTTGAAAAGCACAGCTTGTTTCCTTATTTCAACAGAACAAAATAGCTCATCTAGTTTGCAATCTGCAGCCATCCTGAATTGGGTAGCATTGTAGTAAGTGGTACATTAGTCCCTGTCTTTTAGAGTCCCTGTGGGTTTCCCTTTTAGTTGCCCTGTTTTCTCTGACAATTCATAAGTATACAGCATGTTCCTCCTACCCTTTGCTGAGATTTCTCCCGCCTGTGCTCACACATGGAACTACATTATTAAGAATAAGCTGGTTCCTCTGGCTTTTGCTTTTCTTATTCGCACAGGAACTTAGGTTCCTATGAGGTATTCCTCAAGGATTTCTAGGTGTTCCTAATGTGTATCTTAGTGTGACTACAAACCAGGCAGTCTCATGCTAGGTGCCACTGTGTCAATAATTATGTGTCTGCCACAAGTGAGGCCCAACAACCCTTGAGATGGCAAAGCCAAAGTGGGGAAGAATGTATGATGATTTAAAAATGTGGCTCCAAATTCTTTGATGTTACTTAAATCAAGTTGAGTTTGTGTTCCTCCTCATAGATTATAGGCAGGCCAATCATTGCTGTGACTAACAGAGTATGGAGAAATGATGGTATGTGGCTTCTGAGGTTAGGTCATAAAAAGCTATGCACTGCCACTTGGCTCTCTTGGAACATTATCTTTCCAGGTGTTTCCTCTTGAGATGCTCTCTCTCAGAATCCAGCTGCATGCTGCAAGACCAAGCCTCACAGAGAGGCCATGTGTAGGTACTTTGTTCAACAGTCCTGGTTAAGTGGAAACTTTGAGTAAAATGAGTTGGACATGTGAATGAAATAGCCTCCAGATAATTCCATTGCCAAAATGTCTGAATCACCCCATCCCTCTCACTCTTCCAAGCTGAGGCCCAGATACCATGATACGAAGATGAGCCTTTCCTCTGCCTGAGAGTCATGAGATATGTTAAAATTCTTACTGTTTTGCACTCTTCAGTTTGGAATGGTTTGTTATGCAGCAGTAGATTACTGAAGTAGAATGACTTACTTTCCTTCTGGATTTTGTGCTCTGCTTTGTCACAGGGCCCCAAGTAGTGCTATTTATGCCTCTGAGTCACTCAGATTCAGAATTGCCCCTTCCATCCTATAGCTCAAGCTTCTTCAGTAGGAGAAGACTTGAGTGCTTGGTTTCCTCTTCTATTCATATAAAGGTTGAGAAGACTTTTACCTACTCCCTGGCTCTGTTCTACATCTTTTCCAGACTTCTTTCTCCTAACATTCATCAGCATCTCTGTGTCAACAGACCTCTGGTGGGCACAGTTCACCAATTTCCAAATGTACCCAGATGATCTTAGTCCTAGTTGTTCTATTGGTAATACTAGTCCTATTGATACAGCTGACTTCCATTTAAATTTAAAAAGGGTTTGATGTTTATTGACTGGGGATGACATGAGTAAGTACAACAGGGGGAGGACTAGATATTTATCTTGTGATCTACATATGGAACCCAAATGCCTGACCCCCTCTACACCCTCACCACCGAAGTCCTCATAAGCACGTAGTGAGGACTTGGGAGAGAAAAAATTCTTTGCCCTCTCTTCTTATGTTCAGTTTTAAAATGGGCTAAAACAATGGAAATTTAACTTTTCTTATCTAGGGGATGCCACTTGAAAGTAATATCAATTGCCTAACCCCATAAAAGAAGGAGAAATAAAACATTTCAAATTTTTTTGTAAGTATGAAGAAGCACTGATAATGCTGATCACCTTTTGCACATCATGTCACCCAGGCCACCAAGATTCTGTGGGTAATGAAGTAGCACAGTTGGAGGGCTGATACCTGAGTTCTGAATTAATTTCACACTGGCCTAAGAATTGAATCACTAGTACCTGAGGTGGATGGAGCATTGAGAATTACTAGTCCACTTTTTAAAAAAAAATTTATTTATTTATGATAGTCACAGAGAGAGAGAGAGAGAGAGGCAGAGACATAGGCAGAGGGAGAAGCAGGCTCCATGCACCGGGAGCCGGACGTGGGATTCAATCCTGGGTCTCCAGGATCGTGCCCTGGGCCAAAGGCAGGCGCTAAACTGCTGCGCCACCCAGGGATCCCCTAGTCCACTTTCTTTAATCACAGGAAAGTAAACTGAAGTTCTGTGGGTATTTTTTATTCTCACATTAATAAGTCCTGTGAGACTGAAGTCATGAGTTGTGCAAAATCACACTATGGTGGTGAAATCTGGACTTCTGTGAGGTAAATCAATGAATTTTTGGTAAATGAATAAATTTAGAAGTACCTAAAAGATGTAGATAGTGTGTTTAGGTTACGATTCCTCTACCTGGTTTCTCATTTTGGAATCTTACCCTGCATCTTCCATTTACTAGCCTTGTCTTTAGATAATTCATTCAACTTCTTCATGTCTCAGTCTCTTCATCTGTAGACTGGGATAATGATACTTGAAAGAATTGTGGAAGAAGAATTAAGTGGGATAATGAGGCAAAGAGACTGGTACTCACTAACGTTTCTATCTATTCTCAGATTTCCCACCAACACTTGCAGTTAGGTGTCATTTCCTGGCTGATGAAATGTGAAAGTACTGTGCGTCACTTCTGGAGTGAGGCATTAAAAAGTTGATGACTAATCCACTAGTCTTTGTCTTCCCTTGCTGTGACAGCTGAGAAGGTAGCATATTATAGGTGGCAAAGCTACAAGATGGTAGAGCTTTAGTCAGCCTGGGTCCCTGAGTGATAGTGTGGAGCAGAGTCCTGGCTACTATGATCAGATAGGTTGCAAAAATGAGAAATAAACTTTTCCAATGTCAAGCCACTAAAAATTTGGATGACTTGTTACTGCAGCATAAGCTTAAGCTATTGTAAATAATACAGATCTTACAGGAAGTAGGATGCTGTTGTAATAAAAGCATAAAATATTTATGTTTTAAATATTAGCCTAAGGGTTGGACAAAAGGCATTAAGGATAGTGATCTCAGAGGTCAGAAGAGTGGCAATCCATGTTATGTAGTGGCAAAATGTTTGGCAGTACTGACATCTGATAGAACTTGAGGAGATCAAATTCTAATGAACTTTGAGTTCTAGGGGAAAGCCTGGAAAATAGAATATTTTCTGAAAGCATGCTTCACAAAGAACTATTGATGCAGATGTTGGTCCATGGAATTTCTGGCAATCAAAGAGAAAGTCTACTAAATATTTGAGAGAATCAAAAAAGAAACCACAGAATAGTAGAGCCTTGGTCAGATGGGTACCTGAGTATTATGTGGATTAAAATACTGTGCTAATCCCTATTAGATGTGAAATGCGTGCAAGAAATGAACCTTTCTGTGTTAAGTCATTGAGATTGGGAATTGTTGCAGCAGTGGAAGCCTTGTCTATACTGATTAACATAGTATATTACAGCATTAGTACAGTGCACAGAATGAACCCTCGGTAAGTGTTACCCTATACTTCTTATGTTTGTTATTATTGTTATTTTTTTGCAATAATTGTTAAAGTGTATGATTGTGGTCAGTGGAATCTAGATCAGTCTAACAGAAAAAGAGGATAAAGCTGTGGTAGTCAGAGTAGAGAATAGTGTTAATTTTGGTTTATACAGGGATTGCAAAATGAAATATAAATCAGAGAAAGAGAGGCAGTGTAAATAAATGAGTTGAACTAGAAATTGGGAGAACAGGAACTTTGTGCTAAGGGTGTAGTCAATCATGTTTACAGCTAATACACGTCTAGTTTTTCCAAGAGAGGCTATAAAATCAAAGCTTTATATGAATTTTCCAAGAGTTTGGAGTGTTGGTAATTATTTAAATATTTAACAAATACTAGGTGGGCCAGGTATGACTCATGGACTACTAGTTGTTCTCCACCAGAAAATTGACCCTAAGAACCAAAATGTCTAATAGCCAACGAGGTCTCTGAGGATAAATCTCAATATATCATAATTTGCAGAATCATAAATGTTCAAGGTTACTGTTGTTTGGGTTCATCTTCAACTCATTTGAAACTTACATTCCCCCTGCAGCATCTCTGCTGAATTGTCTTCCAGCTGAGAATTGAATTATTTCTGGAAGTATGTGGCTTACTACTTTATGCATCTTTGTTATCTTCAAATTGTTAGGAAGTTCTTATGTATTTGAGATGAACTCTGCCTCCCTATTGTTCCTCCTATCCTCTGCCTCCCACTCCTCCCTACCTCTGCCATTGGCTTATACCCTATAATCAATTTTCTAAAGCTGGTAATCAATTCACATAGTGACACTATGGTAGATATCTTTTTTTCTTCTAAGCTACTCCTCTTCTTCCCCTCTCTGCCCACTTTTTCTGGCAGTAGCACCTTCCTTTGAGTACTCTGTGTGTTGAAGAATTCCAAGTCGCCATACCTAGTTCCCTGCCTCTTGCCCCACCCTCACCCCAAACCAAGCTACCAAGGATCCAGAATTGGCGAACTATTTTATCACCCAGGCTTTGAGGATTGGTGCAGGGGTGAGTATGTGCCCTGAACTGGGCACCTTGAAGTCTTCTCCGTAGATTTAATATAAGGCATTGTGAGAGAAAAACTCTGTCTGTGGGTTTCCCAAACAAGGAATATCTGTGTTTCTTCTACCCCCAAACCATGCCACAAACAGTAAGGTGTCTGTAGCAGAAGAAAGTGATGGACGAAATTAAGAAAGTGGCAGAGCAGAAGAGAGAGAGAAATGAGAAAGAGCAAGAGAACAACTTCTATTTCTCTGTGACTCTTCATCCTTGTATCCTTGTCTTTCTTAGGTATGAAAAAAATAGTTTCACTAGTTTATGTTGAGTTCCTATCATTTACACCAAAAGGATCCTGATTTAAACTATGTTGGAGATCATGTGTGTAACAGCCTACATGTGATACTATAGTTTTAAACCCCTTCTTTGAATTTTTGTATTCTTTTATATATTATTATTCAGAGCATTTATGTTTTCTAGTCAAGTTATCTGCAATCACTCGCATCTTAATTTTATATTTCCGATAAGTTTAAATTATTATGCATTTTAGATGAAGCACATTCATTTTAACTCTTGAATATTTCTGTGTTCAGTCATTTTATTTTTGTTGCAAATGTTTTTGCATTTTTAAAATTTGTTATGTAAACTAACTCTATACAAAATTGATTCCATTTCTTTTAGTGAGCTTTTACTCTTTGACACTAACAGCAAAAAGATGTGATGGCTATGACGAAATGTTCTACATTTCATACATCATCAAGCAATGTTGCATCATGAAATACTTATCTGCATTTCTAATAATTATAGTTACTCATTTGCAAGAAATTGCAGGCACTTCTATTTTTTCTTTAGGTTGCTCCCACCCTTATGAGTTGGGACCAGGAACAGAATTCTGTAGCAGTTTGCTTTATTGCTATTTCAAAGCAGGTCTTTGTGTTAAGTACAATTTTCTGTAAGGATCACACTCAGGGTAGTCCAGTGGATTATGTCCGCTGCATGTAAGGAGTGTGACATTCATCGAAGTTTAATGTGTTTTCCACCTTGACTAGTCACTGAGTGTCATTCATGCTTTGAGCACATTTTTTAGGTTTCAGACATGATCTATCACAATATTCCTGCCTGTCCAAGGGATGGTGCCATTACTATGGTTACCTTCTGGCTGACTGGCCCCATGTAGTTCCCAGTGTTCTTCATTATACACCAGCCCAGGTGCTTCTACTTGGAAATTCTAAACACACTGGAAATACATTGAGAATAATAAGTAGAGCTAAGAAGAGATACAGAGAATTAAGGCAGTAAAGGTTTAACTTCGTCCTCAGGTAAAACATCCAGCTCTCCAGGGCTGAGCAGGTTTTCTTCTCCCTCTGGTTCACATCTGCATGGGATATCTCATGGCATGAAAGCTTTCTACACATCAAAATGGGTTGAAAATGAGATTTTTTTGGAACGGATGTGCCTTCTGAGAGCAATTTTCCAAAGCTGTAATTCTTATTTAGTAAGGGATTCAACAGTTAGGAAGTCCCTAATGCCCAAGTGGTTGGGGTTCTCTTTAATTCAAGTTGTCAGTCACCAACTATATATGGTGATGAATGAAGAGAATGATTATTTTTATTCACATCTTCCATAGTAGATAAATATGTCCCACTTCATTTTTTACTCTGAGAATGGAACGTCAAGATTTATTCCTTTTGTTCTGTTGCTGCGGATTTGTTAAAGACATCCTGTTATTTGATGGAATTATTTTTGAGGGAAGGAAAATACCTTATATCTTACTCTAATTTGTACCAGATGTTGGCAAGAATGTTACAGAAAACAGGTTTCAATGAGAATGTAACTATATCATACCCTATACCATATAGTACATATTATACAAGTACCGACTGCAAGCTGATAATAAGCTCATTCTTAAAAATGAACTAATTAAATTTCAAGCTCACATTTTAGATATTGCATTTTTTATTAATAAAGGTAGATTTTGAAAAAAGAAAAGATTGCCAGTCATTAATCACTATATGGAAACTAGTATTACCATGGAGCTTGCAACCATACAGCCACAAGGAGGAGCTCAAGCATCAAATTAAAAATTAACACATCTGATTAAGTGTGGTGCATGCTGCCTTTGGCAATGATTTCAGGCAATATTTATTATATGGAGGTGAGGTGATCTGTAGGTCTTTTGCTCAGATTAATACCACTCTGGGGCATTTATGTTGATATACTGGTACTTTTCAGAACATATAAATGAATATAATAATATAGACATAATACGCTCTTTACCCAGCAACCAGATGGATCTTTAAAAGAATGCAAGTGAGATTATGCCACTCCCTGGTTCAAAGCTTTTCAGTGGCTTCTTTCTGCTTTGAGAATAAACTGTGCAGTCTCTTCTGTGGCTCTGCATCATCTGGTTGTGATGTCCCTTTCTGATGCCATCTCATGCTTATGTCCCCACAAATCTGCAGCCGTGGCCACATTTGCCTTCTGACACATTGTAGAGTAGCTTCTTTTCTTCCTTAGGTACTTCACACTTCTGATTTCTTTTGTTCTTCCAGGTTTCCAGGTTTTTGCATGCCTGAGTCCTTCTCATCCTTTGGAATTTGGCTCTAATGTCATCTTCTAGATTTATTTCCTGACCACTACTGAATATAGGTTGGCCTGCCCTCCTGCCTCTCATTATTCTCCATCCTCATTCTCTGTTCATTCTTTCTTAACTTTTTCTTTTTTAAGACTTATTCATTTTAGAGAGAGAGAGAGAGAGAGCAAGAATATGGGGGGAGGGGCAGAGGGAGAGAATCTTCAAGCAGACAGACTTCCCACTGAGGGCAGAGCCTGACAGAGCTCCATCTCACAACCCCGAGATCATGACCTGAGCTGAAATAGAGTCAGACACTTGATGGACTGAGTCACCCAGGTGTCCCCATTCTTTCTTAACACTTACACAAGCTGTAATTTCTTTCATCATTTATGTGTTTCCCACTTGTTACCTGACTTCTTTGTTTGAATATATATTAGAGTAGGAGCTTTGCCTGTTTTACGCTGCAGTATCCACAGTGCCTAGCACAATTCCAGGTATTAAGTATGTGTGCAATACTCATACATTGACTGAATTTTTATAATTGGAGTTTAATAGAACATGACTGGGTGTAGTGTGGGTCTGAAATCATAGTTGTGGAAACAGTTTTAAAAAATTAGTCTCCAGGGCTCCTGGGTGGTTCAGTGGTTGAGCATCTGCCTTTGGCTCAGGTCATGATTCTAGGGTCCTGGATCAAAGTCCTGCATCAGGTTCTCTGCAGGGAGCCTGATTCTCCCTCTGCCTATGTCTCTGCCTTTCTTTCTATGTCTCGTGAATAATAAAATAAAATATTAAAAAAATTAGTCTCCTACCTCTGTGACTTTTACTCATAGTTTGAAGGGCCACTCACTGATGCCCCAACAATACACATTATATTCCTCCTGCCCCCAAGAAGAGGCAGCAAATGCCACACAGTGAAATCTAAATGGACACCAATATAGATTACAGCAGCATTGCTGGACAAACAAAATTAAAATTAAGCAAAATATGCTACCATCTTCCACTGCTATCTGTATTATTTGACCTGTGAGAATATGAACTTTTTTTTTTTTTTTTTGAGAATATGAACTTATTTCTGAGGAATAGCTTCTTTGGCCCAATCAGTTGGTACTTAACTGTGGCAGTGTCACACCAGTTTTGGAGGTACAGATAGGACTGGCTCTTGGTGATCCCATCTGTTAGATGCAGAAGGATATTTGGCTTGTTTGGAGCTGCCGGCCTTCCATACAGAGGTCTTTGAGAAGGCCCTCATATCTTCGCTTCTCCAAGAGTCCATCTTTGAGTATGGACAAGTAGGTCCCTTTAAGACTAGACCTCCTGATCGTGTGAATGCTCACAGGAAATTATTGGCTCTTCTAAAATCATGTCCTAGAACACATTAAGCTTGAGTTTCTGCCTAGTTTATTATTTCACTAGGTATAACATATTTCACTTTATGTGGGTTTGTAAATAATTTCTGATTCTTTCAGTAATGACCAGTAATTATTCAACCTTGCTAATTTTCTCCTTCTTCCCAGGAACCTTAGCCAAAGTAGTACATTTATTTATCAAGAAAATAAACACATGATTCTGGGAAATGTACTCATGGAAGATTTCCCAATGAAATATATTTGATTCTTTCACAGGACGGAAGTTGACATGTTATCTGTTAGGATGACCATTCCAAAAACCACACTTAAATATTTAAAAATTTGGAGAACAACAAAAGAAGTTAATTTATATTTTTTAGCATAAATTCTAAGGGATCACTTTGTCAGGATGTGGTATTAAAAATGTTCTTTTACTTTTGGGAGAATTGGAAAAAATAAACACAATTGAAATAGACTATCAGTTTCTTTGCACAGGTTATAACTTAATGGGGAACAGAGATAACCTGACACTATATGACTTATTTACCAGAGCCTAATGAGAGAGGAGACTAGGATTTAGGTGTCTTAATCTGTAACATTGTGCTACATAGGAGGTAGTTGATGAAGGTGCTGGGTTAAGATGTAATTGTTTCTGGGTGATATTAAGCATGTGATGGTGACATGCTTATGGTGTTTTATATTTGTGACCAAAAGACAGTGGCACTGGATGGGTCTTGTACCTTTAACTGTTGGTGTCACTTGTATTTCCAAGTATATGTGGTACTGTTTCAAGTTATCTTCAGCAGGTTGGTTACAAAAATGGCCTTGATTCTCTATACATCCCTAGACCCATATCCTTTACAGTGGGACTTTGCAATAACTTTCATGCCATTAAGAGTAGAGTGTGTTCCACTCCCTTTTTGAATCTGAGTTCACCTTCCCACTTGCTTTGGTGAGCAGAACAGGACTGAAATAATGTTATATTATTTCTAAGCCTAGACCTCAAGAAGCCCAATGTATTACTGTTCATGTTGGTATCCCCCTTCCTTTAATATGAGCAAGCCTGGGCTAGCCTGCAGGAAAGTAGCAAATCATTTTTGGTAGAGCTGAGTCATCCTCAACCAGCCAGCTCCTACTTAACCTACCAGCTGATTGCAGCCAACGAACAAGTTGGGTTGAGATCAGTCAAACCTGGGCTACACCAAAAGAACTGTCTCATCCATCTGTGGAATCATGAGCAAAAGTATATTGTTACCTTTTAAAGTCACTTTATTTTTTTTCTTTTTCTTTAAAGTAATTTCATTTTGAGTTCATTTGTTAAATAACATTATTGTGAAAATCGCTAACTTATGTATTACTGGACATATGTTTCTGGTGATAGTGACTATATAGTTTTAGGCATTAGTAGTTTTGTGGTTCTAGATTATATTAACTATAGTTTAAATAATAGTGGTCTTGTGGTTCAAGGTATAGGGTGCTTAATGACGATGGGATTTGGAGGTAATTATGGCAATATGACCAACATTTATGACTTGATGTTGGTAATGTTAATTTAGATGAATATGATATTTATGCTGTGAGGTAGCTGTAGGTGTTGGCAGCACTTAGTATTGCTACCCATAATATGTTGGACAACTCAGATTTTCTGCCACATTTTGCGACAATTTAATAACTAAATGATAGCTTTCAATGCCACTGTATTTCCAAGAAAGCCCAATACACATTGTTCTTAGTTTCTTGCTAAACTGGGAAAGTCGAGATATTGGTGGGCTTCTTTTCACTGTTATGTGTGTGCAAGTACACATGCATACTGCATACACACACACATACAGACACACACTAGAGGAACACTATGGGGGATCCTTGGATATTGCACTGTATATGTGGAAATCAGCCTTGGCTATGTCAGTCTGGGTCCAATTGGCACAGATGCCAGAAGGGGACACCTTCTTATACCTATTTCCATGATTTTTCGGAAAACAAACAAAGCCAACCAAACAAAAGATATCTCTCTGGGCTTCAATTCAGCTTTTATAAAAAGGGTTGATAAATTGGTATAAAAATATCGGTCCTTTAAAAAAAAAAAATATCGGTCCTTTGTTTTCTTTGGTTAAGCATGTCTAGTGATGACAGCTATATCTATACTTCAGCAGTGGGGCAGTCTATGCATGGCACCGCAAACAGGAGAACCCTAATCCCATCACTGAAACAGTCCTACTCTTCCAAGTAGAAACTGGTTATGCTTGTATTTGTTTTCTACATAATTTCTTTGCCAATGTATCCATCTGAACTATGGGGCCCCTTTATCTCTGTAGGGATCCCTGTATGTTTTCTGAGGATGTTTCCTTTGTTAACTTTTTAGATAAGTGGTTAACAAAACTCTTTTGCTTTCCGAATGAGAATTTGTTAACTCTTTAGATAAGTGGTTAACAAAACTCTTTCGCTTTCGGAATGAGAATTTGACCTATGATTTGCTAATTTAGTTCCCCTGGTAACTTGACAATGACAGAATGTCAACTATGTTTCTAGGCAGGATTGCTTGTGCTAAAAATGATCTTTGGCAAATTGCATCTGGACTAGAAGGGTTATGAATGGACTATAAATACTTGATAGGGAAGCTATGCTTTGAGTGTCTTTAAGAATTGGGACTCATATCTGGGCACACATCTGCAGGGAACTTGGAAACTATGGATCCTATGGATTAGCAGGTTTTAGGCCATGGTAGATCCTGTACCTATCTGATGTGAGTCTCATCTTCTTGTATCTGAGCTGTTAGATTGCTTCAAGGACTATTGCACATACAAAACCCCTGAAGCTGCCCTTAGGCAAGCTCTGGTTTTTATCCTTTAACATAATAGATGGATGTCGAGCCTGACCTATGGTAGTCTTGTGAGTCTGAATGTTTAGTTGAACCTAAAAGATTTGTGGTGGACACAACATGGATCCATAGGTCCAGCTGCTGATACACTCGGGGTGTCCTCTGGCTTGAAAAGACTCCATGCAGGTGATCTGCCCATGTATGTGTGTTTGGGTATAATTCATCATGCATGAGGTATATCCCAGGTGATTAAGTGTCAGAATGCTGTTCACCTGGGGTTTGTAGACCGTGGTACTGACATATTGGCAAAAGTGCTGTCTAAGCAATGTGCCAACCCACAACATCTCTAATTTGACTAAGAATATATGGAGAAAGGTTTTCTGGGAAGGAGACTGAGTGAGGATCTTGGAGGATGGGTATATTGCTGGCAGTACTGGCCAGGGATGACTGTTTCCTATTAAAACCAAAGAGCACTCACAACAATGGGCTCTCAGGAACACCCCCCCCCCAACCCTGCCCCCAACCAATTACAGGAAAAACAGCATTAACATTCATCTCAGGCTTTCTTCTAACCACAAGAGGGCCTTATTTTGGAAGAACCAGGAGAAGTCCTGGCCTCACTGCCATGAATGTCTGCCCTTGCTTACAGCGGGGGTACAGATCTCTGCAGGATGTTTCAAGTATTCAAGCAATGGCTTCTGAAAGCTTCTGTCAGGCTTTCCTTAGGAAGAGGAAGCAGATGGCCACAGGCAGCTCCAGGCTTCAGTTTTACCAGCTTAGCAGTCATAGAGAGAAGAGCTTGCCTCCTTCACTTCATCCCATCAGGTATGCTGTGGCTGGCACTCCTGCCCTGGCTTGGAATTCATGGGCTGCCTGAACAAAGAGGCCATGATGGTGAAAGCTCTCATGTGGCTGCTGAGGAGCAGGCTGTTCAGGACATTTGAATCATAGGGCCTGAGAATGGAGAAGAGTGGTTTCCCAGAGGAAGATTGATGGGCTGGGATGCAAGGAAGTGGTACAGGATGCTGGGAAGGCTAAATGATAGTTCTCTACAACAGTATCTCTGAGCATCTAGAAAGAAAGTGGAAAAGCAATTGTTTGTATTCATTTACTATCATCTTAATCACCAAAAGCCACTGAATGGTGCAAGGTCAAAGACAAGGACAAAACGGGTTTATTTTATTTATTTTAAAGATTTATTTATTTATTTATTATTTATGATAGACACAGAGAAAGAGAGAGAGAGCCAGAGACACAGCAGGAGGGAGAAGCAGGCTCCATGCTGGGAGCCCGATGCGGGACTCGATCCTGAGACCCCAGGATTGCGCCCCGGGCCAAAGGCAGTCGCCAAACCGCTGAGCCACCCAGGGATCCCACAAAACAGGTTTTAAATATAAAGGTACCTTATTGTATGATAGAGTGCAGGTGAGAGAGATATGTGAAAGTTTTAGACATAAAAAAACAATAACTGCCATGATGTAGGCAGAAACCCAGAGCTTATAAAAACCAGCAATGATAGTGACAGCTCAGAAAACACTGGAGAAGAATTCTGGCATTCTTGGCTTCCAGCCAGTGGAGTTGAACTCCTCAAACTTCAGTGTGCACACTAATCATCTAGAGATCTGGTTAAAATGCAGGTTCTGATTCAGTAGGTCTGGGGAGGAGCCCAAGAGCCTGAATTTCTAACAAGCTCCCAGATGTCTCTGATGCTGCTATTCAGGGACCTGGCACTGAGTAGCACAGCAGGAGAGGGGTTAGGTCACTGCACTTCTGTTCCTACAGAAGAAGTGTTAGCAGCTGCCACCCAGAGACATTTGGGTGGCATTAGGTTAGCACAGAGTGTGAGAAAGCTTGTTGGAGGGGTCTCCTCTAAATGACAGTTCCTGGTGGGGCAGGTTGCATGACCCTGGAATGCTAACATTGGCAGTTTCTCTTTGTGCTGTGGCAGCATTTGCAGAAGCACATTATGCTGCTAAATGAATTATACACAGTGAGATAATCATGGACCTCCACTGCCAATGGGCAGCTCCCACTGGAATGAATTTGGAGAGGGAGAATATTAAAAAAAATAGCCAAACTGCAGGATAATGTGTAACCAGAACTATTTTCAAAATGAGCCATAAAAAGATGTTTGGAGAAAGTTAATTTTTAAATGTCTGCTCCCACTGTGTTGTATGGACTCCCTGGAAAGCTGAGAATATCATTCCTTCTGTTTCTATAGCTCTCCCCCAGGCTGTATTCAGAAAATATTGATTTGTTTCCTTGATTTGTTGAGCATCAAATCCAACAACAAGTTTTAACTTGCTTCATAGCATGCTTCATAGCATGCTCTTATTCAGATGCAGCTTAAAGCAAGGAACGCAATTGTATTCTAAATTGAATTTTTGTTTTATTATAGAATTGTCTCCTCAAAATATTCAAGGACCAATATTTGTAACCAGAACTAGAATGATGGGGCATCTGGGTGACTCAGTTAGTTAAATGTCCAACTCTTGGTTGGTCATTATCCCAAGGTCATGGAATCAAACCCTGTGTGGGGCTCCTCACTCAACTGAATCTATTTGGGATTCTTCTCTCTCCCTCTGCTCCTTCCCGACTCTCTCTCTCTCTCTCTCTCTCACCCTATTTCTCTTTAAAATAGATAAATAATTACTTAATAAAAGAACTAAAATGAAACAAAAAGAATTATGGAGAAATATAACTCTGGGAATTCAGGACATACTGCAATTTAGGAACTACCAATCTTTCAGGAAGTCACTGGTTATTTCAACTTTGAAATCATTATTTAAAGGCAGAAATTAGAGTTTTTGACTTAGACCAGTATGTTTAAAAAGGAATTGTTTAATAATATTTTAGGTTAACTTTTCTGTAGCAGCTAAAAGTTTTGAAAAGGATCGAAGGTATGTACAACCACTAAATCAATGCTTTTTCCTGTTTCACTTCACTCAAATTAAATGACAAATGGAATGCAATTGGCATAATGCACATTGGATTATTCCAACAAATAATATGCTCAGCAGTAATTCACCTGAACTGTCCTTAGATCTGTTTTTTTGTTGTTGTTGTTGTCTTGTCTTTTTTTTTTTTTTTTTTTTTTTGAGTGTGGAGTGGCTGGGGTTATTCCATAGTCAGTAGTTTCATTATGCATAATGCCTGTTTGTTCCTGACACTGGAGTATAGTGAGAAGGCAGAGTGACTTCAAGGAAAGAAAAGCAGTTTGTAACTCAAGGGCTCAAGTTTCAAGCTCTGAGCTTGATGAGCTGATTTTGTTGGGTTCATCTCTCCTCCATTTGATTTTTCTCATTCAATAGACATGCAAAGCTATGTCAGTGTTTATGCCTCACAAATATAATTTGCAAATACTTAGCAAATAAATTTAAGAAAATGAGATGGCAGCTGGTCTTCATAACTAGACAAATTACACTTCTTAAGGAGGCCTGCCCTGGCCACTGTATATAATACCTCTGCTGTGGGTCCCTGCTTCCCCCAAGTCACTGCCATCCCTTTCCCACTGCAGCCCTGATCTCTCTGACTCTGAACTATTTTTTCCAAGGTATTTTCCCTTCTCACACAATTTATCACTTTTAAATTTATTTTCCTCATTGGCTATCTCCCTCCTCTATAATGTTATCACTTATAAGAGCAGGAAACTTTGTATTGTTCACTGATGTATCCTGCATGCCTAGAACAATGCCTGCCTAGTCCTTGCTAGGTTTTTAGTGAAGAAATGACCAAATATATATATAGATACATGGACATATTTAAGGTTTAGAATAAGTCTATTCCTATTTTCTTAGACCAGGTTAAAATTAGGATATAAACCATCTACTTATGTCATATTTCAAAAATGATAAGGATATCATAAAACATCATCTCCTAAACTTTTTTCCAACCAAAGATAAAACATTTTTTTTTCTGCCATGGAACAAAAGAGACCACTTGGTTATGGCATTGATGAGAATCCATTTGATCATAGTAAAAATTTTATTTCCACGTAGATTAATTAAACCCCAAAGCATTCAGTTAAAACCAGGGTTTCACAACCATGGCACTATTGATGTTTTGGGTGGATAATTCTTTATTGTGGGAAGCTGTCCTATGCATTATTTAGCAGCATCCCTGGCCTCAACCAGCTAGGGACCAGTGTGAATGCTCCCTCACTCCCACCAGTTGTGACAACCAAATATGTCTCTAGCCAAATGTTCCCTGGTTGCAACCACTTATTTGAACCAATCAACTTAATTAATTAAATAGGATTATTAGCCTACAAAAATTTATCTTTAACCATTAAAGAGATAATAGCTGTCTGTCATTCAGCACTTATGTGGTAGACAGAATAGTAGCCCCCAAAGATGTTTATACCCTAATTCTGGGAATCTGTGAATATGTCATAGGGACTTGCTGATGTGATAAGGCTAAGGACTTTGAGATGAGGAGATTTTCCCAGTTATCCAGGTGGGCCCAATCTAATTAAACAAACCTCTTTTATAAAGTTAAGAGCCTTTAAAAAGAGAGAAATGTGATCACAGAAGGGTTAGTGAGATGCAGTGTGTTAAGGACTCAACTCTTGTTACTTGCTCTGAAGATGAAGGAAGGGGGCCCCTTAACCAAGGAATGTAATGATCTCTGGAAGCTGGGAATGACCTTCAGTTGACAGCCAGAAGGAAAACTAGGACCTTGGCCCTACAACTACAAGGAATTTGAATGAGTGAGGAACACATCCTGTCCTCAAGCCTCGGATAAGGAATGTAGCCCTGTTGACATCTTGATTTTAGCTTGGTAAGACCTATGTGGGAGTTAGGAGCTGCTGAATCATAAGATATAAATTTGTATTAAGTCACTAAGTTTGTCATAATTTATTATAGCAATAATAGAAAACTAATATAATTTATCATGCTGAAACCTTTCCATCCTCCCATTTTATAGATATTATTGGCTGAACTATGTCCCCACCAATTTGTATGTTGAAGTCCTATCTCTCAGTACTTAGAAGGTGACTACATTTGGAGATCAAGTCTTTAAAGAGATTAATTAAGATTAAATGAGGTCATTAGGATGGGCCCTAATGCAATGACTGATGTCCTTATAAGAAGAGGAGATTAGGACACAGATGCATACAGAGGGAAGACCATGTAGGAGACATATGGAGATCATGATCTACAGGCCAAGAAGAAAAGCCTTCAGAAGAAAGAATTTGCTCATATGCAAAAGTGTTATTTTCTTTCCAAGATTACTTTTAGAATTAAAATGGACAATGAATGCAAAAGTACTCTGTCATGTGCGGATATCATGGAAATGTGAGGAGGTATTAATAAAATATTTCTACTGCAGGGAGAAGAAATTAAGGGAGTCTTGTTCTGAGAGCACCATTCAGACCTTCTTTCAGGTATTCTTAATAAATGTCCATTTTGAAACTCAAGAAGCAGTATAGGAAGTATTCTTTAACTAGGGGGAGTAAGAATGGACAAGAATCAGTATTTTCTTTCTGTACTTCCTTCTAAAAGATAATTCACATATATTTTATTGTTTGGAATTCCCAGTAGAGGCATTATCAAGTAGAGTGTTTAGAAGGCCTGTGGGAAGAACAGTAGCTGTTTAAAATAGTGTGTATGTGTGTGTGTGGGGGGGAACTGTTTACTCCAAGTTGAACTGTCTATATTGTCTGCTTTATTATGGGATAAGAATAAAAAACAAACAGAGAAACTTATGCTAAAGTTAACAAGATGGCTTTACCACAGAAGAGCAAGTCTGTGGTTGTGTGCAATATTCTAGGGAGGAACCATTTTTTGGTTTGAAACTCTGTAACTTTCTCTTTCCATAATATCTACTCTCACAAATGATAGCCCTTGTATGTAAGAGAACAGAAGCTTCAAGTGGCTGAAAAGGCTATCCCAATCCCATTAAGCTTGCTTCGTCTGTTCCTTTTAGGAGAGGATTTTACAACTGCCCCCATCCTGCCATCGAATTCCTGATGAGGACAAATTTAGTATCAACATGGGGAGCTAACATACTTTCTTGTAGATGTTACCGAAATAACATTACCTGGCATTAGCAAGTTACACACATGCTATTCATGTTCTAGAATGTCTTTTCCCTTCCACCCTGTCTTGAGTACTTCTATTCAGCCTTCTGAATATTCAGTTTAAGTTTCACCTTTTTTTTTTTTTTTTTTTTTTTTTGGTGAATCCTTTCTCATCTTTCCCAGATACTATAAATTCCTCCTATCTGGGTGCCTACAATATCTTATTCAGATCTCAGATATACTATTTACTAATTTATATGATAATGATTTGTTTATCACTTTGTGTAATAATGATTTGTGAGGTTTTCAATGACAGGTGTAATTTAGTGTCCCCATCACTGTGCCTGGGACAGAGCAGGCATACAATATATCAGTTAATTTTGGATCAAAGGAAGGGTCTTGGTTAGTGTGTATCAATAGCTATTTTAAGTAAATAAGTTGCTGGCTTACAGATAACTGAAATTACCTTACCTATCTATACATAGCAGTCATATAAGTTGGGTCTTTATGTTCCCCATCTTATGGATGAGGAAATTGGGGCCTGAGGTTAGGTGATTTGACCAAGGTAATTTGGCTAATAAGGACCAAAGAGAAGTTTCAAATTTAGGCAGATGAGGTACATTTATATGGAGAGTGGATGATGGTGTTATAGGCTCAAGGCAAGATGAAAGAGTACTTTTTAAAAAAAGATATTTATTTATTTATCTGAGAGAGAGAGAAAAAAAATAGACGTTTTCTTTATTGTAAGCCACTGAACCTTTGGGATCGTTTGCAATGCAGAAAGAACTAATACACTTGGCCTTCTTTTTTATTTTTTAAGATTTTATTTATTTATTCATGAGAATACACAGAGAGGAGAGAGAGGCAGAGACATAGGCAGAGGGAGAAGCAGGCTCCATGCAGGAAGCCTGACGTGGGACTCAATCCTGGCTCTCCAGGATCAGGACCTGGGCTGAAGGTGACGCTAAACCACTGAGCCGCCCGGGCTCCCCTATGCTTGGCCTTCTAAAAGCACTTTAACCAAGACTTTCTGTTGGGAATTAAGATGGCAGAGAATTAGGGGGACTCTGGGCTTTTCTAGTCCCTTAAACACAGCTGTATTGAGGTCAGGTCACTTAGAACACCCAGGAAATAGATCCAAGGACTGGGAGAAGGATCTCCATGGCTGGCGGGAGACTGTGTGGCAGATATGAGGTACAAGGAAGCGAATTCGGGGAGAGGAAAACTTTCACAAGTGCCAGGGAGAGGAGGGAATCCTTTCACAGAGAGAGAAAAGGGAGAAAAATAGAGAGAGGTTGAGTGTGGCCTCAGTCTACACAAGGTGGAATCCTCTTCAGAGGACTGATTAAGGAGCGAGAGGTACTGAGTGTCGCAGGTTTTTTGCAAACAGCATGTAGAGCTCACACTCTGAAGATTTGGAAATGTGGGACTTTTGCCAGAGCAGAGCTGTAATGTGAGCTCCTGGAGAGAAGGAGGGTGCTGTCCTCGGAGTGCACACATTGGTGTAGGGGTCTCCTGGATCGCATTGGGAGACAATGTACCCCTTCCTGGAGTGCATTTGGAAGAAGGTATAGTGCCTCTTCAAGGACAAGAGACCCTGAGGGCACCAGCACAAGGGCCTTCATGAGCAGGGAACAGAGGCCATGCACAGAGGGTGGATAACGGGGTTGCTGCTTTTCTTGCAGTGCCACACCATAGATTTTGTGTTATGTGCAGGCATGGGACTGAGGGTTTTTCTGGGACAGAGGATACCAGACATAGGGCAGCAAGGCTATCCTCTGGAGGAGAAGAGTGGTTCCACAGGGTGCCAGCTCCTTTATGGTTTGGCATTTTGAATCGCAGATGTGTGCCAAAAATAAAACGCAGGACAGCTATGGCGCTGGGTGGCTCATGACCCTCCCTATTCTGTGAGGGCTTCTTGAACTGCAGGGTGTGTGAGGTCTCTTGTCTGAGGACAAGAGAGTGGGGTGGAGACATTATCTACCTCACCACCAACAGAGTGAGACTTCAGAGAGCAACACAGGGGCCCCCAGTGGAGGTGGGTATCACTTAACACCAAACACTGCCCCCCCTGTACCTAGAAAGAGCATATTTACTATAACAGGCTTTTTTCTTCTTATCCAAGCTTATTTTAACAAACAAATCAAACCACACCTCGTTAAAGTTCTGAACATTTCCCATTGCAAGCAAGGAGGAGCTCTGAAGAGGCCTGACCAGAGGGAAAGAGCAGCCAAAACACAACAGCAGAGTGCACACAGTGTACAACAGAAACACTTCCTGAAGTTTCAGGCCCTGGATAATGTATGATCCCTTTTTAATATAGCATTACTCTTGGGTACAGGAAACATAAGAAACTTTCAAAATAACCAAAGACAGAAACTTAGGCAAAATAACAAGATGGAGGAATTCTCCCTAAAAGAAAGGTCAAGAAGGAGTCATAGCCAGATGATTGCTCAAAAGATCTCTGTACAAGCAGTATCTCTGAACAAGAATTTAGAACAACAGTCATGAGATTACTGGCTGGAAAAACAAAACTGGAGACATCATGATTTCGGGTTTCAAGCTATATTACAAAGTGGCAGTTGTCAAGACAGTATGTCCTGGTGCAAAAAGAGACACCCAGACCAATGGAACAGAATAGAGAACCCAGAAATGGACCCTCAATTCTATGGTCAACTAATCTTTGACAAAGCTGGAAAGAATATGAAATGGAAAAAAGTCTCTTCAACAAAAGGTGTTGGGAAAATTGGACAGCCACGTGCAAAAGAATGAAAAAGAAAGAAGAAAAAAGAAGAAACCACTTTCTTATACCATACACAAACATAAGTTCAAAATGGGTAAAAAACCTAAATGTGAAACAGGAATCATCAAACACAGGCAGAAGCCTCTTTGACCTTAGCCATAGCAACTTTTATTTATTTATTTATTTATTTATTTATTTATTTATTTATTTATTTATTCATTCATTCATTCATTCATCCATCCATCTATCTATCTATTTATTTATTTATTTATTTATTTATTTATTTATTTATTTAATTTGTTTTATTTTTTGCCATAGCAACTTATTAGACCTACTGCCAGAAGCAAGGAAACAAAAGGAAAAATGAACTATTGGTACTTCATCAAGATAAAAATCTTCTGCACAGTGAAGGAAACAATCAACAAAACTAAAAGGCAATCTACAGAAGGGGAGAAGATATTCACAAATGACATATCAGATAAAGGCCTAGTATCCAAAATCTATAGAGAGCTTATCAAACTTAACACCCCTAAAATAAAAAATCCAGTTGAGAGATGGGCAGAAGACATGAATAGACATTTCTTCAAAGAAGACATACACATGGCTAACAGACATGTGAAAAGATGCTCAGCATCACTCTTTATTAGGGAAATACAAATCAAAACCATGATGAGATACTGCTTCCCACTGATCAGAATGGCTAAAATTAACAACTCGGGAAACAACAGACCTTGGCGGAGATGCAGAGAAAGGGGAACCCTCTAACACTGTTGGTGGGAATGCAAAGTGGTACAGCCATTCTGAAAAACAGTATGGAGTTTCCTCAAAAAAGTTAAAAATAGAACTACCTTAGGATCTAGCGATCAGAGTACTAGGTATTTATCCAAGGGGTACAAAAATAGTCATTTGAAGGGGGTACATGCACCCCAATGTTTATAGCAGCACTGTCTACTATAGCAAAAATAAGGAAAGAGTCTAAATGTCCATCGACTGATGAAAGATAAAGAAATGGTACACATACAGACACATACCTTGGAATATTACTCAGCTATCACAAAGAATGGAATCTTGCCATTTGCAATGACATAGATGGAACTAGAGGGTATTATGCTAAGCGAAATAAGTCAGTCAGAGAAAGACAAATACCATAAGATTTCACTCATAGGTAGAATCTAAAAAATAATGAGTGAACAAGCAAAAGGTATAATCAGACCTATAAATATGGAGAACAAATTGATGGCTGCCAGAGGTTAGGGTATGGTGGATGCTTGGGAAAAATGGGTGAAAGGGAGTAGGAGATACAGGCTTCCAGTTATGGAATGCATAACTCATGGGAATAAAAGTGTACAGCCTAGGGAATATAGTAAATGATATTACCATAGTATTGTATGGTGATAGATGGTAGCTACCCTTGTGGTGAGCATAGCATACTGTATAAACTTGTCAAATCACTATATTGTACATCTGACACTAATGTACCATTGTGTGCCAACTATAGTCCAAGGAAAAAAATAAAGTGAAAGTGCTCTGTAATCATTTGAGATCTCATCTCTCACCTAATCTGTCAAAGGGGAAGGAAAATTCTATTGAGTTAGCAAATAGGAGTGTAAGCTTTCAAAGGGCATCCTAAAGGTTGGTGCATAATATGAGGTAAAAAATGAATGTGAGATGCTGCAAATTTCTCTGAATGCTTTCTCCATTCTCTCCTTGCCTTATATTGCTGCTTTATTGACAGTTCCTTGTTTAATAATGCCTGCCTTCTCATTCTGGCACCTAGGATGCATCTCAAGAGTGTTGCCCAAATAATGTTGGCTTCTTCATTCTTCTTTTTGGAGAGAAAGAGTATCCTTGAAGGTCCTTCTCTTCTACCATGGTGGCCCTGGTCATTTCCTGTCCCACATTATGCAAAAATGTGTATATGTGTAACCTCCACTTAAAAAAAAAGATTTATTTATTTATTTATGAGAGACACAGACTGAGAGGGAGAGGCAGAGACATAGGCAGAAGGAGAAGCAGACTCCTCACAGAGAGCCCTATGCAGGACTCGATTCTGGATCCCGGGATCATGATCTGAGCTGAAGGCAGGTGCCCAACTGTTGAGCTACTCAGGCATCCCATGAACCCCACTTTTAAATACACTTGCATTCCCTTCCCTCCCTGGAGCTCAGACACTGATCTGGAGTGAAATGAGGAGATGCTCAGTGCATCACGCCCTCAGACAGAGCTGTCTTTTTGTCTTATTCTCCCTACCATGTCACATCCATCCCTACATTCTTTCTTGGTTACCCATATCCTCCTCTCATTCCATCCTGTCCCCTAAGTCCTGGTTATAATTAGGTGTTTGAAACAAGTCTTATGTTTCACTTGAAATACTTGGCTAATGTGTGCAACTTTGCTACATCCTCATAATGACTTGTGAAGATAGAAATTACTTTTCCTGATCGTACAGATAAAATAATTCATCTCATTAATATTGGAAGTTCAGTTGAAATCTCAGGTCTGTCTGACTCTATCTAATAGATCTATGATTTTCAAAGTTTTGTCCAACAGCTGAGCTCTTTTTTTTCCTTAAATTAAATTTTACCTGGAATCTTTCATTCATAGAATGCCTTGGGCTACAAGTAATGAAACCCTGATTCAAGCTGGCTGGCATGATGAAAAGAATTAAAAATCTCCCCCAACAAGAAGTTGAAAGGTGGCATGAGCTATGGTGTTTTGAGCTCCAGCACTACTTCTACATGGTTTTTTTTTTTTTGCTTTTCCTTCCCCTGTGTGATGCTTTCATCCTCAGACTGGGAGCAAGACAGCTGTAGTGATTCCAGGATTCTAGGCATCCCACCTGGATTAGAAAATACACAAAGTTGGAACAGAGGTAATCTCACCTTATGAGAGAGGAATGTTTCCTAGAAGTTCCCTAGCAGACTCACTTTGTGTCTTTGCCTACATCTGGGTCACATGCTAGTTTTAAATAAATTCCTGGAAAGGGGCCATCATGATTGGTGTATGTAAAACAAGATTCACTCTGAAGCTGAGAATAGGGTTCCCCTTGCCCTCAAAATTCTAAGATAGTCCCTAGGATTCCCATCTCCTGATGCACATGTACATAATCTCCTAACTTGGAGTGTGTGTGAAAATTGTGAATATGATAGGATAGTCATTTCTTTGATTCGATTGTTATGTGGCCAATAGTGATAGAGTAAACCCTCTGGTGATTACACTATGTAAGATTGTGTCATGGCAGATGGGAGAGATACTGGAAGTGTGAGAGAGGTTCAGTACAGTGAGGATTCTAAGCCACTAGCTTTGAACATGGAGGGGTCAAATGGCAAGGATCTGAGGGTGACTTGTTGGAGCTGAGATCAGTCCCTGATTGACACCAGTAGCCACTAGGAACTGAATTCTTCCAACAGTCTGAATGAACACAGAAGCAGATTCTTCCCTAGAACTTCCAGAAAGGCATGTAATGTGGCTGACACCCAGATTTCACCCTGTGAAACACTGAGGAAAGAACCCACACACATTCCCAGATTTCTGATATATGGAACTATGAGATAATAGATAGGTGTTTTTTTTTTTAAGGATTTTATTTATTTATTCATGAGAGACACACACAGAGAGAGGCAGAGACATAGGCAGAGGCAGAAGCAGACTCCTGGTGGGGAGCCTGATATGGCACTTGATCCCAGGCCTCTGGAATCACGACTTGAGCCAAAGAAAGGCGGACGCTCAACCACTGAGCCACCCCGGTGCCCTAGATGGGTGTTGTTTTAAGCCATTAATATATGATTTATTTTGTAACAATAGAAAACTGAAATAAACCATAAGGTACTAAACTCTGCCAATGGCCTGAATGGACTTAGAATAGACCGACCGGTATTCCTTGGATGGCCTCTCAGTCCCAGTTAACACCTTGATTCAGCCTGGGAGACCCCGAGCAGAGAACCTAGTTTCTTTGTGTCCACACTTCTGACCTATGGAAACTGTTAGACAATAATGGGCATTGTTTTAAGTTGCTAAACTTAAACAGGTTTGTAGTAACCATTGATAAGCAATATATGATTAATACACTCCCCATTCTCTACCCTCAGGTCACATTGGAGGTGGACATCTGAAAGCACTGGGCTCTGTCAAAACAAAGTGGAGGTTAGATGTTGAGTATAAAATAGATAACAGTAACATTTTATTACCATGATTTTATTTTCTAAATTCATAAACATAATAAAGTTAATAAAGGAAAATCATAGTACTGTTCTACAGAATGTATGAAATTGAGGGTTATGAATGACAATTACTACATCTCATTTGTTTCCTATTTTCTGTTGGTTGCACACATCAAGACAATCCTGACTCACACATATTTAGTAATCATGCAGTCAACTTAATAATTTTAGACATGCATAGGTTTGAATAAAAAAAAAGACCACTGTAGAGACATAACCCCTGTAATCACTGAGACAGTTACAAGAAGTCTAATTAAATACAAGACATGATAGAATTTTTATACTACGATTTTTATAAAATCAAATTTTTTTGTGGTTGCATAATTATTACTGTTTCTAGAGTGTTTCAATCTGATATGACATTTAAATATACATGTTAATTTTATTACGGTACTTATAATAGCTGAATATATAAAATATTTAAAACAGGTGAATATATTATGCACATATATGAGTACATATATATTTTTATGAAGTTTGAATCCAGCTTTGTGGAGCATTAAAGCACCTTGCTAGTCCTCTAGAGTTCCACAGAAAATAATTTGAAAGCTCTTGCTCCAATCCCATGGTTCTGTGCTGACTTCTGCTGATCCTTCAGGATAGCTCACCTCATCTAGGAGAAAGCTAAATGGCTTACTTAACTAATAAATACCTCATGTTAAGCTGTTGTGAAACTAAAATTCTGGGGAGAAGAAGAACTTCAGGTTTTGGGTGACAACAGTTCTCAGCCCTTTTGAGCTCATCTCCTGGGATGGATGCTACCTCCTAGAGGGGAGGCCAAGCAAGGATTTCATGTACCTGAGATTCTACATGTTTGTGGGCCATGCAGTAGTGGAACTTGCCTGCAATAGAACAGATCTTGGGCTGTGGAGCTGGTCTGGCCTCACCACATGGGCACTGGAGGTGACTTGTTCTTCTAGACTCCATTGACTATAAAGTGTGGCTTAATTTTCCAGTTAGTCTAGAAAACTAAATGTCAAGATGTCTATGAAAATTTTAACCCACTATCTGGGACCTATTTAAAACTCAAGAAAATGGCTCAATATCCCTAATCTAAAACCCTGGGGCCAGATGTTTTTGGGAACTTAGAAATTTTTGGATTTCAGAAAGAAAATTTGGTGCAGATACTCACTGTAATGTCCCTGGAAAAGTCTAGGACAGCAGCGCATAATCAAGCATGGTGATGTATCATTTTTTAGATCCATATTAAGTGTGAATATTCATACCAAGTGGGCTAAAGAAAAACCACAATAACTCCCTGAGTTAGAGACATTTTATAATAAAAGAGTTCTAAGAAAGTTTCCAGGAAAATTTAACAATTATAAACATGCATGCATCAAACAGGGGAATCCCAAGCACCTGAAGCAAAAACTGGCAGAATTGGAGAGAGAAATAGATCTATCAACAGTAGTGGTTGAAGACTTTAACACCCCACTCAAAATAACAGATCAAAAAATTAGACAGAAAATCGGTCATATTTAGAGGCTACATATGGTAACTAAAGATTCCCAAACTGTAGCCCAAGTATCTTTCTTTTTTTAAATATTTATTTATTTTAGAGAGAGAGAGTGTGCGTGCAAGTGGAGGGGCGGGGGGGTGGATAAGCAGACTTCCCACTGAACAGGGAGCCCATGTGTGGCTCCATCTCAGGACCCCAGGACCCTGAGATCATGACCTGAGCCAAAACTGAGAGTCAGATGATCAACTGATTGAGCCACTCAGGTGCTGCTAGCCCAAGTTTCATTTGGACTAGCCCAGCTTCCCTATCTAACCATATGATCTTAATTTCTGTGCTTATTAACTTAAGCCTCATGGATCCCCAGACAATCTATTTGTGGCTTTTAAGGGCTTCATAAACTTGTAAAATAATATTTAATTTTTGTGAGTGAATGTATTTGGAGAAGGTATGTTTATAGTTTTCGTCAGTTAACATTTATGCATTTGAGGGTGCACTATATATCAGGTACTGGACTAAAGTGTTACAGCTGTGAATAAAATGTTCATATGGAGGTGAGGTGGCTAAGACATTCAGACAAAGATCATAAGTAAATTAGATTACTTTAAATACTAATGTATGCTCTGAGAACAACAGGATAGAATAGTGTGATAGGTATCAGCTTTGAGGACCACTAATTTAGCTGAGGTATCAAAGAAGGCTTCTCTTAGGAGGTGATATTTGAAGGGTAGAAGGAGAAGAGGGAACACTTAATATCTTGAGATAGGAACAAATGTATTATGTTCAAGAGGCTGAACAAAGACAGAGTGGCTGGAGCATAGCAACCAAACGGGAGCATGGAGAGAGGTGGTATTGGAGGAGGCAGGGTTCATGTTTGGGATTTCCCTTTATCCAACCATATCTTGCAAAGATACAGGCATATTTTCTAAGATCAGCTTTGTAAAGCCAAATTATGTTACAAGATAGATAACTTAGTTGCTGGTTTGAGGGCCTATTAGCAATAATCAACACTTGTACTATAAGTAGAATATGAACATTTAGATCCTGTAGAAAGCTTAGAGCCATGGGTTCTTTCCTACATATTTGTACACCTTCTGACTGGGTTACTATATCTAGTATCTCTGTTGTTCTATCTTTAATTACAAAAGTTATAGCTGATATTTATTGAATACTTTCTATGTGGCAGGCTTTCTTCTAACTATTTTACATGGATTATTGCAATCTTTACAAGTAATTGTGAGGTAGGTATTATTTTTGTTATAGTTGGGGAAATTGAGCACAGAGAGATTATATACTATTAGAAAAATCATAGATTCAGGGCTGTCAAATAAGATATCTTTCAAGGAATTTGGAGAATCTTTCTGATATAATTTTTGCTTGTGAATTTTTGGAGAAAGATTTTTTTTTTTTTACTTTTCTATATTAAAGTGTCAGTAACAAATTAGACTTCCCTCACCTTGTTTCCCAGTTAGTTTCACAGGAAGAATAATGTCAATGCTTTCTGGCTACATAGCATATATCTTTACAAGTATTCTAGATGCTTCCTGTTAGCTAGTGATGCTCATAATATTGACAGTTTTGTTTTCAAGGACGTGATGGGCTGAATAAACATGATTCTTCACTATAGACCCATTGCACTCTTGGCATAATGTTTCTGAATACTTGGATAAAGTCATTTTTTCACAAGAACATCTTGCTTGTGTTACCAAAATTATACTCTGCTGAGGAGACAGCTCATGACTCATGTGTAAAAGAAACCTTTGTAACTCTTCTGGGAAAAGTGCTCATTTTCAACTTGCATTTATTGGCACTGTTCAATTTAGGTGAGAATGCTGTGTGAAGTAGCTCTCCTAAAAAATCATCTTAGAGTTTATTTAGTCAGTAACACAATCCAGCACTTGTCAAATCCATTTACTACTATGTACATATGAGCCGTCTTAAAGAGGGCTGAAAAATTATTAATAGGCTATTCACTTTTCAGATTGTTCAAAAATGAGATGCTAAGACAGAAATTGGTTCTTTTGCATTTTTATATTTCCTCCTAATTCTTGGCTGATGTCCCTTGCTCTTGTATACTGTGGGAAACTTTCCTATGGTGTTAATGAGCTCTGTCAGGAATCATAGCTAGGGAGCCCAACCCACGGTCCCTGTCAGACCCAAGAATTCGCACAGTGTTAAATTTTTAATGTGAAGTCCTTTAGGTGGGACATTCCTGCCCCATTTTACCCTTGTCACCATTACAGTGTTTTGTATGACCCAAATTATATACTTATATGTTGGGCTCGGCTTCTGAAGAATACCTAAGGATACTCTTCAGTTTGTAGAAGATAGTTCCCTAATTTTCTCTTTTTCAAAATATGAGTGCCTTTTCGGCCAGCTCATCAACTGAGTACATTTTGGGATTTCTTAAACTCAAACATGTCTGGCAAGGACTCAGCCTTATTTCTTTTTGGGGTCCAACTTTTTGTAACCAAGCATTCTACAGGATTGAGAAATTAGCTATTGGAGTTGGAGTCTGTTAATAGCAATCAAGATCTGGGCTCCACATGTGGGATAATGACTGGGGCCAGTGATATGCTTGGCCCTAAATACTATTCTAAATATTTATGTAACTTCCGACTTGATGTATGAATTTTTAATCACCGTGTGCCTTGGGGGAAGAGTTTGAAGTTAAGAGACTGCCAATTATTTATTCTGTAATATGTAGCACACTTTCTTATCACTAATTTTCATATAAGCCCCAAGTCCTGAAAAAAAAAATCTCTAAGATTCTATACTTGTATTGTCCAATATAGTAGCCACTAGCATGTAACTAATGAGCACTTGAAACATGGCTGGTCCAAATTAGTTCAAAGATGTACAGTAAATGTAAAATATTCACCAGATTTCCAAGAGATAGTATGAAAAATAGAGTATAAAATATCTTCTTAGTAATTTTTTATATTGGTTACATATTAGAATGATAATATTTTGTATATATTGGGTTGAATAAAATATATTATTAAAATTGATCTACCCATTTCTTTTTTCCCTTTTTAAATGTGACTACTAGAAAAATTAAAATTAATGTGTGGCTTGTATTTATGACTTGTACTATATTTATATTGGACAACATTGATCTAAATAGCTAACAAAGACCATTATAACCCTAACACATATTAATGTTTAGCACAGATCACAACTGGGAAATATTAACATTCATTGGTCTTGGTGTAGTACTAAATGTATTTGTCATAGGGCAGTCATAATTTAAATGCCAATACATTCTCATTGAGTCAGTATACTTATTTGTTGCATGAGTTCCTCCATTCATCTTCCAATACTTCCACTTTAAAAAAAGCTCCCCAAAATACAGTTGGATGTGGATGTTCTGGTGTCTGAAATAGTCTATTGCTTTTAGTGGATTATAGTTGAGAAGCAGGAGGCACATGGTTTGTTTTGACAGCTAGGAATGCAAGAGACTTTCTAGTTTAGATTTAACATTCCATCTGCTGTGTTTTGCAAGTGGAAGAGCTGAAGCTCAGTGAAGAGGAACCTGATGGAATAGGATGGTGGTAGCTGTTTTATCCTATGTCTTCTTTAAAAAAAAAAACTTATGAGCTAAAGAAGAGACATAACAAACAATATCACTGTGCATTAGCAACTTTGCCAAATTTAACAGATGAACATACTCTATTGAGTATCACTCAGATTGCTCACTGCTCTGCCTCAACTACTAGGGAAAGCCACCTCTTGAAAGCTATAGATTCCATTTCTGACTTAGAAAGCCTGCCTCCTCTGGACTGCTAGAATAAGTCAAACAAAGCAGAAGATTGCTTCTTAGAGCAAATTGAATAAATTTCTGATTGCCAGGTCTCTGTGGAATTCATAGGTGAAAGGGATTCAGAAATAGAGACTCAAAGGATTTCTTTCTCACCCTAACACTTAGGCCAAACTTGTATCTTCTAAATTCAGATATCTAGTAACAGTGTTCTGAGTGAATGGCTGGGGACTATAGCAGCTGCTTTTGTAGATTGACTGTTAAGTTCCTTAAATGAACTAACTACAGTGGCAGAAAATATTAGCTCTCCAAGATTTGTTCTTCCTTTCACAGTAATAGGATTATAGTTGGAATGTGACTGGTCAGCTAGACATTAACATTTTCAAACTTCTTTGAAGTTATGTATACAGTTATGTGTTTAATTTCTCTCTAATGGAATGCAAGAGGAAGTGAGATGTGCTATTTTTAGCCCAAGCCTTTAAGTTGCTGAACGTGCTTTCTTCATATATTCTTACCCCTTCCTGTGAGCCAAAAATTGGTCAATATTGACCAAAAAGACCATATTGACCTGAAACTTGGAGATACGGAATCTTTATCAGCCTAGGTCACTTAATGACCATGTAGAACAGAGTTACCTGGTCTGGGCTGTTCCTTGAGAGAGAAATACATTTTACGTGTCTGAGCTGTTTCATTGTGGGATGTGTTACAGTTATTTGGTCTATCTTAACAAATGGAAACCTATTAGGTGTTATATTGGTATAATTATCTGATTTGAAAATAAGGAAATATAATCACAACAAAGATAGTTTTCTTTACTATTCGGATACACTTTTATCTGCAATAGACATGAATTATTTTTCTTGCCTTCCACTTGAGATGGCTGCAGACATTAATCATAGAGATAGAGGATATTTGAACTGGGAAAGGATCATTTAGTCCAACCCATTTTGCAAATGAGGAAAAACCTGTAACTTGCCAGCCTGACATGGCTAGTGAGTTGCAAGAATTAAACTAGAATTCAAGTTTCCTATTTCTCATGCCAGTATATTTACAATATATCCAAGAGATATATTAATTTTCATCCAACATGGCAACTGTGACTGATCAATAGTGCCTGTCATGACTAGTGGTTTTTTTTTTTTTTTTTTAAGATTTTATTCATGAAAGACACAGATTGAGACAGACAGAGGCACAGACAGAAGCAGACTCCATGCAGGGAGCCCAACATGTCTCTAGGATTACACCCTGGGATGAAGGCAGCGCTAAACCACTGAGCCACAGAGGCTGCCTAGGACTAGTGTTTTCAGGAGTATGAAGCCACTTTCTGGCCCATGGGGGAGGGAAGAGAGTGGACACAATTCTGCATTGCATTCACCAGTTGTGCATTATCAAATGCAGCTTCACATCAAGGTAAGTTCTGTGATTAATCTTGGCAGTATTAAAAAAGTTCTAGATAGCTATTTGGGGTAACAAAGGATTTATGGGGGGGAGGAGCAAGATGGCGGAAGAGCAGGGTCTCCAAATCACCTGTCTTCACCAAATTACCTAGAAAACCTTCCAATCATCCTGAAAATCTATGAATTCGGCCTGAGATTTAAAGAGAGACCAGCTGGAATGCTACAGTGAGAAGAGTTCGCGCTTCTATCAAGGTAGGAAGACGGGGAAAAAGAAGTAAAGAAACAAAGGCCTCCAAGGGGGAGGGGCCCCGCGGGGAGCCGGGCTGAGGCCGGGGCGAGTGTCCCCAGGACAGGAGAGCCCCGTCCCGGAGACGCAGGAGCTGCACTGACCTTCCCGGGCGGAAAGGGGCTCGCGGGGAGTTGGAGCAGGACCCAGGAGGGCGAGGATGCCCTCGGGCTCCCCGGGACAGTAACAGCAACTGCGCGCCCAGGAGAGTGCGCCGAGCTCCCTAAGGGCTGCAGCGCGGGCGGCGGGACCCGGCGGGACCCGGAGCAGCTCGGAGGGGCTCGGACGGAGGCTCCGCGGAGGGGGCTGCGCGGCCCCGGGAGCAGCTCGGAGGGGCTCGGGCAGAGGAAGAGGCTCCATGCGGAGGGGGCTGCGCGGTTCCAGGAGCAGCTCGGGGTGCTCGGGCAGCGGCTCCGCGGAGGGGGCTGCGCGGCCCAGGAGCGCGAATCCGCCAGCGCAGGCCCCGGAGCACAGGGCGCCGGGACACAGCCCAGGATCCCACCTCCCCCGGGACAGGCAGAGGCCGGGAGGGCCCAGGACAGCGAGGACGCTCCTGCCCCAGCTGAGCAGATCAGCGGCCCCGCCCGGAGCCTCCAGGCCCTGCAGACCGAGTTCCTGCCGGAGCTGAATCCAGGTTTCCAGAGCTGCCCCGCCACTGGGGCTGTTCCTCCTGCGGCCTCACGGGGTGAACAACCCCCACTGAGCCCTGCACCAGGCAGGGGCACAGCAGCTCCCCCAACTGCTAACACCTGAAAATCAGCACAGCAGGCCCCTCCCCCAGAACACCAGCTGACGGACAACTTCCAGGAGAAGCCAAGGGACTTAAAGTACACAGAATCAGAAGATACTCCCCAGTGGTTCTTCTTTTTTTTTTTTGTTTTGTTTTGTTTTGTTTTGTTTTGTTTTGCTTTCTGATTTGTTTCCTTCCCCCACCCCCTTTTTTTTCTCCTTTCTTTTTCTTTCTCTTTTTCTTCTCTTTTTTTTTCTTTTCGTTTTTTTTTCTTCCCCTTTTTTTTCCTCTTTCTCTTTTCTTTCCTTCTTTCTCTCCTCTCTTTTTCTCTTTTTCCCAATACAACTTGCTTTTGGCCACTCTGCACTGAGCAAAATGACTAGAAGGAAAACCTCACCTCAAAAGAAAGAATCAGAAACAGTCCTCTCTCCCACAGAGTTACAAAATCTGGATTACAATTCAATGTCAGAAAGCCAATTCAGAAGCACTATTATACAGCTACTGGTGGCTCTAGAAAAAAGCATAAAGGACTCAAGAGACTTCATGACTGCAGAATTTAGAGCCAATCAGGCAGAAATTAAAAATCAATTGAATGAGATGCAATCCAAACTAGAAGTCCTAACGACGAGGGTTAACGAGGTGGAAGAACGAGTGAGTGACATAGAAGACAAGTTGATAGCAAAGAGGGAAACTGAGGAAAAAAGAGACAAACAATTAAAAGACCATGAAGATAGATTAAGGGAAATAAACGACAGCCTGAGGAAGAAAAACCTACGTTTAATTGGTGTTCCCGAGGGGGCCGAAAGGGACAGAGGGCCAGAATATGTATTTGAACAAATTCTAGCTGAAAACTTTCCTAATCTGGGAAGGGAAACAGGCATTCAGATCCAGGAAATAGAGAGATCCCCCCCTAAAATCAATAAAAACCGTTCAACACCTCGACATTTAATAGTGAAGCTTGCAAATTCCAAAGATAAGGAGAAGATCCTTAAAGCAGCAAGAGACAAGAAATCCCTGACTTTTATGGGGAGGAGTATTAGGGTAACAGCAGACCTCTCCACAGAGACCCGGAAGGCCAGAAAGGGCTGGCAGGATATAGTCAGGGTCCTAAATGAGAAGAACATGCAACCAAGAATACTTTATCCAGCAAGGCTCTCATTCAAAATGGAAGGAGAGATAAAGAGCTTCCAAGACAGGCAGCAACTAAAAGAATATGTGACCTCCAAACCAGCTCTGCAAGAAATTTTAAGGGGGACTCTTAAAATTCCCCTTTAAGAAGAAGTTCAGTGGAACAGTCCACAAGGACTGAATAGATATCATGATGACACTAAACTCATATCTCTCAATAGTAACTCTGAATGTGAACGGGCTTAATGACCCCATCAAAAGGCGCAGGGTTTCAGACTGGATAAAAAAGCAGGACCCATCTATTTGCTGTCTACAAGAGACTCATTTTAGACAGAAGGACACCTACAGCCTGAAAATAAAAGGTTGGAGAACCATTTACCATTCGAATGGTCCTCAAAAGAAAGCAGGGGTAGCCATCCTTATATCAGATAAACTAAAATTTACCCCAAAGACTGTAGTGAGAGATGAAGAGGGACACTATATCATACTTAAAGGATCTATTCAACAAGAGGACTTAATATATATGCTCAATATATATGCTCCGAATTTGGGAGCTGCCAAATATATAAATCAATTATTAACCAAAGTGAAGAAATACTTAGATAATAATACACTTATACTTGGTGACTTCAATCTAGCTCTTTCTATACTCGATAGGTCTTCTAAGCACAACATCTCCAAAGAAACAAGAGCTTTAAATGATACACTGGACCAGATGGATTTCACAGATATCTACAGAACTTTACATCCAAACTCAACTGAATACACATTCTTCTCAAGTGCACATGGAACTTTCTCCAGAATAGACCACATATTGGGTCACAAATCGGGTCTGAACCGATACCAAAAGATTGGGATTGTCCCCTGCATATTCTCGGACCATAATGCCTTGAAATTAGAACTAAATCACAACAAGAAGTTTGGAAGGACCTCAAACACGTGGAGGTTAAGGACCATCCTGCTAAAAGATAAAAGGGTCAACCAGGAAATTAAGGAAGAATTAAAAAGATTCATGGAAACTAATGAGAATGAAGATACAACCGTTCAAAATCTTTGGGATGCAGCAAAAGCAGTCCTAAGGGGGAAATACATCGCAATACAAGCATCCATTCAAAAACTGGAAAGAACTCAAATACAAAAGCTCACCTTACACATAAAGGAGCGAGAGAAAAAACAGCAAATAGATCCTACACCCAAGAGAAGAAGGGAGTTAATAAAGATTCGAGCAGAACTCAACGAAATCGAGACCAGAAGAACTATGGAACAGATCAACAGAACCAGGAGTTGGTTCTTTGAAAGAATTAATAAGATAGATAAACCATTAGCCAGCCTTATTAAAAAGAAGAGAGAGAAGACTCAAATTAATAAAATCATGAATGAGAAAGGAGAGATCACTACCAACACCAAGGAAATACAAACGATTTTAAAAACATATTATGAACAGCTATACGCCAATAAATTAGGCAATCTAGAAGAAATGGACGCATTCCTGGAAAGCCACAAACTACCAAAACTGGAACAGGAAGAAATAGAAAACCTGAACAGGCCAATAACCAGGGAGGAAATTGAAGCAGTCATCAAAAACCTCCCAAGACACAAGAGTCCAGGGCCAGATGGCTTCCCAGGGGAATTCTATCAAACGTTTAAAGAAGAAACCATACCTATTCTCCTAAAGCTGTTTGGAAAGATAGAAAGAGATGGAGTACTTCCAAATTCGTTCTATGAAGCCAGCATCACCTTAATTCCAAAGCCAAAGACCCCACCAAAAAGGAGAATTACAAACCAATATCCCTGATGAACATGGATGCAAAAATTCTCAACAAGATACTGGCCAATAGGATCCAACAATACATTAAGAAAATTATTCACCATGACCAAGTAGGATTTATCCCTGGGACACAAGGCTGGTTCAACACCTGTAAAACAATCAATGTGATTCATCATATCAGCAAGAGAAAAACCAAGAACCATATGATCCTCTCATTGGATGCAGAGAAAGCATTTGACAAAATACAGCATCCATTCCTGATCAAAACTCTTCAGAGTGTAGGGATAGAGGGAACATTCCTCGACATCTTAAAAGCCATCTATGAAAAGCCCACAGCAAATATCATTCTCAATGGGGAAGCACTGGGAGCCTTTCCCCTAAGATCAGGAACAAGACAGGGATGTCCACTCTCACCACTGCTGTTCAACATAGTACTGGAAGTCCTAGCCTCAGCAATCAGACAACAAAAAGACATTAAAGGCATTCAAATTGACAAAGAAGAAGTCAAACTCTCCCTCTTCACCGATGACATGATACTCTACATAGAAAACCCAAAAGTCTCCACCCCAAGATTGCTGGAACTCATACAGCAATTCGGTAGCGTGGCAGGATACAAAATCAATGCCCAGTAGTCAGTGGCATTTCTATACACTAACAATGAGACTGAAGAAAGAGAAATTAAGGGGTCAATCCCATTTACAATTGCACCCAAAAGCATAAGATACCTAGGAATAAACCTCACCAAAGATGTAAAGGATCTATACCCTGAAAACTATAGAACACTTCTGAAAGAAATTGAGGAAGACACAAAGAGATGGAAAAATATTCCATGCTCATGGATTGGCAGAATTAATATTGTGAAAATGTCAATGTTACCCAGGGCAATATACACGTTTAATGCAATCCCTATCAAAATACCATGGACTTTCTTCAGAGAGTTAGAACAAATTATTTTAAGATTTGTGTGGAATCAGAAAAGACCCCGAATAGCCAGGGGAATTTTAAAAAAGAAAACCATATCTGGGGGCATCACAATGCCAGATTTCAGGTTGTACTACAAAGCTGTGGTCATCAAGACAGTGTGGTACTGGCACAAAAACAGACACATAGATCAGTGGAACAGAATAGAGAATCCAGAAGTGGACCCTGAATTTATGGGCAACTAATATTCGATAAAGGAGGAAAGACTATCCATTGGAAGAAAGACAGTCTCTTCAATAAATGGTGCTGGGAAAATTGGACATCCACATGCAGAAGAATGAAACTAGACCACTCTCTTTCACCATACACAAAGATAAACTCAAAATGGATGAAAGATCTAAATGTGAGACAAGATTCCATCAAAATCCTAGAGAAGAACACAGGCAACACCCTTTTTGAACTCGGCCATAGTAACTTCTTGCAAGATACATCCACGAAGGCAAAAGAAACAAAAGCAAAAATGAACTATTGGGACTTCATCAAGATAAGAAGCTTTTGCACAGCAAAGGATACAGTCAACAAAACTCAAAGACAACCTACAGAATGGGAGAAGATATTTGCAAATGACATATCAGATAAAGAGCTAGTTTCCAAGATCTGTAAAGAACTTATTAAACTCAACACCAAAGAAACAAACAATCCAATCATGAAATGGGCAAAAGACATGAACAGAAATCTCACAGAGGAAGGCATAGACATGGCCAACATGCATATGAGAAAATGCTCTGCATCACTTGCCATCAGGGAAATACAAATCAAAACTACAATGAGATACCACCTCACACCAGTGAGAATGGGGAAAATTAACAAGGCAGGAAACCACAAATGTTGGAGAGGATGTGGAGAAAAGGGAACCCTCTTACACTGTTGGTGGGAATGTGAACTGGTGCAGCCACTCTGGAAAACTGTGTGGAGGTTCCTCAAACAGTTAAAAATATACCTGCCCTACGACCCAGCAATTGCACTGTTGGGGATTTACCCCAAAGATACAAATGCAATGAAACGCCGGGACACTTGCACCCCGATGTTTATAGCAGCAATGGCCACGATAGCCAAACTGTGGAAGGAGCCTCGGTGTCCATCGAAAGATGAATGGATAAAGACGATGTGGTTTATGTATACAATGGAATATTACTCAGCCATTAGAAATGACAAATACCCACCATTTGCTTCAACGTGGATGGAACTGGAGGGTATTATGCTGAGTGAAGTAAGTCAGTCGGAGAAGGACAAACATTATATGTTCTCATTCATTTGGGGAATATAAATAATAGTGAAAGGGAAAATAAGGGAAGGGAGAAGAAATGTGTGGGAAATATCAGAAAGGGAGACAGAACGTAAAGACTGCTAACTCTGGGAAACGAACTAGGGGTGGTAGACGGGGAGGAGGGCGGGGGGTGGGAGTGAATGGGTGACGGGCACTGGGTGTTATTCTGTATGTTAGTAAATTGAACACCAATAGACATTACTTCTATAAAAAAAAAAAAAAACTACCTAGAGTTTGTTAAACTTCATGGTGTATCCTCTAATTTCATGAGGCTTCTAGGCAAAGAATACCAAGGAGCTTTATTTAATTCACTGACCAAAAAAATGCACAACAGGTCTCTACTTGATTCCTTCCAATAAATGATGCAATAAAGTTTAGGTTTCCTTAGGAAAAAAAAAAAAAAAAGAGATGAATGAGAGACAGACAGTGGTCACAATACAAGTCCAGGATTTTACACTTCCCAGCAGTCAAAGCTGATTTACCCTAATGGCAGAGGCCACTTAACCCAATGTCAGTTGCACAAGTTTTTTTTTTTTTGTTTTGTTTTGTTTTGTTTTGTTTTTTTAATTGCACAAGTTTTTAGGTAAGTCCTGATCTTAGCATTAGGGATTAAAGGAGCTCCATCTTAATATTTGGGGTATTAGCCTCATGTCTCATTTGTGGCCTGTCTGGTCCAGAATTTGTGAATTGTCTTTGCTTTTACCCTTCCTTTGGTGCTGGGTCTGGAACAGAAATTTCCGTCTCAGTTTCCACATTTGAATCCTTTCCTTAGTTTTTGCCCCAGAGCCTATAAAATTGTCAAAAGTTGGTTTTCAAACTGCCAATGCCCTTTCCTGGACCCTACCTTCATGTATGAAGTCCTCAACCTGTTCAGATTTCCCTCTCTGCCTGGATCTTTGAACAATATCTACTCTCAAAAGTACAGCCTCTGTGTTCTGTTTGTATTTTACAATTTTAGTATTTTGAATCTTTTTACTTGGTTAGTCTAGCTAAAGTTTTATTAACCTGGCTGATCTTTTTAAGGGACTGTTGATTACCTTAATTTTTTTTGTCTATTTTTGTTTCATTTATTCCTTTTCTTTATTATTTTGTTTTGTTTTGCTCACTTTGGGTTTAGTTTGCTTTTCTTTTTTCATTTACTTAAATTGGAAGATTCAGTTATTGATTTGAGGTTATTCATTTTTAATAAAAGCATATACTGTGATCATAAACTTCCTTTTAAGCACTGCTTTAAATTCATCCTGTAAGTTATAGTATTTTGCATTTTTTTCTCATTCATATCAAAGTATTTTCTAATTTCTCTTGTGACTTCTCTGATGTCTGATTCTTTGTTAGTTTGTTGTTTAATTTCTACATATTTGTGAATTTCCCAAATTTTCTTCTATTATTGATTTCTAACCTAATTCAATATAGTTAGAAAATATACTTTGTATGATTTCAGTTCTTTTAAATTCATCGAGATTTGACTTATGACTTAACATATGATATATCCCAGAGAATATATCATATATATCATATGCACTTGAAAAGAATGTGTTTAATGCTATTGAGGGACATGTTCTATTAAGTCTATTAGGTCTATTTGCTTTATGTTGTTGGTCGGGTCTTTCTTTTTTTAATTTATTTATTTGAGAGAATGAGAGAGAATGAGTGTGTGTGAGAGAGAGTGAGAGAGCGAGAGCACGTGCACTAGCAGAGGGAGGGACAGAGGGAGAAGTGGACTCCCTGTGGAGCAGGGAGCCTGATGTAGGGCTCTATCCCAGGAGCCCCTAATCATGACCTGAGCTGAAGTCAGATGCTTAACCGACTGAGCCACCCAGGCGCCCCAGGTCTTCTATAACATTGTTGATCTCCTGCCAAACTGTTTTACTCACTATTTGAACAGATATTGAAGTCTCCAACTATTATTGTTGAACTGTTTTTTCCCCTTCAATTCTATCATTTTTTTCATGTCATGCATTTTGAGGCTCTCTTGTTAGGCACACATATATTTATAATTGTATATATTCCTGATAGATTGATCTTTCTTTCATTATACAATGTCCCTCCATATATTGAGAAATATTTTTTCCCTTTAAATTGTGCCTGATACTTGTATACTAATATATATTAGTATAGCACTTCTGCTTTCTTAGCGTTGATGGTTGTATGGTATACCCTTTTCCCCTCATTCTTTTTTTTTTCCCTCATTCTTTTACTTATCTCTCTGAATGTAAAGTGTATCTTCCATGAACAGCATATAATTGTGTTTTTTTCTGTATGATAACCTTGGCTTTGATTGGATTATTTCACCATTTACATGTAATGATATTAAAGATATGATGGATTCACTTCTATTATTTTGCTTTTCTGTCTTCTGAATGCCACAAGAATCTTTTTGTTCCTCTTTATTCCTTCTTTACTGCCTTCTTTTGCAATAAGTGGATATTTTCTACAATAAAATTTTAAATTCCTTTAATAATTTCTTTTTTTCTTTAGTAATTTCTAAATTATGTTAAAAGTGTATTTTCTTTGTGGCTCCTCTAAGGCTTACATATATTCTCAACTTATCTGAATTTACTTCAAATTTATAATCATTATATTCAAGTGAGATATAGAAACTTTACTCTTATAAAGCTGTATTCCTCTATAGTCTTCTCTCTTTTTCAGTGCTATTATCATGACGTGTAGTATGCTTGTGTATATGTTACAAAGCCAACACTATACATGATTATAATTATTACTAGATTTATTCAGAAAAGCCTATTTCCTCCACAACAAGCAACCTCTGGTGCCACTCCTCGAAGTGCAGCTCTGGGCATGTGCATAGTCTCCCTGACCAATAGGGATGATTATGGTTTTACCCAGACTCTCTATGTCTCTCCCTTTCCCTGACCTCCCCACTAAGCTTCTGACTGCTTTGCCTCTATTGATACCACACCCAGCTGTTAGCTTCCACTAATTGCTAGTTGATTTCTTTTATTTTCTTTTTTTTTTAAGATTTTATTTATTTATTCATGACAGACACACACAGAGAGAGAAGCAGAGACACAGACAGAGGGAGAAGCAGACTCCATGCAGGGAGCCTGATGTGGGATTCGATCCCGGGTCTCCAGGATCACGCCCTGGACTGAAGGCGGTGCCAAACCACTGAGCCACCAGGGCTGCCCCTGCTCTGTTGTTTTCAACCACAAGCTTAAATTCTCCATCGACTCAACCAGTTAAATTCAAGCATCTTTTCCAGGTTAGTGTATTTGCAGTGTTTGAGGCATGCTCCAGCTCTAGGAGGAATATTCTGAACTGTCTTTTCCTCTCTGTTAAATGTCTCGTGGTCTGTTGTTTCACTTGCTGTTAATGTGAACCTATCAGTGTCCTCTTAATGGCTCACCACTAACATCTTCCTTGTTTGACAGAGTCTTCAGGCATGAATTTCCCCATAGTCTGTTCCATACAACCTCAGTCCCCTTAGGTAAAGTTACAGAGCTCTCTGTTTTTGTGGACTGCCTATTCTCCTGAACCACTTTGACAGAACCTTTGCATGCCTGCTCTGGAGTTGGGGGAAAAGGCAATAGCCCACGTGTTCCAGAGTGAAACTGTTGGGTTGGCAGGTGTCGGAGGCCCCAGTCTTCTTGCCTTGCTCCTCTGTGTGTGGAATCTCTGCTTCATGAACGCGCTGTAACAGGGATGATCAGAGTTCAGTATTCTTTGTCCACCAGGTCTTTCATCCATTCTGCCCTAGTTCTTTCAACTCTGTCTGCCTAGAATTGTTCTTAAACATGGTGTTAGCTCTTCAGGCTGCCATGCCGGAAATCCTGCTCCTTTCTTGTCTTCTTTGCCTTATAGCAACATAATTTCCTTTTTGACCACAAATTTGGCCACAAATTTTTCCTTGCTTATTCCACTTTTCTTTTGCCTCTGGGAACAGTGGAACATGTGATATGAGAACACAATGCTGAAGGCAGTCGCAGCATTGGACATTAGGCTGTTGTTCTGATGGCCTCTTTACCTGATAGGTGGGTGAGGTTACTTTTCTCAAGCTTTGGGAAAACCTAAACAGAAAATTTTTACTACCACCAAAGGGAATATATGTTCAGCAGAATCCCTGTGACTAGGTTTATAGTGCAGGGTCTTCTTAAAAATAGCCTCATTCGCTTTCTCCAGTTTCTGTCCATAGAGCACCTATGTTATAACTTGATTTCTTGACTGTGCTCAGAGATTAAAGAGAATGTTCAGGGAACTGTATATGATCTATTGGAAAGTATTTTAAAGCTACTGGTGTAGGATCGTCGCAGATCTGGTTCAGATCTAGCCCTTTGCCCTTCTCCTCTCTAAGGGCCAAAGGAATATATAAAACTATTATTATTTTTAATGCTCTCATCCTCCCCAATAACAAGGTACCCCACAATTGATAGACATTGAAATAAGTCTGTGGATTATGAAGATGTTTAAGAGTTCAAATCCCTTCTAGAGCTACGTAATGGAAGTGGATACAGAGTGATATGAGGGAAAGGAATGTGTTAAAAATTATTCTTAGACCCTTAGGATTGTGCTGTAGTATATTAAATATCTTATCGGGAGTGTGCAAAGGGAGGACATAAAGGACTGAAGCTCCCAGGAATTAAAAGCTGTGGTGAGGAGAGTGAGCCCATAAGGAAATTGAGAAGTGGAGATCAGGATGGAAGAAGGAGAAAATCAGGAGGTTCTGGGGTAAGATAATCTTTTATGTAAGGAAAACAGTGAAGGTATGATTTGCTCTTGAGACTTTATGACAGAGGAAGGCTGAAAAGGATCCTCTGATTCTGTGGCAAGGGTGTCATTGGTGACTTTAGGAGGAATCATTTGTGTGAGGATTGGGGTGGAGTTATGTTGTGGAGGTTTGTGGGATGAATGGGTTGGTGACTTGGTGGAGATGGACACTTGGAGGCAGGAGATGACTGCTTCAAACCTCTTTTCCTTTTTGAATCCGGGAGAGGCAGTTTGAGAGCAGGAAGGTACCAGAGGAAGGAAGAGATAAGTCTTACTGTGGAGAGGAAGTTTATCATAAGAAGGGATGAGGACATCAACTCTTCTACTATATGGAGTGAGCATGGAGTAAAACAATATTGGAATAGGCAGCCATTCTGGCCCTGACACTTGTTGCTTGTGTAACCCTATGAAAACAAAACATTTAGTCTCTTTGTAGCTCCGTTTTCTCATCTGCAAGATGAAAGTAATGAAGGCTACACTGAAAGGTTCCCATGTCAAATAAAATCATGTATTGATACAACAGGTACATAATAAGTTTCTAATAAATGTTTCTTTCTTTGCTTCACCTTGCTTGCCCTATTTAATTTCAAATGTAGATGAAAATGCTATTAATGTTTTGTTTCATACACAGCCACCTTTACAAGAACACTGGCTATTCCATTAAAATCATCTGATATTTATTGAGCACCTCTATAAACAAAAAAGGGCTTAAGCATGTAGGTGACACAGTTTGATTGCATTTAAATATGGTTGCTCTGTCTCAATTGTAGAGAAAAAAAAAAAAGCTATATACAAGAGTGTGTAGGAGCATAGGGAATATCTAGGCTCCTCATAGGCCCAGGTCCTGGGGACCACGATGGCTGTGTGGGAGACTGACTTGAACTGATTTGGGAAAATTCTAGGTGAGAGCATCGACAGACATGGAAAGTGACTAGACCCGGAGGGTGAGTGGAGAGAATGAGACAAAGATGATAATCTAAGTTTTGACTTGGACACTCAGAGGGATATTAGTGTCAGTCATCGAGAATTGTCTTGGTGATTGATCAGTTGAATGACTGCTGTCCCTAAAAGCTATGGTAAGCACATCAGTAACATACTCCATATATCTCACTCCATATATGCTCACTCCATATAGTAGAGGAGTTAATGTCCTCATCCCTTCTTATGATAAACTTCCTCTCCACAGTAAGACTTATTTCCTCCTTCCTCTGCTGCCTTCCTGCTCTCACACTGAAGCAGTCAGTCGTCTCCTGCCTCCAAGTGTCCATCTCCACCAAGTCACCACCCATTCATCCCAGAAACCTCTACAACATAACTCCACCCCAATCCTCACACAAATGATTCCTACTAAAGTTCAGAGGATTTCTAACAATAGTGTGGAATTAAATGAACTTTTGGCGTGATCTACACAGGAGAGTATGAAATATATGAAAATGTCTATAAATTTTTTAGGCAGTAGTGCTCTAAGGAGTCCCAGAACTAATTATTGCCACATTCAGTTTTGCAGAAAATTTTTCGGTGAATACTGCCAATCATGTAAAAACTCCATGTGTTTCTACACGTGTCACTTATAGAAAAAGTTGCTACAGGAAGTTAGCAGCCTTCCCCATGCTCTTTCCAGACGTGGAAAGCTCAGCTATGGCTACTGTGGGGGAGCGGGAGGAGCGAGGTAAGATTCCACTCAGTGCTTTTTCTTCTGTCTGTGTTTTGACTGTCATCCTTTCAGCTTGTAGCAAAAGGAATGGGTTTTCCTGTGGCTAGATGGGCCTGAGAGGTTTGAAAAGTAAATCATTAAAGGGTTTCATGATGAGATTGAAATATATTATTGATATGCTGAACACCACATGGGTATAAAACGAAAGCAAAGTAAACAGAGAATGTCTCCCCACTGACCCTAGCGAGGAATTTCCAGATGCTGTCACAGCAGGCTCTGTGGATGGAACCTTTGCTGCTTCCCGGAGGTCAAATTTATGACCTTTCCTGGACACACACACACACACCCTGGACACATGTGTGCATATACACACATTTTTCTAAAGTTGATTATTGTAAGCTTCTGGTAGTATCTGTTGCTTTCCTGCCTTGAGTGGACTTAGGACAATTAAAATGAGTTTCAGGGACATATATGATTTGAAGAGCCAGGAGAATTTGCCTTCTACCAGAGGAAGCCTAGATTCTACATTAAAATCCTGATGGACACCATTGAGGTTCTTTTTTATGGTTCACAGTCTAATAGAGCATCAGAGATACGAGAGAAATCTTAGCTCAATACCTCAATATTACAGATAAAAAATAGCAGAAGGTATAAGTACTTTATCATAGTTATGATATCTATAAACTATATCATAATTTATAGTTTATATCATATATCTAAAACTATATCATAGTTATGATAAAGTACTTATATGAACATATAAGTTCAGGCAACTGCTCTGTGGCAGAACACAGATTAAAACAAAACAAAACAAAAATCTTTCTTTTCCTTTTCAGCCACATTTTATAATGTGTTATCTCCTTTTCAGTTTTTCTCAGTGACTTTCCGAGAGACATATGAATAATCCCAAGCAGAGAATAATCTGCGAATCAGTTCTTCATTCCCTTTGTTTTCCCTAGAAAAGTTTTAGGTGAGTTATACTTCCTTTAGATTATTTTGGTTTATGTGTAACCTATCGCTGCAGGGGTCCACGTTCCATGAACATGCCATGTGGCAGAAGAAAAGCAATCTGAGATTTAAACAATTAATTTCTTTTTTTATGATTTTATTTTTAAATAATCCTCATCCCTAATATGAGGCTTGAACTCACAACATGAGATCAAGAGTCACATGTTCTATCAACTGAGCCATAAAAAAAATGAATTTCTACCTGTAGAGTTCAATGGTTTAGTTATCTGAGATTAAACATAGCTGCTTTTCTGTTTTATTTGCTGCAATATGCATGCTTTAATGCATGTTCTAATGAGGGTCACTATACCTCAGAACTGTATGTACTTTCCATCGTACAGTTTGCTTTAAGTATATTTATATTCTAAAATGCATTAAGTGTATTTATTTCTAAAACCTAGTTTATGGCAAAGTTTATAATTTATACACTAAAAATAAAGTAAAATAAAGTAAATATAAAAAAATAAAAAATAATAAAGTAAATATACTCGAGGTAGAAGGGGGATCACGGATTTTAGAGTAAAGTGAAACCTGGTTTCAAATCCCATCTCCTCCAGTTCCCCGCTTTGAGAAACACACAGGCCGATCCATGTCCCTGTTTTTTCAGTGGCATTGTGTGTGAACTGTGGATCCCATAGCATAGTTGCAAAGATAGTATAAAATAATACTCTTAAAGGCCTCATGCACCGTAGACAGTTCGTAAGAGGCATGACAAAGCGAGCCAAGCAGTCCATTCCTATTTGCTTGGTTTAATGTTCTATCACAATTCTGTGAGCTACATTTGGACTATATCATCCTGTTAGGAAAAATTAATTATTTTATTATTATCATCCTTTTGGCATTCATGAAATTATTAGACTATTTCCAGCATTCTTCCAGTCTTGAGAGAATGTGTATGCAAAGGGAACTTCCAAAGGAGCAATAGGGTCCCCATTCAACTCCACTGAACATGACAGTGGCTGTAAGCAGGTTGGTCAGTGCTGGTGCTGTCACAGCACACCCTGACCAGCAAAGGACCACGGCTGCTGCTCAGAGTGGGACACGTGTATTACCTGTTGGTGAGGGTCTGGCTCTCAGCTGTAATTGCTGGACAGCCTCTCCCAGTGATCTCATCCCAGTCTCTCATTTTACAGACATGGACATGAAAGTATACAAATTCCACTTGAAAACTCAGTGAATAGATTTGGCATCTAACAAACAGATGACCTAAGTAGAGTGTTCTGAGGTGAAGCAGGTTATGCAAGTTATCAAAAAATGTGAAATGACAGTGCTTTCAGTTTTTAAAAATTGCTGTGTTTAGTTTTAGTTTCTCTAGACATTTACTTTTATTTTCCTTGACTTTAATTTTATTTCACCCTATGGATGATTGATAGACAATTAATTCCAAAACAATACTTTAAATTGTTATATGAAGGCATACTTTTTTTTTCTTGAAGTTCCTTACTGAGCAACTGCTGTAGACAAATGCCTCCCTGTTTCTTTATTCTTTTTTTTTCCCCAAGAGATGATTGTTTCCTTCCACAGATTAAACTGAATCTCAAGGTTAGAGCATGCATTTTAGCTCTTAGTTCCACTGATTTAGTTCTTTTTTCCTAACATGATTCGCTTGAATACTATTTGCTTTTGTGTGTGTGTGACTTTTCTTCAATTATTGATTCATGTGGTTTAGGTTCTTGGTTTGGGTCCTTTTGTGCAAGAGCTTTTTAGAGTAGTCCAAGTGGGAACATAAAGAGGCTATTTTAGAGGTATTTTAATCTTTGCCCAAAGCATCTGGAACCTTCTGAGTGAATACATTCCCACAAGTATCATAATCTGTCTGTAACAATTTTAATGAAAAAAATTGTAAATACCAGCCGTGTGATACTTGCACACCTAAAGCTAGATTCTCTAAGAGGGGAAATAAAAGGTGTTTCTACACTAGCTTCATTGAAGCTGCATTATCATTAGGGGCGAACTGACTTCTATCATGTGCAGGGGAAAGGGGCCAGATGTGAGTTCTGTACATCACAGACATACAAGGCATATGGTGGAAGGTGCTGGAGTTGGTTCATGTTTTCTTCACAGAATATGATATAACCAAAGGATTCATACCTCTATTGAGTTTGTGAACCAAATTCAATTCATGTTTTAGGAATTTTACAGGGTTAAATTTTAGAGATAGAAATACTTGGGTTTTTGAGAAAAGAACAGGGTTAAATTTTTGAGACAGAAATATTTGGGGTTATTTTCTCTTTAATAGTTCCAAGGTCATGCTGAATAATGTAGATGAACCCTGAAAATGATTATTTTTATGTGAATTTTCCCAAATATTAGTTGGTAAGATTGAGATGAGTAAAATATCTAAATAACTTGAGTTACTCTTTCACTTATTTATGTGTTTACTTATTATTTTTTTTTTGGGGGGGGGAGATTAGGAATCATATAGTCATGTCCAGCCTATGTTGGCAGAAATTTGTTTATACCTAAGGTAAATAATAAAAACCTTGAGTCGGTTAATGGACACTGTATTTCCCTTCCTTTTTTCTTTTTTCCTTATTTAAATTGTAAACAACGTATCTTATGAGGAACTGGAGAAGCAGTGAGTAGTCCAAAGCAAATAATTACCTTTTCTCTTTGTTTACGAGGTTCAGAGAGAACTTCTTTTTCCTTTTCATTAAAAAAAAAACCCAAAACAAAAAACTCCCTCTTCTTTCTCCAGAAAAATTTAATGGTAAGAAATAATCCCAGCCCCACTAACATCGTTAATAAGAATGGAAAGCGCTGGGCATCAGCCTCACTGCCCGATGCCTTCTTTCCCTTCCTGAGTGAGGAATGTTAACTGCATTGTGCTGTAATGAGCCATGCCCAAACTACTGTTTTCTGGTCCACTGTTTATTTGATTTCTTTATTGTAATGAAACTCAGATGGTTGGTGTTTACACTAGCAGTGTGCTGGGCGATCACGCTGGGAACCGTTCTAATTAGCTGCAAGTGGGTCTCAGAATTAGAATGGAGGAAAGAACAAATTTTTAGTAACGACTTTAAATTGAAGCCCTCATTTATTTTCATTATGGCCAGACCAGAAGCAAGCTAATGTTTCCCAGGTCTTTCCATGCAGGGCCTGTGGCTGAGCTCAGTGGAGTAGAATTCAACTATTTCAGATGCACTCAGCCTCCATTGCTCAAGGAAGGGGAATTTTAAGATAATATTAGAATGGGCACCCACTAGAATTGTCAGGGCAGAAGACAAAGTGCACAGGAGCAGTGTGGTACTTTTTTCAACTTTGAACACAGAGAAAGTTATGTTTTTTGAATTCTGTGATCTAAAAACACCTTTTCTTCCCTGAGTGTATTTTCAGAAATGAAATCTTTTGGTGTCCATAAAGAGTGACCAGCGAATTACATTTTACCATTCAGCACATAACAGAGACCACAGGCTAACAAGAAAATGGCTTGCTCTAATGAGCCAGTGTTTATATATCTTCAGGATTTGTGGTATTCATTCTTTGGAAGCAACTAATTGGTCAATCATATGAGATTGGAACTATCCAGTCATACTTCATGTAGAGGGTATCTCTAACACATTTTCTGTAGCACAGAACATCTTTTTAATGAAGACAGCATGTAGCCAGATGTCTTCTAAGACTCCTTTTGAAATGTAATTCTAGTATGTGAATTTGTAAAACATGATTTATAAAATTATGCACCTTGCAGGGATAGTCAGAAGTTCCTCTCTGTAGAAGCACTTATGTATATATCTTTGCATATTTATTTTATTATCAACCAACATTAGGGATGTCTTTAAAAAAGTTTTTTTCAAGATTTTATTTATTTGGGTGCCTGGATGGCTCAGTCAGTTAAGCGTCTGTCTTTGACTCAGGTGATGATCTCAGGGTCCTGGGATCGAGTCCCTCTTCAGGCTCCCTGCTCAGCAGGGAGTTCATCTCTCCCTCTCGCTCTGCCCCTGCTCTCTCTCTCTCGGTCACTATGTCTCTGAAATCAGTGAATGAATGAATGAATCAATCTTTAAAAAAAGATTTTATTTATTTGAGAAAGAAAGAAAGCACAGTCCGGGGGAGGGGCAGAGGGAGAAAGGAGCAGACTCCCCGCTGAGCAGGGAGCCTGACATGGGGCTTCATGCCAGGATTCTGGGATCATGACCTCAGCTGAAGGCAGACACTCAACCAACTGAGCCACCCAGGTGCCCCCATTGGTGATGTCTTTAATGAAAGTTTAGAAAAAAGCAGAGTTTAAACCATTTGATGATTGCTATATAGAAACTCAGATGTGTTTTGCAGAAATAATACACTTTTTATAAACTTGTACTGGAAGACTTTTGTTTCTGTCCTTTAAAATGTGGCAGTGTTAATAATCTGACTTTTCTCCTGATTGGGAACAAATCCTACATTTGATAAGGTACTTGTACCTAGAAGAAACATTATATGTTCTCATTCATTTGGGGAATATAAATAATAGTGAAAGGGAATAGAAGGGAATGGAGAAGAAATGGGTGGGAAATATCAGAAGGGGAGACAGAACATGAAGACTCCTAACTCTGGGAAACGAACTAGGGGTGGTAGAAGGGGAGGAGGGCATGGGGTGGGGGTGACTGGGTGACGGGCACTGAGAGGGGCACTTGACAGGATGAGCACTGGGTGTTATTCTGTATGTTGGCAAATTGAACACCAATAAAAAATAAATTTATTATTAAAAAAAGAAAAAAAAAGAAATCTTAACAGCACTTCATACTCACTGGGATTGCTGTAATCAAAAGACAAATAATAACAAGTGTGGGTGAGGATGTAGAGAAATGAGCTCTCATTCTCTGCTGGTGAGATTATAAAATGGTGCAGCCACTTTGGAAAACAGTCCAACAGTTAAGTAAGAATTACCACACGAACCAGAAATTCCACCCATAGGTATACACCCAAGAGAAATGGCAACACGTGTCCACATAAAAACTTATACATGAATATTTTTTAACAGCATTATTCATTATAGTCAAAAGACAGAAACAGCAAAAATGTCCATCAGCTGATGAATGAGTAAATAAAATGTGGTATTTCCATATAATAATAGTCAAAAGATGGAAACAGAAGAAATGGTCCATCAGCTGATGAATGAGTAAACAAAATGTAATATTTCCATACAATGGAATATTATATAGCTTTAAAAGGAATGAAGCACTGATACACAATACAACTAGATGAATTTTGAAAATATTATACTAAGTGAAAGAAGCCACTTACAATCCAGGTTTTATGGTTCCATTTATATGAAATGTGCAGAAAAGGCAATCTATAAAGTCAGAACGTAGATTAGTAGTTGCTTAAGGCTGGTAAAGGGGATGATGGAATTTGGGGGTGATAGCTAAAGGATGTGGATTGTTGAATATATTCTAAAATGTATTAGTTGGACATATCTGTTAATATACTAAAAAATTGACGTATTTTAAATGCCATACAATTTTAATTGTATGGTGTTGAATTACAGCTAAAGAAAGCTCTAACAAAAATATAAATTGATGCTTACATGCTTTGACTTTACATATATATATATATATATATATATATATATATATATTTTTTTTTTTTTTTTTTTTTTTTTTTGTAAAAGAGAATGGACCTATGGAAAAATTCTTTTGCAGCAACCAGGCATGCAGGACTCTGCAGTTCTAGGAAGTACATGTATTTCCTTTTCCCAACTTTTACTGATCTTGTCCCTATCTGGAAAGTTTTTCCACTGTATAAAGCCTTCTCATTCTCTGTGGTCTACCAGCAATGCTCTTTTCTTCTGTGAAGCCTTCCTTGATGAATCTGTCTGAAGACTTTTTCCTTGGTATTCTTACAGAACTGATGGGTAACTATCATCTCCTGAATGTTGATCAGAAGCATCTCTTAGATATTACTTAATTGAAATCATTTTATAGATGAGAACACAAACATATATAGAAGAAGAGTGCCTTACTCAAAGTCACACCACTATTTTAAATATCATCAAGGTTTCTCTATAGAGTCTTGACACCAAGAATGAAGTGCCTCCAACCCTCAAAAAATGAACAGGGAAAAAAATTATGTTTTTTCCTTAATTTTGTCACCATAAAATCATCTTCTTGCTCTGATACACCTGACATTTCTTGCTTGATTGTGGAACTACAGGAGGTGATATTGGAGGAAAGAAGGTCTCTCTGGGAGGCAGAAGGTGATGCTGGAAAAGCAGGCCAATTTAGAGCTTTATGGTAGGTTTGAATTTCAGCTCTGAAGATTTCTTATACCCTTCCATCCTATTTCTAGTAAAGATATGTGTGTTATAGGGATAACCAAATTTTTTTTTAAGATTTTATTTATTTATTCATGATAGACACAGAGAGAGAGAGAGGCAGAGACACAGGCAAAGGGAGAAGCAGGCTTCATGCAGGGAGCCCGATGTGGGACTCGATCCCAGGTCTCCAGGATAAGGCCCTGGGCTGAAGGCAGCGCTAAACCGCTGAGCCACTTGGGGATCCCGGGAAAACCAAATTTAAATGGTGATTGTTTCCTGTATGAGATAATACCCATGATCTTTATAACTTCTCCCTTGTATAATGTTCAGAGACATGATGTATGCATGATGTAAAAGAGGTAATAGATGGAAAAAAGAGAATAGCACAGGCTTTATGGGAATTCATTTTTAATCCAGTTAACCATGTAGATTTTGAGAGAACAAATTGGATCTGAAGGGGTCTAGTTCTTGGACCTATGGTAACAAACTTGTTCTTTTCTGTGTCTCCAGAAGAAATGATGGGTGTAAAGTAAGTAATACCTCTCTGCCTCATGGTCCTTCTATGAGAGTGCATTAGAAACTATAGAAGCTAAATTTCTGGAAGTTGCAATATAGAGTTTATAAGAATTATAATCTACATTTTCTCAACTTAGTTTAAAAATTATCTTTCTGTTTTTATGGCATCCTTACTGTTGTACTAAGAGTCACAGGCAGTTAAAAAAAAAGGCACTGGGTGTTGTTCTGTATGTTGGCAAATTGAACACCAATAAAAAATAAATTTATTATTTTAAAAAATGGCACATGAGATGGTCTCTGTCTTTGAAAGCACTCCACTCTCTTTTTCTTCTCCTGCCTGCTCTAATGTGGATCAGCAGGCAAGGGAAGTTGCTTCTCTTGGCACGGAGTGTCCTGTCCTCCAAATTCTCTTTCTGCAAATGAAGGTAGAGATATAAATCAGGTCAGTCCTCTTATTCCAATCTATTTTCCATCAGAAAACCCTGAGTAAATCTAATTTTTAAATCTTATTTAGGCAAGTCATCATTGCACCTATTTTCTCCATCAGATAAACACAGAGGGAAGTCTTAGATTTGCAAACCTCCAATATATTATGCGTGACACAGGAAGATCCTTAGGGTAGAAATTCAAAGTGATATTTAGGGGCAGAAATATAACTTGAGAGAGGAAGACCCTGGAGAAGCCACCATGGCCATCCTTGACTTGTTGTTTGCAGGACCTAATATTATTGACATAACTGCATTTTAAGCACTGATTCTGGAATTAGACTGTTAAAGCTGAGCTGTATTAATCAGCTGAATTCCAGAGGGGATACAGAACAGGTGTGCTTGGCATTTTGCTCTGTGAATGTTTTTATCCTGTCTTCGATTGGTAATGATAAATCATATGTTCCTAATTCTGTTCTTCTGTGTCTTATTTTTAACTTCATCCCACATCAAGGAAAACAAGACTGAGGGATGACTGCTGGCTTCCTTGTCTCCTCTGCAGATTCCTGAAGTTACGTCTTCTAAATACTGTAGGTTTTTAATTCTCCTTGGATTATTTAATCACGAGTGTCTTGGTCCTGTTTGTGGATTCATACGAAGCATCTCATAAAGGTGAAGGAAGGATAAGGACCCAGAGGCCCTTAGAATGGAGGCTATGTTACCATCTTGGCTTGAAGTATGGAAACATCCCTGTGATTACTGTAGCCCTGAAGTTAAAAGGGAATTTTCGGAAAGTTTTAAACCATAGGACTATCTCCAGGGGCTCAGATATTTTATTATTATTATTCCTTCATTATTACTTTAGAAGGAATGAAATCAATTTGGAAATTGATTTGATTCATACAGTAAGAAAAGTATTAGTAGGAGAAAGAATTTTTAAAAATGAAGAAAGAAACATGCATTGATTTGGGAGGAGTGAATTTTATTTCATGCAAAGGTTAAATCACAAAGGAAAAACTAAGAAGATATCCAAAACCAAAAACATTTCCTGTAATTGCTTTTAAAAGTGGGACCAGGAGAAAGGAATATTTTAGTTGTGACTATATTAGGAATGATAGCAATGATAACTGTGGCCCAAAAACATGGAACAGATGACAAGGGGCAAAACTCAGAAAGGAAGCAAATGACTTCCTCAGAGAAAAATCATATCTAGATATTATGGGAAGTCCCTCTTAAAGCTAAAACCAGGGGCACCTGGTGGCTCAGTAGTTGAGCGTCTGCCTTTGGCTCAGGTCCTGATCCTGGGGTCCTGGGATCGAGTCCCACATTGGGCTCCTTGTGAGGCACCTGCTTCTCCCTCTGCCTATGTCTCTGTCTCTCTCTCCATGTTTCTCATGAATAAATAAATACAATCTTAAAAAAAAAAAAGAAAGCTAAAACCAGGGGTTTAATGAAAGAAGCAAATTGAGAACCAGAGCTACTTAGAGCAAATTTGGACAATTTGAGAGGGCATCGGTGGGAGGATCAGAATCCAGTCCTGCTAGCACGATTAGGTTGAGCCTGAAGATGACAAGATTATTAAAATGGGGCAGCAGGTTCAGTCTGTACCACTGGGAAACATGCTCTTGGGACTTTTGATTTATGAGTTTGAGCCAGCAGTCTCAAGTTGGCTCTCTTTGTCCTACAATTAGGCCCAGAAACATATTATGTTCTGCTAATACAGTTTTTAAAAATATTCATTTTCAAATGAGTAATTAAAAAAAAAACTGAATAAATCCCTGGACCCAGCACCTCACAGTGCAGCAGTCAGCTGGAGCTGAGCAATGGAAGTCATCCTTGGTGAGAATTCTTACCTCTTTCCTCTGGTTAATGTCTCCATTTGCCCAGCTTCTCTCCTTTATGTCACCCACTTGGCCTCTGCAGGCATTTGGGCCTGTGACATCTGTTAAAAAAGAAAAAGTTATACTTAAAATGAGACAAGCTAAAGGGAGCTGGCTGACACATAAGAGCATAGTCCAGACCTGGGCGAGATAATGGAGTGAGGGAGGGTGTCATGGGGGTAAAGTTAGCCTCCCTCAGCCTTGTAAAATTAGGCCAGCTTTGGGTAAATAAGAGATGATCTTGGTAGACCCAGGAAGCATTAGTTTCATAGCTCTTATTGGTAGATTTTTTTTTTTATAATTTTTATTTATTTATGATAGTCATCAGAGAGAGAGAGACAGGCAGAGACATAGGCAGAGGGAGAAGCAGGCTCCATGCACCGGGAGCCTGATGTGGGATTCGATCCTGGGTCTCCAGGATCATGCCCTGGGCCAAAGGCAGGCGCCAAACCACTGCGCCACCCAGGGATCCCTCTTATTGGTAGATTATCATAAGAATCCATCCATCCATCCATCCTCCATCCATCCAGAGCTGTGGGTAGATTATCACAATCCAGAATCCAGAGATGTGTTGTTGAACAAAGAAATTTAAAGAAAAAAGAAATTTCAGGGATTATGGGTCAGGTGCTCAAATCACTGTAGATAAATGGTTGAATCATGCCAGCTCTGTGGCTATAGGGACTTGCCTGACCTGTGGCAAAGGAGACTATCTATACCTTCTATAAAACTGTTCAAATGAAAAACAGATAAACTCTGGGGCTTGTCAAGACAAAACCTATCAAAAACATGCTTGCAGGACACTAGAATTTCTGGTTTATAGAGCTTGAAGGAAATTTACGGGGATGGCATTGCCAGAAGAAGATAGAACCATAAGAGAAACGGTTTTAGTATGAAGGACCCCACAACTGAATAGTGTAAGTGGTATTTTTGTTATTTTTATTGTTATGTAATAGAATTTTAAAAATTCAATTAAGGTATTTTAATAGTTGTAACAAAGGGCCTTAACTGAAGTGGAGAACTGTTTATTTCTTTAGGAAAGTAAGTATAATGTGGAAAGTGAGGACATGGGAATATGATGTATTCAGAGAGTAAAATGTTTGTATGCTTTCCAAATTCATATGTTGATTTCCTAGCCTCTATTATTGGTATTATTAGGAGATGAGGGATTATTAGGAGATGGGGATTTTGGGAGAGGCGATCAGGTCATGAGTGTGCAGCCCTCATAAAAGAGATTAGTGCCCTTATAAAAGAGATGCCAGAGAGCTCCTTTTTCCCTTCCACCATGTGAGGACATAGTGAGAAGACAGCCATCTGTGACCCAGGAAGTGGGTTCTCATCACCAGATCTGCTGACACCTTGAGCTTACTGGCCTCCAGAATTGTGACAAGTGAATACTGTTTAAGCCACCCAGTCTAGGGGTATTTTTTACTACAGCAGCCTGAATGAACTAAGGCAAAATAAACTTGCATAAGAATAAACACAAGTATAAAGATAGAAGAGAACAGAGGTGATGGAGAAGAGTTAGAGATCAGAAGGAAGCCCACCAAGAATTGTGACCTGCGAAAACTTCCAAAGCTCAGGATATCCAAGAGACATAAGAACAAGGAACAGCAATGAGAACAACAAAAGGGAAACGGACTCATAGCTATAGAGAACAAACTGGTGGTGGCCAGAGAGGAGGGATAAGGAGATGAGGGAAAGGGATTAAGAGGTCCTGACTTCCAGTACAAAATAAGCAAGTCATGGGGATGAAAAGTACAGCATAGAGAATTTAGTCAATAATATTATAGTAATTTTTTATGGTGATAGATGGTGGACTACACTTATCATAGTGAGCATTTCTTAATGTATACAATTGTAGAAACACTATGTTGTACACCTGAAACTAATAAAATACAGTCTGTCAACTATACTTCAGTTTTAAAAAAATAGGGATAATCAATATTCACTACTATTTTTAATTATATGTGTGGTAACCTCCCTCACATATAGAAACGTCATGAAAATCTACTTACTGTAGAAATGCCATTTTTTTGTTTTGTTTTGTTTTTGTTTGTTTTTGTTTTTGTTTTTGTTTTTGTTTTGTGGCGAGGTGCAGGTGAGGCAAACAGCTAAATTCCACGTCTGGAGCAGAGGAAAGAAAATGCCCATAGGAGATGAGATACAAGCAAAATGAACTGAGATCAAAAGTCCAGCAAGAAAAAGAATTTGAAGCTAGATGTGACCATGAGAACATGAGACTGGTATTTTGCAGGGATCTTGGAGAAGTTTTAGGCATATCCCGCAGGATGTGGAATAGGGACTCAAGCCAATTTCATTTAAATCTCAAAGGATCAAATGACCTTAGGCGACATCGCATTACAATGTTAGTTTGCCCAATGCAGAATACCTGATGCTCATTGAGTTTTCTTTCCTTTTAATAAGCTTCCTGCTGATCCAGTAATAAGCTGGCCAATGCAATGCTAAGACCACCTTGGAACACCACCTCCCGGTGTGAATGTGGGAAGAGGCACTTGAAGGGGTTGCTGATTCTGGGCTGAGGGTTTTCCACTTGGAATCCTGGTTCCAAGTTATAGTCCCATTAGAAGGATCCCCAAGGAGTAGACAAATGTGCTCTAGTATCCAGTCACCTGTTGGCAGACTCCAAATAAAAGTGAAACAAGGAGCCTTCAGAATAACCGAGTTTATGGTAGTTGGCTGGAATAGAGTTTGAAAAAATAAATATCGCCTTCTTCCTTGGAATGTGCAATTCCTGTGTGCCAGTTGATGAGACTGAAGAAATTCTTGTATGTGAAACATTCCTATGCTGAAATCTCGGTGGTAAATCAAGAGGATGTGTTTGTGGAGACTAAAATCTGCAGTTATTTGCAGGGACTAATGGGACCAGGATAGATAAGTTTAGTAGAAAACTTGATTAAAACACTAAAGGCTTTTCTTCTGTGGATTTAAACATATTCAACTAATTTATTGAGGATATTACTTTATAAAACCTTTAAAAATTATATAGTTCGTTTGACTTAGCAACAATGAGTCTCTCAAGAGAAAAGGGGGATGAAATGAAATCAAACTTGGCTGAGGCTGAGAAGTCTTCCTTTAGTACTTTAGACTTACCTATGTCCTTTTTTTTTTTCTTAATAGTATAGAGTGGCATAAATCTTATCTCCTTATGGTAGTTCTTGCATATGCTGTTTGGTAGTAGTAAAATTAATGTATAGTAAAAAAGATAAGGTTTCTGAATATTGAATGAGCCAAACTCGATGTACTTTTAAAATTTGGCTCAGGGTAGGGCCAGGAAGATTTTAAAATTCAGCAGTAGTTGCTATTCAGAAGGTTGTTCTAGTACCATTGCCAGTAAAAACTCAAAGTGAAAGGTCTAATGTATCACACATTGGATTTGAAAAACTATGTTCAGGGTAACAAGGCAATTCTGGCTCTCTCTCTCTCTGTCTCTCTGTCTGTCTCTCTCACACACACAACACACATACTTCAGAAGTGTCCCAAATTGCTGTCGACTGTGCTGATGTCCTGAGCAAACAGGGTGAGCACAGGCAGGAACGTCTTTACATCCCCATTTTTGCCTTTGCAAACACACATAAAAAAATAATTAAAATGATTAATTCATGCATGAGTTATTTGACACTTTTCTTTCTCGTAAGTGAAGTGTAACCCATTTGGGAAGGTATAGTTCAAGCTAGGAAAGGCAAAAAGGAAAGGAAAGAGGGCTTGAAAGTTGGATTCAGAAAGTACTGTGTTGAGGCTAATACCTGGTGATAGAACTGAAAATATTGGCTGCCAATGAGATGAAATAGGACCTGGGGGGGGGGGGCGGTCATAATAGCAGGAGCCTCAGGTCTACTGTGCCAGGTTCATCTGATTGTTACTTTGGTGGTTTCTTCCATATTGACTTTAAAGGATTGTCCCATTGATGGCCACCCCGAGGGCTAAAAGAGACATTAATAATAGCTACCATAACCTGAGTTCCTATTGCATGCCAGGCTCATGCTAAGCACTTAAAAAAAAATTCTGTAACTGAATTCTTACCATTTTATGGAGCAGATATTCTTATCCCGATTTTATACATAGATGAATACTGAGCTAGAGGAAATAATTTTTTTCCTTCCTATTTTGTATAATTGAAAGACAATGAATTTAGAATAATTAAGACTCGTATTTAGATCTTTCACCTGACCTGGGTTGTGGGAGAAACCGTACATTGTAAATTTACGTAGGGAGAATCTTTGTTGAATGTAAACTTAGACACGAGTGTTTCTATGTGAAAAGGAAGACAGTTTTTCCAAAGAACAAATTGGGGTCAGTATGTTTTATGTGGTATATGCAAGGGTCAGAGCAGGTACTCTTTGCTTTCTATTTTCTTCTTTCTAGGGTCAGACTTAGTTTTCTCAGCTTAGTGTAAGGAGAAGAAGCATCAGACTGGAAAGAGCCTGGAGTTTTTACTGAAACATGGGATTGAAGCCTTACTCTGATACTTAGTTACTGTAGAGAGTTCTAAGTGTTTCAACCATCACAAACTCACAGGTAATCTTGGGTATTTAATTTAGATTAAAGATAATGTATACAAAATGCTTGTTAGATAGTAAGCATTCTATACATGGAAGTTATTTTAGGTTTGTTTTACCTCAGTAGTTAGGGAAGTTTTCCAAAGACCCATCATTGACCAGTATGGTGGAATCAGAATGCCTTTCCTTTAACCATTCATTATGGATCAATACTCTATAAATTTATCTATGAGCTTCTTGACTCTACCTCTGTTCTTCCTTAGGCAGCCTCTGTGCTTGGGGTAATCAGTTCCTTGTATTTTTACCTAATCTAGTAGGTGTGCTTCCTCTTACCTCGCCAGAACTAGACTACAAATCCTAGAATCTCAGGATTTGATGCCAAATCTGTATGAGTTAATCTAGTTTTCTAATTCTGTCCTTTCAACTGTCATCTGTACTGATCCTTAACATTTAGTCTGTTCTTGAAAATACTTCTCAGGATGTCTTTTCCTTTTCTGCCAGGAGGTCTTTCTTTATGAGATCAAGGACAACATGGGGTTTGATCACCAACAACCATGCCAACTCCTGCTTCTCCATGTTTCCATCACTTGAAGTTTTTTTACTGGGTTTATTAAAACTATCTAGTTACTATTTGACTTGATTTAAAATTTAGATGGTCCTGTGGTAACCAAACAGCTTTCCAAATTTCTGCTTAAACATACTGGGACAATTTTATTGGAAAATAGCCTTTAAATATTTAGTTATGATCTAGGTTCCTGGAGTCTTTTCAGATGTATCCATATAAAAATAGAGTTCTAGTACACAGACTTTTATGAGATATAATGTGAAAATGGGCATTAAGTACTTGATGCCAACTCAGCATATTCTAACACCTCCCTTTATTTGTCGTAGTCAAAAGTTGATCTGTTTCACATGGTAAGTGCCAATACTTTAAAATGTTAACTCTTAAATGGAAATAAATCTAAAGTGCATCATGCTCTTACATATTTTTAAATAGTTTTTTTTCCTGATTATAAAACTAATGGATATATATTGTAAACAATTTAGAGTAAAAAGAGGCATAAAAAAAAGCAAGTCATTTACCACCCATCTCATGGATCTTATACTTTGCTGTTTAACATTCCATACATTTCTCTATGCATTCAGATATTTTAAAAAGAGGGTCTTAAATATACATTTTGTTTTTAAATCTATTTTTATTGGCTTTTCAATGTATAATCACATACAATAAAATTTAGCAATTTTTAAATGTATAGGTCATTGAGTTTTGTCAAATGCACACTCTTATAACAACTGCTACAATCATGATATAGGATATTTTTCATCATCCTCAAATATTTCTCATATCCATTTGTAATTAATCCTTCCCAACAACCCTGGCTCCATGCAACAACTGACCTGTTTTCTCCTCCTCCTCCTCCTCCTTTTCTTCTCCCCCTCTACCCTCCTCCTTATTTTACTTGCATATAATTGATACACAATGTTACATTAGTTTCAAATATACAACATAGTGTTTCAACAACTCAGTACATTATGCTCTGCTCACCAAAAGTAGGGCTACCATCTGTCACCATGCAACATTATTACAGTTCCCATTGACTGTGTTCCCTATGTTTTAACTTTTATTCTTGTGACTTACTCATTCTGTAACTGGAAGCCTGCATCTCCCACTCTCCTTCACCTATTTTATTCCCCACCATCCTCCACTCTGGCAGCCATCAGTTTGTTCTCTGTATTTATAGGTCTATTTCTGCTTTTCTTTGTTCATTTGTATGGTCTTTTAGATTCCACATATAAGTGAAATCACCTGATATTTATCTTTCTCTGACTTATTTCACTTAGCATAATACCCTCTGGGTTCACATCCATGTTGTCACATATGGCAAGATCTCACACTTTTTTTTATGGCTGAGTTATATCCCATTATATATATATATATAATGGGATATATATAATGGGATATATGTGTGTATATATATATATATATATATACACACACACACGTATATGTCCCATATATATATGTATATGTATACATAACCACATCTTCTTTATTTATTTATATATCAATAGACACTTCGTCTGATTCCATATCTTGGCTGTTGTTAATAATGCTCCAACAAACATAAGGACGCATATATATTTTCAAATTAGTATTTTGGGGACTTTTTTGGGTAAATACTCAGTGGTAGAATTATTGGATCATAGGATAGCTCTATTTCTAATTTTTTGAGGAACCTCCATACTGTTTTCCACAGTGGCTGTACCAATTTGCATTCCCACCAACAGTGCCTGAGGATTCCTTTCTCTCCACATCCTTGCCAACACTTGTTATATTTTTATCTTTTTGATTCTAGCCATTCTTACAGGTGTAAGGTGATATCTCATTGTGGTTTTGATTTGCATTTCCCTGAAGATTAGTGATGTTGAGAATCTTTTCATGTGTCTGTTAGCCATCTGTATGTTTCTTTGGGAAACTGTCTATTCAGGTCCTCTGCCCATTTTTAAACTGGATTGTTTAGGATTTTTTGGTATTGAGTTGTATACGTTTTTTTAAAAAATATTTTGGATATTAACCCCTTATTAGCTATATCATATGCAAACATCTTCTCCCAATCAGTAGGTTACCTTTTTTTTTTTTTTTCATCAGTGGTTTCCTTTGCTGTGTGGAAGCATTTTATTTTCATGTAGTCCCAGCAGCTTATTTTTGCAGCTGATCTATTTTCTTAATTTCCTTTTTGGATTGTTCATTGTTGGCATATAGAAGCATTTGATGTTTATGTGTTGATTTTGTATCCTGTAACTTTCCTGAATTCACTTACTAGCTTTGATATTTTCTCTTTTCTAGTGTATCTTTGGGATTTTCTTTATATAGGATCATGTCATCTATGAATAGAGATAGTTTCACTTCTTCTTTCCAATTTAGATACTACCCCCCCCCCCGCCCACCCTTGCCTAATTGCTCTGACTAGAAGTTCCAGTACACTGTTGAAAAGCAATAGTGAAAGCAGGCATCCTTGTCTTGTTCCTGGTATTATGGGGGGAAACTTTCAGGTAACTTTCACCACCAAGTATGATGTTACCTATAGTTTTTCATAAATATCATTTATTGTGTCAAGGAATTTTCATTCTATTCCTAGGTTTCTAAGTGTTTTGTTATGAAATGGTGTTGGATTTTGTCAGATGCTTTTTCTCCATCACTTGAGATGATCATATATTTTGTTTCATTCTTTCCACTAATGTGATGTGGTATATTGATTTTCTCATGTTGGACTACCCTTACATTCCTGAGATAAACCCCACTTAATGATGGTGTATAATCCTTTCAGTATGATTTTATGTTTAGATTACTAATATTTTGTATTGGTAATACTATTTATTGATAGTCATAGGATATTGGTCTTTAGTTTTCTGGTGGTTTCTTTGTCTGGCTTTGGTATCAATGTAATGCTGGCCTTCTAGAATGAGTTAAGAGCTTTCCCATCCTCTTACTCAGTGGGGGGTGGTTAGGGAAGAAGGGGAAGAGGAAGAGGAAAGGAGAATATCTTAAGCAGGCTCCACATCCAGCTCAGAGTCTCATGTGGAGCTAGATCTCAGAACCCTGAGATGATGACCGGAGCCAAAATCAAGAATTGGATGCTTAACAGACTGAGCCACCCAGCCATCCCTGTAATGAGGTTTTTAATTATTGATCCAATCTCTTTACTTACTATATGTCTGTCCATTTTTTTTAAATTTCTTCTTGAGTCATTGTGGTAATAAGTGTGTTTCTCGAAAATTTTCTCTTTCACCTAAGTTATCTAATTTGTTGGCACACAATTATCCATAGTATTCCATTGTAACCCTTTTTATTTCTGTAATGTTGGTCATAATGTCTCCACTTTTCTTTTCTTATATAAATTTTATTTATTTATTCATGAAAGACACAGAGAAAGGCAGAGACACAGGCAGAGGGAGAAACAGGCTCTATGCTGGGAGCCTGATGTGGGACCTGATTCCGGGTCTCCAGGATCACGACCTGAGCTGGAGGCAGATGCTTAACCGCTGAGCCACCCAGGCTTCCCTCCACTTTTATTTCTGAGTTTAGCACCTTTTACATATCAATATTATAACAGTCATCGTATTGTACTATAATTGTTTACATGCCTATCTGCCCGTTAAGCCGAACTCTTAGAAGTCAGGAACCAAATCTTTTACATCTGTCAATTCCCAGCATCACATCATGCTTCTAGTAAATATTTGTTGAATAAGTGAAGTCCGTGATTCAGACATTAAAAAAGGTTATATCTGAATATTTTGTATATTTTAAAGAAATTACAAGGCACCTGGGTGGCTCAGTGGTTGAGCATCTGCCTTTGGCTCAGGTCATGATCCTGGGGTTCTGGAATTGAGTCCCATGTCAGGCTCCCCATGGGGAGCCTGTTTCTCCCTCTGCTTATGTCTCTGACTCTCTCTCTCTGTCTTTCATGAATAAATATATTAAATTTTAAAAAATAAATAAAAAGTTATAATCTTAAATGAGCACAGCACTAATCTAATCGTGACATACGTACTATTTACAAAGTTTGTATTAAAGGATAATTGTCAAATACACAAGACGTTCATAATCACAAAGTCATTATGATGAAGTGAAGGACAAATGAGTTCCAAAGAGAAAATCCTATTTTTCAATTTACAATTAGGAAAGATAGTTGGGAGGAAGCAGATGCAACAATCTGAAGCAATACATTAAAGCCTAAGGAGTAATACTAACGATGGAAAAATGTACTTAGCGATAAGGCACTTTCATTTTAATAAAACCATGAGGAAGTTGGGTCCTGGATCAGGGCCTATATGTGTCAGTTCTCTGTACATGTTACTGACTGTAGAAACAATCAACCAAGCAAACAACTCAATGAAGTCATCATGGTCAGTTCAGTTAAGCAACCAGTGAAAAAAATCAGTCAAACTGGTGATTAGACATTTAAGAAAACTGGTGAAAAAATCAGTCAAACTGGTGATTAGACATTTAAGAAAACCAAAGCAAATAGTTGGATTGAGATTTTCTTTCACCTACCTTTGTATTTTACACAGAGACATAAAACAAAAACAACTGGAAATGTGTATTTGATTGCTTTTTCCAGCCATCCTCTCTGGATGACGGTGCCATACCACCCGAAAATAATGAAGTGCTTATAGTTCCCTGGGGTCTTTCAATTCATAGAAATAGCCTAGGAACCATTAGCACGGATTAATGTTTATGTACATAATCTCTAGGTATACATTATCTACCGCAATATTATTTGGGTCTATACAACATGTACTGAAATGGAGTATAATGAGTTATCATTATATCCTTTTCCACTAACTGAATGCTAGGGTTCTTTAGGGGGAGCACATAATACATGTGGTCACCCCCACGAGCAAAGTTTAGGCTCTCTTAGGTCCTAGGCTTGTAAAAGTGGAAGGCGGGAGTGATAAAAGGACAATAGCAAGACAGAAAGAATCTTTTTTTCCCGAAATGCTAGCTAGCCCCTTAGGGTTCATATATCAGTACCCTAAGGGGCCAAGTGAGACCACCTTCTTATCTACTTTCTACTTCTAGACAGGATTATATATACAATGTTTCCAATATGAGGGGTAATCCTGCTCTTAACATCTTCCAAAGGAGATTTAAATGCTTTCATTTGTAACGTACGCCTGAGTTTTGACAACATTCATAATCAAGTCATTCTTTGTAGAGCTGACCTAAATCCCTCTTAACCCAGCAGGAATTCATTTCCTCTGTGTGCTCCTTAGAAGAGCAAGCTTATCACCTTCTTCCATATAGTCTTTCAAACACTTGGCTAATAAGTCTCAGGTCTAAAGAAGGCCTGAGAGGGGTGGGATAAGCACTAAGCTCAGTGGATCTTGATGCAGGCCTGTGCTTAGAAGGTGGTCCTCAAAGGGACTTTTAATTCACAGGGCCCTCACACTGACAAGCCATGGCTGAGGGAGCAGAACTTGATGGGATTATCTCATTGGGGGTGCTACTAGCATCCTGACAGGAAAATTCATTGTTGGTGGGATTTTCCTGCTCATTGCAGGACACTTAAAATACCTGCCCCAACTCCTAGTCCATCTCCATTAAAGGCCAGTAACACACATGCCCTAATCACTCTGGCAACCAGATTCTGCATCTCCACACCTCCAGGTGCCCCTTAGTGGGGAGACACTGCTGGTCAATAACCCCTAGATTCACACTTACCAGTTAGGCCAGAACCAAACAGTTTGTAGATACACAAAAGAAAATTCAATATTTTTCTATGTTACATTTCAAGTAGTCTTATACTTCTTTTCCTCTATATTCTAAATCTGTTACAAGTTATAAAGTTCATAATAACAGTCCCTGCCACTTACTAATTATCATCGATCAGATTCTGTTTGCTATTTTGCATGTGTTACATTATTTAATATTTAACAAAACCATATTTATGTAAAAATCAGTATCATCATTCTAAATATGAAGAAAATAAGGATCAGAGATATTCATATACCTCTTCAAAATACCCAGATGAGAACTGATAAAGCCAAACCAGTATCTTGCTAACTCTAAAACCCTTGCTCTTTTTAGAACTTTCTGCCATATGGATTGCCATATATTTATATATCTGGGTCCAATGCACTAGAAGGAGATATGGGACAAAGACAATTGTACACGTGACAAGGGATCTCACAAACTTAAATAAGGTCACTCAGACTTGATAGAGAGAGGAGAGAAAATAGCCAGGGACAGCACCCTAGAAAAATAGCAAAGAGAGTAGACTCAGGGAAAGTAGGGGAGGAGGAATTATCATAAGCATATTTATTATAAAAACCCAAGGTATTGAGAAACTTCAGAATCACAACTTTCACAAGCTAGCCTATTTACACTAACATCTTACTGTGGTGTTAAGGAAGTTTAAGGAGACAATTATAGGGCAAAAGCAAAAACGTAAGGAACAAGTAAATGTAAAAAAAAAAAAAAAAAATCATCCTTTAGGAGACTTTCCAAGATGATGGAGAAGTAGGGAATCCTAGTTTCATCCGGTCCCCGGAAATCAGCCAGGGAGTCATCAAATCATCCTGAAAACCTGCAAAATCAACTGGACATCTGAGAAAAGAAGTGCTATCATTCTACAAATAGAAAAGCGACCACCTTTTTCGAAGTAGGAGATGTGGAGTTGTGCATCTAAGGCGATATATCCAAAGAAAAACCGAGGGGAGAGGGAGCCTCTGTAAGCCAGCTACTGGCAGGTGTTAGAAGCAGTGGAGCACAAAGTCTGAACTTTTAGAAGTTTGCCTGACAAGTGCTGAGGAAGTGAAGCAGCGCAAAATCCCAGGTGTGAGGGCATGGACTCAGGATCCCTGGGGTCACAGAAAAGAATGGGGGTGCCTGAGTGTGCCAGAGTTCCCAGGCATTGGAGAGGGGACATTGGGTGCAAGCAGTGAGACCAAGTGCCGCTTTCTGCTCCGTGTTCCCATAAAGCACGAACTGCTGCAAACTCAAGCAACCAGTCTCCACTGTCCGAGCAGGGGCCCAGCAAGAGACCCCCCGCCCTCCCTGGGGGTAGCCGTGCAGGTGCACGAGGCAGGGGTCTATTTATAGACCCAGTCTTTAGACTGGAAACTCAAAATGGGGTCCCATGCCTGAAATAAAGATGCTTGGTCACAGGCTGGGTGAACAGAGTTTGGACAGAAACCAGGGAGACAAGAGTGATTGACCACTTTTCTGTGAGGGCTCACAGAAGAGTGGAGGATGCGAACTTTCAGCTCTGGGGCTAGAGATCAGGGGACCCCATTTTCACCTCTCCCCCACCAGATCCAGAGCTGCTTATACCTGGTGCCCCCGCAAGGATGGTCCAGTTCCTCTCTAGCAAACACACCTGAGGATCAGCTCCCACAGAACACCAGCAGGAACTTCTGGCAAATACCGAGTTACTGATCATACAAAGCTATAAAACTCCAGATCTCAGGAAACAAGTATATAGATAGCATTTGTTGTTTTTTCCTTATTATTCGTTAGTCCTTCAGTTTTATGTTTTATTATCCTTTTCAACTATTATCAACTATTATTTTTAAGTCTTTTTTAATTTTCATTTTATACTTACGTTATATATATATTCATTTTGGCTTCCTTTTATCATATTCAAATACATTATATATATATATATATATATATATATATATATATATATATATATATATATCAGGTTTTATTTCATGCTTATTTTGTGGATCTAGTTTCTTCCAACAAACAGACCAAAATACACTTAAGATCCAGTTTACTATTCTGTTCTACTTGTTTGATTTTATTCTTGTTTTTCCCTTTTCTTTTCCTTTGGTTTCTCTTCTCATTTATGTAATGTATATTTTTCTGGAGTTGCTGTTGTTATATTTGCAATTTCCAACCTTCCATCTGCTTTTTTCTGGATATAATGACAAGATAGAACTCACCCCAAAAAAGAGAACAAGAGGTAGAACTCACAGCCTGGGATCTAATAAATATGGATATAAGTAAAATGTTGGAACTAGAATTCAAAACAATGATTATGAAGATACTTCCTGGACTTGAAAAAAGAATAGAAAACTCTAGAGAATCCCTTCCTGGAGAAATAAAAAAACTAAAAATCTAATCAGATTGAAATAAAAAAGGCTATTTCTGAGATGCAATTAAAAAATGGAGGCTCGGGCAGCCCAGGTAGCTCAGCAGTTTAGTGCCGCCATCAGCCCAGGGTGTGATCCTGGAGACCTGGGATCGAGTCCCATGTTGGGCTCCTAGTGTGGAGGCTGCTTCTCCCTCTGCCTGTGTCTCTGCCTCTCTCTCTCTCTGTGTCTCTCATGAATATACAAATAAAATCTTTAAAAAAAAATGGAGGCTCTAACAGCTAAGATAAATGAGGCAGAAGAGAAAGTTATATAAAAGACAAAATGATGGAAAATAAGGAAGCTGAGGAAAAAGAGAGATAAACAACTACTGGATCACAAGGGGAGGACTTGAGAGATTAGAAATACCATAAATTGAAACAACATTAGAATAATTTGGGTCCCAGAGGAAAAGAGAGGGGTAGAAAGATTATTTGAACAAATTATAGCTGAGAACCTCCCTAATCTGGGGAAGGAAACAGGCATTCAAATCCAGGAGGCACAGAGAACCCCCCCTCAAAATCAATAAAAATAGGTCAACACCTAGACAAATAATAGTGAACCTTGCAAATTTCAGAAATAAACAGAAAATCCTGAAAACAGCTCAGGACAAGAGGTCCTTAACCTATAAGAATAGAAACATAAGGCTGCCAGCAGACCTCTCCACAGAGACCTGGCAGGCCAGAAACAGCTGTCATGATATATTCAAAGTGCTAAACAAGAAAAATATGCACCCAAGAATACTTTATCCAGCAAGGCTGTCGTTCAGAATAGGAGAAATAAAGAGTTTCCAGGACAAACTAAAAGGATTTGTGATCCCTAAACCAGCCCTGCAAGAAACATTAAAGGGGATCTGTTAAATGAAGAGAAAGCCCTAAAGTAACAAAGAGCAGAAAGGAGTAGAGACATATACAGAAACAGTGACTTCATAGGTAAGGTAATGCAATGGCACTAAATTAGAATCTTTCAATAATTACTCTAAATGTAAATGGGCTAAATGCTCCAATCAAAAGACACAAGATATCAGATTGGATTAAAAACAACAACCACCACCACAAGACCCATCAAAATGCTGTCTCCAAGAGACTTATTTTAGACCCAGACACCTCCAGATTGAAAGTGAGGGGATAGAAAACCATTTATCATGCTAATGAACATAAAAAGAAAACTGGGGTAGCAATCACTGGATCAGACAAATTAGATTTTTTAAATTTTTTTTTAAGATTTTATTCATTTATTCATGAGAGACACAGAGAGAGAAAGAGGCTGAGACACAGGCGGAGGGAGAAGCAGGCTCCATGCAAGGAGCCTGATGTGGGACTTGATCCAGGGTCCCCAGGATCTCGCCCTGGGCCAAAGGCAGGTGCCAAACCGCTGAGCCACCCAGGGATCCCCCATAAATTAGATTTTAAACCAAACATTGTAATAAGAGATGAAGAAGTACACTATATCATAATAAAAATGTCTATCCAACAAGAAGATCTAAAAATTGCAAATACTTTTGCCCCTAACTTGGGAGCAGTCAATTACATAAACTGATTAATAACAAAATTAAAGAAACATTGATAATAAAACAATAATAGTAGGGGACTTTAATACCCTCCTCACAGCAATGGACAGATTAAGCAGAAGATTCATGAGGAAATAAAGGCTTTGAATGACACACTGGACCAGATGGATTTCATAGGCATAGAGTATTTCATCCTAAAGCAACAGAATACCCATTTTTCTCAAGTGCACATAGAACATTCTCCAGAATAGATCGCATACTGGTTCACAAATCAGGCCCCAACCAGTACCAAAGATGGAGATTATTTCCTGGATATTCTCAGACTGTAATACTTTAAAACTTGAAGTCAATCACAAGAGAAAATTTGGAAGGAACACAAATACATGGAGGTAAAAGAGCATCCTACTAAAGAATGAATGGGCCAGACAAGAAATTAAATAAGAATTTGAAAAATTCATAACAAATGAAAATGAAAATGAAAATACAGCTGTTCAAAACCGTTGGAATGCAGCAAAGGCAGTCCTGGGAGGGAAGTATATAGCAATACAAACCTTTCTCAAGAAACAATAAAAGTCTCAAATATACAACCTAACCTTACACCTAATGGAGCTGGAGAATGAACAGCAAATAAAGCCTAATTGCAGCAGGAGAAGAGAAATAATAAAGATTAGAGCAGAAGTCAATGAAAAAGAAACCAAAGAACAGTAGAACAGATCAACAAAACTAGGAGCTGGTTCTTTGAAAGACTTTAATAAGATTGATAAACCCCTAGCCAGACTTACCAAAAAGAAAAGAGAAAGATTCTAAATAAATAAAATCATAAATGAAAGAGGAGATATCAAAACCAACACCAAAGGCATACAAAGAATTATAAGAGCATATTATGAACAACTATATGTACCAACAAATTAGGCAATCTGGAAGAAATGGATGCATTCCTAGAAACATAAACTACCAAAACAGAAACAGGAAGAAATAGAAAACCTCAACAGACCCATAACCAACAAAAAAAATTGAATCAGTAAAATCTCCCAACAAACAAAAGCCCAGGACCAGATGGCTTCCCAGAAGAATTCTACCAAATATCTACCTTAAAGAAAAAATAATACCTATTCTTCTGAAGCTGTTTCAAAAAAATAGAAACAGGAAGGAAAACGTCCAAACTCATTCTATAAGGCCACCATTACCTTGATCCCAATACCAGACAAAGACCCCACCAAAAAGGAGAATTACAGACCAATCACCCTGAAAAACACAGATGCCAAAGTTCTCACCAAGATACCTGCCAATAGGGGCATATAGGTAGCTCAGCTGGTTTAGCATCTGCCTTCAGATCAGGTCATGATCCCAAGGATTCTGGGATTGAGCCTTCCATCAGGCTCCATGCTCAATGGGGGGCCTGCTCTCCCTTTCTCTCTTCCTGCTGCTCCACTTGCTTGTGCTCTTTCTCTCCCTCTGTGTCAAATAAATAAATAAAATCTTAAAAAAAAAAAAGATACTAGCCAATAGTATCCAACAGTACATTAAAAGCATTATTCAGCACGACCAAGTGGGATTTATTCCTGGACTGTAAGAGTGGTTCAACATCCACAAATCAATCAATGTGATACATCACAATAATAAAAGAGAGGACAAGAACCATATGATCTTCTCAATTCATGTAGAAAAAGCACTTGACAAAATACACATCCTTTCTTAACTAAAATTCTCCGCAGTTTAGGGACAGAAGAATGTACCTCAATATCATAAAAGCCATATTAAAAAGCCCACAGTTGCGGATCCCTGGGTGGCTCAGTGGTTTGGTGCCTGCCTTTGGCCCAGGGCATGATCCTGGAGTCCCGGGATCGAGTCCCACATCGGGCTCCCTGCATGGAGCCTGCTTCTCCCTCCTCCTGTGTCTCTGCCTCTCTCTCTCTTTCTATGTCTATCATAAATAAAACAATAAATCAATAAATCAATCTTTAAAAAAAAAAGCCCACAGTGAATATCATTCTCAGTGGGGAAAAACCGAGAGCTTTTCCCCTAAGGTCAGGAACACGGCAGGGATGTCCACTTGCACTACTTGTGTTCAACATAGTACTAGAAGTCCTTGCCTCAGCAATATAACAAAAAGAAATAAAAGGAATCCAAATTGGCAAAGAAGTCAAACTCTCACTCTTTGCAGATGACATAATACTGTATGTGAAAAACCCAAAAAACTTCACCCCAAAATTGTTAGATCTCATACAGGAATTCAGCAAAATGGCAGGATATAAAATCAATACACAGAAATCAGCGGCATTTCTATACACTAACAATGAGACAGAATAAAGAGAAATTAAGGAATCAATCCCATTTACAATTGCACTAAAAACCTAGGTATAAGATATTTAGGAATAACTCTAACCAAAGAGGTCTGTCCTCTGAAAACTGCAGAACACTTATGAAAGACATTGAGGAGGACACAAAGAAATGGAAAACGTTCCATGCTCATGGATTGGAAGAACAAATATTGTCAAAATGTCAATGCTACACAAAGCAATGTATACATTCAATGTGATCCCTATCAAAATATCATCAACATTTTTCACAGATCTGGGACAAATAATCTTAAAATTTGTATGGAAACAGAAAGGATCCCAAGTAGCCGGAGGAAAGTTGAAAAAGAAAACCAAACCTGATGGCATAACAATTTCAGACTTCTGGCTATATTACAAAGCTGTGGTCATCCAAACAGTATGGTACTGGCACAAAAACAGACACACAGATCATTGGAACAGAACAGAGAACCCAGAAATGGACCCTCAACTCTTTGATCAATTAATCTTTGAAAAGCAGGAAAGAATATCCAATAGAAAAAAGAGAGTCTCGGGATGTCTGGGTGGCTCAGCGGTTGAGTACCACCCTTCAGCTCATGGCATGATCCCAGAGTCCCGGGATCGAGTCCTGCATCAGGCTTCCTGCATGGAGACTGCTTCTCTCTCTGCCTATGTCTCTGCCTCTCTCTCTCTCTGTCTGTCTCTCATGAATAAATAAATAAAATTGGACAGCTACATGCAGAAGAATGAAACTGGACCATTTTCCTACAGCATACACAAAAATAAACTCAAAAACAGATGAAACACTTAAATGTGAGACAGGAATCCATCAAAATCCTAGAGGAGAACAGAGGCAGCAACTTGTTGTTAGATATGCCTCCAAAGGCAAGGGAAACAAAAGCAAAAATGAACTATTGGGATTTTAAGATAAAAAGGTTTTGCACAGCAAAGGAAACAGTTGATGAAACCAAAAGACCACTTACAATGGGAGAAGATATTTGCAAATGTCTTAGCAGATAAAGAGTTAGTATCCAAGATCTCTAAAGAACTTATCAAACTCAATACCCCAAAAGCAAATAATCCAAGTTGAATGGGCAGAAAAACAGACATTTTTCCAAAGAAGATGTAGAAATGACCAACTGACACATGAAAAATGCTCAATATCACTGAGCTTAAGGGAAATACAATCAAAACCACAATGAGATACCATCTCTCACCACTCATAATGGCTAAACTTAACAAATCAGTAAACAACAAATGTTGGCAAGAATGTGGAGAAAGGAGAATCCTTTCACGCTGTTGGTGGGAATGCAAGCTGGTGCAGTCACTCTGGAAAACAATGTGGAAGTTCCTTTAAAAAATTAAAAATAGAGCTACCCTATAACCCAGCAATTGCACTGCTAGGTGTTTATTCAAAGGATACAAATGTAGTGATCCAAAGCAGGCACCCAGCCACCTGCACCCCAATGTTTATAGCAGCAAGTACACAATAGCCAAACTATGGAAAGCCCAGCTGTCCATCAACAGATGAATGGATAAAGAAGATGTGATGTGTATTTTGTGTGTGTGTGTGTGTGTGTACATATATACACAAGCCCTGAGCCAAAGGCAGGTGTTCAACCACTGAGCCACTCAGGTGTCCCAATATAATTAAATGTTTAAAAATCCCTATAATCGTATGATTTCTTCTACTTTGACTCATGATACAGCATTTGATTAACTAAAATGTAGGTAATACTTGTATACATCATAAATGCTAATGAGTCTCTACTTCTCTTTCCCAAAAAATAAATATTTTGTTTTAGAAAATCAGATTTTGTAGTCAAGAAATGTTTTAGAGGGCAGCCCGGGTAGCTCAGTGGTTTAGCGCCGCCTTCAGCCCAGGGTGTGATCCTGGAGACCCGGGATCGAGTCCCACATCGGGCTCCCTGCATGGAGCCTGCTTCTCCCTCTGCCTGTGTCTCTGCCTCTCTCTCTCTCTGTGTCTGAATAAATAGATAAATAAAATCTTTAAAAAAAAAAAAGAGAGAAATGTTTTACGTAGGTAAACATGACATATTTAACCTTTCTGCTTAGGAAAAACTTAGGTTTTAATTTACTTCATTGATCAACTCTTTTAAAAAAAATTACTTATTTATTCATGAGAGACAGAGGCAGAGACACAGGCAGAGGGAGAAGCAAGCACCTCTCAGGGAGCCCTACGTGAGACTTGATCCCGTATCCTGGGATCAAGGACTGAGCCGAAGGCAGATGCTCAACCACTGACCCACCCAAGCGTCCCTCATTGATGACTCTTAAAAGAGGTTTCTACTTTTCCATGTAAAATTAAAACAAAAGGAGGAAGGTAAAAATTAACCCAGATTTTTGAATTTATAACTCTTTTGCTTTATTGTTTGGTTACTACTCTTTTCTACCGCCTTAAGTCCTTGCTGGCTGAAAATTGTAAAAAAATATTAATATGAAATATTAAGAAAGTAATAGAAAAATTAAGGAAGAAAACTAATAAATTATGAGGATATTGGTAATACTTTAGAGACTTAACTTGAGATAAATTTAGGAGTGACTATGAGGAAGAATATATGGACAAGAACGACTGATCATTTTAGCTAGACAGGGATTCATGAAAAAAAGCCACAGCGATAAAGTTGGTTGTAGAGGATTGAAAATCTGAGTCTTCAACCTGTAAAGACAGGCCATGGAAGCTGTGTGAGCACAGCAATGACTGTCCACAGTCTGGTCCATAGTAAAGGCTACACCAGTCAGGAGGACCTATTCATTAGAGGCGACTCTAACAGTGCTACATGCTGCAAGAGGACCCTCGGTGGGGATGAGCTAATAGTACAGAGGAGGAGCGCAGGATTGGCATTAGAATCAGGACAGCCAGTGGCAGGGAGAGCAAAGAGGGACTCTGGCGAAAAGTCCCAAGGGTAGAGTATGAACAAATAAGAATTGGCAGAAGAAAAGTCTCTGGATTATTGATCAAAGGGGCCAGTGGCAAGGTTGAAAAATGTTGTGACTTTTGGGAAATGGAGTTAGAAAAGAGATACAACTTAGATCATTGTCCAGGCATGCTGGTTCCCTAATGCTATTTTAATGAACCTAGCATTGATTCTATGTGCTCAAATCTGCAAGCATGGACTATTTACAAATAATAAAGTGATTCTTTATGTCCTCATCTTTTCTTTGTCCTACATTCCAAGTACTACAGTTATTCTCAACTCTTTGGCTATTGGAAATCCATATCTCATCCCTAATCACGAGACCACTCATTTTTAAACGTAAGCCTATTGCTCTGCACACAGTGTCCTTGCTGGGCTGTTACTGAATACTAATATTTTATTCTCTTTGAAGGAAAAGAGTACACTGTAGCCCTACAGCTAATACAACAGCCAATAAAATACTATTTAAAATACTGGTGTTTTGCTTGGCTCTTGTTTTGAGAAAAAAAATATTTAAGATCTTTAAGAGTTAAACTTAATAATAACTTCAAATGCTTACGAAGAGTGTCAGGGCTTTTCCTAAGGGTATAATAGGAGGGGTAAAGTTCCGAGTTCTGGATCCCCTAATCATGTACGAGTTTGTTTTTCACAGCCTTCATGCCAGATGCTCTTTCTGGGCTGGCTAAAACCAGTACAGTGCTCGTATAATAAGAATCCATTATGTCATCCTCGAAATACTAAACACTGGCCAAAAAAACAAAAAATGAAAAACAAAAACAAAAAAATAAGCCTAAAGATAAACATCAACTTGTATTTCACTTATTATCATCAAATATTCTCCAAATACATTTCATCCCGTGAACTGTACCTTATATATATATATTTTTAACACATTAATTATCATAACCCATCTAGGAAAGAATCAAATAAGGGAATAATTACTTTCAGGCTTGCTGTGTGAAGTTAGGGATCATAGTCCATGAACCCTTCAATTAACATTCATTTGCAATGGATAAACCCCAAATATAAAACAGCAACTATTTCGGGTCCTACAAAATATTTCCTTTGTAGGATTCAATGAGAAGCAGGTGTTTTGATCCCTACAGAGAGCCAATTACATATCCTAAGTAAGGCCTCTTTTAGAGTTACTGGTTTTCAGTTCCACTTAAATGGTCTACATCTATAAAAGAAACACTTATGAACAGAATGTGTTCATTGGTAACAAGGTAAAATTCAAATTACTCCAGAAAAGGTAGATTCAAGTTACCCTGAGGTTGCTGGTTCATACTTACTTCTATATTTTGAAAAAGAGGTGAATGGATAGCCAAGACAGGGAATGAAAATAAAACGGAGATGTATGAACAAGAACCAGCTTTTCAGGTGTTTTTAGGACAAGAAAAAAAAAAGCTTTTGTTTCATTTTGTTTTTTTGCTGAAACTTTGAAGATGTAACTCTGACATGCTCCGCATAACTAATATTCGGTATCTATGTTCCACAAATATGCAGGATTATTGAAAGATTCTATCTTGGCTGGACAAAAGAATTTCAGAATGATGGTGAATTATACATGCAAATGCAAGCAGATAATTAGTGCAAAAAAAGCCATTACTACAACATCATACTTTCAATGTGGAGAAGACCCTGTGGCACTGATATAGCCATAATTTATATTCACCTGCTTTCTCATACTACATTTATGAGACTGCATATAGCAGGATTGATTTCATATTTAAAGCGTTATATCTGCCGGATGGGTATCCCATCTCTCCCTTAAATGTTTCTGCCAAAGAAGTTTTCATAGGGGTGTCCCTTGACACCAGTCCTTAATACATCCTCCTCCCTTTTCTCATACAGCAGTTTTTAAAAAAAAAAAAAAACTTAAGCTTTTTTCTAGTGTTAAACCTCACATTATTTATTCCTTGCAGGGTTTAAGGCTGTCACCCCAAGACCTGTCCTTTTTGTTAATGAGAATAATTGATTTCTGTCTGAGTGTATATCTCATTGTGTATTTTAGACTATTCTCAACTGTCCCTTAGGTTTTCTTCCTTTCCTTCAGACTGAACATATCTAGTTAGGTTCACCTTTTCTGACAAACCTTGTTTTCTAAACATTTTATCACTTTGTTTCTCTGCACTCCCTTCAATTTGTCATTGTCATTTTTTTAACAGCCCCACATGAGTGAAATCCTCTAGAGAGCATTTTAGCAATAGCCAGAGAAGTACAAGAGCACCATTTTTTGCTCATTTCCAGTTGTTCTGTTTAAACAACCAAACGGAAGTGCATGTTTCTTTCTGAAATGAAAGCCATGAGACACAGGGCTTAACAGGGGGTCAACAAAGGTTTATTTTTTTAATTATTTTTCTTTTTTAAAGATTTACTTATTTATTTTTAGAGAGAGAGCTCATGAGCAGGAGGGGCAGAAGGAGAGGGAGAGGAAATCTCAAGCAGACTCTGTGCTGGTGCAAAGCCTGACTCAGGGTTCAATCTCACGACACCAAGATCACAATTCGAGCTAAAACCAAGAGCCAATATGCAACCGATTGCACCACCCCAGTGCCCTGAAAGGTCTATTTCTTAATGATAGTATTTCATCTGCTGGTTGAACAGAAGACAGAGAAAGAGACATAGAGGGGACAGGAAAAGACAAAAGCTGGGCAGAAAGGTTCTGCAAGCGTGTCATGTTTATTACCCCTCTTCCGCCGCCCCTGGCTACTATGAGCGCAGATGACAGTGCTACCAAAGGACTAGTATGTACATTCAAAATTCCTCAAGGAAGAGGGAGTTGATGCATCTCTGCTTTTTTGGGGTCAACAACATACTTTTGCCCAGTATACCATTCTGTGATTCTTTTCCCTATCCACACTGGAAGGTCTGCTTTTGCTTATTTTCTTTAGAATTCATTCTAAGTGTGTCATGATACAATGAAGATGAAATGTGATTTTCAAATGAACGTGAACCCATGAAAAAAGTAATCAGGATGAAGTCAGATTCTCCTCCCGCTGCTTCCCAACCCTTCATTCTATCTCTTTTTTGAGATTTAACTAGACACTTTTGCAAATTGGTCTCCTTGCTTTGGTTGCGGGCTGACTGAAACGTATCTACTCCAATGACCTATCTAAGATCTCCAAATGGCATCTGATGCTTTCTCATCCACATAAGTGTGAAGTTCTCCCTTTCTTACTCACCTATCACCATGCTACCTTCCACTCAGTCCTTTTTATTAATATTGGCAGAGGAAGCCACCTGTGTAATATGTGTCTACATATCAGTGAGATAGAGACAAATTATATATTTACATGTCTCTTCATTGCAGGCTTCTCCCCATCCCAAGTTCTAGCTGTCAGATTCCCAAGAGAGGAGAGGAAAGAAAAAAGAGGAATAAATGAAAAGTCTTACAAATGGAATTATGGCTGAAGGCCAGCTGTATTTATGTCTCTTTATGCATCATGAAGTGACCTAAGGCTACTGAAATTTCAAAATATTGTTGAACTGAGGGTACATTTCTGAGGAAGAGAAGATTTAACTATCTACAAATTACAGCTTATGGAGAGCTATAATAAAAAAGATAAATTAGCTTTATTCTGTGTAACTCCAGAAGGCAGAAGAGACAAGGCAGAAAACATGTTTTAGCTCAGTAAAAGGAAGCCTGTTCTAATCATTTAGAGGTAGTTAAAAGTGGAATGTTCTCCCTTTCAGAGGTATTAAGTTCTCCATCACTAGCAGTACTCAAGTAGGGCCTGGATGAGGTTTGTTATTGAGAAGGGCAGATGGAATTTATATATTTTATTGGAAAATGGGCTGACTCTATGGTTTCCAAATGTTGGTACTGAGTCCAGTTGTATCACCCAGGTGCTTAAAGAATAAATACTAGGGGTGCCTGGGTGGCTTAGTCAGTTAAGTGGCTGCCTTGTGCTCAGGTCATAATCTCAGGGTCCTGGGATGGAGCACTGCATCAGGCTCCCTGCTCAGTGGGGAGTCTGCTTCTTCCTCTACCCCTCCCCCTCTGTCACTCATGTTCTCTCTCTCTCTCTCTCTCTCTCATAAATAAAATATTAAAAAAAAGTACTGAATCCTCACCCCCAACTACTGTCTCAGAACCCCTATAAGTAAAACTGGGGAAATTAGTATTTAACACATGGCCCTGGTAAATCCCTGAGCACAGCCAGGTTTGCACCTCACTCCTAAGAAGAGGTGACTGCTGAGGCCCTATCTAAGGCAGAGTTTCTACTGTTACCCTGATTATACTCTTAGGAGCTGAATGCATCATATGACTCATCCTGCTTTGATTCTTCTTTCTTTTTTAAGGATTTTATTTATTTATTTATTTATTCATGAGAAACACAGAAAGAGGGCCTTAGAGGCAGGGAGAAGCAAGCTTCCTGTGGGGATCCCGATGTGGGACTCGATCCCAAGTCCCTGGGTTCACGACCTGAGCCAAAGGCAGACGCTAAACCACTGAGCCACCTAGGCGTCCCTCCTCCTTTTGTTACGCCAACTATTTGGATCCCAAAGCCCTGTTATGAAGGAGCTAAATATAGTCACATAGAGATAAATTATGGCTTAAAATACATGTGTGAAATAGGGTTAGAAGATTTGTAACTTCCTAATGACGATGTTAGTTCCTGAAAATTAGAAATGCTAAGCATAGTTTTTAAACACAAAGAAAATGGAACCCACAGGAGAAACAGACTCTCAGCTTGGCAAGAACTGGGCCACACCATAGCATTTGCCAGCACCTTATCCAATGTGTAGCATAGAAATGCCCAATAAATACATGTTGGGCACACTATTAAGCTATTTACTGTAAAAGGTTACTATTATATCCAGGTGCTCTAAATGACAGCTGAAGGGAAAACTGTGAATACCTGAAGTGCAAAATGGACTTACATTTATGTACTAAAAAACTGTGTGACTTACAAATAAAAACAATGTTTTTTACCACATTTAGCACAGCTAAAAGCATGTAGCTTTGAAAAAACTCATATTTTTTCAGCCTCTTGAGGACTGATTTATATCCAGCCTCATTTTACAAAGTCTTTGAGGCAGCTATAAAAATCACCCAATGGAATGATATAATGAGATATCACCTACTGTTTAGCTTTTGGTGTCATTTAAAAGTGCATTACCATTCTCACTTAGCCTTTGTCTGAAGGTGTCTATCTGGTTTCATCATGAAAAAAACTAACAAATACTTTTCTTTCTACAAAAAACAGACTCAATTTCTTATTAAATATTATATTTCAATTTGTTTAGCCATGGCCGATTTAACAATTTGTCTCCTTTTTATGGAGACAAAAGCAAAAGGTCCAAGATAATATTTCTGAAATATACTGCAAGGCTTTTAAAAGAAAAAAAAAAAAAAAAGAAGTATGTGTTAGAAGAAAGGCCCATAAATTCTTGACCTTTTATCTCTACTGAAAAGATCATTTAAATTCACTTAATCCTTGAGGTTCACAGATGTGTAAGAATGTATAACGAAAAGCGTGAATACTTTTATCAGTGAGAAGCTAGAAAGAACATGAAGAATAAGCACAGGCTCCTTTGAAGTGAGAGGTGAAGCAACATTTTGCATCCTCAACACATCTACTTCTAAGAAAAATGGTGAATAGATATAAATGCTAGTACAATTTACAAGATCTGCTTCACAATTTTTAGAACTGTAAAGTACAACTGACAAATATGTCTCAACGACAGATAAAATATAAAGGAAGAAATAATGATGTCAATAGTCCATTTTGATGCTTAGGGTTTACCAACAGAAGCTTATGAAAACAGTGTAGGAAAGAACTGTTTTTCAGAATTCTCTTCTAAAAGAAGTGAAGAGAGGTGCCTGAGTGGCATAGCTGGTTAAGCAGCCAACTCTTGGTTTCAGCTCAGGTCATGATCTCAGGGTCCTGAGATCAAGGTTCACATCAGGCTCCAGGCTCAGCTTGGAGTTTGCTTGTCCCTCCCCCTTTGCTCCTCCCTCCCCAGCCACTCACACTCTCTCTCTAAAATAAATAAATCTTTTAAAAATATATATAAAAGAAGTGAAGAGATCAAAATTGCTTTAACACTATCAGTCAGAGTTTTCTATCTAGAAATGTCTTTGGAATCAAGTCAGTATTCTTTGACTTTTTTTTTTTTTTCAAGTCTAGAACAATGACAACCATTCTTCATGAAATTAGGGATTAAAGTTAAAATACAGTATTAACTTGTGAGAAATTTTAAAGCTTACATATTAAATTTTAGTAAATCTTTTAAATTCTCTATCTTACAGCAGATGCTGACCACTCTAGTTAGCACATTATAGCCAGAGTATAATCTAACAATTGCAGAATCTTGAAATATTATCAAAGTTGAATGTAACTTCTAGAAAAAAAATGGTTTTTTTTAAAAAAGCTATATACCATAGTAATTATTCCCAATACTGTAAGCTGATGTTATCAGACAAAAACACTAAAAATATTTTTAAAATTTAAAAATGAAGGTGCAATTTTAAATATAATAAAATGCTCCAAGTTTGATGAGGTTCTTCACGTATGTACCTCTATATAACTACCATTCTAATAAAAATTTAGAACATTTACATCATCCCAAACATCCCATGCTCCTTTACTCACAGATCTCCCCATCTCCTATACACAATCTTCAAGCAACTATTGCTTTTCGTCCTGTTACTGTAGGTTAGTTTTGTCTATTCTCTAAGATCTCATATATATGGAGTTATACAATGTGTATCCTTTTGAATCTGGTTTTGCATGGTATAATATTTTAAAAATTTATTTGTCCTGTTAACATGCCTCAGTAATCCTTTCCTTTTTATTGCTAAATAGCAGTCCATTATAATAAGACACCACAATTCATGTGTTAATTTACCTGTTGAGTTTGGTTTATTTCAGTGTTTTGCTCTTTGATTATGGCTGTTATGAACATCATGTTGGTTAAAACTGTTATACAATCCTAATTACATGTTTATCTTTCTAATAATTAAAAGACACACATGAAAGATGAGTGAAACAAGTGAAGGAGACTGAGTACACTTATCATGATGAGCAGTGAGTAATGTATAGAATTGTTGAATCACTATATTGTGCACCTGAAACTAAAGTAACACTATCTATTATTCTGGAATCTAAAAATAAATATATAAAATTTTAAATATATAGTGAGAATATTAATTTGGAACCTAACAACTGGCAGAGAAGAGGTCGGTGTATCAGGTCATACAAAAGGAAGTGTACAAAAAATCATTCTAGGAATTGAAAAAAGATCAGCTGGATCAAAAAAGTAAACTATAAGTAGAAAACAAATGAGAAATAGAGTCGGAAAAAAATTAGTTGTAGTTGGTAAAGAATTTTAAGAGCTACCGGCTAAAGATTTATATTAAAAATAATCAGTAAGTATAACTTTAAATAGGTATATATCATATGAACTCTGAAGAAAAAATGCTGCTATTATAATTTTTGTAAATGAAAGTATTAATGATAAGTAAACAGGTGTGTACCTGTAGACTGTAGGAAAGAAAGAAAGAAAAAGAAAGAAAGAAAGAAAGAAAAGAGAAAGAAAGAAAGAAAAGAGAAAGAAGGAAGGAAAGAAGGAAAGGAAAGGAAAGAGAGAAAGGGAAAGAGAAGGAAAAGAAAAAAGAAGGACGGGAGGGAGGGAGAAGGGAAAGAAAGAAAAAGGGGGTGAATGACATTTACAAGGTAGAAGAAAGATAATTTTTAAGCCCTGTTTTCCATAGCTTAAGTCTACCTGGAGGTGTATGAAGCCTTGGGGAGCATCCTCAGGATGCCACTGAGATACTTCATAGCAACACAGTGTCAATTAAAATGGACACCAGTAAAGCATGGGCTAGTGGGCTGGAAAGAAACATTCTGTTCATTCAATAAACCTGCTCTCTTCTCATTTTCTTAAGGCTTTAGGATTCGATTAAGTGTTAAAAGCTGCACAGGGAGAAATGTGGGTTCTGATTAGACGATAACCAGATCATTAATTTTTTCATATTTACATATAATGTTTCTCATACTACAAAACTAGTTTTCAAAAGCTCTGAAAATCATAATGTATTCAAGTATCATATTGTGGCTCTGACTTATCCTTTGTGATCAAATAATCTGGAACAAAGAAATGCATGTCCTGATCACCGAATTAATAGCACATGTATGGAGCGTATGGCTGTGTTGTCTAAATAATTAACCACTATTCAATGATTATGCTAACTAGGGAATACTGAAGTGGGTAAGATTAATGAAGACTTTGCTTACAATTTAGCATCTTCCCTACCAATGGTTTCCGTTGTTGAATTTAAAAAAAAGAATCTTTGCAATTATTAATAGTCTTGAATTAGAAATATCTGGATCCTCTCCAAGACTGATGCTCATGGGCTTTGTAAAAGATCAATATCTGGTAAGCATACTGTACAGTGAATATTGGACAGAATGAAAAACCAAGCAAACCAGGCAGGCAGCATGCTGTGGTCAAAAAGTGGCCCCTATGGAAACGTAGAGGGCTGTGTGTTTAATCTCACTTTTGTTATTTGCTGGCTATAAAATTTGGGCAAGTTTTTAAATTTCTGTGAATCTCAGTTTCTTCATCTGAGAAGGATAGAGAATAACACCTATCTCAAAATGCTTTGTGTAAAGTATATAATACAATGCTGGAGGCAAACTAGGTGCTCAATTAATATTTAGTATTAGAGGCAGATGGATCATTAAATGTAGTTTTTCACTAGTTCCCTTGAGCAAAAATATACCTTGGAACTTGCACTGTGATTGTATAAACTATGCCTAGGATACATCATGCAATCTATTCACATGTCTCTGCATTGTAAGTTGCTCAGAATTAAAAAGTTCCAGAGTTGGAGGAAAGCAACTAGAACATGCATTTTTCTCTACTGGCACCAGAAAGGAGAAGTTTTTCTCCCATTCTAGAAATAGTTCCAAATCCCTACTATTTGCTCCTCCCCAAACACAAACTTTCAGAGAAAGGCTTAATGAAGAAACATTGCAATATATTACTTCCCTTTTGATAGATTAGATCTCCCCACTCTGCCATTGGGCTGTTTTCCAAAATAATCAGCTAGTCAGAAGGCAATTGCTGAATGGGTTGATCTCACTCATCCCTGAAGTTATTTTTCTCCAGTTTATAGTCCAAAATAATTCTCCTCATTGTTGCATACCCATCAATCTTTTTTAGGGACTTGGGCAGTACCCCATCCACTGCTAGCTCCATGGTGTAATTGGCTGTGTGGTACTTCTTCCACCTTGTGTATCCTTAGAAAAATGTGCTGCTGCCATGATTCTACTGGCTAGGACCAAAGTTGTCGTAATTCCAAGGATAAATGAGTATTGAGAGAAAAAAGATTGGGCACAGTAGAAACAGCTTTGGATCCAGACAGATTTAAGGTCAGATTTCTTATTCTACAATAAACTGGCTGTGTGACCACTGATAGCATCCTAGAGTCTCAGGTTCCTATGCTATGAAATAACTATTTTGCAGCATTGTCATAAAGAATCACTGAAGATCACAAACCCATAGTATCTAGTGTAAAACTGTCTTTCTCCCTTTCTCACACATCCAGTTTCCCTCAAAAACCATTCTTTGTTTTTGTTAGCAAATTTATGAGGTCTCTTTAAGCCAAATTATAAAAATGCACACACACACATTCAATTAAGTTGAAAAGGTAAATCATCCTAATATTGTAAGCTTTCTATCCCAAACCTGAAGGAATCCTTCAGTAGACACTCTCCTGAGTCCTTCTCTTTCTCATAAGAGAGTCCTAGAGTTAAGGATTTATTTTCACTCTAATCAGGAACACAGTCTCAGACCTTTTTTCAAATGATGGATCAGAAATTGAGTTAGTGGTGCACACATATACAATCATATACACGTCTTCCAGTCCTTAAGCATAACCAGGCATGCCTACCGGCTATTTCAAAGGGTTTTATGTCTTATGTGCATATTTTTAGGGAAGAAATCCATCCCTAAAAATGGAGGCAACATAATATAGTGTAAAAATGAGTCTCTCACACCTGAATCTAAATTCCAGATTTGCGGGCGCCTGAGTGGCTCAGTGGTTGAGCATCTGCCTTCAGCTCATGATCCTGGGACTGAGTCCCACATCAGCCTCCCCAGGGGAGCTTGTGTCTCCCTCAGCCTGTCTCTGCCTTCCTCTGTGTCTCTCATGAATAAATAAATATTTTTGAAAATAAAAATAAATTCCAGATTTGCCATTTACTAACGGTGTGACTTTGAGATATAGCTAATAAATGCCAAAACCACTCTATATGTAAGAATGAGGTAATATCTACATTTGTTAAAATTAAATTACAACTTTACGAATTATCTCAAACAGTGCCTGGAACATAGTAGGTGCTCAGTACATCGTAAGTATCTATTTATATTTTGTAATTATCAGTAGGAAGCCCATTTCCCTTAATAGTTTCCTACATTACTCATAAAAACATATAGAGAACAAATGCAAATCATCCTGTCCTGCCTCCCCATGCCCTTATCTAGTGATAAGCAGGTACAAATAGTCACAAATAGTGCTTCCAGGACACAATTGCTTTAAACTGAATTCTTCCTCCTTGTTCTGTATCTCATGTCCAACAGAGCAAGTTTATTCCCTTTTTCACAGGGAAGCATTTCAAACATCCAGATGCAGCCTCCATGTACCCCCTATGTTTCTTTTCTCAGGCTAAATATTCCCAGTTCCTTTAATGTTACTCGTCTTTCAGGGTTTCTAGATACTTCACTGCTAGTCACCCCTACATGGAGTTACTGGACCTAGGTAGGGTTTAATTACTAAATACAGAGATAGTAACTTGGGACCAAAAAAATTCATCTAGGAAGAAGAGAATGCAATGGCAATGGGGGGGGGGGGGGAATCTCTCCCCAAGATGTTGATAATACACTGTCTTTTACTACAGAATGGTTTTGGCAAACAATTTTCAAAACTAAGTGGGAACATTTAAAGCCCTGTTGGCTTGTGTCTGTTCTCCTCCTGCTGCCCCAACAGAATGCTGCCAGGAGCAAGATTTCCAGCATCCTCCTGTCCTAGTTTTTTATTCAGTCTTTTCAGTGTATGCTGCATGGTATTTCTTCTTTTTGGTACCACATAATCACTCATTATTTTGCAAGTTAATTCTCTAAGCAAGATGACTTCTTAAAAGCAAATTTGAGCTCACCAGAATTAATGTTGCTCATCTTACCTACTCTGGAAATGATTAAATGTAGCCTACCCTCCTAATGTGGCAAAATTTAATATCCTTGGCTGCACTATAAATAAGGAGTACATTAATCCTCAGTTACTATTGCTTTATATACATAGATTTATATATACATACATACATATATATATATATATACATACATATATTTGGGTTAATCAGTAAGTATGTGCCACAACTGCTTTTTTCTTCATCCTCAGGCAAAGAACAAATACATTAGTTTCCATAGGTTCAATGATACGGACCTTTCATCACCTTTCCCAAGACTTTATCATTCCAAGACACATTTCAGCAAAAAGTAAAAGGTTTCTTATGTTTCAAGCACTTCTTGTTACCAACCACATCAGTGGAAAAAAAATAGATTTTCAGTTTTTTGATAGACTGACCAATAGGATTTGTTTTGTTTTGTTTTTTGGTAAAAGTGAATACTCCTCAGGTTCTCTTTAAAAGCCAAACACCCTTCTGCTCATGATGTGTTGCATGAGTTGTTCCCACTATTTTATTCTTCTTTCAGATTTGCTTTCATGTAGTTGAGACAGTGACTGAACCGAGCAGATCAGCATTAGACGTTATACATGGGAGAACGAGCCAGCTCTGGAGACACCAGCCCACCGCCAACCTTTATCTTACAGCCTCGCCATCAGCGCAGCCCTTACTTTGCTGTCATCGCTGGATGCTTTTCACTTTGCATGACTCCAATAGGTACCATGTGGATCATATATATTTAATACCATATCCCAAGATTAAACTTTTATTTGACAACTGAAACTCCACTCTTTCTTTCATTTCTACTATCTTCTCATCATTTTGATTTCATGTTTAATTCCTTTTAACCTTTTCTTTTCTCGAGCACATGGGTGGCCTCTCCGTTAAGTCTCTGACTCCTGGATTCGTCTCTGGTCATGATCTTGGGGTCAAGAGATCAAGCCCCATTTCACGCTCCACCCTCAGCAGGGAGTCTGCTTGGGACCCTCTCTCCCTCCCCCTCTGCTCCTCCCACTTGCTCTCTCTCTCTCTCTTTCCCTCAAAATTAAAAAAAAAAAATTCTTTCCGTTTTGTTCAAGGAGACTTTGGATATCTGCCCTCTGCTTTGCTGAGTTGATAAGTTTGTCTTTATTATATCCTTGGAAATATAAGCCTGCTATGTATTTGTATTGGAGTCTGTGCTTAGAGGCTTAGTCAGTTCTCACTTGAACGTGCCCCGGGTTCTGCTTTCTTATTTTGACAGAAAGCAGGATAAAATAGGTTTTAAGTGCTTTAAAGATTTGAGACTGGGTGCCAGAATTTCAATTCCAGCTATATACCTACAATATTTTTCCTCTTAGCCAAATTATTAAGTTTCTAATAGACTCAGTTTGCACATCTTTAAAATGGGGATACTACTAGTATTTATGCAAAAGCCATTACAAAAATTAAATGGCATTGTGAATCTATTATACATAACACAAAACATCACAGATAATAGTAATACCAAACAAACCTGCTATTCGAATATACATAAATTCCCATCCTCATCTCATAGAGGTGATGTCTTAACTTTGCTGTAAAAATAAAACGGACATTTTCTAAAACATTCTAACATTTCCTCTAGTGAATAATTTTGTGAGCTTTGCAAATTTTTTCAGGTCTTAGAGGTACTACATTTCTCTTCACTATGTCAACATTGCCCTTCGCTTGTCCTCTCATACTTAAATGATGGATAAACTTTTTGAGCCTATGAGATATACTATAATTATTTTTCTCCAGCTTTAGAAAAAAATCTATACTTGCTCATTCCTCCTCACAGGACTGTTAAAGGATTTCACCTCATTTATGTGTACAAGTTCATTTCTTTAGCAAATTAGGAGAGAAAGTAGGAAGAACTCACTATTAGCTTCTCTTAATCAGTGTAATCCAGAAACACTTTCCATGATGATCAAGTGCCTTTAATCCTCAGAGAATATTAGCATTATATATAATATGTAGTTATATAATATATAAATGTATAATATTTATAACATATATGTATATATACATATGGGGACTACTTTCTATTATAGTAAAGTCATAGGAAATTGCTTTCACACTTCTAATAACCTACATCAGTGAAAGCAAATGCATTTGTCATAATCCTATCGACATAGTAAAATCCTCTTTTGATATTATATATTTAGGTCACCCCTGTATTTGGATTCTTATTGTGCATTTTGTTACTTTATTCAGCCAATGGGTATCAAGGTTCCTTACAGAACATGAAGTCAGTATCTTGCATTATTTCAATAAAAATGTGTAACACTTGTGCATCTATTTGTTAAATTTCTTCTCTTTATCTGGATGTCAAAAAAAATCGCCATAAAAAGATCAGAGTTCAAGGAAATTTATAAAACTTACTAAAATATCTACATAAGTGCTCTACCAAAATAGTTAAAGTTGAGGGAATTAGGTCACATGGAAACAAGAATACAAGCCCCCCTGATTGAGAACAGAAAACCAAACAATTATTAATTTCTCTCTTAACAAGAAATTCCTTTAGTTAAGTAGAAATTATTAGGTCCAATTACTTGGACCTAAAAATACTTTATTTAAGTACTGTGCAATAAATTGTCTTCTCTTATAGAGAATAAAAGCCAGGCAACAAAGACTATGCATGAGCCAGTGAGGGAAGCAGAGAACCTCTTAGTTTTTCTCTCTAATGAGGTTGACAGATTAGTTGCAAGTCAGATTACATTTGACTATGCTCGGTTTCTATCCCATTTCTATTGCATCTGCCACTTCATGTAAAGAGATAAGGATTCTCTTGTTGATAAATTGTTTCACTCTGGAGTCTGTGTTTGCTCTTCTGAATTGTCATGAAACATATGGCAAGTCATGAAACATGGTCAGTGTAGCAGATAGTTCACAAAGTTTACTTATTTTTTTTATTTTTTTAAATTTTTTTTTAAATTTTATTTATTTATGATAGTCACAGAGAGAGAGAGAGGCAGAGACATAGGCAGAGGGAGAAGCAGGCTCCATGCAGAGAGCCTGATATGGGACTCGATCCCGGGTCTCCAGGATCACGCCCCGGGCCAAAGGCAAGCGCCAAACCGCTGCGCCACCCAGGGATCCCACAAAGTTTACTTATCATTAATCAATTCAGATATGAGTCAAATTAAAATTAATCTAGAGGCTCCTTGTTGAGATATTCTTCCTGCCTGGAACTCAGCTCTTTATTATCCAACTCCATGAAAATCTTAGGAAAATCACCGATGTTTGAGAGAGGGTCAATCTGCTAACTTTGTTTTTTGGCATTTTAGTGAAAATCCATCTGACAGTGTCTTAATCCAAACCATCATTCAACACTTTGTTTCTTCCAGTCAATTCTGTTTTACTAATATGAACAAATCGGTGCACTTACTAATAATGTATATTGGCCATTTTCTGTTTGATCAAATGATTAAAAATATCTAGTCATTAGGATATAAATGGGTAATGATGGAATAATCTACGAAAATGATTAAGAAGGGTGTTGTATTTGCCCTAAGGTTATGTCACTAATTTTGTTTCCATTTCTTATTCTGATACATTTCCGTATATTCCAATGACACCTTTGTATAGACTTTGTTTTCTCTCAGATCCACTTAGCCTAATGGGATAAGTTTTGGCCTAAACACATGTGTAAAAATTTTTAAAGCTTTAAAAATAATCCTTTGTAAAATACATTTTTTGTTTCTCTAACACTGAAACATAAACTGATAAAAATCTAAATGTTTTCACTTCTTCAGTTTTTCCATTATAAAGAGTTTGTGGTGAGAAAGACTAAACATTAATTATTAATTAGAGAATAGAACTAGAGGCTGAAATCTTTTTTCACTAAACAGTATCTGTTTCTGAGGCTTCCATTTGTATTCTTGTTGCATAACATCTGACTGGTTTGACCAGTACTCTGCCATTTTGATTGAAAACAAGACTTCAGCAAGTGAATTATTTCACTGGGTATATTTGGTATGTGGTATCCACTTTGGGAAAAATCAGAGGGACTTTGAAAATGATATTATGTTCAAAATATGGAATGGAAATGTGGTTATATTTGTAATAAAAAGTTGGAGTGCCTCTAAGACCATAGGTCTTCAAATATTTTGATGATGATTTCCTTTCATTTGCTCCTTTGGAAGCCAAGGGATGTCTAATTCAGGTTTTGCAGTCCATTAACTCCCTTCTTCTCTTGGGTGTAGGATCTATTTGCTGTTTTTTCTCTAGCTCCTTTATGTGTAAGGTTAGCTTTTGTATTTGAGTTCTTTCCAGTTTTTGAATGGATGCTTGTATTGCGATGTATTTCCCCCTTAGGACTGCTTTTGCTGCATCCCAAAGATTTTGAACGGTTGTATCTTCATTCTCATTAGTTTCCATGAATCTTTTTAATTCTTCCTTAATTTCCTGGTTGACCCTTTCATCTTTTAGCAGGATGGTCCTTAACCTCCATGTGTTTGAGGTCCTTCCAAACTTCTTGTTGTGATTTAGTTCTAATTTCAAGGCATTATGGTCCGAGAATATGCAGGGGACAATCCCAATCTTTTGGTATCGGTTCAGACCCGATTTGTGACCCAATATGTGGTCTATTCTGGAGAAAGTTCCATGTGCGCTTGAGAAGAATGTGTATTCAGTTGAGTTTGGATGTAAAGTTCTGTAGATATCTGTGAAATCCATCTGGTCCAGTGTATCATTTAAAGCTCTCGTTTCTTTGGAGATGTTTTGCTTAGAAGACCTATCGAGTATAGAAAGAGCTAGATTGAAGTCACCAAGTATAAGTGTATTATTATCTAAGTATTTCTTCACTTTGGTTAATAATTGATTTATATATTTGGCAGCTCCCACATTCGGAGCATATATATTGAGGATTGTTAAGTCCTCTTGTTGAATAGATCCTTTAAGTATGATATAGTGTCCCTCTTCATCTCTCACTACAGTCTTTGGGGTAAATTTTAGTTTATCTGATATAAGGATGGCTACCCCTGCTTTCTTTTGAGGACCATTCGAATGGTAAATGGTTCTCCAACCTTTTATTTTCAGGCTGTAGGTGTCCTTCTGTCTAAAATGAGTCTCTTGTAGACAGCAAATAGATGGGTCCTGCTTTTTTATCCAGTCTGAAACCCTGCGCCTTTTGATGGGGTCATTAAGCCCGTTCACATTCAGAGTTACTATTGAGAGATATGAGTTTAGTGTCATCATGATATCTATTCAGTCTTTGTTTTTGTGGACTGTTCCACTGAACTTCTTCTTAAAGGGGAATTTTAAGAGGCCCCCTTAAAATTTCTTGCAGAGCTGGTTTGGAGGTCACATATTCTTTTAGTTGCTGCCTGTCTTGGAAGCTCTTTATCTCTCCTTCCATTTTGAATGAGAGCCTTGCTGGATAAAGTATTCTTGGTTGCATGTTCTTCTCATTTAGGACCCTGAATATATCCTGCCAGCCCTTTCTGGCCTGCCAGGTCTCTGTGGAGAGGTCTGCTGTTACCCTAATACTCCTCCCCATAAAAGTCAGGGATTTCTTGTCTCTTGCTGCTTTAAGGATCTTCTCCTTATCTTTGGAATTTGCAAGCTTCACAATTAAATGTCGAGGTGTTGAACGGTTTTTATTGATTTTAGGGGGGGATCTCTCTATTTCCTGGATCTGAATGCCTGTTTCCCTTCCCAGATTAGGAAAGTTTTCAGCTAGAATTTGTTCAAATACATATTCTGGCCCTCTGTCCCTTTCGGCGCCCTCGGGAACCCCAATTAAACGTAGGTTTTTCTTCCTCAGGCTGTCGTTTATTTCCCTTAATCTATCTTCATGGTCTTTTAATTGTTTGTCTCTTTTTTCCTCAGTTTCCCTCTTTGCTATCAACTTGTCTTCTAGGTCACTCACTCGTTCTTCCACCTCGTTAACCCTCGTCGTTAGGACTTCTAGTTTGGATTGCATCTCATTCAATTGATTTTTAATTTCTGCCTGATTGGATCTAAATTCTGCAGTCATGAAGTCTCTTGAGTCCTTTATACTTTTTTCTAGAGCCACCAGTAGCTGTATAATAGTGCTTCTGAATTGGCTTTCTGACATTGAATTGTAATCCAGATTTTGTAACTCTGTGGGAGAGAGGACTGTTTCTGATTCTTTCTTTTGAGGTGAGGTTTTCCTTCTAGTCATTTTGCTCAGTGCAGAGTGGCCAAAAGCAAGTTGTATTGGGAAAAAGAGAAAAAGAGAGGAGAGAAAGAAGGAAAGAAAAGAGAAAGAGAAAAAAAAAGGGAAGAAAAAGAAAAAAAAAAACGAAAAAGAAAAAAAAAAAAGAAGAAAAAGAGAAAGAAAAAGAAAGGAGAAAAAAAAGGGGGTGGGGGAAGGAAACAAATCAAAAAGCAAAACAAAACAAAAACAAAAACAAAAACAAACAAACAAAAAAAGAACCACCGGGGAGTATCTTCTGATTCTGTGTACTTTAAGTCCCTTGGCTTCTCCTGGAAGTTGTCCGTCTAGCTGGTGTTCTGGGGGAGGGGCCTGTTTTGCTGATTTTCAGGTGTTAGCAGTTGGGGGAGCTGCTGTGCCCCTGCCTGGTGCAGGGCTCAGTGGGGGTTGTTCACCCCGTGAGGCCGCAGGAGGAACAGCCCCAGTGGCGGGGCAGCTCTGGAAACCTGGATTCAGCTCCGGCAGGAACTCCGTCTGCAGGGCCTGGAGGCTCCGGGGCGGGGCCGCTGATCTGCTCAGCTGGGGCAGGAGCGTCCTTGGGGTCCTGGTCCCTCCCGGCCTCTGCCTGTCCCGGGGGAGGCGGGATCCTGGGCTGTGTCCCGGCGCCCTGTGCTCCGGAGCCTGCGCTGGTGGATTCGAGCTCCCGGGCCGCGCAGCCCCCTCCGCGGAGCCGCCGCCCAAGCCCCTCCGAGCTGCTCCTGGAACCGCGCAGCCCCCTCCGCACGGAGCCTCTTCCTCTGCCCGAGCCCCTCCGAGCTGCTCCCGGGGCCGCGCAGCCCCCTCCGCGGAGCCGCCGCCCGAGCCCCCCGAGCTGCTCCGGGTCCCGCCGGGTCCCGCCGTGCGCGCTGCAGCCCTTAGGGAGCTCGGCGCACTCTCCTGGGCGCGCAGTTGCTGTTAGTGTCCCCGGGATCCCGAGGGCACCCCCGCCCTCCTGGGTCCTGCTCCACCTCCCCGCGAGCCCCTTTCCCCCGGGAAGGTCGGTGCAGCTCCTGCGTCTCCGGGACGGGGCTCTCCTGTCCTGGGGACACTCGCCCCGGCCTCAGCCCGGCTCCCCGCGGCCCCTCCCCCTTGGAGGCCTTTGTTTCTTTACTTCTTTTTCCCCGTCTTCCTACCTTGATAGAAGCGCGAACTCTTCTCACTGTAGCATTCCAGCTGATCTCTCTTTAATTCTCAGGCCGAATTCATAGATTTTCAGGATGATTGGAAGGTTTTCTAGGTAATTTGGTGGAGACAGGTGATTTGGAGACCCTGCTCTTCCGCCGTCTTGCTCCTCCCCCAGGTTTTGCAGTCTAAAATAGAGTGTGGGCACACTTTCTGAGGTCAGAGATAAAATGATACTTATGCCTAGAATGTTCTTAATCAAGTTCAGTTAATGAAAATCAAAATGGGTTCTCTTTTTTTGCCTTCCTTCCCAACCTGCTTTCTTCATAAACTTTGTTTTAGGAATTAGCCTAGGATTCATATAAGTTAATAACATGTCAATTTAAAAATAGCTATGCTTTCTTTATTCCTCCAAATATCTCCAATCAAAAGGATTTCTCATAATCATGTATCAGCTTTCCCTTGAACTGTGCTAAATTTATCACTTATAATCCCCAGGAAGTCACTAGCTTTTTGGAATTTCCCCTAAAGTTCGCGTGAGCAACAATTGCCATCAAAAGAACATGATGCATCAGATCTATTTTAAACTTCCCAGGACTCTACTGTTGATGAACATTAATAATTCTAGGCAACGTTAAGGGAAGAAGGGAATTCCCCTTGAGAAGAGAATAAATGTTGGAGAGCGATATGAACACAAATGCTATGGTGTTTCTTACAATTAAGTCTGGAGTACTCTACTGGATACCAGAACTACATCTGTATTTGGTATTCCAAAAGCACTGACAGTCTCCATGGTTGTTCTAAGGGGAAATAAATTATTCATTTGCCAAAGTTTGATTACCACTTGAAATACTATTCTAAAAATCACCTATGTGTATTGAAGGAAAAAGGAAGCTAGAGAATAAGGCAAAAATGCAAAATTAATTTTCCTTTCAAAATAATTTATGTTGTTTCTTATGACTTGAGTAATATCTATCAAGAGCAATAATGTATTAACACACTAGTAGAACTTTACAACAAGGGTAAGGATTCCTAGTATTTCATGGTTTACTTAGTTATTTTTCTCTTAGGTATTTTCACTAGAGTAATGTCTCAGATTCCTTAACTATGAAACAGGGATAACAAAAGCATTTTTTAACTGCTTTGTTATGAAGATTAAGGTATTTAAAGCATGTAAAATAATTAGAGCAATCTCTATCATATTAATCATTTGGTAAACAAAAACAACAAAAATGTTATCTACTGTGATTATAAGGATCATAAAGGCTGTTCATAAAGACCCAGTTCTTTTTTCTTCTCAGATAAGATAGGATTACACTTCTCCATCCTCTGGATTTTGGGTAATTGAATTTGAATCTGGGAGGGAAGCATCTATTATAAATTCCAGGACTATTTCTAGGCTGACAGGGTGGATCATAAAACTGCTGAAGAAGGAGTTGGAAATTTGGTAAATTCAGATTTGGACACAATGTATTTGAACCAACCACTGACAACCTGGTGGGAGTGTCTACTGTGTAGCTGGATAAATAAGTCAGCAGCTGGAAGAACATCTGGAGGCACCAATTTATAAGTGACCATTGGAATCATGGGGTTAAGGCATCACCCAGGAAGGGTTTACAGAGAAATTCCGGAGACTAACGTATGCGGATCAGAGTCTGAAGAACTTCAAACTTGAAAAATAAAGGTAACTAGTTACTTAGTTTTAAGGAGGATGAAAAGAAAGACTGACAAGACAAAGAATGTAGAAGGGACAGCCAAAGGTAGGGAGAAAACTAGAGGAAAGTGATACCACAGAAGTCAGAAAATAAAGTTTCAAAAATCCCATAGCCATAGAAAAACACTCATTCTCCCTGGGAAAATAGTATCTTTAGTATCTTTCAATGAATATGCACGCTGTTAGCTTATTCTTGCAAAAGCTTCTACTTCTTAAATTCATCTATAAGAAGATATCGTGCCAATTTTGAATATTTGCTCTTCAGCATATGAAACCCTGGGTAGATTACAGTTCCAACTTGTTTCTGGTGGTAGAATTAGACTGTAACACAACTAAGACAGTTAAAAAAAAAAAAAGACATCAATGGTGCGGGTTTTGCTGCAAACATTTTGAAATTGGGTGTCTGATGCTCTCAGATTTCTCATTTGCTACTGAAAGAGGTTTGTTTAGTGTTCAATAGGTGCTGATGCAGTTTTTTCAACTCCGTAACTGATGACAAAGATGATATGAACTGTTCTAGATGTAACAAAGGGCTGTCCATGAACCAGGGCTCCAAAAATCACTTCTCTTAGGTACTAGTCACATGTCAAGCATCTCAAATGTGAAGAATATAAACTGTACATTCATGCCCTTTTGGGGGCAATTTATAACTTGTATTTTGTTGCTTGAAACCTATTTTATTTGATATCACTTTATTTGTCCTTTTACTCAAATAAAATGGAATATGTAATTTTCAAGACATTGATCCATATATATAAATATATAAATTTCTTTGTTTCCTTTAATGAACAGCTTGGGACTAGAGCAGCAAAATTAGTTAATGAATTATATTCTGTTCATAACCCTGCCAAATTACATGTCTCATTGGCTAATATACAACCGTGATAGTAACACAGACATTCCCTTATATATGAAAAAACTGTGTTATGATTCCACGTGCACACATATGTCAGAAATGGGTGTGTCATAATTAAAAGCATGAAATTTGCATTCAGACTGACACCAATTGCTATGGTAGAGACTAGAAAATAGTTTTACTGATTTCCATTCTTATAAGTGAAAAACTGAGACTTTTTAGAAAATTTTTCCAAACTCATCTAATTAGGAAATCTAGGGACAAAAACTGAGGGTTGAGAAACTATGGAACTTATTTAAAAGAAATGTTTTTAAATACCATGTTCATATTTTCAGTAATAACTTATTTCACAGAATTCTCATGGATATAGGTTTTTTTTTTAATGTATCACAAATGGTGACAAAATCACTCATTCACTTACTAAACATAGTTGAGATCATATGTGTATCAGTCATTGGTTACAGTCACTGGTTTAAAAAGATATAGATCTTATTGTCAAAGAGGAGATGAAGATAGCTGGATTAATAAAGAATGTGATAAGAATTGTGCACAATGAAAACTGGCGGATTTTACTTTTCAAATGTTCAAAGTCCTTTCTTTTCTTGAGTCAGGGTCTTTTAATTTAACTTAATAGAGAGTAAAGGATAGAAGGAAGAAATAAAATACTGAACCTCTGCTTTCTGCTAAAGATCTTACCAAACTTTTCAATCCTGTTTGCTAACTTTAAGTCCAGTAGTAAGCTAAAACGGGCTTGAATTGGCTTCTGGGACAATTGTTAAATATTTGGGAATTTTATGAAATGAATATTAAAATCACTCATGGCCTGAAATCAGCCATAGTGGCCATAGTTATACCACAGGAATTGGCAAATCCTGCAAATTGGAGCTTTCTTTTCTTTTTTGTAGGATGGGAAAGCTGGTTTACCCATGTATCTATAGCTTCCAATACATAGATAAAGTCAGAAACCTATGGTTCTCTCCTTTTGAGTCTTTCCTCATGAGTCACCTTTCAAATGATGATAACAAGCTTTTCTTGTGGGCTGTGAACTGTGAAGAAATTGATTCTCATTTTGTTTGTAAGCCTGGTGTTTGGGTGAGTACTTTTTGGTCATGTGAGCCAACATTTTCTGGAAAAATAAGAGAGAAAATTGAAGCAAGATACATGTTTTCCCTGTGAAAACATAGTGACCAGATTAACCTATCTTTAACTGAACATTTTAAGTAGTGGAAAGTGCCTGAAAACCCAGTTTTCTAAAAAAAAAAAAAAAAAAAAAGATGCCTTAAGTGACTTGCTTCTGGGTTTTAATAAATCATAGTCTGCTATCTCTTTGTTCTGTTCTCTTTGGTAGATATCACCAGGCATCACAAGTAATGTCCATTAATTTATTGACTGGGCAAGAAGCACAAATAGCCGAGTTTTTTTGTTTGTTCGTTTGTTTAAGATTTCATTTATTTATTCATGAGAGACACACACAAGGAGAGAGAGAGGTGCATAGACACAGGCAGAGAGAGAAGCAGGCTCCATGCAGGGAGCCTGAGGCAGGACTCAACCGGGGTCTCCTGGACCACACAATGGGCAAAAGGCAGTGCTAAACCGCTGAGCCACCCGGGCTACCCAAATAGCTGAGTTCTAATTGGAACTTACAATTGAGTCACTAGGTGATGCAGACAAACAGATGTAAAGTTACTAGTTTAAGTTTTAAACCCAGTATTTCAAGTTATTTTAAGAGATTAAAAATTATATTGTCATTTGCAACAACACAGATTGTCATTTGAAGGCATTATGCTAATTGAAATATGTCAGACAGAGAAAGACAAATGCCGTATTATCTTATTTATTTGTGGAATCTAAACAAACAAAAAAACAAGTAAAAAACACCAAAAAAGAACCAGGCTCATGGATACAGAGAACAGATTGGTGAAGGTAGTGGAATTGGTGTCATCCCTGAAACAGTGCATAGGGTTTTGTTTTGTTTTGTTTTCCCTGAATGTCGAGGGAAGAGCATTTTAAGGAGGAAAACAGCAACAACAAGTAAAGAGGGTCAGTTATGTGAGCAAGTGGACTCAGAGTAAGTGGGGCCAAAAGCCAGGCTTCACCAGACTGTGATGTGGTGTTACCCTGGGAGACACTGGATCACAGGAGACAGTGGACCCTGGCGGACAGTGGATCCTGAGGAACAGTGTATTCTGGAGTACAGTGGATCTTGGAGGGCAGTGGGAATGATTTTGCCTGTCCAGAAGTAAATTTCAGCCACCTCTGCACTGAATTCTCACTTCTAGCTCTGCAATATTTATCTCATGAAATATCAAAGAAACTTGCATTCACTGAAACCCCCACCTAATATCTGAATGCAGCCGGGTTTCTCTCTTGAAAGAGCCACCCACAGGATAGCCAAGGGAATCTGGGGAATAGGAAGGCAAGTAATTTGGAGGACTGGTGGCAAATGAAATTCCAAAGTTAAAGAATACATAAACTAACAAAGGAAAAAAAGACCACATAGGACTAAGAGAATGAAAAAACAAAACAAAACAAAGGAAGGATGATCACTGAGAGAACTATTCTCCAAAATAAGATAAAATGGTGAGTTTGAAATTATACTTGTTGAATTTGCCTGAATATGACTTTGAGTGTAATTATAACCTCTGACTCTAAAATATGTTAAGTCATACCAGACAGTACTTGAAACTTTACACTTAATACTCATCTTAAATGTAACATCATACCTATAGGCATTGATTCTCAAATAAACATTGTGGTCTCTCTACTTAGAAATTCTTATGATTCAAATACAAATAGTTTAACAGATTGTATTTTATGTGTATGTCTTTTTATGACACAAGCAACTACATTTAAATGTGCAAAAACTCTTCCCTGGGTAATTTGCATTCTTATATCCTATTATAGAGTTTCCTATTTGAATTTCCATCTGGCCCCTAATATCTTTTTGTGTTTATTATTGCTTTAATGAGATAATCTTGTTTTTACATACCTAGATTTCATTACTATTTGGCAAAAGCAATCTCTACCCTAATTTCACTTCCATAAATACCTTAGCCTTAACCTCGGAGCTTACTGCAGTCTGGTTTGAGATACTTCCGAAATAGCAAAATGGAAAGAAAAACTATTTAAAAGTAAAATGTAAGTAAAGGTTATTCCTTTATCTCTTAAAATCACAGCAGACTGTTTCCGTTTAAAAGATTAATCTATATCCACCTATATAATCCCTCTTTGAAGACTTACCAAGATGAAGAAATATATTGATATATCCCGGACTGAAGCAGAATTTGAAAGAATTAAATAGGTTCTATGCAGATTTTCCACTGATGGGACTGACAGGGCTGAACGTTCATAATTCAGTTCTTATTTAACAGTCATAAATATTATCTTCAATCTGTGCTATCAACTAAAATTTTGTTTACTCAAATGCATCCACAATTGTGGCTTTCTTTGAAAAGACTAGAAATCATTCCAAAAACTCAGACAGAAAGCACTCAATGAAAAGAAATGATGATCCATATCCACTTTAAGGTTTATTTCCTGGTAAGTGAACTTTACAATAGGTTTAGGTTGCAAATAAATTCTCTCTAATTTTGGAGCCAGTGTCTTTCAGGAAGAATTCAGAGCCTTTTCCAGTTTCTCAGTATGGCAGAGTAAACCGACAGCACAGTAAATAACTAGATACTTATTTAAATTAATGAGCAAATAGCACTTACTGTATGCCAGGCATTCTTTTAAGTATTTTACACATGTGACTCCATTTCATCCTGGATGTCATACAACCCACTTGGGACATAATGGGAGAATATGTTTGGAAAAAAGAAGTTTAATGAAGTGTCTTTAAAAATACAGGCCCTCTCTATTTTAAGTGTATCTTTAATAATACTAACAATAACTGGTGTTTACTGGGTACCTGCTAAGTGGTGACCCATTCCCACATCTTCGCTCACCTTCACATCAGCCTTTTAGACTGGTATAATTATTAACTCCATTTCATGAATGAGTAAACCCTGTCTCATAAATAGTAATTACCAGAGGCAATATAAAAACACAGGTGTCAATGTCTCCAAAGCATGTACAGACACTTTGGATCTCTTATATTCACACGTTTAAAAAAAAAATAGTTCCATATTCTACTTTACATGAAGTTACTGGGTCAAACTCTTCCCTATTATAAATATCTCTCCCACCTGTCGTCTTCTCTCTATCCCTGCTGTTAGCCCACTAGTTAAGTCCTCATTATATGCAATTATATTTTTGTAAAAGACTTAGCTTTTCTTCTGCCACTCCACTCACCAAACCACCAACAAACAGGTTGATTTTTTTATTCAGGTTGATTTTTAAATAACATAAATCTGATCATGTTACTACCCTACTTAAAACTTCTCAAAAAATCCCCCATTGCTTTCAGACTAAAATCTCACATCTTCACGGCACATTCAAAGCCTCTGCTCAGATGGATTCTACTAGTCAACATAGTCTCCTTTCTCCCCCTAATAGCCCAGGCCTCCCTTGTCCCACCTACAACACACACACACACACACACACACACACACACACAGCCTGTTTTCAGCTAGATGAACTTGCCATTTTGCTGTCTTTGGGCCTCTGCAAGGTATCATTTCACTGCTGGAATGCCTCTTCTCACCTTCTTTTCTAAGCTCCTACATGCCCTGTAATACCTACCTGAGATGTCACATGGGATGTCTTCTCAGACATGTCTGGGCCCAGGTCAGTTACTTCCCTTTTAGAGCATTCATCATGCTTTCCCCACTTCTATGCCACCACATCAGTTCACATGTATTTTCCGACTATACTAAACACCAGAACAAGCTAGAACACACGTTACAAATTACATTTCCCATGCCAGTTCTCAGTGAGTTTTGTTTTCTCAGGTGCTGTGTTAAAAATAGGCCTGGAAAAAGATGGCTATCCAGCAGAATTTGTAGGTAGGTGTTTACTCCTTAGATATTTCTCATCTTTAGCCACTATTCTCAGCTTCATCTCCTGTTATCTATTGTGTTTGGCTCCTGGCATTTACACACAACCTTTTAGTATTGACTTTTTGCCCCAGTCTTAGTATCTTAGATTACAGATTAAATAACTTGCTCACTCATTACTTCCTAGGATTAACCTTGTGCCACAGGTTTCCTCTTATGTCAGTCCTATATCCAGCCAGATGAACACAGTATTTTCATGATTCTTAGATCACAAAACTAGGAGTCATCAAGCCTTCAGACAGATGTCTTTTTCTAAATTACTAATATATCCAGGAAAGTGAATTCAGCCCTAAACAAGGAAGGGGTCTTTCATGAGAGCATCTCATGCTAAATTGCCATTGCTAAGGAACGGCTACTTCTGCTAATAAGATCCTATTACTTCATACTCAGTGCATATTATATTATTCAATCCTCACAGGAGATAAGATCACATATACTTTACAAAAGTGAAAACTGAAACTCAGAGAAGTTAGTAACTAGCCCAAATTCACATAGCAAGATAACCATCAAAATCAAGATTCTGGCTAATTTAAGTACTACATTTGCCACGCATAATTCTCTTTGAGTACAAATATCTTAGATTTCCAGGTCCTAGTACAGATGTGAGCAGAAACCCGTATTTGGAAGAGGGAGCAGATAATGAATACCAAATCAAGCTATATTACCCACATAAAAAAACTGGGAGAGGTGTCAGAGGCAAATTGACAGCTGCAGAGATGCCTGGGTGGCTGAGTAGTTGAGCATTTGCTTTTGGCTCAGGGAGTGATCCTGGGTCCAGGGATCACATCCTGCAACAGGCTTCCTGAGGGAAGCCTGCTTCTTCCTCTGTGTCTCTGCCTCTCTCTGTGTGTCTCTCATGAATAAATAAATAAAATCTTTAAAAAAAGGTGATAGCTGCAGAATATTTAAAATAACAGAAATAATTAAGCAACATTAGAAATATGAGCAAAATATAGAGGTGGCAGAGAGAAGGGGTGATTATTAACTGGGAAGGGTGATTTTATATCTTAGTTTTTTTCATTTATAAAAATGGGGGCTGGAGTGGAATGGGGGGATTATGTATTATCTCCATAAGCTGCTACTGTCCTATGACTTTGGCATGTCTAGATACTTGCCAGATTAATTCTGTTTTGTACATTTTTCCCTCAAAGCCATATTTTCTTAAATGACCCTTGGAAATGTGGAGTCGAAAATTTTCCACTATCAAGGACTGATATGGAGTCTTCATTATTCAGATCCCCAGCTTCTCTTCTTCTCCACTTTCTAAGTGCTTTGCAGGATGTTATTGCTTTTGAATGTCTCCTCCAGAGGCTGAGTAGAGAAAGGAGGTGGAATTATAATCAGTCAGTCTCACTTATTAAAGTTCTTGGGAAAGTTTGATAGAAGAGAGGGTCGGCATTTAAGGGAACACTTTTCTCCTATCAGAAAGCTCTTAATTACCCGCAGTAATGGAGAGCAGTGGGGTGTATAATCCAAAATGGTGGATAATCCAAACATCATTTATATTTGACTTTGAAATGTATTTTTGAACTTGAATTTGAATAGAAATATGGAACCAAAGACTTGAAGAGTCCTAAGCTTTCTATCTTCCTTATACACACTAGTCTTTAGAGAAAATAGGCAATTGCATGTTTGAATTTTAAGACTTCTCCACTGGAAGGCAAGTCAAATTAAACTTGTAAGAAACAGAAATGGTGGCAATGTCAGCCAAAATAGCTAAGCAGGACATTCCTCCAACAAAATCGAAACAAGATTCATCTTAGATGAATGGCTAAATAGTATGGCTAAATATTGCTGAATTGTATATGGTTATCTATGAACCATGTTTTCACTTAAAGTGGATCATTTAAGCTGGATGTGATGCACATCATTTCAAGCTGATAGGAAGATGACTAGCTGAAGTTGCTCAAAGTGTCTGACTCCCCCACTGAATGCCAGCCTGGCACTGGGAGGAAGCCACAGCAGGGTGTCTTAAGAAGCTATTTCCAAACAAATTTAGACTTGTCTTATACATGATGAGAGCTATTTATAAAGATTGTATAACAAATAGCTTATAATAGACACCCCTGTCAATTGCATTTATAATGAAAAATCTAACACAAGAAGGCGTTGATTCCCAGTGCAAGCTAAAGCTGCAATATCTTTTCTTTTTCATCAGCTATGCTAACTGGAGGGGAGTCAGTGACAAAACACATTCTCCTCCAGTTTATCGAAATTTGAATTAAGACCTTTATGGGAATTAAAGTTTTCATAAGATATACAAAAGAGTAAAAATGAATCAATTTATTTTGGCTGGAAATGACAAATCAAAAATCGTACTGAATGACAAAATCTACTTTCAGAAATGATGGGGATTATTACATGGGGATCTTTAATAGTTTCTACTGTGATCTGTTTAATCCATGGACAAAAGGCAAGAAGAGAGATTTAAATAATTAAAGAAAAGCAGAAGGAAACTTGTAGAAAACAACAAAAGTTAAAAAAATTTAAATTCTCCCATCTTCTCTAAGACAAACAGAAAGCAAAAATAAATTAATGACACAACAAAACAAAATCTAAATAATTTTAGTAGTGCTTTAGAGTGCTTTAAACCTATCAGTAATTTTCTACCTGTGTTGGCCTAAAGGAGATGGGTCATTAAAAAGGAATGTAAATTCGGCCATATCCCCAGGGCAGGTGGAATTAGCATGTAGTAATTGTGCAGACAGAGGGAGTTTTTAGCATTTCAACAATCAAAAAGTCTTGGAGCTTACATAGGAAAAGAAAAACATTAGACTAGAATCAGAAAGAAATGAAAAGAAAATCAAAATTATTTTCTTGGTTTTTTTTTTCAAAAATATGTTTTTTTCAACTTTTGAAACAGACCTTATCTGAAAATCTGTGATTTTCCTATTCCATACATTTCTTCTCTTTTCAATATTGCTATATTTTTCCTTAGAGTATCTAAAAATGTGAAATATGTCCTATGATTACTATAATATGGCAATTTGAAACTCTGAATTTCATGTCCTAATTTACTCTCAGTTTATAATGTTATCTTGAGCATAAAGTTATTATCCCTTTGGGGTAAAGTTCTGTTTCATTCATTGGTTCATTTTTTCCAGTTAATATTTCTTGTATACTTTCTCTGTACAGGCTCTATGCCTGGCACAATACTTATAAGCATAAATAAAACATGGTTACAGTTTTGGTGTGTTGTTGAAACAAGTAGAACAGGGACAAAAGACATAATACGACATAAAATAGCAAAGACATTAGAGTTAAAACTGTATACAAGTAGAGACAACACCTTTCTACGTGGGGTGCGCGTTATCAAGGAATTCATTAATAAACATTTAGTCTTATAAAATCTCTACATATCAAAGATATTTACCAATGATCTCTCTCCTCAAAGGGTAAGAAAAAATCCTCATTGAAGCCTTTAATGCAGATATATTTAAAATAAAAACAAGAAAATAAAATAATAAAAACAATAAAAAAGAAATTGTCTAAAATATGAAATAGCTCTTTTCAGAGATGTTATAAATAAATACACAAATATTTATTACTACTAGTACTTGCTTTTTTACATAGTTCCAGAAGTAGTAGTATCAGAAGTAAAATCAATGTATATTTGTTTATAAAAAATGAGAAAACATGAGGAACTGTGCATTTAGAATATTTTACCTCAGATATTCTTAACTGATTTTCTTTCATGCTTAGATACCGTCCTTCATCAAAAAGACCCAAGTGCTAAATAAACAAGTGTAGAATTCACAGTATGTACTCTCCTGTGCTTTCTCAATTTTTGTCCTTTCTTTTTGGCTTCGGTGAGCAAACTATGTTATTGCCATATTCTTCCTTTTATGCCCTGAGAAAAGTTTCCCATGTGTTAAACAGAGCACAGTTGTGTGATATGATGATATGTGGATGTGTGTGATGTGATGGGGGAAGGGGAATCAGAGAAGGAGAGAAAGAAGGAAAAAGATAAAGAACATTCTTGTGTAAGCATACGTATGTATAACGTATGCAAACATATATGAGCATGTGGTCTTCTAGACACAGGCAGAAAAAGGAATAAAATCAACATGAGGCATAGAAACACATTTATAGTCCGATACAGCCATCTTAGGGGACTAGATGTTTCTAAGCCCAGTCTACAAAACCATTTAATTAAAAGGACATTTTAATATTTGATTCTGCTTTTCTTCGTAAGCATTTTCTTCCTTCTGTTTGTTTTCTTTACTAAAGTCACAGCAAGGGCTGTGCTGAGGCTCCAGTTGATCTAAGCTGCTCGGTGCATGCCCAGACAGCAAGAAAATGGTTTCTCTGGCAACAAGAATTATGTGAAATCTCTGTGTGTCCTCCCCCACCCTCCATCTGATTCCTATTCACTTAAGCTGTTCACATATAGGCAACAATGAAGCATTGGAACTCTAATGAGCAATTCAAATTTATTGAGCTAACTCATGGAGGCGGCTACTGTTAGCATCCTCATTTCCTGTACACCAAGGAGCAGGGCACATTTGTTGTACGTTATCTGTGTTATTGAAGAACCATGCACTGTCAGCAAATAGCCCACACCAGAGACGATCAGACGCATATCTAAAATATGATGCATATATGGAATTTATTTCCATCATGTTAGAAGGAAATACAAAGACTTTCAGGTGCCAAACACCCAGCTTTGAATTTTCCAAAGATGCTGAGGCATGGAGGTCACAATGATTTAAAACAGCTTCACATTATGTCTGAAACCCAAGAGGGAATGGCAAAAGCTTTGATTAAATTGCTTCAAATGTCAGCTTTAAAAAAAATTTTTTTTTTTTTAATTTTTAGGGACTCATACAGTCCCTCTGTGATCTAAAGTTCTAGAGTTTTGAATTTAGGCTTTGTTAATATTCTCTAATAATAGTTCATGATTAGACCTCCTCTACATATTTAGTATTTTTCTCTGCAGCCTTTGTTTGGGAGGGATCGTGTGTATTTAGCAGTGGTGCTAAGGTTGATGTTCATGAAGAGAGTTTAATCAAGAGGGATTGATTTGCTTGGAGGAATAAGGGCTGAGAAGTAAATTAGCATTGTTCCTTAGGCATTGGGAGAATATGAAGGGGGTTAAGGAAATCCATTTTCTTCAGCTCCAATAAAGATGAAATAATAGTGAGAAATATACTCAGTAACATAAATCTGAAAATACAGTGAATATGGAATAGACTCCTGGATGGATTTCAGAATCATCATCCTAGAAATTTGTTAGGAAAAAATCTGCTTCTTGGCTGTCTAGAATATCTTAGTACCTTGGGAAGGAGAGGAATTCTCAAAACTTCCTTGGTTTTATGATCATGTATTTAACCTGTTCAAAATTAAAGATTTTCTGCTGCCAAAAGCAATGCCTCTTTGTAGAAATCTTTAGCCTCTATCTACATGCTATAGTATTTAAATAATAACTCATTGAAGGCCGTTTTAAATATTTAAATTTTAACTTCCAGTTAAAGCTCTGAGAAGATAGTGAGCACAATGATCAGCTGAATGACACCAATATAATGATTATTTAACAAAAAAAGCAGAAGAGCAACACTGCATAACAAAGGTGAAAGTGAAATAATAGTGCTAATAACAATAATTGTTTTGTCTTTACAGTTGATCCTTAGGTAATAAGAACATATTGTCTTAGATTATAATTTTTAAAAATCTGAAATAACTGCCACTTTTTCTAGGGCATAAATATAGCCAATAAGTACCCCAAACTTGGAGAATAAACACAAAATGTTAAGTTTTACACAGAAGAAATGTTTATGAAGCCATAACATTTGGAATTTTAAATTCTATCACAGAGCTTTCAGAGACACCCTATCTCGACACCCTATCTCACTATTTTACTCCAATGGGAACAGAGACTCACTTCTACATAAAGACAAATTGCCCTTCCCCTGATAAATCAGACAATCAGAGACCAGGGCTTTCTGTAGTTAGCCATTGCTTGCTTTGGGGAAGATAGAACTTGTCCCCATGATTTTAACTACGATTCCCTTCTGCGAGAAGCACATAGAGTAATATATCTGGGGATACAAATGTTTTCAAAGAACTTCTGAGCTTTGATTTGGAGCTCTTTTCCCACAGAAGCACCTTTCAACTGTGTGTTGTTGTGGGTTTTTTTTTTTTTTTGCTTTATTTTATTAATTCTATTTATTAATTCTCTCCCTCCTTGATCCAGGAAGAGTTGGAGTGACTTGCAATTATGGTGTGTATGCTTGTTAATTCCTGATAAATGTTCCTTTTAAAGAGAAAATTGTCTACAATTAGAAAAATGTCTTGATAAGGTGCTTATTATGGTGGAATAGAAGAGTCTGAAAATATGTTAGGAGAGAAAGCAATAGAAGACAGCAAAACTGTTTCTAAATTAACAATTTATGATCATTTATTGGGTGGTGGGGAATAAAGAAGAAAAGAGAACAAGGATGGATGACCCTCAAGACAGATGAAAAGATTTAAAACTGGGTACATATGATATTCAAATTTAAGTTGGTGGTGTTTCTGCTTCCCTATAATCGAGGGAAGTGTGCTACATTCACATTGCTGAGCACATTTATTTTTATGAAACTGTGCATGTGGTGTATGCCTCAGAAAGAGACTGACTTTCCCATTTACATATACACCAGAGTAGGAAACTTAAAAGCTGTAGGGAAAGATGGTTGGAGATAGAGAGGACTATAAAGATGCAAGATCCTTTGGGAGTTTAGAGAAATCCTGAGAAGGATATTGGGCTTCCCATGAGGCATGGAATAGGAGTCTAAACTCATCTTACTTAGAGCTTCAAGAACAAGAGGACTTCAGATGACATATGGGTTAAATATCAAAACTTATTCACATGCACACAAACACACACACACACAAGGAAATGGTGAAATCCTACAAAGTTTTAAATGGGAAAAATATACAACTGAGTAGGAGTTCAAGATCTGGGGTTAGAAAAATGCCTTATGGATCAAGGGACCTGTATATTTGAGTAATGTAAGATTAGTGGACCAATTTTAGGACTCTACTATGGTGAATTTCTGTTGAGTTTCCATAATCTTTTCCAAAACCAATTTGAATTAAATCATGTGCTTAATGAAGCTTTCCAAATACTAGCTGTGCATGACCTTCATCTAGCAGGTGAAACTATCTGAGCTCCATTATTCTCTTTCTTTTTTTGTAAAATTATAATAGTAGCATCTCTTCAAAAACTAATAATGGCTAATTTTTATTTAATGCATACTATATGCGAAGCCCAGTTTTAGAGCTATTATTTTATTTACTTCTTCCAATAATCCTTTTAAGTATTACTACTCTCATTGTAAAAAAATCAGGAACCTAAGACTAGTAGAAGTTGTACTTTGCTGAGCACAAAACTCATGAGTAGTGTAGCCATTAGAATATTCCGAAGGTACTGGTAGTAGTAATCTTAGTAAATAGAGTTTTAACTCTAAACTTTCTATTCTTGGGCAGCCCGGGTAGCGCAGCAGTTAAGCACCGCCTGCAGCCCAGGGCGTGATCCTGGAGACCCAGGATCGAGTCCCATGTCAGGCTCCCTGCATGGAGCCTGCTTCTCCCCCTACCTGTGTCTCTACCTCTCTCTCTCTCTCTCTGTGTGTGTCTCTATGAATAAATAAATAAATAATTTTAAAAAAATAAATAAATTTCCTATTCTTGATGTATTATTCCACAATGGGTAAGCCCAAGATAACTTTGTAATAATGAATACTCTATAAAGTCTGTTCTAGTCATTCTATATATTTTTCCCCACAATTTCTTCATTTTGTTTGACAGGGACAGAATGCCTTGCTCATTTATTGTCATTAGTTTAATCTGATCAGAGCACCAGTTAATCCATGTTGTTAATGAATACAAGTGCAATGGGAACCTGATTCCTGCTCAGGCATCAAGCTTCTTCCTAAATGACCAAAACTTATAACATTATTTCAGATTGACTATGGATTTGGAGAAAGAAGTCCACACCATACATGTCCATGGTGAGGTGAGACTATGTTTCCAATTTAACCAACCACTCAAGTGGCAAGAAGTAAAGGCAGGAAGGAGCATATGCAGCCAGTCCCTGGATATTGGCCCTTGGAGTACCCAGTGGGGGCATGTAGCTGCCTTGATACTGTCCAAGGATGGCAGGGTCTCACCAGATCTAGAAAACTCAACCTGTGCTATGCCACTATTCTTTTATACTCTGAGTTTATGTCACCATTTGGAAAAGTGCAGACTAGCAATTTAATGAGGGATGTATTTACGTACTGGGAAGCAGATTCAGCATCAGATACACCATATCTTTATTTCTGTGGAGAAAGAAGAATGGAAGTCTTATTTATCTAAAAAAATATCTCTGCTTCCAACATTCCAACATTCTGTAGAGACAATTTCTCTGTGTCTACTATGTGAACCAATTGATAAGAAAATGTTAAAACCAGGGACCCCTGGCAGCCTCAATTGGTAGAGCATGTAACTCTTGGCTTTGGGGTCATGAGTTCAAGCCCCAAGTTGGGCATAGAGCTTATAATAACTAACTAAATATTAAAATTAAAATTAAAAAAGAAACCATTAAAACCAAAGATAAGATTTTTGTATAAATTCAAGAAACTGACACATACTGGTTCAATGAATTCTAAATTCTAATATATTAAATCCTTGAAGTCTTGAATTACTATATGTCTAAATATAACACCTAAAGACATATTTTTCCCTCGTATAATAACCTCAAGCTTTTCAAATTGCTTTTATTAAGTTTGGAAGAAAGAAATTAAGAAAAGGAAAACAATTATAACTGACCTTTAAATAACATAAGCATTGTGTTGGCAGGTTTTGTATGACATGCTCTCCAAAGGTTTATAAAAGCCAAATTGTCATCAGTATCTATTATGGAAAAGAAGAAGTGAGTGATAGAAAACATTAAGTTAAACAAAAGCGTTTGAATAGAATTACTGCAGTGTACTGTATCACACAGGATCTTGCTTGAAGAAAATTAGCAAGGTACACTATTCCCTTTTTCACTTTCAAAGACAAAGGGTGTGCCAAGGGCTTGGAATCTTCTTGCTGCTAATAATAGCTCTATCATGCATTAAACTTGTCTCACCAAAGGAGGTGTTTGACATATAGGGGCTTGCCTGCAGTACCATCAATAGTTCCATGATAGGGGGCTAATCTAAAGATACCTCTCTTTTGAACAAAATTTCATTTGGACTATGCTTTCTAGATGGTAGATGTTTGTGACTACTGTCTCAAAATAAATAAAAAGTTCAAATAAAAGTGATAAACCACCACAATTTAATGGATGCATTATCCTTTCACTTTATGAAATTTATCAGTTGTGATATTAATTATTAGAAACATGTAGTTAAACTTGTTATCTGTTACTAACCAAGAACTCAGAATCCTTACAAAATACATCAAGTGGTTTGATTTCCACAGTTTCAAGAATCATACATCATTGTAGTTCTGTGGTTAGATAAGATGATCTAAAGTGGAGATAACTTCTTTCTTATGTAAATATGTCAATAACTATCTAATTAATTGTATGTAAAGTCATAAATGAATCATGCCTTTCTCAGTGCTATCAAGGTAGAGGTCCTATTCGGAAAAACACAATAGTGATAGTTGATAAGGGTGACTTTATTTTTCTTATTAAACTAAATGTGGTAATAGCTAATACTGATTGGGTGCTTCCTATGCTCCAGTCACATAAACTTTGTAGGTAATAACTAATTTAATCCTCATGAATAAAATGATGATATTGCAACCATCACTGTCCTCACTTTATGGATAAGGTACAGAAAGGTTAATTAACATTTCTAGACACTGCTAGTAAGTACTGAAACTGCAGTTTGAATCTGGGTAGTCTAGTTTGAGAGTCAGTCCTGTTAACCACTGTTTGTATAACTTATTTAGATACATAACTTATAATTTATAGACTATTATTCATAATATATCAGAATAATTTTTTACATTTACATAATGGAGACCGTGCAAAATGGTTCTGTATGTTTAAAAGAACAATGGATGCAAAGCAGCTCACTAATGTACAATTGTCATGGGAAAAGTAGATGTTTCTGAGTCACTTGTACCCTGGAGAAACTGCATGCTATTTTATTCACAGTCCGAAGACCTTAATTTCTAAAGAATAAGCTAAAAAACAATCATGTATTCCCTCATTAGAAGACCAAATAATCAAATTTTATTTCTCAAAACTAAGGAAGATCAAATAGACCCTTCAGATCTATAGAAAACATAGAAAAATAGCAAGGGTGATGATTAGTATCCTGCTCTATCTGGAAAAATTCTGTGATTTAACACAGTATGTAAAGAGAAACACCACATTACTGGCTAAAATTTGAAATGGAGATACTGAGCCTAACCATTTTTCTGGAAGAAGTAAAATGTATTGGAATAAAGAGTTGGATCAAATTTTTAAATGCTAACATTTGACATTACCTCTTTTTAAGCAATTCTATTATTGCTTAAATGAATATTACATTATCCAAGAAAGGGAATATGGGGATCCCTGGGTGGCGCAGCGGTTTAGCGCCTGCCTTTGGCCCAGGGCGCGATCCTGGAGACCCGGGATCGAATCCCACGTCGGGCTCCTGGTGCGTGGAGCCTGCTTCTCCCTCTGCCTGTGTCTCTGCCTCTCTCTCTCTCTCTGTGTGACTATCATAAAAAAAAAAAAAAAAAAGAATATATATATTTAAAAAAAAAAAAAAAAAAAGAAAGGGAATATGAAATCTACATGTTCTGTTTACATTTTTACTCTTGGCCACATTGCACCGGAGCCTCCCCATTGCTGAATACTTTCTGATAATAAATAAATTGAGTTTTTGTATAATCTCTTTTAGGTCACCTGAGCAGTGGTGCACAAAGTTGTATGCCCATGGTCGAGAGAAATAATAATGTCCCTTAATACCTAGCTGGCTATCAGAGAGCGACTAAGGTTGGGAAGCTTTGGTCTATTCCTTCCTGATTTTGTCATGATTCTCTCTCTCTCTTTTATCCTCTTTCTCTCTCTATCTCACCTTTCCACAGTTCAAATTTTTAGTTTTACCAGTGGATAATTAGTTATGATAGTAAAACTACATTGCTGTATTTCTGTGTCATTACTACTATTCATTACACATTTGCTAGATTAAATAATACATTCAAATGAACTAATGAATTACATATTTTAAGAGCAGAATGAGCTATATATTTGTTAAAGAAAATTATACTAAATCCTCATTGGAAACATTAGTCATACTTTGTAGTGGAGTTAATTACATATAAATATTTTCATGGGTGAGATTTATTTTAGAAATAAAATTTCACTAAAGGATTTTATTGGGGCACCTGGATGGCTCAGTTAAGCACTTGCCTTCAGCTCAGGGTGTGATCCTGGAGTCCCAGGATGGAGTCCCACATCGGACTCTCTGCAGAGAGCCTGCTTCTCCCTCTCCCTGTGTTTCTGCCTCTCTCATGAATAAATAAATAAAATTTTTTTAAAAAAGAGAGTGACTAAGGTACCATATGATTTAATCTCAAATAACCACAATGATAATTGTAGATCCCTTAAAAAATTATGAATATACCTATCCCTTTAGATTATCTTAAGAGCATTTTTGCCTCATATTTGGGTTAGCTGGTACTTTAATATTTTTAAAGGAAAAAAATAGATATCCCCTATTACAGAGGTAGGCCCCAGCTGGATGTAGGATTTGTAAAGAACATTTTGAAATCTGGTTTGTATCCACCTGGAAATGAAATACATCTAGTCTTCCATTCATTCTACATTTTTTCCAACTTCTTGAATTATGAGAAATCTTAAAAGAATTTAGAGGGAAGATGCTCTAAGGAAGTCGCTAACATGATAGCTTTTTACTAAGGAACTAATTATGGTAAGACCATAGTCTACTTATCTAGTTTTAGGACAAGTCTAGGTCTTTAGACTTAAAGCTTTCTCAGCTAGTGATCTACAAATAGTAGATTTTCCAAGTCTAATTCATAAACATATATAGATAGATACATAGATAGATAATTTTTTAAATTTTATTCCAAACAAAAATGTGAGGTAGATCGAAATATTGAAATATTACACTGAAATCAGAGCAAGAAATTTAAATCTAACAGTTGACATTAAATAAAATTAGACTGTTTATGTTTTTTTAAAATGTACTATATAACCTATTATTACTTTTAGATAATAATAAAATCCTTCTTTTTTTTAAGATTTTATTTATTCATTTGTGAGAGACTGAGTGAGAGAGAGAGAACACATGAGCAGGGGCAGAGGGAGAGGGTGAGGAAGAAGCAGACTCTCCTGCTGAGCAGGAAGCCAGACTTGGTGCTCAATCCCAGAAACCTGGGATCACGATCTGAGCTGAAGGCAGATGCTTAACCAACTGAGTCATCCAGGTGCCCCAATAAAATCCTTTAGAGAAATTTTATTTTATTTCTAAAATAAATCTCATCCATGAAAATATTTATATGTAATTAACTCCACTACAAAGTATGACTAATGTTTCCAATGAGGATTTAGTATAATTTTCTTTAACAAATATATAGCTCATTCTGCTCTTAAAATATGTAATTCATTAGTTCATTTGAATGTATTATTTAATCTAGCAAATGTGTAATGAATAGTAGTAATGACACAGAAATACAACAATGTAGTTTTACTATCATAACTAATTATCCACTGGTAAAACTAAAAATTTGAACTGTGGAAAGGTGAGACAGAGAGAGAAAGAGGATAAAAGAGAGAGAGTCATGACAAAATCAGGAAGGAATAGCCCGAAGCTTTTAACTCACTGGTTGTCATATTTTTACATGAAACCATGTTTTAAAATAAGGTGGACCTAATATCTAAAGACAAGAACAATCTTAACGTTTTTTGAGAGTATAGATATAGTCACCTTTCTGTGACCAAATGGTACGAAATTAAGAATTTATGTCAAAGGCATTATTTTCATTCTCAAAGAGTTACTTGGTCAAGATTACAGCCATAGAAATATGTATTTTAGATCCCAGCATCAGAAAAGCTCAGAATTCTGGCTTTGTTTGCAAGCACAAAACAATATCATATTGGCAAAACATCAGACTCAATGTCAATTGAATTTATTAGTTAGTAATGTAGGCAATAAGACAGGCTAAACTTAACACATACTTGAATTAATATGAATGATATTAAGGATATCTAAATACATTTGTTTCTTAGACAATTTGCCTAATTGTCTAAGAGTTTGAATTTGGTTTTGTAAGAATTCTTTGGAAAGTTCAATGCAGGGACTTTTGTGTATTAGGAGTAACCAAAAGTAGTCTAAAATCAAAAGTGGTAACTCTGCCTAAGCTATGCAGCTCAATCATAGAATAGCATAGTCACATAATTACTTATAGTTGCCTTATAAATTAAGTCCACTTATATTAAAGGGAAGGAAAGGAAGACCCAAGAATACAGAAAGAATTACTAAAGAGTACTCAGTAAACTGGCAAAGAGAAAATTTTAAATAAAGCAAGCCCAGGCTTCCGGACCACCAGGTCTTCTAATAAAGCATTGCAGTGATCGAGAACAAAGCCATACTTGGAAATGAATAATTAATCTTTAAATGATTTTGTAATACTGTTTCTTTTTTTAATTTAATTAATTAATTAATTAATTAATTAATTTATTTATTTATTTATGATAGTCACAGAGAGAGAGAGAGAGGCATAGACACAGGCAGAGGGAGAAGCAGGCTCCATGCACCGGGAGCCCGATGTGGGATTCCGATCTCCAGGATCGCACCCTGGGCCAAAGGCTGGCGTCAAACCGCTGCGCCACCCAGGGATCCCCTGTAATACTGTTTCAATTGATCTCACATATTTCTCTTGTTTTAAAGAAAAATCAGATTTTCGGTTTTTTTAGATTTTTGTTTTTTATTTAATATATATGCTTACGAATTAGATATAAATTCTAATGTTCATTGGGTGCTAACTAATGAAATGTATTCATTTTCTCTTAATCCACCTGTATTGACAGATAATTTAAAAACTTCAAGATCATTTGTGATACAGAAGCATTTACTTTGATGTTCAAGTCATATCAGAAAACTCACATAAATTATACAAATAATAAAATGAAAAGGAACAATTAAAAGTAGCTGAAGAAACGAAACTTCAACTATAACTTGTGAATTCAGAACATAGAGTTGTAGTTCTAAAAACTTGATGTGCATAAGATTCATGTGGGAAGCTTGTTAAAAATGCAGATTTCTTGTCTTCGTCTTTAGAAAATTAAATATAGTAGGCCTGGGCTGAGGCCCAGGATTTGCATATTTGATTAGTACTGGAAGTGATTCTGACACAGGTAAAGGGTCTGCTTCAAGGTAAGGAGAAGCAATTATAAGGTCAAGAATGTAATTTTAGAGATCTTTCTACAAAAACGGATAAAATTTGTGTATATGGAAATGAGTGATGGGCAATTATGAAAGGGAAAGAGAATAAAGGCAGCAGAGCAAGAAGATGCAGAATGAGTTAAATAAAATCTTAAAAAAAAAAAAGAAATGTCAAATCAGGAAATATTGACACTGATAAGTGATAGAAAATTCCTAAAGGTCTTTGAGCAGGTAAAATTTGCCTAACTCAAAGTGTAGGGAAATAGATTCAAGGAAATTGAGTTGAATCCACAAAAAGAGATAAGGTGGTCAAAGGAATCAAAGTAGAATAAGATGACGAGGGGCAAGGAAATAACATTGAGAAATGTCTGTATTTTATTTTCTGGAAAGAGGACAAAAATGAGGAAAACAGAGGAATGATGAGATAATTAGAAAAATAACTAAGGGTAAGTATATTAAAGAACAAGAGGTTTGGGTCAGGGGCATAGCACTATATAGCACGTAGAGGAAGGAGAACACATTACAAGGCCCAGATACCATATTCTCTCCAGGCCACTGAGAGTAGGTTCAAAAAGAGGTATAATTGCCATATTCATAATCTGTGAAGACTGAAGATTGAGAAAAAAAATGGGATTTTACTGAAGGATGGGTTTTTGATGGAGTCAGATCAAAGAGCAATCACATGTGATGGTATCATGATTGCTGATAGCAGAAAAGCAATGAATGGAAGATTTCAGCTATAGTGTCCAGTAATATTAGAAGCAAGAAGAGGCAGGAAATTGATGGAAGTTTACAGAACCCAACAATCCAAAAATCTTCATGAAAGTATGGGAGCCCTCTTCAGTTTTTAGCATCTTCCTTTCTGGGCCTTTTTTCTATAGCTGCTATTGGGGAGGATGGAGAAGAAAGGTAGAAGTACTCAGTGACTGCTCCAAATGCTTTGCTAGTGAATCCTGTAAAGCAAATCCAGCACTCTAATGTTTACACTAAGATATGTAAACACACCCAGCGGTCCAGGGAGATGCATTTAATTTTTAATTTTTGAGTTTCAGTTTCTACATCTACGTAAAATGTGGATCACAATCCTTGCCACTTATCTCATATTACTTCAGGAGGGGGTGACAAGAATCAGTGAGAGTGATTCTAGACAACCTTAAGCCTACTGGGAAGAATTACTTTAAGTGTCAAATAATTTCTTCATATTCAGCTAGATTTCTTAAAAGAAATCTTAAAAGAAAAAAAAATCACAGAATTTAAGAATAAAACATAGCTGGCAAAGTACTTAAATGGATGAAAGGGGGATTTAAAAAATTATTTTCTCGGGTGCCTGGGTGGCTCAGCTGGTTAAGTGCCTTTGGCTCAAGTCATGATCCTAGGATCATGAGGGGTCCTAGGATAAAGCCCCACATCAGACTCCCTGCTCAGGGTGGAGCCTGCTTGTCCCTCTTCCTCTGCTCCTCCTCCTGCTCATGCTCTCTATCAAATAAATAAAATCTAAAAAAAAAAATTCTCAATTACATTTCTTACACTGAAACAAATATTTGTAGAACTATAGGTGTGTTTTGTTAGAAAGGCTAACTAAATTTCGTGAAAAACATGGTGGCTAGTTAATAATTCACCAGTTTTTCAGAGGGTTAGTTGTTTTTTCTTTTTTAAGATTTAACTTATTTATTCATGAGAGACAGAGAGAGAGAGACAGAGACATAGGCAGAGGGAGAAGCACAGAGGGTTAGTTCTTATGACATATAGAACCCAAGCTACTAAAGTAATCATCTACATGTGAATCCAAAGAGAAACTAGCAGATCTATAAATAAATGGACATGTTTGGGCACAGGTTTCTGAGCACTAAAATATTACTTTAGAACTATTTGGATATTAATTTTTTAACAAAATGGGTTTATATGCTACTCCCTTTCTAGATTTCCCATTGTTCTTTATAAAAAAAAAAAAAAAAAACTGTCATGACACTTACAGCACTTAATCCACAGCTGCCCACTGTGTACTATGTGCCAGGACCTATGCTGAATGTTGGACAGAGAAAGTTAAAGCAGATCTCCTCTGCCCATAGAGGCTCATGACCCAGCCCTTTGATTCGCTATGGACCTTACTAGGGTCTCTTGGACTCCAGGCTCCCGTTACATAGGATTCGGTCATTGTCTTATCTGTGCCTTTCCCAGGCTTATATGATAGCTATCTGAAAAATAACATTAAATTGAAATTAGCTTTATAATTAGATGATAATTTGGATATAATCATTACCTTTTTAAGGTGAAAAGCAACATATTCTCTCATTATCTGACAATTTTTGGTTCATTTTGGTTGATTCTTAGAATAAATATAATCAGGTGCCAATACTAATTAATCAATTAATCAGTGTGCACATTTACTTTACTTTCCAAAAAGGTCATGTTACCAAGATATAACTTGATGAATTGGGAAAATTCTGATTTACTATGTATTATGGCCCTTAGGAAGATTCCACAAGGATGTATCAAATCTTTCACAGGTAACAGAGGGAAACTATTAGTAACTAAAGGTACTACAGTTTATAGGACCATTTCATATTTTCTGTTGTCTTTTCAATTTTGTCAGCATTTGTAAATCTAAGTATTATCGAAAGATTTGGAATGGGTTTAAGACTTTTGAGTATTATTGGGCAGCCTGGGTGGCTAAGCAGTTTAGCTACGCCTTCCACCCAGGGTGTGATCCTGGAGACCCGGGATCCAATCCTATGTTGGGCTCCCTGAATGGAGCCTGCATCTCCCTCTGCCTGTGTCTCTGCCTCTCTCTGTGTCTCTCATGAATAAATAAATAAAATCTTTAAAAAAAGACTTTTGAGTATTATCAAGCTACTATACCTATAAATGCTACATTGAAATGTTATCCATTTAGTTTAAGCTAAACAATTAGAAGTAGTTAGGTTAAAAATCTTTCCTATACACCCTATATTTGACATAACAAGATTTCAAATGCAAATAAGAGATACAGGGGCGCCTGGGTAGCTCAGTTGATTAAGCATCCGCCTTTAGTTCAGGTCATGATCCCGGGTCCTGGGACAGAGTCTCGGTTGGGGCTCCCTGCTCAGCGGGGAGTCTGCTTTTCCCTCTGCCCTTACCCTCAGTTATGCTATCTCTCTCTCTCTTTCAAATACATAAATAAAACCTTTTAAGAAAGGAAATAAGAGATACAATAAAAATAGAAGCCGAATTAGTAAACCAGTACCATTTTCCTTAAGTTGAAGTTATCTATTTTTTACAGATTGTATTTATTTATTCATGAGATACACAGAGAGAGAGAGGCAGAGACATAGGCAGAGGGAGAAGCAGGCTCCATGCAGAGAGCCCGATGTGGGACTCAATCCCAGGACCCCAGGATCATGCCCTGAGACAAAGGCAGAGGTTCAATTGCTGAGCCACCCAGGCGTCCCCGTAAGTTGAAGTTATAACTGGTGGCACTACCAAGACTACAGCCACATTTCAAAGTATAAAATGGGGTTGTACCTTAAAATAATATAAAGGAAAATATTTTTCCCAAGTAATGAAGCAATCTACAATGTAGTTTTTCAAACTAATGCAGTATAATATGCTAGTTTAGCTCAAAAGTGAATTTCAACCAACTTACAGTTACATAAATTGTAAGTTGAAAGAAAATATAAAGATCTAAATAATGCATTGTAACAATAGTTGATGAGAAGTATATCTTTTTTAGGCATCCTTTTAAAAATACAGTTTTTATTTTCTCCTTTCCTATATGACTACTAAAAATCTTAGTGGGGTTTTTTCTTAGAAGTGTATATGTTAACCTTAAAATAATTCTATTCTCTTAAAAGGAGTGTCTTTGAGCATAATCCATGAGAGAGGATCACTGTTTTTTTGTATTGGTATGTGCTAGTGTACCCATGTATCAGTTCCTTCTTATTTTCAGTATGATATTGACTTACCTTGGCTCAAATACACTGATGCTCTGACTCAGCTAGCAGAAATAGTTTGACAAACCAGTTGGAAGAGGGGAAAGAAAGCAATAGGAAGGGACAAAAAATGATGAGAGAATGGCAGAGGCATTTTAGAGTTTATAAATATGTGAGTGGACTAATGTGTGTGTGTGTGTGTGTGTGTGTGTGTGTGTGTGTCTGCAAGAAAGAGAGACAAAGAGAGCACCATGCACCATAGCTCTGTGATTCGGCTGTGGCTGTGTCTTATGCTACAATTACCTGGGCATACATTACTTGATCCTCAGTGTATGCAGATTTATAATGCTTGAGAGCAGATTTTTCTATACTCTCAGTGCCCATACAGATACCACAAAACATATTAGATCCTCTTCATTACAGTTGCCCTGACAATGAGACCTTTCCAGGCAATTGCATGGTTCTTTATTAATGAAAAATTTTCAGAGATGGCACTGTACAAGACACAGTCTAAAATACAAAAAATAAAAAGTAAATTTCCTTATTTTAAGACGCAATTGAAGGATACAAAGAAAATACGGGAGTCATAGTATGAATGATATTGTGGAGTTTTGTTTTTGACTTTTTTTGCTATTTATCTATTTATTTATTTATTGCTTTTGACTTTAAATATAAAAGCTAATCCTTGGTCAAATGCTATAGAATAGGAACTTGACAACAGATCAAAACATGCTTGATGTCGAACTGTAATGTTCTGTGGGTTTATCTGTCTTCAACAGAGCCTATGTATCTGTTATCTTTGAGTTCATTTATTTGTTTATTTCATATATATTTACTGAGAGCCTAACATGGACTAGCCACTATTCTATGCCCTGGAAATATAGCTGAGAAATAAAACAAAGTCCTTGCCCACAGGGAACTTATTGTCTAGTGACTACACTAAAAATAAATATAAAATATAATACCAGATTGTGGCAAATGCTAACAAGAAAAATAGACTGGAATGGAAATAGACTGGGATTATCATAGTGATGGAGTGGTGCTAATTCTTGTTCGGGTAGTAAGGAAAAGCCCAAGAAGGTGGTAGTTGATAGAAGTTACAATTAAATGTGATCTTATTGGTCTCTATGCTCACTTTATTCTTACACTTGCATGTGTAAGCACAGATCACTTGAGAATAATCTGCACTAAGGATGCTAATTTTTTTACAAGTTTTTGCAATGGCAGTTGATGAATTAAACAACTTAAACATTAAATACTAAAAAGTAAATCTTAGAAAGATTAAAAGAATCTTCATTTAAGATTGTAGAATTAATATTAAATAAACAGCTTCATTTTTAAAAAAATGCTTTTGGCTATTCATCCTTTCATTTAAAAGTCTTTTTTTTTTTCAGTATCCACCATATGTTATATTCCACAAACTACAAGTAAACAAGATACATGATGGTTCCTACCCTATAGAAATCAAATTCTATTCGCTTAGCTGAGATAGAGCCATCATTCTTTGCCTAGTGCCACTGTAATCTGAGTGAAAGATATCAAAACTGGTCGTCTACCTTCCTCTTTTATAAAAGAAAAATTTCACATTACTCTTTCTTTTTGTGGCACTGCTCCTTCTACTTTTCCACAAGATACAAATAGTTCACAGGCTTACTTACTGACAAACAGTACAAAATGAGATACTATAGATACAGTTTCGTAGTCATATCAGCATTGATCAGGCGAAATGATGTTAGATGATGTCTATAATGATATTGATGCATGATTCATTAGGTCTTTACAGTGTGATATTCTGTACTATTTAACTCGTATCATGACTATGTTGATTATATTTATAGATGAGTAAAATGAAGCTCAAAGAGATGAAGCAGCTTCCTCAAGATTATGTGATTCATAAGAGAGAATTCTGAATTCAAAAATCAGACCAATCTAATGCCAATGTCCAAACCACTGGGCTACAAATTAAGAAGAAACAAAATAAAATTTACTTCCAAGAATATGAGAAATTAAGACAAATTACAAAACTGACATATTACATAACAAATGAGGGGTTCAGCAAATTTCCTCAAAAGGTTATACTGGTTCTTAGGCAGGAAGCAAAATCAAACAGAAGATTTTCATCTATCTGATGAAACAAAGGTCAGTCAGGATGGAGTTAAGCTAGTATTAAAAAAAAAAAAAAAGCAAAAAGAATTACAAAAGCACTTGCTGGCATAGCCCATGCAAGCACTGTTTAAGAGAGAAGGCATCCTGGTTAACACATGCAAGAGTATTATAGTCTCATTCATTTGTTCGTTCATTCATTCAGTCATTCAATTATATTTTTTGAATGCCTGTTGTATTTTAGATGTCATACTACAGTGCTGCGGATATAGCAGTGAACAAGATCCACAATGGCCCCCTCCTTCAAGAAACATGTTTCTGGTAGAAATTTCTATCCAGAGGGAATTCTAGATGAAGGTTTCAAATGATGTTTGTCTGATGCCAGTAAGTATCTGAGTCACAGGACTCTTCTTATTCTGAACATATGTAGAACTGGTAATTTTCTGATTACAATTTTATTTCTGTGTAGATATTTTATAGTAGAATATGCAATTTTTGCCAACCTGAGAATTCTGACCTACATTATAATGACTTAACTGGAGGAAATTAATAAACAATTTAGTTTATATGTCATGAAATCAACCTATTATGGGCAAACTGACAAAAATGAATTTGGACTTTTGAGGATGAGGGCCTATAGTAAATTCATTAAGGAAATGCCATTCTTGGGGGGCATTTCATGAGAGGAAGTCAGACAGGCAGATATCCCAAACTTTCACTTGATCATTGCACCATAGTCTTTCTTAAATAAATTACGCCCAACATAAATTACAAAATAAGTATACAATTTTAGGGTTAAAATGTTTACTATTCAAAATAATTAAAAATTATCTAATTAGAGATATTTGTAACTTTCTATTTAAGAAAAATCAAAATATTTTTTTTAATACAGATCTTGGATTTTCATCCCCATAGATTCCATCCTGTGTAATGTGAACCACAATAAATAAATTTCTTCCTGTTTTGATTTCCTCCAATGACTCAAAGTGAGTTAATAATACTTCCGTAGACATCAAGGTTCAATAGGAAGTAATTCCACAAATCTGAAATGTTGGATGGGACCTAAGTACCATTCTTCCAAGCCACAAATACTAAACAAAAAACAAACAAAAAAGGTATAACTGGAATCATAATTAATCAGGAAGCTTTACAGAAGAGCATGTTTAATGATCATTCATTACTGATACCTCTATAGCTGATTCTATTTTTTACTGCTATACAATTGAAAAAGGAAACTTTTAATATGTAGGCCTTCAGAAATCATTGAGATAGTCTAGATGTGCGCCACAAGGGCATGCTAAATTCAATGACAATGGCGACTTGGATGCATCCACAAGGATTCCAATTAAATTTAATTTTTAGGGATGCCTGAGGGGCTCAGTGGTTGAGCATCTGCCTTCGGCTCAGGGCTTGATCCCGGAGTCCTGGGATCAAGTCCTGCATTGGGGTCCCTGTGAGGAGCCTGTTTCTCCCTCTGCCTATGCTTTGGCCTCTTTCTCTCTCTCTTTGTCTCTCATGAATAAATAAATAAAATCTTTTAAAAATAAATAAATAAAGTTGATTTTTAAAATCATACATGAAAACAAACACAATTGCCTATTGCCATTTAGTCTTTATTTAGTGGTGTTTTTACTGAAACATAAATAAATAGGTTAAATATTGTTGAGATACATAAGTAGTAAGAAAAGAACCTATAGATGAGACAACAAGACCTTAAGTTTGTTAATGTTCTCTTGGCTTCATTCCTGTCTGGGTAGTAGAAAGATGTATTCCACTGAAGTTTCAGAATAGCCAAAATTGTATAAATCCCCTTTGAAAACAAACTCAAAATCTCTACTTACACTTCAGCTCCCTCAGTAAAATAACGTTCTGTTTAATAAATATCTCCTTAAATTTTCATAGGGCAGCTAATTTTTCTCTACAAGAAAAATTCGTGCTTTAAAAAGCTCTTTACAATGTTCTACAATCCACTTTCCCTTTAAATCCAACTTCTCAATTCATAACAAATTACTTCCTTTTAGTGAATCAGAAGTGCTGTTGTAATCTTCTTATGTGGCATATTTTTTAAGCACTTATAAATAAAATAAGAGTGTATTTATAGAGAATGAATAATAATAATAATAATTAGTTCAGGTAAACATGACATTAGAAACAGTAAAAGAATTAGAACTGTATAAATTGCTTTTGAAAACTATTGCTATATCCTACACCATCTGTGTCTACTTTGTTGATCATCAAAAGCTTATCTCTATTTGATTTCTCCAGTCTGGAATGCAGCCTGAGAATAATTTTGAATAGGAAAGCAAGCAGTGAAAACAAATAAAGGGTTACATTCATTACCAGACATTTGAAGGGAGAAATGAAATGGTGGCACAAAATTGAGTTGTGACTGAACAACATTATAATCCCCAAATCTCTAATATATACTAGCTGGTTGAAGGAGTAAGAGGATCCCATTGAAATAATATTTTCGGTGAAAGTACTTCTTATCAAATTGGCATTAACAGAGGCTCTGGAGGTCATGTATTTTCTAGCTTTCTTTTTATAGGAGGTACTCCAGAAATAATCAAATGCAGAGATCTTATAGCCTTAGTATAATTCCTTGCTATTACCAGCAACCAATTTTTGCTCTATGAAAAATATCTAGGAGAACATAGTGTACCTCTAAACACTGGCTTTTATTTGATCCTCTGTACATCAAATTGTACATTTTACATGGCTGTGGATTTAAGTAAGTTGTTCTCCCAGTCTTTTGGTTTAGGTGCCCTTTAGAATTTGCTAAAAACTGTAAACCTTCTTACACATATATGTATTCACAAACAACATTTTGCATAAATTTTCAGGGGATTCATAGCTCTCTATAAACTAATCCATGCACTCCAGGTCAAGAGCACATATTTGAAGTTAAAAGATGAAGGAAGAATGGATATTCTATATTGCTGAGTTGAAAAATAATTTAAAAAGCAAGGAATAAAACAAGTAGAACACACACACAAGAAAGGAAGAAAAGAAATAAAGAAACAAACAAAGGAAAAGAGCAGAGAAAGGAGAAGAGAAGAGAAGAGAAGAGAAGAGAAGAGAAGAGAAGAGAAGAGAAGAGAAGAGAAGGGAAGGGAAGGGAAGGGAAGGGAAGGGAAGGGAAGGGAAAGGAAGGGAAGGGAAAAGAGAAAGAGAGAAGAGAAGAGAAGAGGAGAGGAGAGGAGAGGAGAGGAGAGGAGAAGAGAAGAGAAGAGAAGAGAAGAGAAGAGAAGAGAAGAGAAGAGAAGAGAAGAGAAGAGAAGAGAAGAGAAGAGAGACGAGGGAAAATTCTGAAAATGTACTGTGTTTATATGAGGGAAAATTCTGAAAATGTTCTGTGTTTATATCTGGTAGGAAGAGCACCTCAAATCATCTTATTCGTGTTGCCATCTATGTTGTCACCCCTATGGGTAGGTAGGTCAATGAGAAAAGAGAACTCTTCTGTTTATTTCTCTAGGAGTTAGCCTGGCTAGGGATAATGGCCTACTTCCATCACCGAACTTTTGAAAATTGTGATATGCCCATATGCCCCAGATACGTCCTACAGGGCCTGATTTCCAAACTAAAAACTGGGACATGTAGTCTGACACCTTAAGTCTATTTGTGGAAATACTAGTACTATCTAGGAAAGCCAATAGTGTCAGATAGATGTGTCCATTCACTGATAAGTTTCCTCATCTCACCTAAAATGTCTAACTAATCCATACAATATATTGCAATTATATGTACTAATGTATATAGTTTACTTTGAAATCCATAAAAAATAAGATGAATTGATGGGGTGTATGCAAGAGTGATGGGTTTTAGATGCGTGATAAAGCAAAGATAGTGAAGCAATGGTAGACTCTAGGTGTACAGATATCCACTGTAAAATTCTTGCAACTTTTCAAGATGTTTGAAAATTTTTATAACAACTTAGAGAAAAATACAAGGAAAAAAGAAAGGAATAAAAATATGACAAAAGAAATACTCCATATTGTTAATAGTGGTTAATAGTTGAGGGTTACTTTATTACTTTTGGATTTCTCATTTTTGTATATTCTTCCCACATTTTTTTAAAAGAATTTTATTTATTTATTTGAGAGAAAGAGATAGAGATAGCAAGAAGGGAGGAGAGGGAGAAGCAGAGAAGTAGGCTCCCTCCTGAGCAGAGAGCCTGTCTCAGGGCTCAATTCCAGGACTCTGGGATCGTGACAAGGCAGATGCTTGACTGAGCCACCCAGGCGCCCCTCACTACCTTTAAAGGTAAAAAGTAATAACATGTTTTATAAAGAATTTACAAATCAAACTGCTACAAATTAGATTGCTGAAACACAGGTATTTTTGTTAGAGACTGACATCAGATAAGATTTGCCAAGTAGATGTGGGGCATTCAAGGGAGTGGACTTTATCTCTGGGTGGGTAACTGGGTGGGGAGGGAGGATTAGCCTAAAAAGGCTATGCAAGGAAATGGCATAATGTCATTAAAGTTGTTTTTGTTGGTTTTATTTTTAATGAATTCTGGGGAAAAAAAAGGAATGGAGTGGGATGGAGAAAGTGGTACAGAATATATATGAGAGTTAATGAAGAAACCCAGTAATCTATGTATCAAAATATTCAAAAACTTTGGTCAATGACATAATACAAGCAGAACTATTCTCACAGATAACGACCACAAAAGCTCTCACTGATACCAATAAACACAATATCTGAGAATAGATCAGAGTGGGGTGGGCAGTACACTGCTACACTAACAAAATGACTTCATAGTGCTGTCTTGCCCTACTGCTTGGTGGGAAGTGAGGAAGGAGAGGGAAACCTCTTTGGGGCAGTTTTGTTTTCTAGTATATGTGAATAACAGACGGATGCTCTTGAAAATATTTACAACAGTGCCCACATACTCATAGAGTTGCAATTACTTTACTTGAGCTTTTAAACACATATTTTTTTAAATGAATGAATTTTTTAAAGATTATATTTATTTATTTATTCATGAGAGAGACCGAGAGAGGCAGAGACCTAGGCAGAGGGAGAAGCAGGCTCATTGCAGGAAGCCCGATGAGGGACTAGATCCCGGGACCCAGGGATCAATCAGGCCCTGAACTGAAGACAGATGCCCAACCGCTAAGCCACCCTGGCATCCCTAAACACATATTAAGAGTGAAAATACACTAATAAAATTCTAGTAAAATTATTTGTCTTTCTGAGCTCCATGTTACTTGCTGGTTAAACAAATTCAGTGAAATCAAGTTTTCTTTTCAAGAAAAAACAAAAAGAAGGAGCATTAGAAAATAATACATATAATGTTTGCATTACAGTAAAGATTTTGCCCAAATAATGTTGTTATATACTTTTTGTTGGGAGATTGGAGGACAAAATATTTACATTAAGTTATAATGTCAAACCACCATTAAGACAATGATCACTTATGCTTTAAGCAGTAGATTCTGGGTATACGTACCTATAAGGCCAATTTCTTACTACTAACATAAGAAATGTCTCTTTAATGAAGTGTAGGTATAGAGAAACACCTTGAAAACATAAGGAAATGACATATTTTTTATTTAATTTATTTATTTTAAGGTTCCAAAGGTAGTAGTCATGAAAAACAACTAAGTAGCAAAGAACAATGCTATTTCTTTTCTGAATTCATATACTGTCTCAGTAAATGTAAAATGCACAATAAATTGTAAGCATAACAACATAAAATGGATTGGGCCTATTTTCTTCATATCATCTAAGAACAGCAATAGATGATACCATCTATTGCTTATGAATGAGAATTTGGACAGAGTAATCAGAAGCAATAAGATAAGGATGACAAAATATGTTTGGCAACTATGTTTTTTCTCTAATTCTCTCAATACAGCATCAAATACAGTCTATGATCACAGTAGCTGCCAGGAGATAAATGGAAGTAGGTAACATCATCTGAATCTATTTTCCCTTATTTTTCCAATAGGTAGAAAATAGAATGTAAATGTGGACATTCAAATAGCACCTTTTAGAAAAGCCTCTGAATGGACCCTTTTAGAACACTAAAACCTGTCTAAGGAACCATGAAGAAAGCATTTGGTTGAGAAGCCTAAGTTCCTGACTGATCTCAGCTAGTCATAATTTGTGGGACCCAACCCAAAATGACGGGGTGTATTAACTGCATCTATGGCCCCAATTATTCACCTTCTCTGTATCCATTCCCTTTGCAAAGCAAACAATGAGTTCTTCGTCTAAGAGTGAAGTCCATTTGACCACCCTATGAAACTTGCTTTGGCCAGAATGAATCAGAAGTCACAGTGTGACAATTAAAAACCTGGTGTCAAGGGGCTTTGTGTGTTTCTGTTTTCCTTGTACTTTAGTCACTGCTACGAGAAGGCATATGCTGATTAGACTGTTGGTTCCAAGAAAAGGATGAGAAAAATATAGGACAGAGTTGTCTCAGCTAACATACCAACCAAGCCTAGTCTAGAACAGAGCTCATGGTCAATCAGCAGATACGTGAGTGGCCCCAGCAGATACCAACAAAACCACTGAACCAAGCCTGGCATGCAACTGTGACAGGGGAAAAAATGTTCTTTGTCATATGTCACTGAAGTTTTGTGATCATTATGCAGCAAATCTAACCGAAACATAACCTCTCTGTCTAGTTTTCTTATCTGCATAAGTAGGTGACAAATTTTTAAAAGAGATGGGGCTCTTGGGCAGCCTGGGTGGCTCAGCCACCAGGTTTAGTGCCGCCTTCAGCCCAGGATGTGATCCTGGAGACCCCGGATCGAGTCCCAAGTCGGGCTCCCTGCATGGAGCCTGCTTCTCCCTCTGCCTGTGTCTCTGCCTCTCTCTCTCTCTCTGTGTGTCTCTCATGAATAAATAAATGAAATCTTTAAAAAAAAAAAAAGAGGAGGCTCTTTATAAAAGCTATACAAATTCATAATACATAAAAAGTCCCAAACTTCCACTGCTTATTTCAAAATGATTGGTTAAGAAATTCTTATCCTTTGATCTGTGTACAAATTACCCAGTTATGATTTTTGTAACTGATATTTTAAATGCAGTAGAAAAACCACATTATAATGTATATTGAAAGAACATATTCTCTGTTTTACCCTCATTAGGGAAAGTCAAACCACTACTCTATTTGATGGCATCACATATGAGCACTCTTGATGAAGGACTTTAATAAAAATGAGTGGCTGCAGAGCTCCCCTGAAGTTTTATGCCCTTTTCAAGGAAACAACAATGGCAACAACTAACCGAACCACAATATGGGAAAAATAAAATACACTATAATTTCAATTTTAATTTCTTTTTGTAAAACATTCAACAAGCTCTAAATAACCTGCCTGTTTTTTGCTGTGTTGGTCCATATTGTGTTTTTCAAATATTCCATGCAATACTTTTCTTGATACGCTTTTAAAAAAATATCCAATCATTATACAACTTATTAGAATGCATTGACTTTCTTAGCTCCATCTTATACATAATGCTTTTCAGAATTATCCAACACAGAGAACTACATCTTTGGATGATTCACACTGTCATAGAACAAAAAATTTTAAAACATGGGGTTACGAATGATTTCCTGTCTGTGTTGGGTGAACTTCTAAGTAAATTCACATATATTTAAATGAGTTCTGATTTCTTTTTAAATTTTAAATTTAATTATCTGAAATGAATAAGGCAAGTAGCCTTTCTAAAGACAACATTTCACTTAGCTTAATATTAGAAATTTTATGTTTCTAGTTTAGATAGCCAACAAACTACAGGGGAAAGTGGATCAAAGGTATGTGAGATAGCAGAGAGAAGATGGGTTCTTTCTAAATTTAATGATGTTTATTATGTACTCTGTAAGCAGAGATTTTTACTTATTTTTATTTTATTTATTTGGGTTTTTAAAAAGAGATTTTATTTATTTATCTGAGAGAGAGAGAGAGAGTGCATGAGCAGGGGCAGGAGAGAGAGAAGCAGACTCCCCTTTGAACGTGGAGCCCAATGTAAGGCTCCATCCCAGGACCCCAAGATCCATGACCTGAGCTGAAGTCATATGCTTAACTGACTGAGCCACCCAGGTGCCCCAGAGATTTAAAAAAGTTTTAGTCAAATGTTCAAGATTTAATATGCAGAATAGATATATGAAACATTAATGATACAAATTCATGAGTCAGTATAAAAAGCGATTGATAATATATTGATATACGATCCCATATAGTTAAGGAATAGCAAATGTACCAATACCTAAAAAGAATCACATACAAAATTAAACTGATACTCTAAATATACTCCCAGGAATTTTTTAATTAAAAAATACATTAATTTTCCAATGAGTATTCAATACTCATATATACTCATATATATGGTAAAAAAAAATGTCGTTTTCAATAGGTTGGATACTAATTCTAAAAGTAAGCATAATTAACATTACTTTAGAGAGGCTATACCCGAACAAAGATTAATATCAGGGAAAAAGGGGAATATTAAATATACATTTTTGAAAACCTCATATTCCCAGATTTAAATGTCAAAACAATATACAATGCATGCATTACTATTCTCAGTTTTACTACTGAAGAAATTACTTCAGAGACATTACAAACCTTGATTTAACAGTTCTCAACACATGGTCCCCAAGAACATTTAAGTGGGCCGATGAAGTCAAAATCATTCTCATAAAAGTCCTAATACATTATTTTCCTTTTTCTCTGGTTGATATTTGCATTCTGGTACAAAAGCAATTGTGAGTGTAAGTGCTACTACCTTATCACAAATCAAGGCAGTGTCACCAAACTACCTATAGTCAGTGTATTCTTCATTGTCAGGCACTTGGGAGAAAAAAAAAAAGCTATCTTCCAAGAATGTTCTTGACTAAACAGTAAAAATTTTATTAAATCACAATTCTTGAATACACAATTTTTAAAATATTCTGTGTGACAAAATGGGAAATGCGTATAACTCCTATCTCATATCAAAGTATCATGGTTGTCTCAAAGAAAGCACCTGTGCAGTTGTTGGAGTTGCAAGCAAAACCAACCACTTTTTTATGGAATACTATTTTTACTTGAAAAAAATGACTGACAGATAAACTATGTTACTCAGGCTTGGATATTTGGCAGACATTTTCTCGAACATAAACAAAGTAAGCCTGTCACTTCCAAACAACAACAACTGACAATGATTTTTGCCAGTGGTAAAATTAGAGTTTTGAGAAATTTTTATCAATGGTTGTCAGTTTGATTGCTTACCAATATATAAAATCTTTTCTGATGATATTGATGGTGAAATTAATGAAGCAACTTTTATAATGAAAATTGTCAGGCAGCCCGGGTGGCTCAGCAGTTTGGTGCGGCAACCTTCAGCCCAGGGTGTGATCCTGGGGACCCGGGATCGAGTCCCATGTCAGGCTCCCTGCATGGAGCCTGCTTCTCTCTCTGCCTGTGTCTCTGCCTCTCTCTCTGTGTGTCTCTCATGCACAAATAAATAAAATCTTAAAAAAAGAGAAAATTGTCAACATTTGAGAAATATGCATTATTCAGTGAAATAATGAGCAACGCATGATATTACAAACTCATGTGTGGATTATACCAATGAAATTATTTCAATTAAGTATAAAAAGTTCATTGGCATGGTTTGCAATTCTTCACTGCAACTAAATTTTAAGAAACTACTACTTACGTTTTGGGGTAGCATCGTAAAGAATATTCATGATTATCTTAAAAGGTATTAAAATATTCCTTCCTTTTCCAACTACATATCTGTGTCAGGACAGATTTTCTTCATATACTTCAACAAAAATACTATATCACAACAGATTGAATGTAGAGAAAGATATAAGAATCCACCTGTTTCTGTTAAGACAGATATTAAAGAGATTTTCAGAAATGCAAAACAACCTTCTTCATATTATTTTGCTTTTGAAAAAATAGTTATTTTTTAATCAAAAATATTTATTTGTATTAAAAGGTAATGGGTTTTTACTTTTATTTTAATAAATTAATAAATATTTCTAAAATAATTCCATTCTAATTTAAAATATAATAAATCCTGATAGATAGAACTCATATTTTAAAAAAGCCTCTTTGGTACCCTCAATAATTTTTAATAGTGTAGAGAGATCCTGACACCAGTGCAATTGAGAACTACTATCTTAGTGGTAACAGAAAAGGTTTCAAAACTCTGCTTATTCTAACCCGAGACCCATGCTTTTCCCAGTTGACTGCAATACATTTCATTATAGATAAAATATAGAGCTTGACATTTCCAAAAAAACAAGGGCATGATTCTTCAAACATATCATAAGCAACAATTTTGGCACCATAGTGACCTAATGTTATTTTAAATAATTTCAGATTTTTGGGATGCCTGGGTGGCTCAGTGGTTGAGCATCTGCCTTTGGCTCAGGTTGTGATCCCAGGGTCTTGGGATTGAGTCCCGCATCAGGCCTCCCTGCAGGCAGCCTGCTTCTCCCTCTGCCTATATCTCTGCCCCTCTCTCTGTGTCTCTCCTGAATAAATAAATAAACTCTAAAAAAAAAAAAAAAGAAGAAGAAGAAGAAATTTAGCTAGCGTATACGTAGTGAAACCAGGAAATAAAAAAATATGAAACAAATTTGGACTGTATGTATAAAAAGAGATGTTCAGTTTAACAGATCTAATTAATCAACATTTATACCTCCAAGGGACCTCAGAGAGTATTGATTAATTTCAAGTATTAATTTTTTAAAAGACAGGTGAATGCTCCTGTTCCCAATAATATTTGAAATGGAATAATCATCAACATAATAGGAAGTAGTGCTCTCTCTACAGGCTAGAAAATGTTGAACTTAAATACAGGGATGCACAGTGGTTGGGACTGTGGGCAGATAGCCAGCAGCATGAAACAGAGGGAGGGGAAAACAGGAAGGCTTTAAATGATAGAATCCCACGTCTGTGGTGATAGAATGCAGGGTGGCCACTGAAATGAGAACTATTTCTGGAGTCCTAGGGAAGGCTAAAGCTGTGAAATCAGACAGATCAACAGAGACACTGGCATGGTAGGCACAAGGTGCAAAATCACTAAACCTAGCATACAAAATAGGAACTCTACTCTTTAAAGTTTTCTGGTTTAAAGCAGCTTGTGTTGGTTTATAATTATTGCCTAAGAATCACTCCTCGGGCTTACACAGTGTTCTCTTTTGGAAGATCCATGAAAGCAATTTCTTAGTGCTGTAAGTAGGTACACATTTCAGTAACTGCTTTGTTTTATTTACTACAAACCAGTAAAACTAACCGTAAACTTGAACAGACTTCCCTCATCATGGTGGTAACTAGAGTCAAATTTGCAGCCCACTCTTGTTATGTGTTGTGAGAGTAAGTATATAACCACATATAACATCTGTCTTGACTGCTGGCTTTATTCTGGGGTATGTTTTATTACCTCACTGCATCTTTACCATTTAATTATGATTTATGTTATTTTGTTATGACAAATATTTTTATATCTTCACAAATTCCTAAAACCTGTTTTGGAATAAAGCAGGATATTAGTAAATGGGTTTTTAAATCTTATTTTCTAAATCGTAACAGAATGAAAGTATATATATTCTGAAGACGTTTTTGAAATCTAGGACTAACATTCAAAGTCTTTAATCATAGTGTTATCTTTCTTCATATACAAAACTGATGGTACTTATCACTATAGACCCTTTACTCTGTCTGGTTGCCTCATGTAATTAAGAGAACATGCATGTGAAATAACTAACCAATTTTAGGTTTACAATCAGATGCCCTAGACTAAAGCAAAACTAGCTGCCTTCTAAGGAATTATGCTCAGAAATTTGGCATCAGTGACACCTATTAATTAAGTAAATCAGGCTAGACTTTTTTGCTGAACTGCTTGAAAAAGGATCCTTAATTATGTTCCTTTTTTATGTTAAAGATTTTATTTATTTATTCATGAGAGACACACAGAGAGAGGCAGAGACACAGGCAGAGGGAGAAGCAGGCTTCCTGCAGGGAGCCCGATGTGGGACTTGATTTCAGGAGTCTGGGATCATGCCCTGAGCTGAAGGCAGATGCTCAACCACTGAGCCACCCAGGCTTCCTTTTAATTATGTTCTTTATCTGATAAAAGAAGGATTGTAAAATTATTAAAAAGTACACTGAAGAAGAGATATAGTGAGAAAGCAAGCAGAGGAAGGATTGCCACAAGTTTTTTGTTTTATTTTTAGTTATACCATAATTATCATAATAATATTTGAAACCTGAGGACAGTAACTATTGTTCTTGAGTATAGGTTTTGGAAACAGAAATTAAAGCAATGATGTTGATATCAGTTAAAAGGAAGTTTAGCTAACCAGTTAAAAGGTGTTTAACTAACGTTGAAAAATAACAGTTTGTGGCATACTGAGATGGGGTTTGAAGATAGAAAAAAAGCAAGGAATGTGGTCATTTTCATCAGGAATGTATAATTTGATTGAAGGGGACTCTATACATATAAATAGTACTTGACAAATTTTTCACACCTCAGAGTGGAAGTAAGGGTTATAGGAAGTCAGGTGAAATCTCTTCTTGCTGGGTGATCTGACAGGCTTTGTGGAACAAGCAGCTTTTGAATAGACTGAAATAGTGTAGATGAAGTGGGGGTGATGTGAGCTGGGGTAACAATTTCAGATAAAAGAGACAGTTTCACAAAGGCATGGGAATTCCCAATTTTGGCTAGAGCAGAGGGCTTTTTTGGAGAAATAAGAAAAAAATATGTTAAAAAAAAATCAGGGACCAGATTATAAATAGCTTTTCAGGCCAACTAAAGGAGCACCTGCCCTATAATTTTAATGACATTGAGGGATTCTTATTTACAAATTACAGACTGTGATATTATTTGTAAACACAGTCTAAATTTAGAAAAGCAGAGTATTCATTTCACCTCCATTCAGTAATATAGTATAGTACCATATTACTTAGGCTCCAGCATTAGCAGAACTGAGTTCACATCTTAGCTTTGCTTCTTGACCTCAGAAAAGTTACCCAACTTTTGTGTACCACATTGTCATCATCTCTAATTGATGAGAGGATACTAATTGTACACTAGCGTTGTTTAGAATTTAATAAGATAATGCAGGTAAATCAAACTACTTGACACCACTATGTAAGCTCTCTATGTGAGATATACATATTGACACCAACACACTTAAAAACATAAAAATATTACCTATAATTTGTTACTTATCTTGTCAGGCATCCAAGCAAGGAATCTCAAACTTTACCTTATCACAAAATATTTCTTTCTAATTTTTGATCAAAAGATGATAAATCAGGGATTCATGGGTGGCGCAGCGGTTTGGCGCCTGCCTTTGGCCCAGGGCGCGATCCTGGAGACCCGGGATCGAATCTCACATCGGGCTCCCGGTGCATGGAGCCTGCTTCTCCCTCTGCCTGTGTCTCTGCCTCTCTCTCTCTCTGTGACTATCATAAATAAAAAATTTAAAAAAAAATAAAAAAAAAGATGATAAATCATTAGGACCTGGACGAAAAGTGTGCCAACTGAATTGAAGAGAAGAGACATGTAAGACATTGCTTTTTAAGATACAGAGTACGCAAAATAAATGAACAAATATATGATTAATAAATAGATAAAATAAAAGAAGCCCCTTCCTTGATCAAAGGTTAAAATGGATGAGTAAGGTTTCCAAGACCTTCCCAAAGTTACCCACCCAGACAATCTCTCTATGCCTTATTCATCAGTGAATATAGAGGAATATGTCACTGAAAGAGTTCTAAAAAGGTTACCGAATCCATCTCTCTCCTCCAGCTGGGACCACACTGACACAGGCAAGAATCACAGGATTCCTCTACCATTGATTTTTAAAACCTTCAAGCAAATTGATTATTTCGTTTTTTTGTGGTAACCTTTGCCAAGGTTCAATGGCCTGCTTTGTCAGAAAATACTTCCTCATTGTCAAATTAAATCCCTCTTATGTATCCTATCATGTTTTGATCTTTGTTTCATTAGAAAGTGTCAGGTATTAAAAGTTTAAAAATCAATTTAATAAACATTAGGTGAAATTCAGTAATTTCCCTTTGGCCTAGATAATTTTCTGAAAGACTCCATGCCATCTCTTTCAAAGAAAAATGATTTGTTTACTCAAATCTTGAATGAAGATGTTGTTAAAGACTATTTTTCCAAGATGGCCACAACAATATCTCCTATATGAGAAGTTCTTCAAGAATCTTGTCTCATCCATCAGGAGATTAACTCTAATTCCCTTCCCTTTATGTTTGTTAACTTGTTTGTAACCAACAGGTTGCAGGACAAGTGATGCGATATGACTTACAAGGTAAGGTCAGAAAAAGCCATTCAGCTTCCACCTTGTGGGCAAGGGACCCTGAGCCAGCATGTAAGAATGAATCCATATGGAATAGCCCTCAGACTGCATGTAGCCAGAGAGATGACCAACCAGACTCCAGTTGTTTTAATCAGCTACAATTCTAGCTCTAGGAACCATGTGGCTGCATCTGCATGAACCACCCCAAGTCTGAATTGCCCAGCTGAACCCAGAAATTATGAGAAATAATGAAATTATTATTGTTATTTTAAATTACTATGTTTGGGAATGATTTGTTATGAAGTTAGAACATCCTCTTTACTAGAATGCTGTAAAGAGAGGTCTAAGATAGGACTAGTATCTATGAGGAAAGCTAAAATGGATAAGCTACAAATAGCAGGCAGAAAGGGGTTATCACTATTTTTTAAAAACATACTTTGCGTGTGATAAACCATCTGAAGGTACTTTGTAATTTGTAAGAAACTATACAAATGCCAAACAGTTTGGTAAAATGATATGATGAATTCTGAAACAAAAATTCAGAGCCTCTGATAAACAACTTTTCTAATTCTTCAAGACTCAGGGGAAATATCACCTCCTTTTGATGTCTTCTTCCCTGACACTTCCAGAAAGGATTATTCAGTCTTCTGTACCTGCAGTACAGTACCTTGCACTTCTACTACTTCAGTTAATAGATACAATTCTTTGCTTATTTTTATGTGTCTTATCTTTGTGTCTCCAAATCCTAACATAATATCTGTCACATAGTAAGCACCAGGACATACGTGTATGCTGAGTGAACAAACAAATAACTATTTCTGACAATGTGTATAGGCATGGCTGTGTGCCAAAAGACTTTTTAAGCATAGATAAACAATTTGACTTTAGTTTTCAAAAAACTCATCAGCTTCTACAAGACAGTGGAAAGGAAGTCAGTCTTCTCATTTATCGCTATACTGAACAATTCCATTCCAAAGAACCATTTCTGGGAAGTAATTTTCCACTATTTAATTATTGGATTTTTTCCCCCTTCTATCTGAAAAATCTGTGAAACTCTGAAGCTCATACCTCCCTCTTTGACTTCACAATCTTATCTATTTTTTTTGTGTCTGTACAGTCATCCCCTAATATGCAGGCAAGGCATTCCAAGACTAACTCTAGATAGTATTTTACCCCTGTATATTGCATTTTTCCCTATTCATACATACAATAAAGTTTAATTTATAAATTAAGCACAGTAAGAGTAACAATAACAGCTAATGATAAAATAGAATGATTACAACATTTTACTTCATTTTTTAAAAAGATTTTATTTACTTATTCATGTGAGACACAGAGAGAGAGGCAGAGGACAGGCAGAGGGAGAAGCCGGCTCCCCGTGGGAAGCCCGGTGTGGACTTGATACCAGGACCTGAGCCAAAGGCAGATGCTCAATCACTGAGCCACCCAGGTGCCCCTACAACAATCTACTTTAATAAAAGTTATGCGAATATGGTCTCTCTCAAAATACCTTATTGTGCTATACTCACCCTTAGTCTTACAATGATGTGAGATGATAAAATGCCTACGTGATGAAGTGAGGTGAATGACACAGGCATTGTGATGTAGCATTAGGCTACCACTAACCTTCTGATGATTTTTCAGAAGGATCATTGGCTTCCAGATCACAGTTGACTGCAGATAATTGAAACCCCTGAAAGTGAAACTATGGATAAGGGGCAACTGCTGTACATGTTTGTTGTTGTTGTTGTTGTTGTTAATTTTAAAGAAATAGTCATTTTTAACTTGGAATATTACAAAAAAAATTTCATTTTACTTAAAGGGAGGAAGAAATGACAAAGTATGATGTTATTTTTTTCTTTTAAGTCATTATAATTTTATGTATGTATTTTTACATTGACAAAGAAGAAGCAATTGAGATGTGTTTTCAACAGGTCATAAAACCTACTGATATATCCTATTCTGTTATGGAATTTAGTGACAAATGAGTCAAATTTTTTCCCATGCCATTTTTTTTTTTTGAGAGAGAGAGACAGAAAGAGAGAGAGCACATGAGTGGGGCACAGGGAGACGTGAGGAGGGGGCAGAGGGAGACAGAAAGAGAAAGAATTCCAAGCAGGCTCCATGCCTAGCGCAGCCAGCATAGTGTCCAACATGAGACTCAATCTCACAACCCTGAGATCATAACCTGAGCTAAAATCAAGAGTTGGATGCTCAACTGACTGAGCCACCCAGATGCCCCCATGCCAATTTCTTAAAAGAAAATATTGTTAGTCACTATCAAATGTTCTCTTATTTGAACAGCATTCATATTCTTGCTCTATATTTTCATTTTAAATCCCATATGAAAAAAATAAATCCCACATGAATTTTATTGTTATTTCCTTTTAAAAATTCTTATATCACAGGGTAATTCCTGTTTTTATTGGCATTTGTTAGGAATCTCATATTTAGTGTCGTTTGCAAATTCTTTTATTAATCTGGCTTATTCATCTTACAGAATATGAATTCAGATGTTTAAATATTAAAACATAGCATCAGTTTCTTCATTCTCTACTGGCCCAACCTGTCGTAGAGAGGGTTCCCATTAATTTGGTATTTTTGTTCATTGTGATTTGTATGAAACTATGACTGCTAGGAATTTTGCATGCGTCTAATTCTGTGAAGTAAAGGGAATATTTTTTCCGTTATGAATTTGTGTTAATGGATAAATTTCTTATTTTAAGTAATTTTTTTTTATATTAGTATACATTCTGCAAAGAGAAAGTACTCTTTCTTCCCTGTACTTTTAAAACTTAGGCATGTGCTGGTTTTATAACTTTAGAACAATTTAGTGTTATAGGCATAGTTCTTCTGGATAGGAGCTAATAGTAAAAACGGCCATAATAATAGTAGCTTCCTTTTATTTCAAACCTACAATGTGTTAAGTATTTTCCTGGGTACTTTTCATACAGATAATTAGAGCTAATATAGCTCACCATGTACCAGGACCATTCAGGTACTTAACATACATTAACATATTTAATCATCACCACAACTCAGGAGCAAGATACTTATACTGTCCACATTTTACCCAGGAGGAAACAAAGGCACAGAGTCAACTAACTTGTGAACAGTTGAGCCAAGATGAAAACCCAGACTCTGACTCCAGAGTTTAACATGATGCTCTTTTCTTCTCATGCATGCTGCACCCTATTAATTTGTCATTTTCTTATATGTAAAATGAGGCTCAAGTAAAGACCATTCCAAATTTTTTTTTTCTTTTGAGCATTCCAAAATTGCAACAGCTGCTGAGTGCTGGAATTCAGATATGAGCCACCACCTGTTTGATTGCAGAAACTATATATTCTCGATAATACTAATAAAAACATCCAGTGATCAAAGGAGAATGGAAAAGGGCTAACTCTCTGGCCCTTCCGAATGAGGCAAGCCAGCTTCTGTGACCAGTTCTCCACCCTCGCTGTTCTGCACCACAGCTGCTTAAAACAGTCTCCACATATCACAGCAGTCAAGGTGTGTGTTTCCCATGAATTAAAATACAGCTGACCTTGACATAAAGAAACATTCTAGAGGATTTATTAAATTGTGTCTCATTCAGCGCTCTGCTCCTAAATCCTACACAAGTAAGAGTTAGGGAATCAAGACTCAGCATTGGTGGTTAATCATAATCAATCAGAATAGCAGTAATAAGAACAAGTTTAATTGATGATATCTCTTCCTGTCTATGTTAGCTTCATTATTAATGACCACTTCCTAACTCCCTTATTTCAAGAAGTGGCTACCAACATTACTTAGATACCCTGAAAGTTGTTTGCTTGGTATTCTAGACTTCTTTTGAATATTGTTTTACTCTCCCTATCCTACTGCACAGTGCTGTTATTTAAAATGATTTTCAATGTATCTCTTTTATAGTCACCTGTTGAACAGAAAGAAAATACTCCTTTGTCAGGAGTAGTTCCTTGTAGCTCCTAAGTTCATATCTATTACACTGGCGATATTTCCTCTACATACCATCTGGGTTCAGTTAGCCTGCAGAAACCAACCTTCAGCCCAAACCTGTCACATAACAATCAGATCTGTCGAAACAATTTTAAAGACTTTGAGCTTCACTCTGTCATAGTTAAATGATCCCTTTTACCCATTGCTAAAAATATTACGTCTCCTGACTTTGTTTAATTGTTCTCAAGGAGCAATTTTGTAGACTGTCATTGTCAGTTAAAGTTTTTGAAGAGCCAACTCTCAAGCAGAAACTGAAAATGATGAAGCTCAAAAGATTAGCATACAACCCCAAAGAGGACTAATCCTAATGAAGTTGAAGCCACACAGTGCTACTGACTTCATATCCAGCTACGATATTCAAACTCTAAGCTCCCTCCCCCAAGCTCCACCCTTTCTGAGAATCTTCTTCTGAGACAGAATCTCAACTTCTTAGCTGCTCAGTTACAGGAGCTTACAGACCCTGAGGTTAATTTCTGCCTGGATCATGCTCTATGGCTTTACTCAGTAGAAAATTTGGTGCCAAAGAATGTTTAATGAGTTCCAAAGAGGCAATCACCAGCACAGAAGTGAATTTAAATTTCACACTAATGCCAGCTAGTGCTTCATGGGCAGAACTGCAGCCAACCAACCCACATTTTATAGCTGTCTTTTCCTCATTTGCATTTGGATTGTCTTCTATGCCACTAGCACCTCGATTTGTTTTGAAAACACATTGTTCCAAAGTACAGGTTTCAATGTTCTATATAGATATTTGGTCTTGACTTGGTCTGAAGGTTTTTCTGGTTTTAATATAAGGCACATTAAGTCTCTGCCCCTCCTCCCCACTCCAAATTCTCTCCATGTTCACTACGGAATAAAAAAAGATGCAATTGGATAAACTATAATCTGGCATGGGGAGACCTAATTTTTCCTGATTACAATAAAAGACAAAGTAAGAACCACATATCATTGTGTGTTATGTTGCCACTGTTGGCCATTATGGCTTAAGGGCCACTAATCAATTTTTAAGACTTTCCAAATGTCTAAAAAAGGAGTTCCAAATGATAAATTAGAGGAAATATACCAATTGCACATAAGTCTCACAGCCAGCCATATCAGTACCAGGTTGATGATAATGTTCACTGCGCTTAAATTGGGCAGTTTTCCTAATTTTCAAAAGAATTCTCATGTCTTGTACATACCTTGTACCACCTGCAAGCTGGTAACAATGCAAAAAACTGTCTTTCTAAAAAAAACAAAACAAAACAGAAAAACTGCCTTTCTAAATCGGACCTGGTACTATTGATTTCCCTTTAAAAGTATTGAATAAAGACATTTTATATTGTGATCCCCTAAGACATGGGCTAAATCTGAAAATATTACCATTTTACTATCAGATATTTAGTTTGAATGTAGAATAATAAAGGAAGGGGTCATATAGGAAATTATTCATTTGAATTATTTATTCATATTTATTCATACACCCAATAAATATTTATTGGAAAACACTGTATACCAGACATTATAGGAATCAGAGAAAGTGATAAAAACTCTTAGAAATCGAGTCCCTTAGCAATAGCAGGAATAGAGGACTAAACCAAAGAAAGCAAAACATTCTCAAATAAAGGATGGTTCAGGGATATCTAGTTATAGATATCCTAATGTCCTAACACTGGTCCTCACCGAGTCTGGGAATCTGCAAGAAGAGGTCTACAATCCTACAACTGCTCCACCTGCAGAGTCTCTCCCCATTGTACCAACTCTGATCTCATTAGAAAGTTTAAGGATAGCTCTAAGGATAGCTGCATCAGTGATGGCTAAAGTAGGCTGAGCACAGAGTTGAAGGAAGCAAGCAGGAACATGTGTCACTGGAAGTTAGCAGAGGACCTGGTTTCCTGCCAGAGGCTTTCAGCAACATGGGAACAGGTGGAAAGGGAGCAGATTCCCGTTGTAAGCCAAGACTATAAGTTTGTATAGGAAAAGTTTGGAAAGTACATTCTACTGCATACCACCATATGGCTACTCAACTGGCACATTTTATAATTTCATGGTGCTATATGTGTTCCATATCAATCATTTCCCTGAGATACATTCATTTAAGACTTTCAACATAATTCTACCAGAGTTACAATTCTTGTAACATCAGCTTTTAATCAGCTTCAAGAAATAGAATATACTAGCTATTAGTTTTCCAGTTAGTGAGCTCCAGCTTTGATTATATTGAAAATACTTTTACCTTGAAGATTTAGGAGGATTTAGCTCCTCCTCCATTTGAGGAGGAAGAAGAAAGAGGGGAGGGGGAGAAAGAAATATTTCCTTGGGCAGCCCGGGTGGCTCAGCGGTTTAGGGCCACCTTCACACCAGGGTGTGATCCTGGAGAGCCCCAGGATCGAGTCCCACGTCGGGCTCCCTGCATGGAGCCTGCTTCACCCTCTACCTGTGTCTCTGCCTCTCTCTCTCTCTCTCTGTGTCTCTCATGAATAAATAAATAAAATCTTTAAAAAAAGGGAGAAATATTTCCTTAAAAACAAGTACTAAAATCATCCTTCCTTAAGGCCATGGTGAAGAAATCTGAATTATGAAACTTTCATATACAAGGTTAAGCGACCTTTTTTTTTTTTTTAAGGTATTTGACAGCAGATGTAAGACAAAAGGTGGTAAGAGAAAGCTTTGGAATCAAATATGATCCAATGATAGAGGCTTTTGTCTGGAATTCTAAAATAAAGAAAGAAGAGTAAGACCCAGTCCAATTTGGTTTTGGTTCCAAAATCTTTTATAGCACTGCCCTAGTATTCCTTACAATCCTATTTAATATAAGATAACCAATTAATACCAAGCCACATTATGGAAATGTAAAGCACTCAAATGATAATAAATTCACCTATATTGCTTGATATTAATCCCACGTTCTTTGTATCTTTAATGGTATTCTCCTTAATTCTATTATGAACTATTCCAGGTAACTTGACGGGGCAATAGTTTGTGAATAAACAATTTGCAAGGTACAAATGCTTTGAAAGAAGGAAATTACTGTGAAATGAAAAAGCCAATGATAGAACTTATTCCAAGCTCTGGATACAAAATCAAATATATCAAATACATTTTTTCTTACTCGATATTTTCAGTCCATTGAGTTTAAGACATAATTGGATTTTTCCCAAAAATAATCAAGCTCAAAATCAAAATTCCTTTTCACAGAAGTTTTACATAATTCAAAACCTTGTTTCTATATTTGGGTAGCAAGTACTGTAAAAAGATATTCATGTGGCTATTTATTCAACACAAATTTATCAAGCATTTACTATGTATACAGAACTAGGTACTATGAGATTTACAGATTAGTTTATGAGGAAATCTGTTTTTAAGAAACAGTTGTAGGAGAGATAAAACATGCATATAAATATCCAAAATAGGGACATATGGGTGGCTCAGTGGTTGAGCTTAACTGCCTTAGGCTCAGGTTGTGATCCCAGGGTCCTGGGATCGAGTCTTGCATCAGGCTCCCCGGAGGGAGCCTGCTTCTCCCTCTGCCTATGTCTCTGTCTCTCTCTCTCTCTCTCTCTCTCTGTCTTTCATGAATAAATAAATGAAATCTTTAAAAATAAATAAATACCCAAAATCAAAGCAATAAAACATCTTTTTTTCTGTGATATAAAAGCGGTTTCTGGTTAAATGCTAGCAATGTTTGGAAAAGTTCAGGGAGAGTTGGTAAGTTTTTCTGAAGAATTAGTATTTAAGCAAGGCCTTGAGAAATTTGTAGGTTTAAGAATGTGGAGCTCTGTTAAGTACATTTAGGTACATGGGAAGAGAACTTAAGTGGAAGGAAGAAGATACCCAAGCTACGGAGGCAGGTCACTATTCTAAACGTTGGTGGTGTTATGGAGCACAGAAAGGCACAAACCTTTGTTGCTCGTGGAGCATATGTTCTAGGGAGGAAAGAAAATGAATATAATAAGTAGGTAAATTATACAGTCTATTGGAAGGTGATAAGTAGAATGGAGAAAAATAAGCTGAGTAAGGAGGACAGGGAATGTGGTTCCCATTTTAAGTGGAGTAATCAGGATAGGCCACAGCACAAAAGAAGATATTTAAACTAAGCGATGACAAAGCAAGCCCAAAGATCACATCCGAAAAAGCTTAAGCAGAAGGAGAGCGTTGGTTGATGAAGTTGTTGGCAGAATAAGGATAGATTGCAAAGGACCTCAAATGCCAAGCTAGGGAATTTGGATTTCATTTTATAGACACTAGGGAGATGTTAACGATTTTTGAGGAAAGATTTAAAAAGATCTGGGCTGAGCTTTATGTAGATTACTCTGGCAGATAGTTTAAATGGAAGGGACAGGAAAAAAAAGGCAAGGAGACCTCCTACTACCTCCTACAAATTAGGAAGTAGAAGGGCTATATTAAAGTCCAGGAAAATTTAGTTTATATAAACTAATTCTTTTTACTAATTCAATTCAATTAATATATATATATGTATACACACACACACATATATATATATGAACATTTATATGCCAAATACCACTGTAGTCTCCGAAGATAATTTTAGTGAACAAAACAGGCAAATATCCCTACCCATGTGGACTCTACATTCTAGAAGGAATAGTCAGACAATACACATAAATATAACATAAACAATAAACATAAATAAATACATTATAAATATCTGGTAGAGTAGAAGAGAACATGCTTCTGAAGAAAAGATAGAAGAGGCTAAGAGGACAGTAAGAGGTGGAAGTGGGGGTTTTGATGCTGCAGAACCAATGTAGTATCAAATGTTGGCTCTTATCAAAGGCAATATTCACACTTCTAAAAAAAAAGTTACAAAAATTTCTATCGTGACACAGACAGATATAATAAAAAAAAAAAACAATACATCTCTTAAATTTAACAACACATCAATATAATCCAATGGCCAAAGAGACACACTAACATTTCTAAATCTCATATCTTGTCTGTATGAATAATGATCTATGTTACTCATAAGTTACACTAGGAGAACTTCTAAAAGTAAATAATCTTAAAAGATTTGTCTGTCCAGACAGAACCCAGACAAATCTATCCCTTTGGAGAAACACATTCGACTTTAAATGATAGAGAAAAAGAATGCGCTTCTAGAGTCCTTGATCCCTTAAGAAATAAGACAATGACTTGTTCCCTGATATATAACAAGTATAAAGCTTTGTAAAATTTTTGAGAAAATTAATGATCACATCAAGTCCAATTTTAAGGTATTATTGTTGTTCCAGTGACAAATTATTTTCCCCAAAGCACTGGCTACAAATCTTTTCAACAAGGTTTTCCAGCAACATATTTGTGGGTCAGATCAATATGCTTATTATAATGATCTTCATGCATGGTAATTTTATAGTATTTCTAGAAACAAACTCTTAGAATTATATTGTTTGGACAAGTCTTTTGATTCCTACCCAATTTAAGAATGTAGGAAGTTCAGTACATCTCACAGTAAATGACTTATTTGGCCCTCTCAAGTTTCTATTTTTTTTTTTTACAGGTTTTACTTATTTATTCATGAGAGACACAAAGAGAGAGGCAGAGACATACGCAGAGGGAGAACCAGGACTCAATCCCCAACCCGGGATCATGACCTGAGCCAAATGCCGATACTCACTTACTCACTAAGCCACCCAGGTGCCCCTCAAATTTCTAAATTTAAATCTCTTTATTCATCTTGCCATTTACTGCCTGCCCTTTGCAGTGAAAGATGATGGGCACTACTAAATTGTGATATCAGATACAGATTGCCTAATGTAGGAGTAGATTACACAATACAAAATAATATTTTTTAATGTCAACAACAAAAAAAGAATTTCTGCTTTTCATAAAAGTGAAGTAATTCATATTCATCAGAACAACTTCCTGGAGATAACAATTATAAACTATGGACAAACTATAATAAATAAATTTCTGAAGGCACTGGGAAGCAACCAAAAGCAGGTTGAAGCTAGAAAAAGAGAATGGTGCTAAATAAGTGCCCCAGAATTTTTACTGCTATTTGCCTTAGGGCAGACACAGCACAGTGCAGAGAGGCCAAAAGTTGGATAGTTCTCTCTTTTTATGGCATAAAAAAATCAAAGGCCAGATTTAGGGGCTACTACAGATACTGGGGCGTGAGGAAGAAATTTTGTGCCATTATCCTTCAATCAAGGATCACTAGGTAGGAGAGCACTTGGTGAATAAAACCTGGTTTATTAACTCAGAAATGAGAACACACACCAAGGGGAGCCTCATAGGTTCTAGCATTGAGGCTTGTGTTATGTTCTTTTGGTGACAGTTCAAGGAGGTAGAATTTTGCTCTAGATTCTATGTTTTTGGGAAGTGGAGTAATTCTACAATTGAGAATCTTAATATTTCTTATCTGGTAACTGTGAAAGAAGCAGCAACCACTTATATGGGAAAGATTAGTCCCATTTTTATGAATTCGATACTTTTCTTTTTGTCTGTTTTTGGACAGGATTATAGAGTGATCTCATTTTTATCTTGACTCATCATGGTCACAGAATGGCCCTGCCTGATGTCTGTATTCTGAGCTTTGTTTTGTTTTAGGTTCAATAGTAGTATATCGTGGCCTACTGTGAGGGCCTGCTAACTCTGAGCAACACAAAGTCCTACCAGTTAGTTTCAGGCTAGATCCCAGTTATCTTTTTCTTTTTCATCTGGAAAGGAGAGAGTTACAGAAGAAAGCAACAAATTCTGCCCAAATATGTGGCTGATTCTTGAGCTATCTATGTCTGGGCAGAGTCCAGGGAGCCTGGTTAAAGCTATAAATACTAAACAGAAATTTCAGCTGCTGTCCATTGTAGACAAGATGAGTTTACATGTGTCTGTTTTTGAACATGTAATATATTTTGAAATTTCAGCAGGATTAACCACCTGCTAAAAAAAAAATAAGTAAACATTTTCAGAAGAACATAACAGAAAGCACAGAAATGTCCAGGATAGAATTAGACATATGAAGAAACCAACCAACAAACAAAAATGTCATTCATACTCAAGAATAAAAGAAATTGATGAGAGTCACCACAGATGGCCCATATGATAGAATTAGCTGGCTGACCATTTTTTTAAAGTGGCTATCATATTATGTTCAAAAGCATAAAGGAAAATAATAATAATCAGTGAACAGCAAATTTCAGTGGAGGAATGGAAATGAACAACAAAGAAAGGAATTCTAGAACTGAAAAATCAATATCTTAAAAAAAAATCACTGGTCAGTTTTTATAGTAAATCAAAGATAAGAAACCAAAAAAGAGGGCACCTGGGTGGCTCAGTGGTGGAGCATCTACCTTCAGCTCTGGGCATGATCCCCGGGTCTTGGAATTGAGTCTTGCATTGGCCTCCCGGCAGGGAGCCCACTTCTCCCTCTCCCTGTGTCTCTGCCTCTCTCTCTCTCTCTCTCTCATGAATAAATAAAATCTTAAAAAGAGAGAGAGAGAGGGACCAAAAAAGAGTAATCTTGAAGTGAGATTAATAGAAATAATCCTTTTTGAAGTAATGAGAAAAAAAAATCAAAGAAATAAACAGGTCCTCTGTGACACATGGAACAATATTAAAAGGTGTAACTCTGGGCAGCCAGAGTGGCTCAGCGGTTTAGCGCCACCTTCGGTCCAGGGCCTGATCCTGGAGACCCGGGACCGAGTCCCATGTCCCGCTCCCTGCATGGAGCCTACTTCTCCATCTTCCTGTGTCTCTGCCTCTCTCTCTCTCTGTGTGTCTCTCATGAATAAATAAATAAGATCTTTTTTTTAAAAAAAAGGCATAACATGTATTTACAGAACTCATAGGAAAAGAAGAAGGAATAGAGCACCAAAAATTTTTCAAATATTTAAATAATGGCCCAAAATTTCCCAAGTTTGATGAGACATAAATTTACATATTCAAGGAGTTCAGAAAACTGCAAGAAGAAATTTTTTTTTAAGAATTCAAAGCACAGTGGAACTGTTGCAATCTCAAAATAAGAGAAAATCTTGAAAGCAACAAGAAAAAATGACACATTATACATAAGAGCATGATGGTACAAATGATGGCTAACTTCTCATCAGAAACAACAGAGGCTAAAAATAAAAGGCTATTGAAAGAAAAGAAAAACTGTCTTCTGAGAATTTTATATCTAGTAAAAATATGCTGCAAGGTTAAAGATGAAATAGAGGCATGCCTGGGTGGCTCAGTCAGTTAAGTATCTGCCTTCAGCCCAAATCATGATCTCAGAATCCTGGGGCTCCCCACTCAGTGAGGAATCTGCCTCTCTCCCCCTCTCCCTCTGCACCTAATCCTACTCTTGCTATCTCTCTTTCTTTCTCAAATATATAAATAAAATCTTTTAAAAAATAAATAAAAGGTAAAATACAGACATTTTCAGATCAACAAAAACTACGTGAAACCATTGCTTATAGTGTGCAGATCCATACAACAAGAAATGGTCAAAGAAGTCCTCTGGCCAAAGAAAATCGATTTTTTTTTTAAGATTTTATTTATTTATTTTGAGAGACACAGAGAGAGGCAGAGACACAGGCAGAGGAGAAGCAGATTCCCTGTGGGGAGCTTATGCAGGACTCCATCTCAGGACCCCAGGATCATGCCCTGAGCAGAAGGTAGATGCTCAACTACTGGGCCACTCAGGCATCCCAAAATTGAAAGTTATCAATAAAATAATTATTGATAATAAAGTCTAAGAAAACAAACTATATTTCAAATGTCCATTGTGCAATACATGGACTTGATGAAAATTTCCATATTAAGTAAAAAATTATTTTGAGCAATGCAGCTTACACTCTTCAGGATCCTTAGAGGTGGGACCCCTGGGTGGCTCAGTGGTTGAGCGCTTGCCTTCAGCCCAGGGCATGATACTAGAGTCCCGGGATCAAGTCCCACATCAGGCTCCGGGCATGGAGCCTGCTTCTCCCCCTGCCTATGTCTCTGTCTCTCTCTCTCTCTGTGTCTCTCATGAATAAATAAATAAAACAAATTTTTTTAAAGGATCCTTAGAAGTTCTAAAACAATGTCAAGTTTAGCAGCAAGTATTAGTTTTAAGGACACTGCTTGTTAGCATTGCTAAATTAAATATTCTTGACACAAATAGGGAGCACACTTGGGCAATCAATATAAAAAGCATGTCTTTTGTGAAATTAATTGGAAAATTAGATTTAAAGTTTAAATATAAATTCTAAATGATTCTAAAATGAATTAAAACAGCTTTCAAACTAACCACTTCTGTTGCCTGTGTCAGCTTTCCTCACTGCATGCACTTTCTTTACAAAAAAAAAAAAAAAAAATTTAAACAAACCAGAGAATGAAGGCAAATATTCTGATATTTCAGGTTGGCTTCCTTTTATACTGGCAGTATCCATTTATACTGGGGTCACTAAGTTATTTGCTTTAATGTTCCTCATTGCTTTAACATACCTTTTTGCATCTTGATTGATGGCCCCTATAATGAAAAATGTATTATGAGGCTCTGCTTTTACATGTGCTGAAATTCAACTTTTGCAGGCCAAGGTAATATCATTTATACTGTGTTCAACATCCTTTTACTTAAGTTAGCAAAGCGTTTGAAGACTGGAGGTTTGAAAATACACTACTCTAAAAGTATAAGAATTTACCAGAGTGGAGGAGACACTAAATGACTCTGAGCTCAAGAATAACCTTCTATAAGTGTGTGTCCAGGGAAGGTCAGTAAACAAATAATCAGAAGTCCTGAATTCTAGTTCTGGCTTCGGTGGTAACTACTAATGACAACTTTGGAAAATCATTTAGTCTCACATCTTTTTGTAAAAACATGTGGTAGGGTATTTCAAATATTCCTTTATTTAAAGAGATAATTTAATGTATGCTATGTTTATAATGGAAAACTTTAATTATTAAATGAAAATGATTTAACTTTTATGCATGTTCTAAGGAGTCTATAAGCTGCAGGTCTTTAATATACATTTCACTAAGGACAAGAAAAGCACTGAGAATATATAATAACAAAAGTCACAATTTGGGGGCTTCTGTGAGCTTCATGACAAGAAGTCTTGTGCATCTACACAACAGATGAATACGTCTGAAGGTCTTATCCATAAACAGTGTAAAGAAATTAGTATGTTGATTTGATAAAATAATTTCAGGCATCAGTTGCTGGTATGTTTGGTGGAACTTGTCATACTTAGCTCTGCCATTAATTTATAAGCTCCATATTATAAAGAACTATAGTTTGATGTCAAATTTTTAAATATAACTGATCTTTGATCCTCCCAATGTACATATTCCCCTACAAGCAAACATCCCAGCTCAACAAACAAGTTTGACCTTAGCAAAAGTCCACAAATTGCATATTGGTTAAAAGTGTGCAGCTTTCTATACTCTAGCTAAAATCTTGTGAACATCACAGGTTTCTGGCTTGTTCTATTATACAGTCACAATTCTACATGGATAACAAATCAAGATATCTGATTAAGTAACCTATATTTTGAGTTTTTAGCTCAAAATATAATTGGTTGACTTACAGAGAGAAGGGTCACGGTCATCAAAGATGATGGACTACATTTCTGATGACATAATTTCTTTCTTATTTTATTATCCAAAATACCATTATTAGTCCATGTCACAATCTTAAGGGTCTTTGAAACGAATGTGATCCACCTGTAAGCATCCCAGGGTTCTAAAGGAAGAGTATGTCCCCAGCAGCCCGGGGGCACTTACACTCAGCTTCAGGCCTGGGAACAACACATTTTCACACAAGATCTGTCGCATGAATGTGCCTCTTAGCCAAAGGAGGGTATGAAAAGCAGAACCCAACTACCCTTGAAGGAAAAGACTGGCAGGATCAGCCAGGAGCTCAGAGCTCCAGCCAGCCAAGTGGGAATCCAAACCTGGGATCCATTTATACATGCGTAAACTACATGCACTACAATTATTATAAAGAATAAAGTCCTCCTATCAACGTAAAAGTAAACTCACACCTCAGCCTAGTAATGTCAATGATACGGATTCACAATCACACACTATAAGCAACTATTCACTCTGTCATTAACTCATATAATATTTTTCAGGGTTTTTTTTTTTTTTTCTCTCCTGAGGCAACTGGGAAGATAGGAGCAGCTGCAACATCAGCACTTGTGTTTTGCCAGTTGTTCAGAGAATAGACCAATTAGTGGGAATGTGTAGTAATACATGCATTTGGCAGCCATGTTTGTACAAAATGAGGGTAATATTTAAAATAAGACACTTTTAATGGAACATGATGGCACCTGAGAGTATTGTGGAAAAATCTGATATAAGATACTTCTAAACAGTTAACTACACAGTACTAATCCGAAACTCTTCAATCCTGCTGAGATCTTTAATCTGCTGACCCCACCCAGACTTCAATCCATGACCTCCTCTCAGGAACTCATTCCCTACCCAATTTAAATCTCCCCCTTTTTTTTTAATCCCTCCTTTATCATTGTAGTCACTTTAGTGCACTCACCTTGACCCTCTTGTTTCTTGTTTCATCATACACACAACCTTAATTAAATAAAAGGCGAATTGTCTCCATGTCTTACCCAAACTGCTTAATGTGACTAGTGAAAAATTACCAATTTCAAGTCAACTCTTGATGCGACTCATCAATCTTTTTTTTTCACCATTTTATATTTCTCTGGGCCACTCCTTTCCCATTCCCCTAGACTTGTGGACTTCTCATTTCTCAAAATCTCTGATACCTCCTGTGTTATATAAGCTTGCTTCCTTTTTCACTGAAAAATTTGCTGCAATCAGAAGAAGACATTTACAAGTTCCCAACCCCAGATCTCCCCACCTAAATACCTCTTTGCCTACAAGTGGTTTTTTTTTTCCTTTCTCATACTCATATCCTTAGATAATCCCATTAGACACATGGATTTGAACACTACATATTAGCAGTTGACTCCCAAATGTGCACTTGGACCATGGACCTCACTACCGAATTCCAGAATTATATACCCAGCTATTTGACTGATTCTCTTAGATAACAAGTAAGCCTCTCAAACCTAGTATGTTTCAAACAAAGGTCGCTATATTTTTCTACTTTCTCACTTCCATCAGGATTTGAGTCAAAATCATCTTCTTAGTTTTATCTCCCTTGGCTTCCCTTCCAAAATTTTATTTTTCCCATTCCCCTGACTCAGGACATTTAATGTTCCTCTTCCCTAAGGTATATATATTTTCCTCTCAGTAATTATTGCTATCTAACAAATTATAAATTTTACTAGTTATCTTTTGTATTGTCTCCCTCATGAAAAGCAGGATATTTTTCTGTTTTGTTTATTGCTGTAACACAAGCACCTGGAACAGTGCCTGGCATATATAATAGGCATTCAATAATATTTGCAGTATGAATAAATGGGATATGCTAGAAATACAGTACACAGTTTCCATTAAAAAAGTCAAAGTCTTATGTGCATAAGATTTAGTGTACTTAAAATTATTCTATTTTTCTAGACTTTGATTACTCTCCACACCATGTTTGCATGTATTTGCATTGAGAACAATGATGTACACCAAAGTTCTTTCCATATTATAAACTACATACATGCATCAATACATGCACATTCGTGTGAAAATAAATTAATGGTGTCATGACTGTGGAGCTTGTCATAAGAAGCCCATTTGTCACAAAAGGACTTCATTGTCCTCATTCTCTGTGTTGTCCTGTGTTGAATGTGCCACCATTTTCTGGGCAAATAGTGCTCTTTCTGAATCTTAGCCAAAATACTTTCTACTGTTTGAAGTACTCTTTCTTTTTTCTACAACTGAAAGAGTGATTTTCATTGTTCAAGATCTTTAAAAATCTTTTTTTTTTTTTAATATCTATTTGAGAGAGAGAGAGCGGGGGAGTTGGCAGAGAGAGAGGGAGAGAAGCAGACTCCCAGCTGAGCAGGGAGCCTGACATGGGACTCCATCTCAGGACCTTGAGATTGTGACCTGAGCGGAAGTCAGATGTTTAACGACTGAGCCACCCCAGTAAGATCATTGTTCATCTTACTCAGATTTCCCTACACATCTGTAAAGTCGTAAGTTACACCAGGTAGAATGATTTATTTTTTCCTTTTTGTTCCTATGGCTATGGTAGTTAACCTGTCACACTTAGATCACTTGTTTACGTGTCTGTCTCCCACAGTAAATTATGAGCTTCTCTCAAAAGCTCAGATATCTCCGTATCTTCAGCATTTAACTGATGTCTGGCACATAGTAGATACTGAGTATTTGCTTCAGGCAATCATCAATCCATAGAAGGCTAGTACAACCCTATTTACGAAAATATATTTTTGGGGAATTTCATTGTTAAAATGAAATTTTTAAAAGAATCAACTTAAAAAAAATAACACAATATGCTTCTCTATATTTAGCAATTACCAAGTCTACCAGAGTCAGCAATGATAAAAATAATAAACTCTAAATATTTTATTAGATTTCAAATGTGAAATTTGGCTTACTTAATATGATCTGCATAAAACATAAAGATAAATGAATTGCTTTATTTTGTAATTACAAATTTATTTCTAAGTTAAGACACACAGCACTAAAATGATTAAATTTCACTTAACACCAAGAACCAGTGAAAATTAATAAAGTCACAAGTAGATACATTTTTTTCAGGCATGGTTGGTACATGATTTGTATTAGATCTTTCAAGTTTGTGAAACCAAATAAAGAACTTCAGAGTGTTAATTAGGAGTTCTTAATTTTCTCTCTAGTTGTGAATGTTAAAATGGCCAATTTAATGTGGCAATGTTCATTTCAGTATGAGTTTAAATATTACATTGTGATAAATTCGTTAGTTGTAAGAAATAATGATACTAATATGAAGTTGTGATAAAAATTGTTAATTTAGCAAAACACCTATTATTTCCTTTCATATTGCTATGTTAAAATAATATGAAGATTGACAATGGTTGAGTATCTTAATGTGTAAGTTTATGTGTGAGATTTTTATCACACACTTTCCTTCTTTTCTGAGATAGACTTTTTTTTCAAGTTAGGTCTTGAAGAAAATAAAAGAGATTTCATTGAACAATATATCTGTAAACATTTGCTTTTTATAAAACTGTATATATATTTTTTGTTATGTAATATTTTAAAAACGACATTGCCAACTGGAATGTAATAATGGTGTAGAAGTTCCAGTATTAAAATTTCCACTGAGGGGAGGTGGGCAGGGGGTGGGGGTGACTGGGTGACAAGCACTGAGGTGGGCACTTGATGGGATGAGCACTGGGTGTTATTCTATATGTTGGCAAATTGAACACCAATAAAAAATAAATTTATAAAAAGATAAATAAAATAATAAAATAAAATACAATAAAATACAATAAATAATAAAATAAAATAAAATAAAATAAAATTTCCACGGAGATTAAGAAAGAACCATCATGTAATGGCAGTTCTTAGAATTAGAAGCCTGCAAATGTGGTTTAATTCTTTTGCTCCACAATAAATTCCTTCTCTATCTTACTAATGAGATGCCTACTTTCCTTAGTAAATTCAGACACTAATTTTCCTTGACAATCTTATTGGGGTATGGACTACATTTTATTTATTAGAAGAAGGAAAATGATACCAGGAGTATGAGTTTCTTTTTTTGCTTTGTATCTCCAGAGGCATTTTATTCCATATGTAAGTGTGTGTGAGAGAGAAGTGTTAGTTTATCCTCTTGAAATCAGGTAGCAGGAAGTCAAACCAATTATCCTGAGTGCTCACTTCCAAGAGGTCCTGAGGCAAACACAAGGGGGGCAATAAGAGAGATTACATCTCTACTTTCACCAAGGATCCACAAGGAAACTGAGGTCAGACAATGCTAGCTAGAGTCCCTGTTTACTTCTTGAATGCCTACTATGTGCCAAGCATGCTACAGGAGATAATTTCTCATCCTCTTTCCTAATGTCAAAACAACCTTGCCAAGAAGTATTATAATTTCCATTTTACAGAAGAGGAAAATGAGGTCAAAAAGCCTAAGGAATCTGTCCACCTTTATATAGCTAATATGTGCCCGAGGCCAGACTCAATTCTAGTTTCTCCTGCTACACCTCTTTGCTCCCCAGTGTACATAATAGAAATGGGTTTGGAAAGAAGAAGGATATTAGCTTCTAGTAAGGTTCATTTCCTTCTCTTTCCCAGGACGTGTAGAGATAGGCAACTTCGAGGGAGAATTGCTTTCACACTATAGCTTGAGAAAAGAAATAACTTTTCATATTCACAATTTGTCTCCAAGTTACTAGCCCAGCTGCAGGCTTCAAAATTGACTAAAGCTTCATAAAAGGGTTCGCTGTGATAGTTCTTCTCAAAGGTTAGTGCAGATTTAAACCATTTGGGGTCTTGGTAAAATGTGCAGATTCTGATTCTGTGGGTTGGGTTGGGATTCGGCTTTCTAACAAGGTCCCAAATGATGCTGATGTAGCTGGTCTATGGACCATCTCAGAGCAGCAAAGCTCTACAAAAAGGTAAGACATCTCTCCTTTGTCTCCCCATTTCAACAGTGGATGAATATAAAGGACCACAGATGGAGAGGTCTCCACATCATTTTGGACAAGAAAACTAACACGAATCAGGGATCCTATCCATAGTTAATTTTTCATGCAACAAATCATTTAGCCCAATTTCCTTTAATTCTTACTTTTGTTGCTCACATTTGACTATTAAACTTCACAGTTTCTTAGAGAAAATATGTAGTGATTTTTTATTATGATTAACATTTATTTTCAGCTTTCATAAAACTGAGACTATAAAGGCATTTGAGTTTTTAAATTTTTTTTGCACTTAAAATTTTTAATGTTTTTTTTCAGAACATTTGGTTTTTTAAATGGAGATTTTGAACCATTTAATTTCAGAAACACACAATACACTCTTCCTTTCACGATACGGACAAGAGGAGGATCAGTTTTTTTCAAGTTATAACTAACATATATATTATTTATGTGTTATGTCCTCTAGTAGGGAATGGACAGAGGAAGATAATCAAAAAACCAACTCTGTTTTGAAAAAGTATATTCCAGTAGGAGAAACAGAATTGTAAATAGAAAAGCAGAATGTGTGTGTGTGTGTGTGTGTGTGTGTGTGTGTGTGTGTGGTTATGGAGAACAACAGACTTCTCCTAGTATCTGCAGAGTAGTGATCAAAGAATGTTTCACCAAAGACTTATAACTAGCTCTCACTTGAAGAACATTCCAGACAATGGGGGAAAATATGTAGATCCTCATAGGCATAAAATAACATTGTATTGTTTAGTATATGTGGCTCTAATGGTTACTGAGTAGTTATGAGAAAAATCAAGACTTCTATGATAGATATTAATTCAGGCAAACCCAGAAATAGAGAACTCTATAGGCTGGAGAGAAGGAAGCATGGGAAATGAACAGTTGATAACTTCATAAAAGGTCTGCCAATCACCAGTTATAGTTAAATGTGTCTTTCAGGTTTGGGGGATATGAACTATTAATAGTCATAGTAATAGTTTAATACCATAGTAATAGTTTAATTGTTTTGTGCCCTGACTTAGATAAATGGAACTAGTCATGGATTTTCTTAAACTCTAATGCACCGATAATAAAGACTTAAGATTTCTAGGATAGCAATTGCATATCTGCATATTAGGAAATAAAAGTTGCCTGGTTATCTCACTCAGTTAAGTGACCCCTTTTAGCTCAGGTCATGATCTTAGGGTCCTGGGGATTGAGCTCTATGTCAGGCTCCCTGCTCATCAGGGAGTCTGCTGCTTCCTCTCCCTCTGCTCCTCTCTCCTGCTTGTTCTCTCTTGCTCTTTCTCTCACTCTCAAATAAATAAAATAAAGTAAAAAGTTACCAGATGCAGCACCATATGAAGACTTTCATGCATAATGGGAATGAGTTATCAAAACCTTGTGATCCACACAGAGCAGAATTTCATATACTACTAACCAATCTCAACCTTTTTAAGTTTTTCTCTTTAGAAAAAAAAAGTGAAAGATTTTATTTCTTGAAATGTCTCTTGAGCCCAGCATATATTGAAAGAGTAACGCACATAGGTGTAAGGAAAGGGCTGTCTATGGTATCTCAAAGGGATGATTTATATTCTTTCATCCTTCCTTTTATAACAGTGAGGGTCCCTAAAGGATGTGTGTCACAGCATTTGCTGGCAGGGGCTCATTAGAGGGACCCCACTCTTTAAGCAGGTATGTACCCTAGATACCCTAAAGTATCTTCATCTAACAAGAAAAGTCAAAAAAATAAACCTACTAATTTTTCATAGGATATAACAATTCCTGGATCTAGCCTAAAACCCAACCATTAAATGGACACTGTTTATATCAGTAACTTCATGAGAAGGCTAATTATAGGATACCTGTCCTACCTATGAAATCACTTAAATTCTCTCATTATTTATATATATATATATATGCAGCTTGATATTTTTTAGCTTCTTAGCTATATTCATTTTTTGTAGGATTTTCCACAGGGAACCTTCAAACTGGACAAAGAGATGAAACAGGTTTCTACTACTAAGAACAGACTCGAAAGTGATTCTTACTCAGTTCTGTGGTTTAAGTTCAATAGAAGATCAGAGGAAGGGAATGTTTCCTCCTCTTCATGGGCTGGTATGAATGTAAGGTTTCTACAAGGTGTTAGGCTGCAATAAAATGGAAGCAATACTAAACTGTACTATATATCATTAAAATGATGATGTATTTATAGAACATGAACCACAAGAGAGCTATACTGAGCACTTTCAATAAACCTCAATTAAAGTGATCAATATCGCTAAAAGAATCTTTAAAAGCACCTCTGACAGAAAACTTCTTTGAGATTAGTTTTAAATGCTGAGATAAACAAACTACTTCAAGGCATAATGGGAAGTAAATTCCAAAGTGAAAGTCCTAACTCTCAGGATCTCAAGGTTATGGCTTGAATGAATGAATGAAGGTTTGATGAATTCTTTAAAAAACAAACAACAATGATATTTTTGCTTTTTATACTTGGGAAAATAAACATAAATAGTATCCTTCATAAAGATTTTAACATCAAAAACCTCCCAAGACACAAGAGTCCAGGGCCAGATGGCTTCCCAGGAGAATTTTATCAAACGTTTAAAGAAGAAATCATACTTATTCTCTTAAAGCTGTTTGGAAATATAGAAAGAGATGGAGTACTTCCAAATTCGTTCTATGAAGCCAGCATCACCTTAATTCCAAAGCCAGACAAAGACCCTGCCAAAAAGGAGAATTACAGACCAATATCCCTGATGAACATGGATGCAAAAATTCTCAACAAGATACTGGCCAATAGGATCCAACAGTACATTAAGAAAATTATTCACCATGACCAAGTAGGATTTATCCCTGGGACACAAGGCTGGTTCAACACCCGTAAAACAATCAATGTGATTCATCATATCAGCAAGAGAAAAACCAAGAACCATATGATCCTCTCATTGGATGCAGAGAAAGCATTTGACAAAATACAGCATCCATTCCTGATCAAAACTCTTCAGAGTGTAGGGATAGAGGGAACATTCCTCGACATCTTAAAAGCCATCTATGAAAAGCCCACAGCAAATATCATTCTCAATGGGGAAGCACTGGGAGCCTTTCCCCTAAGATCAGGAACAAGACAGGGATGTCCACTCTCACCACTGCTATTCAACATAGTACTGGAAGTCCTAGCCTCAGCAATCAGACAACAAAAAGACATTAAAGGCAAATTGGCAAAGAAGAAGTCAAACTCTCCCTCTTCGCCGATGACATGATACTCTACATAGAAAACCCAAAAGTCTCCACCCCAAGATTGCTAGAACTCATACAGCAATTCGGTAGCGTGGCAGGATACAAAATCAATGCCCAGAAGTCGGTGGCATTTCTATACACTAACAATGAGACTGAAGAAAGAGAAATTAAGGAGTCAATCCCATTTACAATTGCACCCAAAAGCATAAGATACCTAGGAATAAACCTAACCAAAGAGGTAAAGGATCTATACCCTCAAAACTATAGAACACTTCTGAAAGAAATTGAGGAAGACACAAAGAGATGGAAAAATATTCCATGCTCATGGATTGGCAGAATTAATATTGTGAAAATGTCAATGTTACCCAGGGCAATATACACGTTTAATGCAATCCCTATCAAAATACCATGGACTTTCTTCAGAGAGTTAGAACAAATTATTTTAAGATTTGTGTGGAATCAGAAAAGACCCCGAATAGCCAGGGGAATTTTAAAAAAGAAAACCATATCTGGGGGCATCACAATGCCAGATTTCAGGTTGTACTACAAAGCTGTGGTCATCAAGACAGTGTGGTACTGGCACAAAAACAGACACATAGATCAGTGGAACAGAATAGAGAATCCAGAAGTGGACCCTGAACTTTATGGGCAACTAATATTCGATAAAGGAGGAAAGACTATCCATTGGAAGAAAGACAGTCTCTTCAATAAATGGTGCTGGGAAAATTGGACATCCACATGCAGAAGAATGAAACTAGACCACTCTCTTTCACCATACACAAAGATAAACTCAAAATGGATGAAAGATCTAAATGTGAGACAAGATTCCATCAAAATCCTAGAGAAGAACACAGGCAACACCCTTTTTGAACTCGGCCATAGTAACTTCTTGCAAGATACATCCACGAAGGCAAAAGAAACAAAAGCAAAAATGAACTATTGGGACTTCATCAAGATAAGAAGCTTTTGCACAGCAAAGGATACAGTCAACAAAACTCAAAGACAACCTACAGAATGGGAGAAGATATTTGCAAATGACATATCAGATAAAGGGCTAGTTTCCAAGATCTATAAAGAACTTCTTAAACTCAACACCAAAGAAACAAACAATCCAATCATGAAATGGGCAAAAGACATGAACAGAAATCTCACAGAGGAAGACATAGACATGGCCAACATGCATATGAGAAAATGCTCTGCATCACTTGCCATCAGGGAAATACAAATCAAAACCACAATGAGATACCACCTCACACCAGTGAGAATGGGGAAAATTAACAAGGCAGGAAACAACAAATGTTGGAGAGGATGCGGAGAAAAGGGAACCCTCTTACACTGTTGGTGGGAATGTGAACTGGTGCAGCCACTCTGGAAAACTGTGTGGAGGTTCCTCAAACAGTTAAAAATATACCTGCCCTACGACCCAGCAATTGCACTGTTGGGGATTTACCCCAAAGACACAAATGCAATGAAACGCCGGGACACCTGCACCCCGATGTTTATAGCAGCAATGGCCACGATAGCCAAACTGTGGAAGGAGCCTCGGTGTCCAACGAAAGATGAATGGATAAAGAAGATGTGGTTTATGTATACAATGGAATATTACTCAGCTATTAGAAATGACAAATACCCACCGTTTGCTTCAACGTGGATGGAACTGGAGGGTATTATGCTGAGTGAAGTAAGCCAGTCGGAGAAGGACAAACATTATATGTTCTCATTCATTTGGGGAATATAAATAATAGTGAAAGGGAAAATAAGGGAAGGGAGAAGAAATGTGTGGGAAATATCAGAAAGGGAGACAGAACGTAAAGACTGCTAACTCTGGGAAACGAACTAGGGGTGGTAGAAGGGGAGGAGGGCGGGGGGTGGGAGTGAATGGGTGACGGGCACTGGGTGTTATTCTGTATGTTAGTAAAAGAAAAAAAAAGAATTTAAATAAAAATATTTTTAAAAAGAAAAAAATAAATAAATAAAAAAAATAAACATTCTCACATACAAAAAAAAAAAAAAAGATTTTAACAAACCTTGCACTAAATCCTTTTGAACATTTCATCCATGTTTTTCTTAAGATGTTATTTTTTTTCTTATCCGTGATGAGATATTTTAGATTACCTATCAGTCATGGTCTACTTGAAGTCCTACTTCTACAATTCTTCCTTTATGCTCCAGTGTTATTAAAATTTGCACAAATACAGTTCTTGATTACAGATTTACAGCAGTTGCCAATTGTTTCTGGTAAGTCTTAGCTCTACAACTGAAAAGTAAGCTCCCTAAAGGCAAGCTTCCTACTATACTCCACCATACAATACCTTATATTAATAAGCAGAGCCTAATCAGTACAGCGACAGCTCTGTTTAAAATGCAAATACTATTGGAAGAGTTTATACCTTAGGTGACATTTCAGGGCTCACAAGCTTATTAGCAGCTGAGTTAGCAAGCTATAGCCACTGTCAAATGAGACCAAGAAGGTCCTGGATGCAAAGAACTAAGGAAGGTAAGAGTAGAAGAAAATAGATTCAGAAAAAAGAGATGCTTTAGAGGGAGAAATAGGGAAGAATAGACAAAGCACAATTTTGCCTACGACTGGCTCTATGAACACTTTGATGTAGATAGTAAAGTTTCTTCTGAAATATCCCACCCAAGAGCAGGCACCTAAGTGTTCTTTCTCAGATGGAAAATCCTGACAGAAGGGAGACCCTGGGAATATTCTGGTACAGTTCACATAGCAGGTGCCCAAACTAGCTAACCCAATTAGGAGAGTTGTTGGTTGAGCCAAAGCCAGATACTCTATGTCTTTCCACTAGTATTGGTGCATTAGTTCATTTATTTAGTCAATCAATCATTTAATGAATGTTTAATGTACACTTCATATGGGTTAACATGACTTGAGGGCCTAGGGATTCTATTGTGAGCAAAATGAACTTTAGAAGGTCCTGCCTCCTGGCTGACACATTAATCAAATAATAACACTACTGTAAACCTAGCCATTTAAAAAAAAAAACAAAACTGGTCAGTATATTAAAGAAAAGCCCTGAGCACATTTGGCAGAGAGAATCACTTTAATGGAGGAGCAAGTGAAAAAGGACAGAAGAGTGTTCTGGTATGTGCTAAGGCCCTGTGATGGAAGGAAACAGGAAACTTTCTGGAAAGAGGCCTTTATTTTTAATTTTTTTTATTACTTTTTTAAAGTAGGCTCTACACCCAACATGGGGCTTGAACTCATAACCCTGAAATCAAGAGTCATATGATCTACCAACTGAGCCAGCCAGGTGCCCCCAAAAACATGAAGCTTTCTAAGAACTAAAAGACTATTCTTAAAAATTGTACGAATACAAGATCAAGAATCCTTCAACACTTGGGACAGCCATTCCTTAGCGTGCATTTGGGCTTTTGTGGTCCTCTGAGTAAAAGGACCCAAACAGCTCAGTTCTCTACTGCGGGAGAGAAGGCCCGCAACCTCTTCTGCTTTTCTCACTGGGTAAGGGGTTTGTGCCTTTGAGGGTGCTGCTTGGCAAGACACCTGATACTATGAGTGTCTTCCATCCAGAGTCACCTGAAATCTGTGGTAGGTAGAGAAAAGTCATAGAAATTTCAGGCTGAGAGGATGTTAAAAATATCTGAACTGCTTGTAGGATTGGTCAATGTCAGAGATGATCTTAGAGCAAAGTGATTGCTTTTTATTTAATGGATTATTCTCCTGGCCCTGCTCCCAGGGAGAAGAGAAAGGTGAGCAAGCTGAACAGCTGGCTCTGGAATTTCAGCTGGGGTCCTATTAATATGGGAACTTCCTGACCTGCAATGCTTCAATTAGAGTCATCAATTAAGCTTGCTTCTGCTCCTCCATTGGCTGACTGCCTGGAAATGAGCCTCCTATTTCATAATACACGTCATTGTTAGTTTCCTTAAAGACTCTAAAGTTTGATTTGCTTTACAGATTTAAAGGAGAAAAAAGCTATTCTGACAATGCTGTTTCAAAGTAAATATTAAAATATCAAACACCTTGATTAGGACGTTTTTTTCTTTTATCATTATCACTTTCATTGGATTAGATATATTCTTTGTGTAATTTGGGAGACCCAGCAGGGGATCTATGAGAGGAAACAGAAAAAATGCACTGTTCCTGGGAAATATACAATTTGACAAAGATATTATTTGACAGAAAGTTGTCTTTGTGATGAGCACCAGGAAAAGAACTAACCTCCATACAGTATATTTAGTATATTTTAGAGGCCTTAATATGCTTGAGATACACAGTATCTGCTTTAACCTCTGCTATCTGTGAATCATTTGGACTGATAGTTCACATCATAATAATGTTCTGACTTTTCTCTTTAGGGTATTACCTAATACCCTACAGAAAATAGTCAAATACAGTCAAATAGCAGTCAGATAGCAATACACTTTTACTTATTTATTTTTCCAATTTCATGAAACATCTGCTCTTTTCAGAGTATGTAATTCAGGTCTTAGAAGTGAGACTGCCACATGCTAGTATGAGCTAGAGTAAAAGTTGAAGATATAACAGAGTTGGAAGAGAAATGTACCTGAAATTGAACAGAAAATTAAAGCATTTTGAACTCAGAGGCTCGTACCGTGTCTGTACTTATTCAGTGGCATGTTGCCATCTAATAAGACTTTTAAAAATTGAAAATGGAATTCGGGGTAATAGAGTTCTAAAAGTAACAGAGAAAATGAGAAAATTGAGTCAGAATGGAGGCCATTACTACTTAAGATATTTTCAGAAAGTTAGAAGTTTTGTGTTCAAAAACAATTGAAGAATAATTCAGTGAGAGTAAAATATCTTTTTTCTGAGACTTAATTGTTTTACCGCAACTTTTCCTTTCTATGCCACAGGTACCATATGAACAACTAATTTTACTCCTAGGAAATTTCCTATTTTCCAAACTTGAAGTTATTCGAATTTAGGCATACTGAAGTTTATTTCAACATGTGGATTTTTCTTTTTCAGCTCTCATTAAGAACTTACTGCTATCCTGAGGGTCACTCAGGCATCACATGCACCTCATTACAAAAATTTCATATTAGTCCTAGATTTTCTTGGTTCTCCCTTGATGGCTACTGCTCTGTGAACTGCTTCTATATTAAAGCTATTTTGCCGCTTTTAAAACAAAATTCCATTGGTGGAAAGTTCCTGCGGTGCATGATTCTTTTTGTATGCTATTCTTTTGTGTGTCACATATTATCTGGTTTAAATATCAGTGCCATCCAGCTTCTAAAACAGCTGGTGAGCTATGCCCTTAGTTTTATAAACATGGTCCTCCCATTCTAGACATCTGAAATTTCTCTGGGTAAAATGTCCTCACCTGTAGTCATTAACAATATTTAAGAGAGACCCTGCTAGTCTTCTCATGAATGTTGGGATCCATGTTTTCATTGTATTATCTATTGTTTCATTCATTGTTCAATTACAATTGCATCATTTTCCCTAAAGCACACTACGTACCATAGTTAATTGTCTACACGTATAAAAGCAGTAATCAGATCTGCATGCGGTGTTAAAAGTTTCACTTCTGTTGTCCTACTAAAGAGGCAAATCCCATTGCCTCTGTAAACTCTTAGTTTCATCAAAATAATTCCAAACAGACCCCAACAAGAAAACCTGTGTTATAACTCCTGTCCTATGTAAAAGTGTCCAAGATGCAAACCTTTAAGAGATAACCTTCAATGGTACAAGTGGTGTAATATCTAAAGCACTTCTGGAGCTGTTTCCATAATGCAGTTAAAATCATTGTACGAGTAGTCTTACTTGTTATAACATAGAGGTGACTTCATGCCATTTTTCAGGAAGCCTGGAAATTTTTTCAAATTCCTATAGTTAGGGAACTATCATACAATTTAAAGAGTTATTGTTTCTGCACCGAGCGCACACTATTGTATTATTTTGCATTCTCGTGTTGTCCTCTCTCGTGGATGGATAGTGCTGTACTTCTTCCCTAAAATATGAAGAGCCCACCCCCTCCCTCCTGAACTCACTCCACACTCATACAATCATCTTAGAATGTTGTATAATAGAGAACAGCCAATCTCACCCCCACGCCCCCCCCCACACACACACACCCGCCGCCCCAAACAACACATTCTCTTAACCAGAGTCTCAAACACTCAGCTCTCTCTGCTAAAGCGCATCCTGCCTCTGCTGGTTGGAGTTTTCACAAACCCAAGCCTAAATAAAGGAGCAGTGTAGCTGCTGTAGCACCTCCACTCCCTGCTCAGCACAGGAATTCCTTAATAAGCACATGAGTCCTACAGGACAGTAGTGCATTACCTCCCTGCCTTCTAACTCTGGGACACGATCCTTGTCCCAGTACAACGAGTCACAATTCAAAAATAGGGGGTGGGGGGAGGGTAAGATAGAAGAGGGCAGCTTTATTTTTTCAGAGATGGATGATGGGCAAGCATCCCTATGTTTTTCACCTGTCACTTTCCATGCGGAGAGTCCAGACGCAAAGTGTCACACATGCGTGCGTCTGTCCCCGGAGAAATCGTTTACTAGCCCACTGGACAACAACCCAAAGTGCTTTATATCGTGTCCAAAGAAATGTAATCTGCGCTTTTGAAAATGGAAACGCGATGGCCAGGAACATCTCTTCTCTTCGGCTGGCCTTGCTGGGTAGTTTGTACTTGAAGTAAACCGGTCCCCACCCACACCCCAGTCAACCGCAGATCCAAAAAGGCAGGGGAGCTGAACGCCACCGGCAGCCTACCCGTCCCCTCCGGGGAGAGCACCGCGGGAGCACCTCGGGTTGGAGGAGGGCTCGGCAACCCGAAGGGACCATCTCCTCAGCACTGGGAGGAGAGACATGGAGCCATTTTTCACTAGGTTCACAAGCAAACGTCAGCTCACAGCTGCTAGTGCACCGCCGGAGCGCATCTTAATGTGGCCCAGAGGGACCCGGCCAGTCACCCTCACGGAACCTGTTCTTAGAGAGCCCAGCACAGATCTGACGCCCTCCGCCTTGAGCATCTCCCTGATGTAGTCTCTGCCAAGTGCACAGCACAGACCTGCATCCAATTCAAAACTAAATGCCTCTCCCCCATTTCCTCTTAAAATCATGTGAATCAGACACTTCTGAGCTAATAGTTAAAAAAAAAAAAAAAAAAAAAAGAAGAAAGAAGAAGAGGAAGAAAAACCCACCTCTCCCCACTCCCCAGCCTCCTCCAGCTTCTTGACTAATACCTCTGGGCAGTTCACTTCAGAATGGAGCAGATTCCTGAGTGCACAATGGCAAACTGGCAGACAAGTCCCCTGTCACAGAAAGCACAGGCGACGCTTTCTTTGTAAAAAAAAAAAAAAAAACAAAAACCCCCCCCACACACACAGGAAAATACAGAGGCTGGAACAAAAGACAGGGTCCCCGCACAGCGAGACGAGGCATCGCGCGCCCGTCTTGCGCGCGCCTCCGCCCGATCGTCGGAGCGGCCTCGGCATCCGCCGGCGACGACCCCGCGTCCTCCCCGGGCGGGCGGGCTCCGGCTCGGGGGGCAGAGGCCGCGCCGCGGGCAGCCTGGGGCGGGCGCCCCGGGGGTCGGGGCCATTTCAAACTTAGCTATTTGGTCTCAATTAGGTGGAAAATGGAGATAAGGCGGGCGCAGCCCGAGGTCTCGGGGCGCCGTGGCAGGCCGGGGAGCGCCGGCTCAGCAGGTCCCGGGCGCCCGGCCGAGCCCCGCAGCCCCGGGGCCGAGCCGCAGCCCCCCGCGCAGCCCCCCGCCCGGACCCCGGCCCCGGCCCCGGCCCCGGCCCGACCCGACCCGCGGCGCCGAACAAAAGCCCCAGCCTGGCGGGCGGCCCCGCGGGGGGCGCGGCAAGTTGGGGCTCGCTCACCTGGAGCCGGGCGCCCGCGAGGCCCGGGGCCCGCTCGTCCCGCCGCACCTGGCCATGCTCCTCGCTCCGGCTCGCCGCGGACCACCTGTGCCGGCGCGCCCCGTCCTCCCGTCGGCGGCCCCGGGCGCGAGCAGAGCAGCCGCGGCCCGGCCTCCGCGCCCCCCGCACGCGCCCCGGGCTCTGCCTCGTCGAGCCGCGCGCAGCCACCGAACCGCCGCGGACGCTTTTGTTTTCCCTCCTCTCGCAGACGAGGCGCGCGGCGCTCGGCCCGCCCGCCGCAGCCCCCACCTGCAGCCTCCGCGCCGCCCGCCCCGCCGGGGGCCTGCCCATCGCCCCGCGCACCCCGCCCGCCGCGGGCGCCGGCCGCTCGCTCCGGGGCTCCCCCGCTCGGGAGGGGGCGGCCCTCGGCGCGGTCAGGTGACCCCCGGCGGGGCGCGGGGCGCGGGGCGCGGGGCGCGGGGGGCGCGGGTAGTACACGCGCGGGCACAGTCACGGCACCACGCGGCGAGGGCGCCCGAGCTCCTGCACGCGAAGGCACTCGGGGCCCCCTGTTCGCCCCGGAGAGAAGCTAACACAGGACCACGAGGTGTAATCAAAGTTCTCGGTGTGGATCCCGAGGCCGCTCACTTTCGGAACCGCCCGACTGAACATTGCCTGTAGACCTGGGAGCATCACTTTCTTTTTCCTCCAAGGGTCAAAGAATCCGTCGTTGCGCGGTCTACGCGCCTCTTCTGACCCGCCTTTTCTTGGACATTTGGTTCAACTTATCCCAAAGTTAAGGACCAGCAAAGGCCAAATCAGAAGAAGAGGAGGAAGGAGGAGGAGGAGGAGGAGGAGGAGGGACAGGAGCAGGAGGAGAGAAGACAAACAAGTGACAGGAAACCAGAGTATAAAGCAGGAGACAAGTCAATGGTTTCCTATTGTAGAATTAGATTTAATAATGAGTAATTTTTTTTTTGCTCTTAGGCAAATTACTTTTCCTTTCTTTTTTAAGATTTTATTTATTCATTCTTGAGAGACGGGCACAAACACAGGCAGAGAGAGAAGCAGGCTCCCTGCAGGGAGCCCGACGTGGGACTCGAACCCGGGACCGCAGGATCGCGCCCTGGGCTGAAGGCGGCGCTAAACCCCGAAGCCACCCGGGCTGCCCTAACTTTTCCTTCCTCCGCTTCAGCGTCGCTGTCTAAAAATGGAAAATCGGGGTATTACGCAGCATCTCCCCTCCCCGCCCATGAAGCGAGCCTGGCAGAGAAGGGTGTCCAGGTAGCTACACCCCACCCAGGGCACCAGGTACAGAAGCACCTGGGAACACTTGTGTTGACCTTGTACAGTCTTGAACATAAATTCATAGTCGAGTGAATATGCCACCACCTCGTCCCCCAGGTCCAAAGTTTCTGAGAGCCAGGACACAGCATCTCTTTTATCTCTGCCATTAAATAGGAATGCAATGCGTCCTGCTCTTAGAAACACTGCAGAGAAAAAAAAAAAAAAGGGTAATCTCCACAAACTATTTTGACAACTGAAGGTAAAAACTATACTTTATGAAGCTAAATGAGAAGTCATTAGAAGGAGATCAACAAGTTTGGTGATGAGAACGAGTATCAGAAGAAGAATCTCTGGTGCGGCCTTTGGTGTTTCATTCGTGGATTCTTAATTTCAAGAACACGGTGACATGGGTGCCTCCACAAAAGAGGAGAGCTGACACGGAAGCACATTTATTCCCTGCCTCAAAAGATAACGTTTCAAACTCTTACACAAACAGCCTCTCGTTCTCTTGAGAGTGATGTCAGGAGAGTGCTGCATTTACTGCTGGGACCAGGCACTCCAGCTGAAATACACCCAGGCCCCTCCATAAACACCACTCAGGGGTAGACATGGAATGAGTAACAGCTATTCACTGTTCTCGCTTGTCTTGTATTTTAAAAGCTTTACCTTGCATGGAAAAGATCCTATTTAAGCTTTTAAAATAAATTATATGCTAACTGGCTGCAAATTTAGCTTTAGTGTGTGCTACAAAAATTGGCACCAAAACATTAGACAATAAAAAAAGATCTTTCCTCAGAAAAGTAAGTTGGCTTAGGCAAATTTAGGAAGACCTAAAATTTTGTAGGGTAAAAACATAAAGGATTTCATTTTACAGACTCTGCTAAGCAAACTGGTTGTTCTTTAACCTTTATTTTTCCTTTCTAGCATTGGATGTCTTCATTTTGCATTTCCTTTTTTTTCCCTTCTCCACCTCTCACCCCCTGGCCTTTCTTCTTTTGACCACAGTGTCACTTTCCTTGAATGTGCAAAATGTTGACATCAGAGAAAGAGTAGGAAAGACTCTTCTATTATGTCAGATAATGTATGGGTTTTAAGTCAACCTCCAGCGTATGGCAACTTTGAAGCTCCATGCTATTCTAACAAAGAAGCATGATGAAAAATGGACTCTACACTGCATCCTTTTTTTTTATTATTAAAAATCAAAGGATCCTGATTTTTAAAAGGCTTATTATAGTGCACCAATGACAGACCAATGCAAAAAAAAAAAGGATGAAAATAATTTAGCAAAAACTGTACAGCAAATAACCTCAGTCATCTTTTTAAAACAACCTCCATTACTCAAGGAACAAAAAATAAGGTACAGACAGAGTGTGAAATAAAACCTTTACTCATGCATTCATTCATTCCACCAATGTTTATTGAGCACTTCCTTTGTGTTAAGCACTACTCTAAGCACTGAAGGGTACAGGTAAATAAAACAGAGTCTGAACACTTTCAGAAAGAGATAATATGTCCCACTGACCTACAAGAGATGTCAGTGCAAAATGTTATAGAAGGTCAGAAAAGAGTGCGTGTTGGGGGGGAAATTCTTCTTAGTGGGATGCGGGATGGCTACAACAGCATAGGTGACATTTGAACTGGGCCTTTAAGTATGTGTTAGTTTTGTAGGTAAGAAAGCAGATGCGGGATGATTTCAGGCCACAGGACGCAAAAAGCATGAACGGACACCTGCGCGCAGCGTGGTATGGATGGAATACAGGCTGCTTGGGGGACAGTGGTTTGAAAGGCAGATGGGAACAGGCCGTGCTCTATTTGAGATGCAACGGCAAGCTACGTGAGGATCCTTGGCTGGTAAATTATTTGTTTTATAAAGATGGTTTTGGCAGCAATGTGGAGGGTGGATTACAGCCTTCTTTCCCAAACTTTCCTAATGATGAGAATTACCTGTAAGTAATAGCAAATACACAGATTCTTGGTTCTACTCCAAATCCAGAGAAGGTCAGGGATCTGAATTTTTAACAAATGTCCTAGGTGATTAGACATAAGGATAGTTACACAGAGAGTTAATATTCTCAGGATCATCATTAAGCCAAATAAAAGACTTCTGCTTCTTTTACCCTTAAATAAGGGATTTTTACATAAAAGCTGAGAACCCTTATCAGAATCAAATGTGATGAATGTGCTTATTTTGAGCCATGAAACAAAATTATATAAAATAGCCCATGCAATCTCATTCCTATCTTATCTTATGTGAAACCTTGCGTCCTGTGAGGCTGAACTGATTTATCATCGTTCACTCCCATTGGGGTCTCTCTTATGTCAGTGCTTTTGATTCCCCTTCCTGGTATGACCTCCCATTCCTTTTTCCATCTTCACCTTATCCTTCAAGGATTTCCTGCTACCATCAGGCACGTGAATTCACCCCTTCTCTAGTATAGTTTATATTAAGGTGTATTGATACTACAACAGCGGAACCAGAAATAATTCTAATATCTAACTCTCATATTTGTGCTAAGGGATTTAGTTTTTTACATTGTCACCATCATTCCATGAGGTACTAATCCCACCACTTAACCATTGAGGGAAGTAAAGTCTGGAGATGTGAAATAATTCACCAAAGGTCAGAAAATTAATATGTTTCTGGATTAGGACCCATGTCAGTCTCTGCTACATGATTAATATAATACCATATCGTATCCCAAAATATCTGGAACCCAAAATTTAGTAGTTGATTAAATCAGTAGATAAATGTTATTACTTTTTTGTTTTCTCCCACTGTGCATACCAATGGCTCTGGCTCAGGAGTTGGCCTCTGTCTCTGGGTTTATTTTTATTTTTTTTTAAAGATTATATTTATTTATTCATGAGAGACACAGAGAGAGAGAGGCAGAGACACAGGCGGAGAGAGAAGCAGGCTCCATGCAGGGAGCCCGATGTGGGACTTGATCCCGGGTCCGCAGGATCACACCCTGGACTGAAGGCAGCGCTTAAACCGCTGAGCCACTGGGGCTGCCCCTGTCTCTGGGTTTAAAGCCCTTCTCTGCCACTTTCAATCCAGTGTGACCCAAAGGGAGTCCTTTAATGTCTCTGTGCCGCAGTTTCCCAAACTATCTCATAGTTTCATTTGAAACTTCAATGAGAATTCATGCTAAGTATTTAGTACCATGCCTGAAACAATTATTCAATGTTAATTATTATTTTTATTATCAATATTGTTGCTGTTATTAACAAACGAGAAGCAAATTTTCAGTTTATCCCCCCATGAGTTTTCCATCTCACCCAGAGATATTAAGAGTTGAAAAAGCACCATTGACTCTCTGTATTATTAAATGCAGTTATATAGCTTTCACTCCAGTTTACAGAGCTGCAATTGATTTGATCAAATTAGGAAGATGCACCAACTACTATTTAACTAATCATAAACTACGCATATTGCTTTATTATTAGATCTGTAATGTATGGTCTCCTGAGATATTTGTGATGGTTTCCTGGCAGGCAGAAAGTAGAAATTACACAATTTTTTAAAAGCCACGACTTGCATTTTAGCAATAAGCTAGCTATTAATTCTTCTTAAAAATCAATTATGCCTGCTTTTTGTACAAACTACTGCCTTTTTTCCCCAAAAACAAATATTTCCAATATTTCTATGGAACATTTCCTTACCTCCTGAGATATGTTTACCAGCAAACAGAATTTCTTCTAACTATGCAGCATTCTTGTCAGTTAAGTGCATGCTTAGTGTAGATTTGGTATTGTGCTTATATGAAATCAAAACCAAATGAACAGTAGGTGTTATTTGTGAGTGGGAAAAAAATTCTGCACGAGAACTATGGTTGTCACATTTTTGTAAACTTTAGACAAGCATAACCTCAAGAAAATTCCCTTCTTTTCTTATTCAGTTATATAAACTGTTGATCATAATAGGGAATGATTCTACTGTTGATGGTTTGTGAGAGTGTGGACTAAGTGATTGGTGTATTACTTCATAAACCATTGGGTGGGCATGTAGATGACTTCTGGGTTGGCAGTTGTAGTTCATGTTTGCTGAGTCCAGATCTCTGAGAACTCTCTCCCTGCCTTATAGGCTGCATAACAATTTTCATCAAAACAACTCGTATCTTTTTATCTGCTTATGCCAAATTAATGCATTTTCAGTTATTGTCAAAAGTATCCTATTCTACTTGAAGATAGTTATATGTATGTGCATGCATGAATAATTATCACAGGCAATGGTTAAAGTTTGATTATCCCATTCTAAGAGAAGAAAAGCAAAAAGCAGAAAATTCCTGCTTTGGTCTTGACTAACCAGCCAAAGCAGGTGCTTTAAGAATGGCCTTTAAATATAGCCTGGTGTCAAACACACAGAGCCTTAGCAACCCTGGCTTCACCATTTCCTGCCTGTGTAATAGTAGATAAGTTACTCATCTCTAAAAACAGTGATGATCTCTGTTGCATAGAGTTCTCAGGCATTCAATGAAATAATGAATATCAAGTGCTAGGCACAGTGCCCGGCACACTGTCCTACTACTACATCATCATCAGCACCACCATTACCATCACATCATTATCATCATCATTATCACTACCAGGGCCACCATTGCCACCACTATCATCCTCTTCCTACTCATCATCATCACCAATCTTTCTCATGTACCAGACGTCGCTCTAAATAAGCACAAAATAATGGTAGCTCCTGTTATTATTGTTATGATATTCTTTTCTTTTACTGGCTTTCAGTTCATGACACTGCATATCCTGAGCCTATTACCCTGATGTAAAACATACTATCCTAACCCAATAGTCCCTAATCAAAACAAAAGCTGATACTTAATACCGTTCAGTATGGGCAGCCCGGGTGGCTCAGCAGTTTGGTGCCACCTTCAGCCCAGGGCGTGATCCTGGAGTCCCGGGATCGAGTCCCATGTCGGGCTCCCTGCGTGAAGCCTGCTTCTCCCTCTGCCTGTGTCTCTGCCTCTGTGTGTGTGTGTGTGTGTGTGTGTGTCTCATGAATAAATAAATAAATAATCTTTTAAAAAAGAATAATACCATTCAGTACATGAAGTAGAAAAAAAAATTGCATGCTTTCCCTTTCACTAGTCTTTCCTTTCTGTAAACAAGTCTCAGGTTCAGACCTTGCACAGGGAAGATCCTCCTTGGATGATTTCTAAGTCTTCTGAAAGCAATTCATGAGGTATTAACAATCCTCACAAGAATATGCTTCATATGACTGACGAGACCAAACACAACAGAAGTGCCTTCTGGGGATCCCTGGGTGGCGCAGCGGTTTGGTGCCTGCCTTTGGCCCAGGGCGTGATCTTGGAGACCCGGGATCGAATCCCACGTCGGGCTCTCAGTGCATGGAGCCTGCTTCTCCCTCTGCCTATGTCTCTGCCTCTCTCTCTCTCTCTGTGACTATCATAAATAAATAAAAATTAAAAAAAAAAGTGCCTTCTGTACTGAGTGGGCATAAATAAATTCCATTGTTGACAGCTGTCCTTTATGGATCTGCATTTCTGGTATCATAATGAATCATCCCACTTCTGACTTCTGAAAACTGAGATGAACTGTGATCTTTTATCTTCTCCACAGGCGCATACTTTTCTGTAACCTTTCATCTACTTTACCTTATAGACCCCATCAGATAGACACAAAGGGAAATATATAGGGTCTCTTGCTCTACAAAACAAACTTTGCCTGGGCTGAGCCTAGACAGGATTGTGAAGTGAGTGCAGTATGTCGACCATACCTTCCACCCTTCCTTCCTCTGCCCTTGAAGTTACTCCCTTTAAATGGCACTTTCTCTATCTCCTTCCAAATCTTTCCTGACTTTGATTCTCATCTCAAAACAAAACCAAAATTCAGTAGAATGTACTGTGTAAATCTGTGTTACCTGAAGTAATACTTATTGTCTTAGTGATTTGGATGGCTTGTATAATCTCTTAAATGTAAACATTTCTTGGAAATAGAAACTAAATATGGTTTCTAAGAATTTTAAATCACACTTGAAATATGTCTATTTAAATGAACTGAACTAAACAAACCATATTTCTTACAAAAACCCAATTTCAAATCATGAAGGAAAATGAATAGGGAGGGAGCTATAGACTCTGACCTGACTACCACACATTGGAAAAAGGGGCAGTGGATGGCCACCTTGGTTTTGAATCATAGCTCCACCATGAACTGATTGTATGACTTTGGGCAAGATAGTTTAAGGCCACTAAGGCTCAATTTGCTCATTGGTAAGAAAGAGAATTTAGTTTCTAAAAATAAGTGCAATCATGAATTTGCACAGAATATGGCACATAATAAGCTCACAGGAAATAGGATTTTCCTTCTTGTTCTTCCCAAGTAGTGACTTACTGAATAGCTCCTTTTCTCTTTTTTCTTTTTTTTTTTTTTTTAGCTCCTTTTTTCTATGGGTCATCTCCCATGAGTTATCTGATCTGCTCATACCTCTTCAATTTACCTGACTTTTATATTAGTATCTTTCATCATAAGAGGTTTCACTATTCAAATAAGATAGACTTTTGCAGAGGGTCTACATTTTAGTCAAGTAATTTACCTTTCTCAGGGCACCAGGGCAACTTAATAAAATCAAAATCAAATTAAATTGGATTGGGAAAGAGGGAGAAGGGGAAAAGGTAAAGAATGAAGAGAGGGTAGACAAAAAGAGAAAAGAGGGAAGAAATAGTTAAATGATCTATCTGGAGACCCCAGAGGTGGTACCATAGGAGAATAGAGAACGTTCAACTGAACTTTATTAGAATTCAAAAGACCTGGCCTTGGATTATTCATTTAATATCGGTGACCTTCTCTGTGAAATAAAGATATTGAACTTTTCCCAAGATCTCATCCAGCTCATAGATTTTGGTTTCATTAGATTAGAAAGTAAAACATTTCTTGAGGACTTTTCAATATCAAACCCCTTTAGTATATGATACTCGAGAGGGTGGGCTCCCATTGACTCAGTCCGACTTTGCTACTGCTACATACTCTACCTATACATCTCTATGGTAGTATTACTATTCCTACTTTAAGAGAAAGAGTCTTTGGCTCAGTGAGCTTTTCCAAAGTCAAAGAGGCAAAGGGCCAGAGCAGGGATTAACACCACCTTCTAATACAAAGCCCCAGGTACTTTTTATTGCACCATGCTGCCACCCTCTGGGACAGAAGATGAGAATAGAGCTATATAGAAATTAAATTTTCATTGAATGATTCTACAATGATGTTCTAGATAAATGTGAAAAGTCCTGGAAATTTGAGGAAAAAATGCCCTGGATGTGCAGCTCAATGTTTAACAACTGACACTATGGAAAAACAAAAAGAAACAAAAAACCGATTTGTGGCATTTGTCAATTTCTGCAGAGTAAATATGCCACCGTAGCCAATTTCAAGCTATCAACTTAAAGTCACTGAACTGGAGATGGGGAGAGATGTACGTAAATCGCTCTTTCAAGGCAATGCTAGCCATCTCTTGCATATCACTGTGTGTATGTATGTGTGTGAATGTGTCCATATGAATCTGAATTTATATTCTACCTTAATTTTCTTAAAAAATAATGAAAACCTAAAATATAGGTCCATTTTTTTAAGTAACGCTGAGTGCCATGTGTTTCAGTTACACCCTAATAAATTTCTTTTCTTTTTTTTTTGGTCAAATATACAGATTACTCATCTACCTCATTAAGTGGCAATATATAACTGCCAATTATCCTGACAAAGAAGAGAGACCAGAACCCCAAGTTCCCAATATCAACCTTCTTATTTCTTTGTGGAATACTGAGTGGTTCTTATATTATTTTCAAATGACTACATTTTTTAAGATTTCTTCTGGGATGTGTGAGGTTTTCAAGGAACCTCCAAGGCAGGGTTCCTCCAGTAAATGAGCAGGTGACAACCACAGTATTTGCCAGTATTATCTCAGCAAAGGGCCATTAGGGAAACCTGAACAGAAAAGAAAGACAAAACTATCCTCTAGCCCTTCATTCCTTATTCCTCACCTTAAAGTGCCATAAGTGCATGATTTCCTCTGGAATAAAAGCAAGGTGACTGACAAGTTGTAGGGAAATTGCATGCATAATTTACATGGCACTGTGAGCAAGCAGAGGAGTTGTCATTTGTGTAGACGTCTCACAAATGATATTCGGATAGATTGCTTGAGGAATGACTCCTGATTGCTGAGACAATTTACTTCATCTGATTCATTTCTTCTGACTGTGAGATACAGAAGTAAGACTATAGCAGAGGGTTAAATGTGAAGAGTATTCTATATAAGAAAATTTGCACAAATGCTTGAATTATTGTCTATATAAACGTGCAGAAATTCCTCCCCATCTACTAAATAAAGGGAAAAGAGGAAGGACACTAAAAGCATCACTGCTGTTCAGAGGAAAATGAGATATGAACTAAGGAGCAACTCACTTTTTAAAAATTATGATAAGGGGTGAAAAATCCTAAAATTTCTATTGTTATCTACAGCACAAATATCTACAGGTATCTACTTATATCTGAGGTTAACCTACATAGTAAAAAAAAAATGTTTAACTAAAAAGTTAAAATAAGAAAAAAAATGTTTTACAATGGAAGAAAGAATGCTTAGGACTAAGCTAAGCTTAGTCGGTGCCAGCACAGATGGCTGGGGAAAAAACCCAAAACTAGATCTTAGACACTAACAAGTTTTTGCTTTGAAATTGTCATGAACACAAAATAAATATTTTTCTTCAATTGCTATGTTTCTTATATGAAAGAGTTAAGTTAGAATAAGTCCTTGGAGCTTCTTTCTAAATGATTCTGTAAGACTCCACACTGCCCTGAGTTTTAGGCAACTCCGTAAATAATGAACATGATAAAAATGAAATAAAAAAAAAAGCATGACTCAGATTTTTTGAAATGTGAGGTCTCTAAATTTTAAATTGTTAATTTGAGACACAGAATTCATATCTAGTGAGATTAAAGACAGCACAAACTTGAGTCAATCTGAGGTTCCTCCAACTCAGGAGAGTTCCTAACAATCAAACAGGACAGCTAGAGTAGGAGGGGAGCGTGATGATTCATCATAAATCCCTTAGGTAGAGCAAACAGATCCAGTAAACAAGTGGGTGCATGGTCATGTACAAGGACAATTTGAGGGTGACTTCCTAGCTTGAGTCTTGTGGATCTCCCTTCTCATTCTTCCTTGCCCCCAGCTCATTTCATCTGCTCAACCATCTTACATCCTATAGTCAATGAGAGATGGGTTAGTCCTTTGATAAAGCGCTGCAGATAAAATGAGTCTGATTTTGAGCAATTTTGAGTCTGGAGAAACTGCCTGAAATCCAACTGGAGATATTAAGAGGTCTGAGCCGGGAATGTGGTATGAGGAGTCACCCAGGGCATTGCTGAATCCTCTTACTGCAGTGAAAGGATGGGGGGATGACACCCAGCAAGAGACTAGGAATAACAAAAGGGAAAAGGAAAAATCAGTATTTGAGGTGGGAGGAAAGGATTCAGAGCCATTACAGGACCCTGAGAAAGACTGTCCCGAAAAAAAGAAAACTAGGAGACAGCCATTATCTGTGTCGCTGACTGCTTGTGGATCAAACAGGTAAGACCCGGGGAGAGGCTGACGGATGTGGCACCTGCGAGGTCTTTCTGTAAAGTTAGAGACCACTAAGCAGGTTGCTGAGGAGAGAGTAGAAGGAGACAAAGTGGGATACCAGTGACTTCTCACCTTGTTTCTCTTTGAATCCTCTTGGCTACTTTAAAAATACATATTCTTAAGCCCCATCCTTGGAGATTCTGCATCTCTGACTCTGGATTTGTGAGTTTTTATCTCATGTCTATTCTTGAATTTTATCTAGTATGACTCTTAACAGTGTTCCATATTATATATATATTTATTCTCATCTTCCATCTAGTGTGTGAACACCTTGAAAGTAAAAATTAGGTCTCCTATGCTCTTGTTGCCCACAGCATCTAGCCTGAAAAATAATATGTACTCACTAATATGTGTGGGTTAATTTGGTCATCTTACCATTCTTTGTTTTTAAAGATTGTATTTATTTATTCATGAGAGTCACAAAGAGAGGCAGAGACATAGAGGGAGAAGCAGACTCCCTGTGGGGAGCCTGATGAAGGACTGAATCCCAAGACCTCTGGATCACGACCTGAGCCAAACCACTCAACCACCCAGGTGTCCCACTACTGTTCTTAAAGATAAAATCATCCAGGGACACCTGGTGGCTCAGTAGTTGAGTGTCTGCCTTTGGCTCAGGGCCTGGGGTCCTGGGATGGAGTCCCACACTGGGCTCCCTATGGGGACCCTGCTTCTCCCTCTGCCTGTGTCTCTGCTTCTTTCTCTGTGTCTCTCATAAATAAATAAATAATAAAATCTTTTTAAAAAAAGATAAAATCATCCAGGTGATCAATTTCAACGACTATAAAAACTTAGACCCATCCTTGAATATCTTTTAATAACAAAAATTTGAAGCTAGAATAAAATCCAAAAGGTGTCTTGAAATGGCCAGCAGCAAGAAAAAAGAATGTTTTCCAAAATGATTCATGACATACAGCCATGTCGGCTTTATTTTGGGAGGATGTTGATTTGATTTGGAGACGGTTAAATGTGTCACTCTAAAAGTGTATGTGTTTTCACATGATGTGAAAAAACGTAATTATAGCTGTCCCTTGATAGCCTATTCATTTACAGCGCTATTTTGGAAACAGTAAGTTTCAAAATTGGTTTCCAGTTTTGGAAGGAAGTTCTACTGTATAGTAGCTCTGGAGCTTTGCCCCTATAGATTTCCTCCATTGGAATTCAATAAAATTTAATTGAATTACAATGGGTGAATCCACAAGGTGTCAATTGCCGGCTCTCAGATTAAGGCACTCTCTTTCCTCAGGCATTCACACCTATCAGTGCTGAGTCCCAGGCACAGGTTTTTAGAGAGCAGCTCTGTACCAAGGAACACCTGTGTGCATTAATAAATAACAAAATAAGTACTGTAGTGAAATCACATTTTATTTTAGGAATTGAAGAAAAACTCACTAAATTTCTATTCTAGCACACAGGATGTGGCTTACTCCTTTAAAATGTCAAGCATACAGACACAGATTTTATTTAAAGAACATGGAAACACTGCTTTTCTTCCTTGATTGACTCTAGGATATAGTCTTTTCCCATCAGGAAAAAGATAAGTTTATATGTTTTCTGAATGGGCATACTAATAGCATTGTCACAGTGTATCAGGGAGCTTCAATGGCAGTATCTCATTTTGTCATTAAAACCACCAATCAGGTAGCTACAGTAGGATCATTCCAGTTTTTCACATAAGAAAACTGAAGCTCAGAAAGGTAATGATTAAGTGTAAACCAGATTTGTTTCTTTTTTTTTTCCCTGTATTTTTCCTTTCCATTAAATAATGTAATTGGGAAAAATAAATAAATAAATAAATAAATAAATAAATAAATAAATAAATCGGTAACTACTTTCTGCATCATTCTAAAGGTTCTCTCTAGCCATGCATGCGCCTGAGTTAGGATAAACGGGGCTTTGCTTCATGCAATATATGTAAAGTTATGGGGAAAAAGTATTTCTATTACCCTGTACTTCCATTTATACCTATATGTTCATGAATGTAAAACACACACACACAAATTCAAGCTAACCAAGGAAATAATAGTTATCACTGGAGAGCTTTGTTACAACATGTTTTTGAAGCCATCATTTAACCTTGGAAAATGGAAACAAAATGGCACTAATTAAAATATTTTAAAAAGAGATAAAAATCCACATAAAAGGAATGCTTTCAATTTTGTTCTGCTTCAAGTTAGATTCTTTAAAAGTAAATCAGGTTTAGGCAAGTCTAAATTTGCAGACAAAAGAGGCCTTAAAAACTTTTGTTTTAGAAACCACTTTTGTTGGTTGTACAGGCCAATAGTATAACATTATGTAAGTGTTCTGTCTTCTACAAATCTGGAAAAGTTCTAAAAGGTATTAACGAGAAGAAATTGCAGATTCGTATTTTTTCAAAGAACTATTGGATTGAAAACCGTTAACAAAAGCTTTGCACAATGGATTGTCTATTTTGCCATCATGTCAAAACAACCGCCTTTGATACCACTCACTTTTCCTCTCCGGGCATATATATAACATTTTTGTTTGTACTCTGTTATTTGTTTTCTTTTTTTGGGATTTAAAACTATGTCATTTACTCACGTAATTGCTCTTCTCATGGCCATATCTTTACTTTTTGCTTTTAAGAAAGCCATGCTATTTATTTCCCCTCTTTCCTGTCCCATAGGTGAGTCATCTAACTTATTTGAGCTAAGTGTCCATATCTATAAAGTGAAAAGCTGGACAAGATATTCTTTATGATCCCTTCCAATTTTAAAGCTTTATGCAGTTTTAGAGAAAACCTGAAGGGTCACACAAAATGGTGTAACACTAAAGGACAAAGACAAGGAGTTTCTTTTTCACTCTCTGCAAACTATGCTGGACTCTTCCCCGATTGATATTTCATACTCTAGACAACTACACATTGAGAATGTAGGGCAGAGAGAGAAAGAGAAATGGTGAAGCACAGAGCTAGTGGAGCAGGTGGAGGGAGACAGGAGCTATTGGACATTTGTGGATCGCATAGGTGTTTTAGAGGTGGTAGTTAAGCACGTCACACCCCAACCCCCCAACAGACTCTTCTCTCTTCATTAATAGTAGCTCTATGTGTCCACGTATTCAAACAGAACAAAACCCTTGGTCAACACCCTTGCCTTCTGTCTGTCTTTCACTCCCCTGAGCAAATCTGTCAGCTGTACCTGCAAAATAGATCCAGAAACTAACCCTCTTTCACTACTCCCACTGCCTACAAGTTACTCTCATGTCTAACTTGGATGATAGCAGCAGCCTAACTGGTCTCATTTCTGCTCTCCTCTCAGCCATACAGATGACCTTATTAAAACATAAATCAGGGACGCCTGGGTGGCTCAGCAGTTGAGCGTCTGTCTTCAGCTTAGGGCATGATCCTGTAGTTCTGGGATCGAGTCCCACATCGGGCTCCCTGCATGGAGCCTGCTTCTCCCTCTGCCTGTGTCTCTGCCTTTGTGTGTGTGTGTGTGTGTGTGTGTGTGTGTGTCTCATGAATAAATAAATAAAATATTTTTTAAAAAATAAAACATAAATCAAATCCTATCACTTCTTTTTAACCCCAAAGGCTTCACATCTCACTGAGAGTAGAACCAATGTCATAACATGACTTATGAAGCCATTCACAGTTTTTGGCCACTCCCAATACCTGATGCTTTACTCATTGTTCACTGGGTTTTGGCCATACTTCCCCACTCACTACCCTCCTAGACCAGCAGGTAGACTCCGCCATGAGGCCTTTGTTATCAACTCTCCCTCTGCCCAGAAGGCTCTTTTAGATATCCACAGCCAGTTCCCTCACTCTTTTCTATCTCGATTCCTTATCTTCTAAATTGAGGCCCTTCCCGAGCATCCCACCTCACTTTTATCCCATTTCACCTTCCATTACTCAAATGAAAACATAATAAGTTAGAGATATAAGTCAGTTTTGCTCACTTTTGTATCTGCAGTGCCAAGAACAGTGCCTGACATATAATCAGTCAGTAAGTCTTGGTTGAATTGAATTGAATTGAACCCAACAACAGTATGAAGATCTTTTTTTTTTTAAGATTTTATTTATTTATTCATGAGCGATACAGAGAGAAAGAGAGAGGGAGAGACATAGGCAGAGGGAGAAGCAGCCTCCCCTCAGGAAGCCCGATGTGGGACTTGATCCCAGGCCTCCAGAATCATGCCCTGAGCTGAAAGCAGAGCTTAACTGTTGAGCCATCCAGGCATCCCAACAGTATGAAAATCTTGCACCATGCCTTAAATGGCATGCTGCCATCTACTCAGATGCTGACTAGATAATGAGAGCATACAGGCCCCAGTATAGGACTCTTTCTAAAGATGCAGACCATTTAATATCCAAGTTTAATCAGAATAAACCACAAGCAAGACAAAAATGGATTGCTCTGTTTTACCTCAATCGTTACCAAAACCATCAAATTCATAATAGCCATAAATAAACTTGTGTTGGATAATATTCCCCTATATAATAACATCCCATTATTGAGAATTAAGATTGTATTAACATAAAAAACACATTTTAAATTCTCAAATTACAAAAAAACAATAGTGATCAAGGTGGTGTGGTAAATGGATGGAGGTATAGAAGATAAAAGAATAGCAGAATGTTGACAATTGGCAGAACAGGGTGTCAGTTATACAGCATTCATTATATTATTCTGTTTACTTTCCATATGTTTGAGATTTTCTACAATGAAAGTCTAAACACTAAAAATAAACTGAAAAAAAAAAATCCCAAAGTCTCAATTTTGTTTTCTAGTCCCTTAAGAAATAGTTCTAAACAAGTTTCTTGGGATCCCGGGGTGGCTCAGTGGTTTAGTGCCTGCCTTTGGCCCTGTTGTGATCTTAGAGTCCCAGGATCGAGTCCCACATCGGGCTCCCTGCGTGGAGCCTGCTTCTCTCTCTGCCTCTCTCTCTCTCTCTCTCTCTCTCTGTGTCTCTCATGAATAAATAAATAAAATATTAAAAAAAATAAACAAGTTCATTCTCTGCCTTTCCTTTGTCTTTTTCTTAAATTAAGAACACAGAGTTGTATCCTCCTGCATGTGATGCCAAGGCATTGATGTACCTGGAGGGACCCTAAATAAGCTTATGCATGTAGTGGTCACCTTCAGAGTAACGACATCATGAAATCAATGAAATCAGGTGTACTTATACTTCATGGAATCAAGTCATGATGCTTTACTAATAGAAGAGTCTGCGTATTTCCTTCCTTCTCCCAATTTAGTCACAAAATAGTAATGGACGTATGGCATTGTCTGTCTGTCTGTCTTTACTTCTTGTACTAAAGAAAAATTTTTCCTCTGTGGATGTTTATTGCCAGTGTATTCCTATAACTTTATCTATTCAAAATTCCTAACTTTTAATCTCTTGCTATGAGCCCAATCAAAAGACACTTTCATCTTTCCCGTAGTTTTTAGTTGCTCCATCCATAACTTCCATTTTATTTGCTTTTTTTTGGGGGGTGTGGGGAGGGAGCTCTCCAGCTTTAAAGAATTTCAGAAATTCCTTTTATTTTGCCCTTCATTGCCCTTTCTCTGCATTCTTGTAATCTCTTCATTTCTTCATTTGCATTATGGACATCTATCTGTACTCTCAAAAAAAATTCTGAGTATAATTCAGTTTTATGCATGTGACTCATAGATATATAATACAGTTCTGACTTTCATAGTCCAGAAATAAGCTAGGAAAGTGCTACACTTCACACTTTCCTATTCAGGGATTCCCTTTTCCCTTGGGGAAGGCTTCCCTAATAACCTCATTTAAGTCTTGTTTCCTCTTACTGGTTTTTTTTTTTAAGATTTTATTTATTTATTCATTAGAGACAGAGACAGAGAGAGAGAGAGGCAGATACATAGGCAGAGGGAGAAGTAAGCTCCATGCAGGGAGCCCGATGAGGGACTTGATCCCCAGACTCCAGGCTCATGGCCTGAGCCAAAGGCAGACACTCAACCGCTGAGTCACCAAGGCATCCCTCCTCTTACTGTTCGATTATAGTTATGGTATTCATTGAAGTTTCCTTATAGGAAAACTTATAGGGATTTCACTCTCTTGATTAAAGCCCTTTCTAGACCTTCCCACTGCAGTTGACATAAATCCATCTCCTTCCTTCCAGGAGGCCATGTAAGGTGTGGTTTGCCTGCCTCTGGAGTTCTACGTGAAATCTCAATGGCCTTTCCTCATTTCCTCCTGACACTCTAAAGAGGGTAGGTTCCCTGTAGATCCTCCATTTCAGCCCTTTATTGGTTTTTGCCCTAATACCGGTAACAGTTTGTTTTTATAGAGTTTATTCATTTGTCTGCTTTCCCTTTAAAAATAATACTTTCACCATATTGTAGGCTCCTGAAGGATAAAAATACCCTTAGTTGTCTACATTCTCTTCTTAAGACATAGGTAGAATTAAAAACTAGAATAAAATGGTTATATTAATGGGACATTAATTTAAGCTACCTAAGTCTAACAAACATCTATTTGATTTATTCTTTGTTCATCTTAGGGAAACAACTTAAGAAATCTTTCAATTTTGGTTAATAGCAGAATCCATTAAATTTGACTTCAATTATCTAAATAGCCAATAATTTCCTCTTACTGGCACATGCTCTCTCAGCCAAGATTTAAAATCCATGAAAGATGAATGATATTGACTGCCATCATGACTTCATTATCTTTCAAACATTTTGCATATTCTACTAGGACTCTTTCTAGCCCTTTTTGGTTATCACATAAAATCTATCTGTGATCCTTTATAAATATAAAAAAATAAGTATGTTGGTCACATACAGGATCTATTTTTTTTAATGAAAAATCGTTGTAAGTAGGTCCCATATGAGAGGCAGAAATAGACACTCAAACTGTTTACCAATTACAAACACTGAACTATACCTAAAAAGCTACATCTACATTTCTATCTCTACATAGATAGATTGAGCTGCCAAGTGATCAAAAGATAGAGAGATGATAAATAGATAACTTAGGGTAATACTAGATATTCAGTAAAACAAATCACGTGTATTTTCTCATTTCTGGTAATCTTTATTCTTGGCATCCTGGGTTTGTTTGTTTATGTTTTATTTATGTTTGTTTTGGGTTCATAAATTTGTCAAACAGGTATTTCTGCATGTGCTTCTATCTTTTAAAATCAGAAGCTCTGCTATGTGGTAAGATGTTAGAGCTATACATATGAGTCAACCATACACACAGGCACAAGAGTGGCTGCCTTACTTGGTATTACATGAGACATGATATGGTGTCTTACTCCTTTAAAATTACTTGCTCCATTATTTATTTATTAGAATCCCACCCTTGAGCTTAGGCACTATCTATAAAAAACAGAGTAACAGAGCACAAAGGATTAAAAAAAGTGAAAGAAGATCCCTGATGAAAATTAGTTAACAGATCCCACTTTGCCTTCCTGGAGCTCAGTGCCATCGTATTTAATAATACTAAAACCAACAACGATACAAACAATAACTAAGTTTACTCTGAGTACTTTTTATGCTAGTTAACCCATACACCAATATCATAAGATAAACATTATTATGCACGTTTTGCAGAAACAGAAATTAAGCCTTAGGGAATACAGTGACTTGCCTAAAGTCTCACAGCTAGCTCAGTATTTAAGTGGATTCAAATCCAGTATGTGGACTCTAAGCATTATATTCTAGTGATCTATAAAACTAGGTTAAATGAGCTAATCCAAAAAAAGCTGTGATTTTAAAAAATATATATTTATTTATTCATGAGAAACACAGAAAGAGAGGCAGAGACACAGGCAAAGGGAGAAGCAGGCTCCATGCAGGGAGCCTGATGTGGGACTCAATCCCCAGACTCTGGGATCACGCCCTGAGCCAAAGGGAGACCACTGAGCCACCCCAGTGTCCAAAGCTGTGATTTTCTAAATATTAATCAACTGCTATACTGGAAGGCAAAAATGGTGTGCTAGGAGAAAATAACAGGCCTGAATAGAATTTATGGTGGAGGCCTCTGGGGAGAAGTACTCTACAGTAGGAAAATGGGCAAAGAGAAGGTAAAGCAACTCATACAGAAGGAAATAACAATAGCCCGAAAAAGCCCCCAACAAAACTAGTTAAACTTACTAATAATCAAAAATATACAGATTAAAATAAAATACTGTTTTGTTTTTTAAATTGACCACATTTGAAAGGGGAATACATTTATTTTCCTTATATTGGAGAAATTGCTGAAAAAAACAGGCACTGTTGTTAAGATATTTTGTGATTATGTGTGAAAAGCTTAAGATTACATATCTTTTCTTCTGGAAGTTTATCTAAAAAACAGTCAGGGTTGGGCATAAAACCATAGACAAGGATATCACTACAGTATTATTTTAATAGCTAACCTTTAGAAACAATCTTAATGTGCAAAAAAATAAGGACTGTTAAATTACTATGGCACAACCCTAAAATGGAAAAGCATGTCATTATTTAAATGATATGTTAGAGTATGAAAAATTTTCCTTATTTTATTTTTATTTACTACGCATACAATTGTACATCAAATGTTCACAATGATCATCTCCTCATGGACAGATTTCTACTCAATTTTTTTCTGCATTCTATAATTCCATGTTTTCAAAATATTCCATAATGAACATATATTACTAACTCACAAATTGCATAAATATTTGTCAATTAGTACAGTTTTAAAAAAAAAAATATAATCCTAAACTATCTAGGATAACTATCTAGCTTATTTAAGAATAAACCCCAATTCTTTGTAATACCTATTGGAAACTTTACAGAAGAAATATGGGAAAGTTGAACATGTTTGGGCTAAGTTTGAATGCAGACTTTATCTCTTACTGACTGTGTAACTTTGGGTGGCTTACTTATTTATAAAATTATGATAGCATTACATCCCTGGGATTATACACAGAATCACTGAGAATGGTACATAAACTTTCACGAAATGACCACATAAAAAGTGATATTTGTCTATGTCACATTTCCACCTCTACCTCCATTTCAAATATTTTGAAAATGCAATTACAATCGAAGAGAAGCAGAATGCACCACCCTAAATGTCATGTTGGGATATTGACCATTTCTGTTACTTAAGAAACAGCTGGTGTAAGAAAGACAATCTGACCTTCTTTTATTCCCCTGAAAAAAGGAAATAAATCTCCCATGGGAAAGGTGCCCTTCCTGCACCAGGAAGAAAAAAGATATCCTTATCACCAGAGATAGGGGATTTAGGGCCCAGAAGACACAGTATAAGCTAACCTTGCCACCTCTTCAAGCTCAAATTCTTTTTGTCTTATCAATTCTTCAAAAATTTATTGTTGCTTTGTTTAAAAGGTATAAAAGCTGTCTGTTTTGGTCACTTCCTTGAGCTTCATGTTTTTAGGGCCCCTGTACCTACAAAATTAAATTTGTTTTCTCCTATGAGTCTGTTAAATATCAGTTTAATTATTAGACCAGCTAAAGAATCTAGAAGAGAAGTGGGGAAAAGTTCTCCTTTCCTATATAATGTATGTATTTTATTAGTACTATTTTATATGGACAACACCTCATATAATTGTCTACATCTGCAGTTTTTAATAGTAGGTGAGCTTTACTCTTGTGGCACAACTATAGAACTTCATCAAAGGGAAACAGAAGAAGCAAGGGGTCCCATATTAGAATCAAGTATGGGAAAAGGGCTGTGGTTACAGAGGATTGGAAGAATCATACTCTACATCCTCAGCCTGTCAACCTGAGCGTGATGTCATTCCATTAAGTACAGATTTAGATTTCCTTCTGAAGTGTTTTGCTGTTTTTTTAAAAAATATTTCTCACATATATTGTTTAAATAAGGAAACCCACAAATATTGAAATATTGGTATTCTACTGTGGATGGCACAAAGTGTAAATGGTTAACTGGAAAAAAAAAGAAGTAATTCACATAGAGTGAAAGTGTAATAAAAAAATACACCAACCCAATCACCCTGTAGGTCTGTTGGTGTGAACAACAAACAGACTAAATGATAGGAATTAGGTATGAAGTATGCCATTTACACTTTCTGAAAAAAAATAGTCCTGAGTTAGAATTTACACTTCAAGACAGAGTCTAAAATAATATTGTTATGTTACTGTGTCAGATCAGCAATGGAACTGGCTCCCTGTCTTTTGGGCACATGGTACATTTCCTAGTTCCCTTTGACTACCCATGTGATTTGCTTTAGCCAAACTCATGAGAGTGAAAGTGCTACGTATCACTTCCACACAGAGGTTGTATGATTTGTACAACCTCTCTTTTTTCCCTCCAACACTGTGTCGAGCAAAGATCCGGCTGGTGGGAGGTATATCTGTCTGCATCCCAGAGAGAAGGCTTTAAAGACAGCCTCTGCCTATTTTTGATGGGTACGTACTGTGAATGAAACCAAACCTCACTGTTTTAAAATCTTCAGCTGGGGTCAACCACCCCACGTATACACCCCCCCCAAAGAACATTTGGCAATGTCTGGAAACATTTTCAGTTGCCAAAACTTATATGGAGTTTTGTGTTACTGGCATCTAGTGGAAAGAGGCCAGCGAGGCTGTTAAATATTCTACAGTGTCCTGGAAAGCCCCCCACAACAAAGAATTACTCAACCCAAAAAGTCAATAGTGCCAAGTGAGAAATCTTGTTTTAAGTCTTGGAGATAAAATGATGTTTGTTACTGCAGCATAATCTAGACTATTCTGACAGATAGATGGTTCAATATTTGGAAATCCGTTCATATAATTTTGTCATAAAAATACGGCAAAGAGGAAAAAACATGATCCTCTTAGCAGATTTAGAAAACTCATTTCATAAAAATTCAATATTTATTTGATAGTAAAAAAGGAAAAGACAGCTATTTTCTTAATATCATATTTGAATATCACAAAAATTTATTTCTCAAAAGCCAAAATTATGATTAATGTTGATCAATAGAATGAACCCATAAGGCTGAAAACTAGAATAGCACAGTTGTTTAGTTGGTGATGGTACATACAATATATTTCCTGCTTCAGGAAACACATGCTCATATATATTAACAGAATCGGTGAACATCCTTTCAGGACTCCTGTCTCATGCAGGAGTTTGGCTTGATGTGCTTTACCTTCTCTCTTCAGTTCTAATTTAAGGATTTGGGGTGCCTGAATGGCTCAGTTGGTTAAGCAGATGATTCTTGATTTCAGCTCAGGTCATGATCTCAGGGTCACAAGATGAAGCCCTGTATGGGGCTTCAGGTTCAGCAGGGAGTCAGCTTGGGGATTTCGGCTTTCATTTTCCTTCTGTCCCTCCTTCAGCTTGCTCGTGTGTGCTCTCTCTCTCTGTCTCATAAATATATAAATCTTTTTTTTTTTTTTTTTTTTACACATTTTAATTTTTTTTTTTTTTTTTTTTTTTATTTATGATAGTCGCACAGAGAGAGAGAGAGAAGCAGAGACATAGGCAGAGGGAGAAGCAGGCTCCATGCACCGGGAGCCTGACGTGGGATTCGATCCCGGGTCTCCAGGATCGCGCCCTGGGCCAAAGGCAGGCGCCAAACCGCTGCGCCACCCAGGGATCCCAAATCTTTTTTTTTTAAAGCTTTAAAATTAATTAACTAATTATGAGTTTTTGGAAGGTGAATTAATTAAAGCAATTGTGTCCTATAATATAACTAGATGCTACTTGCAACTAAAAACCACAAAATATTTGATAAGAAGATTCCGAAATGTGGGTAGCTTCCAGTTTATAACTTGTGACCTACACATTCTATAACTTTTGTTATACTCACTAGGTCCCTTTGGTAATGATCAAAAAGTGAAATTACAACTGGCTAAGAACTGGGTTCAGTGAGGATTCACATGCTCTGCTAATTCTACTGGCAACACTACCTGACTAATCCTGAGTTGATGGCTCAACTGAGCTTGCTGGTGGTTTTCAGAAGCTCAGCAATAAAGCTCTTTTTTTTAATATATTTTATTTATTCATTTATTTTTAAATAAATTTATTTTTTATTGGTGTTCAATTTGTCAACATACAGAACAACACCCAGTGCTCATCCCCGTCAAGTGCCCACCTCAGTGCCCGCCACCCAGTCACCCCCACCCCCCGCCCACCTCCCCTTCCACCACCCCTAGTTCCTTCTTATTGAAGTGGAAGAGTAGGAGACATTTAAAGAAGAGGAATTACCATGGAAACTGCCCTTCCCCCCATAATTTAACATTCAAAGACTTCTGTGGTCATAAAATTGTCAATGAAAATTTTTGAGACAGATAACATAATTTTGGAAGTAGTTCATATGTCCTTGAAAAATGAAAAATGCTTCTGTTTGCCACAGAGAGATTTACCAGGTAAGAAGATGGTTTCTTTAGACTAGATTTTGTTGATCTTATTTTAAGAAACCTTTACTAGTCCAGTTCTTGGAGGGAATAAAAAACAAAAAAACAAAAAAACAAAGCGAACAACCTCCTTTAAAGAAATATTTGGGGCAGCCCGGTGGATCAGCGGTTTAGCGCCGCCTTCAGCCCAGGGCGTGATCCTGGAGACCTGGGATCGAGTCCCACATGGGGCTCCCTACATGGAGCCTGCTTCTCCCTCTGCCTGTGTCTCTGCCTCTTTCTCTCTGTGTCTCCCATGAGTAAATAAATAAAATCTTAAAAAAAAAAAAGAAATATTTGGGTCTTGTTTTTTAAGATAATTTGCTTTTACATATTTAAGAAAGTATAAACATCATATATTTGCATTTACTTTCCTTTAATGATCAATTTTTATGTTTTATAGAATAAAATAAATTTTCCCAGAATGAAAGCTCCATTTACAACCCTGAAACTATTGGAAATAAGAGGTTGCCTTATGTTGGCTATGCATAGAATTGGGGCCTAGGAGCAAATTGAGTCCAAGTTGAGGTTTATCTGTAATCGTACAGCAATAAAAAGCAATTTACCTTGAACAACAATCAACTTAATGACTGTTTTGTTTTTTTCTTTCTTCCTTTTTTATTTTTCATTTTATTTATTTATTCATGAGAGACATATAGACAGGAAGAGACACAGGCAGAGGGAGAAGCAGGCTCCATGCAGGGAGCCTGACATGGGACTCGACCCTGGGACCCCAGGACCATGCCCTGGGCTGAAGGCGGCGCTAAACCACTGAGCTATCCAGGCTGCCCTTTCTTCCTTTTTTAAATGTTTTATTTTTAAGTAATCTCTACACTCAACATGGGACTCCAAATTAAAACCCCGAGATCAAGAGTCCCATGCTTAAATCCACCAGGCATCCTTACTTTTTCTTTTAGTATATTATGAACAAGTTCTAGAGATCTGAAATTCCATAAAGTAGATAAACAGGAAACCTAGAATTCAACTTCAGGAATTGTGATGCTCTAATCTTAGGTACAAAAACAGGTATGTCACTTTTTTTTATTCTGTGATTTCTATTACTTTGTTATTTGTGTGAAATAATTTTTAAAGTGTCATTCAAACATTTCAGTAATATTTGTATAATAATAGAAATAGAAAACTTAGTCATGAGTATCAACTAGTGAGTATTTATTATCAATACACCTGGAAATATTTTTAATGTGAGAAGTATTATAGCCACATCTTTGTCTAACATCAGGCATGTTTTATCTAATTAAATTCAAAGTTTTTAGAAGGCCATGGCCAAGCCCACTGGACTATATATTAGTGCTGGAAGGTGGCCGGGTAAAGGAAGATATCTTAGAGAGCTAGTTCAGTTTTGCTCAAAAGGAGAATGCTTTGAGGAGTAGTTCAAATAATATTCTGAGTTAAGTAAGAACCAGGGTGCATGGCAAAGAAATCTGTCACAGTTAACAATTTTTAATTGTAAATAAACATTCCAGGGGAACCTACAGAAAATATACATTATTTTATTAACTAGATTCATACAATAGCACAAGATACAAAGTGCCTGTTTTAGTTTTTCTGTCCAGTTTTCTTTTGAGTTAAGTGGTGAGGAGATAAAAACCAATAGTAATATTTAGCTTTTTGTTACAATATAATACAGAGCACGTGAACAGGGGACAAACTTCATTCTTCACCTTTGATAATTCTTGTTTTTTTTTTTTTAAAAAAAAGATTTTATTTATTTATTCATGAGAGACACAGAGAGAGAGAGAGACAGAGACCTAGGCAGAGGGAGAAGCAGGCTCCATGCAGGGAGCCCAATGTGGACTCGATCTCGGGACATCAGGTTCATGCCCTGAGCGGAAGGCAGGCCCTAAAACACTAAGCCACCCAGGCGTCCCTTTGATAATTGTTTTGATGCAGTATTTATACATCCTGCATTCTGGGTTAGCGATACACCAATAAATATTGGTGGAAACTACTGTATGCATTTCTGTGATCATCGATTCATCTTACAAGGGAAATTACTCTGAAGAGGTTTCAATCATCCAATTTTGTATCAACCCAGCATTATAAATGACTAGTCAATTCAGTCAATGAATTGTCTCAAATGGAAAAAAAAAATCAGTGGGTACCAGATATTCTTATCATTCAGACAACAACAACAAAATTAAGCAAAACAGAACAAAAAGGAGTTGCGGTTTATTGAATTTTCATTTCTTTGCAAATAGATTCATTAGTCATTCATATACATATAGCCTCTCCTTAGGACGTTATGGCCCCGAATGGCCCTGATGGGCTGCATGGTCTTGCTAACTACTTGTTTGTTGTGGTTGTTTTTTGTTTGTTTGTTTGTTTGTTTTGTTTTTTCATTTTCTTCCTTTCTTTTTTTTTTTTTTTCATTCTGCTCTGATTTTGGTCTTAGGAAACTTCAGGCTTCATAGTGGATATTGAATGACAGACCACAGTCTTTTGGTCATAGTCCAGTGGGGAAAGGCACAGGCCTTCCTTTAATATTTAAAGACCAAAGTTATTTAAAGAATAATTCTCTTTCTTTTCTTTTTTTAAAGATTTTATTTATTTATTCATGAGAGACAGAGAGAGAGAGGCAGAGACACAGGCAGGGGGAGAAGCAGGCTCCTCACAGGGAGCCCGACACGAGACTGGATCCTGGAACTCCAGGATCATGCCCTGGGCCGAAGGCAGACGCTGAACCTCTAAGCCACCCAGGCGTCCCAATAATTCTTTTTCTTAACTGTATCCGGTAAAATGGGCAGACACGAGGTTGCACAAAGTGTCCTTGCTGAGCTCATGTTACTCATTCTTACTCCAACCAGGCAAATCTAAATAGAGTTTGAGCAAAGCCCTAGATTAGACATTTATAGCGTGGCCTAGCAGATGCATTTTGAAGGAATTTGTCAAACATCCTCTGTCTCCATATACTTTACAAGCTTACAAGAAAAACAAAAGAAAAAAGACATAGATGATGCTATTCCAGCTGGAATTCCATGTTTCATGAATGACTGCCACTGTGCCAACATTAGGTCCCTTTCAGGGGGCTCCAGAATTGTTAGTGGTTAATAATAGCAGTGACTGGGGCACCTGGGTGGCTCAGTGGTTGAGCCTCTGCCTTTGGCTCAGGTGGTGATCCAGGGGCCCTGGGATCGAGTAGTCCCATGTCATGTTTCGCGCCCCCCACCCCCATCAGGTTCACTGCATGGAGCTTGCTTCTCCCTCTGCCTATGACTCTGCCTCTCTCTGTGTGTCTCTCGTGAATAAATAAATAAAATCTTTTTAAAAAATAATAGCAGTGGCTTAAAATTTATTCTTTACCTGCTCGGCACAGTCCTTATTTATCTTCCTCATGTACTATACTTCTGAGGACATAAGCAGTGGACAACAATTGGGTTTAGATATGTTTGTTGATGAGATGTATAAGCAGCCATCCAGCGACGACTATGCACACTGGCAGAAATAAGCCTTGTAAATACAGAATTCCATTAATGATTGCCTGGTTTGGCCTCTCTGAGTACTTTTAATACTGGAAGCAATGGAGAGCCCTAAATTTAGATCATTATGTGAACATTAAAACAACTTACTGAAAATGGCTGAAGCTTCACTATTAAAGAGTATTCTACATCACTGTGTACACAACGGTGTAAGTAACGCATGTGGGTTCTGTGATCTCCTTCTGCCTTTCTAAGGAAGTGGTGCAAACCCTTCACCTATGTATATTAGAAGAGAGATTTGTCCCAGTTTGGATTCTTTTCTGTGTGTGTTTAATTACTGCTTTTCTAGAGGGCTGATCTGAGGCATGGTGTTTGCTTCTTATGTCAGGGCACAATCTTTGCTTTTGCTCTTGCTTAAAATTCAGTCTGAAAGTAGTAAGTCTTAAATTCTAGGAAATGCTTTACTCCCATATGCTTCAGGTTGCTGATTAAGGCTGTGTGGTGCTGCTGCTCTCTGCCTTTCGTACCCGAGTATTTTGGGTTTGAGCTTTTTCTGCCAGTTACTAGCTCCCTGTGGGATTAGCTTTTTTTTCCATATAACATTTCCTGAGTATTGCAGTTTGTGAAGAATATGTGCTATGAAACATCAGCATAGTGATGGGAAGTAGCATTGCTTCTGTGTACAAAGAGTTTTACTGTTTAAAACACCTGAAAATAGATCTTGCATTACACAGAATAGCTGATGTCTGAACACTTTGTATGCAATACCATTAAACTTGTCCCTAGTAGCTTTGTGGTATGATTAATCTTTCTACAGTAAATATTTTGAAGGTCTCACCACTATCCTGAACCCATGATCTAGAAGCTCTAATACTCATGGGTTCTGATTAAGTTCAGTAATAGTATTCTCTATAGAAAACTGGGTATTGGACTGCTCAGGGTAGGCTAACTTTAATAACACACAACCCAAAATATCAGTGGCAGTAGGCAACAGAAACTTATTTGCAACTCACAGTCCATTATAGATTGGCATGAGGGGTGAGCTGGGGGGGAGGGGAGGAAGGATTGATCTCTGTAGTTATTTAAGGATCCAGGCTTTCTATTTTGTGAGTTCCTCTCCTTTAAGTATTTCATATCCTCCCTATTCAGGTGGAAGTTTAATGGGACAGGCCTAAAAATGGTCATCGTTTTTAGATCATAATCCATTATCCAGAACCAATTGTTCTGTACCCAAGAATAAAAGGAGAACATAGATATCACTGGTCACTAGCAATCTCTCACAGATTAAGAATGCTTTTACGTCACTGTCCCAGGACAAAAATGGAAGGACTGTTTTTCTTATTATATTTTTATTTTTTATTTTATTTTTAACATTTTTTCTCTTCATATTTTCATGTAAAAGTAATACTATAATAAGAACACTTCTCTGTAGCTAATACATGAAAATGTTTCTATTGTGTTTTCCTCAGGAGGGCATTATGTCATTTTCTCAATGAGAGTAATGAATACACATTGAGCCATTCATACTTCCTTGCTCAGTTTTTGTGATCAACGGATCAATGGCAGGCACTTGCAAGATGCTTGCTTGGGGTTTCAAGTTCAAACCGAAGCAACAAAGGACATGAAACTTACCCAACCATGAATGGTATTGTCTGGTGGAAGGAACTGAACCAAGCCAAACTTATGGAAATAAAAATATACAAATGACCTATTAGAACATGACTTCATGGAAACCATGGAACATATTTTGATTTTATCTATAGGGATCAATGTTTCGTTTTTCAATAACTCAAGTGATTGACAATGTATCATATTTGGATAATTCTATTGGTGGCTAAGGAAAATGAATATATCTTTCTGAGTGTTTTGCTTACCATTTGGTGAGAGATTTAAACACTGAGAATAATAATTCCGAAACAGATTTTCTTTCAGCAACACAAATTTTCATAGTTTTATTTAGAAACAAGGAAATAGCAAATTATCTGATTAGAAGTATGAGTTCCTACTTCAATAATCAGAAGGCAAGGACCTCATATCCACATATAAGGTTGTTAATGAAGCTGCCGTGGCTCTCCCAGCTAACCTACTAGTTTTTAAACTTCAGCAAATGCCCTTAGTCATGAGATTGATTAACCTTCCTTTATCTATAAATCATGCATTCTTTCTTAGAGTATTCTTGTGTGTCACAAAACAGGAACCAGACCCCCTTGCACAACTCCTGAGCACTAAGAAACCAGACCCCTTTGCACAAACTTCAAGCACTGAGCTAATGTCTGTAGCTGGTACCAGCAAGTCTGCATAAAGTCAAGAAATATTACAGAAATATTACAGACTACTTCACTCCCTTTACTGATTAATTCCCGAAACCCCTTAAAAAGCCCCGAGATAGGCAGAAACCTCAGATTTGGCTCTTGGACAAGAATGTGCCTTCTCTCCACGTGGCCAGTATCCTGAAAACAGCTCAAATTCCTTTTCCAATCAAGACTCATTTCTCAAGAATTGGCCATTCAGTGAAGGGTAGCCCAACTTGTATTTGGGTAACATAAGGTTTAGTCTTCAAGAGCAGAACCAAGGTAAATAAGTAGAGAGAGCTTCGAGAACTGTATTTAAGACTAAGCTTATAAATTTTTTTGCCACTAAAAGTGACATGTATTCTGATACTCCAAAGGGAAATACAAGTTTTGAGTTCATCACCTATCTCAAAACTATTATTGATGATGCATTGTCTACTAAGCATCCAAAAGTGTATGTTTGTATGCCAAAGGAAAATAATTTACCTCTGCCAATCATGTAGGAACCAGGAAGGAAAATACATTGATAGCAAAAATTTAGATAAAAATAATTTTTTGGTAGTACATAGTGATTGTTTCACATTAACGTTGTAAAATTTGTTCTTCCAACATTTCATGTAATACTTATTTAGAATAGTTCAAGAATAAAGTAGGAAATTCAAATTTTTTAAGCAGGCATTTATCAAACACTTCTATGTTCCAGGCTCTGAGATCAACACCTTCTATTAGATGTCTCATTTATGACTTACAATCATGTGAGGTAGCTACATTACCCCTCCCCTCTTTTAGTTATTGTCATCATTAAACTTATGTATGCATTTATTCATTAAATGTTTACTGGTCATCTAATATATACCAAACACTATAAAATGCACAGAGGAAGTGCTGAGGTACATAAAGAACGGTCTTTGACTAATGAAATTGAACATTTTTTACTACATTACAGCACTCATTTTGGATAATCCATCATCAATAGCTTTCTTCAGCTCAAGATCTTGCCTTTCTCAGACTCTTGTACAAACTCTCCCCTCCTCTGGAATGCTCTTCTTAGGACTCTTCTTCCAAACCTCAAATCTTAACTCAGATTTTCTTTGACAGCCCCCTCCCCCCCCATCTAGTTTCAGTTCCTCAAGTTAACCTTTCTTGGGAGTCCCTTCTCATTCTCCTTTATTCCACTTAATAAAATTTATAGCTACATATTTAAGAGTATTTGTTAAATGCTTGGTCCAAAACTTGACACACGTAATCTCCTTGAGGGCAGAACCCGGTCATTTTAGGTTCTTATTTATATACAAAGTTTAAGGGTTTGCATTTTGTTATAAATGCAATTGAAAGCCATCAAAGTGGTTTAGCAGAGTAGGGAGATGTCCCTATTATACATCTTAAAAAGACCTTTTCTGACTGCTGTGATCCCAGGTGCCTTTGATTTTTTTTTCAACTTAGCTTGTTTTCTTCTAAACCAAATTTTTAGTTATTTTGATTTATATTTTCAACATTAAGGGGTCTTATTATCATGAAGCTCTATATTTGTACACATGTTATCTGTGATAAGCAGATCCATGTAGCTACACACAACAGATAATCTTCAATTTACACGTTGATTTGAAAATATGTTTTCTTTTTTCCCTAAATTAAGCACTACTGTACTTATCAGTCAAAAAAGGTTGAGTAACTGCTGTCAGGAATTCCAGCCATGTTCTACACGAAGTGTTAACTGCTAATAAGAGCAAGCCAGGAAAAGAGTATTGAATGCAATATATCTAGGGCTAACATAATTAAGGGAGGAAAAAATATCAAAGTCATAAAAATACTTTGATGTTGTATGAAACTCAGGCTCTAGCAAATATAATATTGATGGATTGTTTGGCTTTTCAAAGTTTTTCATTCACAGTTAAATCCAAACTGAAAAATCAGAGCATTAAAGTCAGAAAAATCTGGAGGCTTGCATTTTTTTTTCAATGACCAAAGTATTTTAAAGCATCCACTAAGTGAGCAGTTCTTTTGTCATTCAGATCCCTGCTCACTGAACTGATTTCCTGTTTGGAGACTGAACCAAGGATTAGTTAAATTTGATTTGAAAAATGTCACTAATGAAACATTGGGAAAAGAGAAAAAGGAAATGCTGAAGCATGTGTTGAATAATATTTATGGCTTATATTTATGTATGTGACTCAAATACTTAAAAGTAAATTCAACCCAAGTGAAAAAGAAAATTGCTACTTTATGTGTGACCAAAATTTATATAACATTTGCAAATATTTATAAAATTCTAGACTATTTCTTAAGTGTGTCATGGAGAAAAAAATGTCTAGTTAATAAAAAATGACAAACCATTTAGCATTAAAATTGTGATAGCTGAGACATGGAATAAGAAAGTCATTCTTGCATCAAGCTTCAGTTATGTCATGTCCTGTTACCAATTTTACATTACAGATTGAACTGAAATTGTATAAATTATGCTCATGCATATGCTAAACTCAAGAGCTGCTATATAATAGCTATAATGCATTTCTCATTGTATTCAATACTGTTTCTAATAAAACTAATTGATTCTCATAAAGGCAAAATATTAAATCCATTATTTAGATGAACAAGTACACATAGGTAAGTACTGTGTTTTCTGATATTTTCAGTACAGTTTGATTATAGTAGTAATGTTCAATGGAAATGGCCTCTGGTAAAATGGTTAAAAAAAAAAGACATAAACTTTTCTGTTCCCTTTGATATAATAATATAAACTGACACAAATTACCATCTTATAATAGCATAAAACATATTAATATTATCAAGAATCAGGAAAAAAGTACTGATATGTAATTCACATTATAAAAATAAAACGGAAAAAAATAAAACGGTGAGGATTACATCTAATATATTTCTGGACATCATGGATACTCGAATATAAAAATAAAAAAATCTTTCAAAAATGAACAGATCATGGAGTTGCAGTAACTCTTTAGAAAGAGAGATGGGGATGGTGTCAAAAATATACTGAAATAAATGCATTGTATTAAATTCATCTACTAATTAATTTCACCTTGTATTTTTCAAAGGACAAAAACAAGAAATGATAGAGATTTGATTTAAACATATCTAATATTTTTTGAACGGTTACCACATTATAACTACTCATTTAAATCTGCCACAAGTCAGCACGGTAAGTATAAATATTCCAATTTTACATATATGTAAATTGAAAAATCAGAAATTAAGCCTGGCCCTAAAAGATTCCAAGGCTATGGTCTTTCCTCTTTACTTTCCAATCCTCCTAATTCTGTTAATTTATCACAATAAAAGACATGAAGTGAGGAGAGGAGACTAGTGAATGTAGAAGAGAAAGAAAGGGTAAAATAATATAAGAATATCAAGTTGGAAAGTCAGAATTGCTCATTACTTGAAGTTTAGCTAAAACTTAGGTTTGAAATAATCAAGACACATTGTGCTGGCCAGCCTCCAAAATGATTCTCAATGATTCCAGTTCCCTAGCTTTCATGCCCTGGAAGTAGCTTATTCCTGCATTTACCATACTTGATCTGTGTAACCAAAAGGATATTGCAGAAATGTTAACATGTGATCTAAAGCTAAATCATAAGAGACATTACAGCTTTCACTTTGCTTTTCTTGAATCATTCACTCGGGAGGAATCCAACCACCATGTCATTAGGACAGTCAAGCAGCATTATGGAGAAGTGGAGGTAAGAAACTCTTGTGATGACCCCTTGTGATGTCTTTGGGAGTAGATCCTGTGGTATCAGCCAAACCTTCAGGTGATAGCAGCCTCGGTCAACATCTTAACTATGAAAGGGAGTAGAAATACTCACCCCAAAATACACGACTTTGACATGAGGATTATTTTGAGCTAATAAGAGTAATTGAAAACCCAGCAGGTTCAGAAAAAAAGCTTTTTATGTTCCCCTCAACTGTCTGAATTTACATTGGAAAAAGGAGTTTGTACCAGAAAAAGAACTATTGCTAGAGATAATTTTTATCCTTGAAAATTATTTTCTGCTTTCTTTTGAATGGTTTTCCACCCCTTTGTCTCCTTAGACCCTTACCGCTTTCCTTAGCTCAGGATGTTGTATAAGCTTAATTATCTGTCTGCCTTTTGAGTCTTCATGTCTTTATAGGGGTCCCTTATATAACTTTCTTTGTTTTTCTTTTGTTAATCTGTCTTATATCAATTTAGTTATTAGACCAGCCAAAAAACCTAGAAGGGAAGAAGGAGAAAAATTTCCACCCCTACAACTACAACCTGACACTCTGACCCAGAATTATTTTTGAATTTCTATCTAAGCTTTTCCTGAATTTCTGACCCAAAGAAACCATGAGATAATAAATATTTATTATTTTAGGCCACTAAGTTTGTTACATGGTAAAAGATCAGTTATTAACACATACGAACACAAAATTAACTAACAGCTAATTTGTTGGGCAAGATTATTGAGATCATCATGATATACGAAGTAAGCACCATGCCATTATTATACATGAAATAAAACATAAAACAAGTATCCTTTGTCTTAAAGAATTGCTAATCTAAATATGAATAAACTTTTAAAACAGTAAACAAGGGCTAGAGAAACAGTCTTCTACTTTAAGTGAGAAGAGCTTTGATTCTGGCTGTAGACAACATGGGCTCTAAAGCAAGTTTAATTTTGACACGTGTGAATGTGGTTATGTTTCTAAATTTATTGGTTTTTAGTTTCCTCATAGACAAAATATTGATAATACCTTAATCTACATCAAAAGATTATTGTGAAGATGAAGTGCAAAAATGCATTTAAGTTACCTAGGGCAATAAATGACTGGCATATAAAAATGTTTAATAAACATCAGTCACAATACTATTATTATTATTATTATTTTTATTTTTATTAAAGGCTCAGTGGACTCCTGTCTAGAGTTAGAGCATTATATCAAAAGACTTCCTAGTTATCAATGAGAGAATCCCATGCTACTATGAAATATTTATATTCGTTTTGCAAGTACTTTCTTATATCTCAATTTTAGTTCATGAGATCCATGATGGTTCTTTTTAAGAAGGTGAGGAACTGGGGTCCCTGGGTGGCGCAGCGGTTTGGCGCCTGCCTTTGGCCCAGGGCGCGATCCTGGAGACCCCGGATCGAATCCCACATCAGGCTCCCGGTGCATGGAGCCTGCTTCTCCCTCTGCCTATGTCTCTGCCTCTCTCTCTCTCTCTCTCTGTGACTATCATAAATAAATAAAAATTAAAAAAAAAAAAAAAAGAAGGTGAGGAACTAGGCAATTCAAGTAAAGGACCACTAAGAAAAAGAAAAAAGAAGAAAGAAAGAAAGAAACAAACAAATAAATAAATAAATAAATTAGGAAAATCAAAGAGAAATAACATATAACTGCAATTCATATTTGGCACATGTATTTATTGCATCCCTCTGATTATTTGGCCCATTAAAATACAGGGAGTGTCAGCTACATCCCCAGTTAAGCATTCTGGTATCATGACTCCTTTGTAGGCTTGTAAATTACTGAAGATCACAAAGAACTTTTGTTTATGTAGGTTATAGCTATTGATATTCATAGTATTAAATATTATAATTGAAATATTTGAAAATATTTATGAATTCATTAAAAAAACAATCCTTTTGTTACTATAAATAATATATTTTAAGAAACTTACTTTTTTTTCCAAAACAAATATTGAATGAGTTGTGTTTATGTTTATGTAAAACATAAAACAGAGTTGCTCTGTTTTATGTTTTACAAATATCTTTAATTTCTGGGAGACAGAGATATCTATATTCTCAAATCTGTTCCTTCATTCAGCCTATTGCAATATCACATGTGATTAAGCCTTTGGAAAACACCATGGTGCACTCATTAGAGAATGATGGAGAAAAAGGCAAATAATATCTTGTATTATTACAGAAACAGTCTTGGATCCATAGATCCATGGGCTTTCCAGATCATACTCTGAGAACTACTGAGCTATATCATTCTGGGATTCAAGGAATCCAGAGTCCCAGTGGCTCTTCCTCAGCAGTCTTATGCTCTTAAGGCACTAGAGTGCTCCTGAAGGCTGAACATTTTCCAAGTGAGCACTGGATATGTTTCTATAGAAAATATAGATCACTTCATCAATAAGTTCACCTTAACTATGAACATTCATCAAAAAATAATGGAAATAGTAACTAACATTATTGAATACTATGCTCTAGGTATCATGCTGAGTCTTTTGAAGACATCACCTCATCTAATCTTTACAGCAGTCTATTGGTTTCAATTTTACAGATTAAGAAATGGAGGCTTGTAAGTAACTGGCAGGAAATGACATCAATAATTGGTGCCAGGGAACTGGCATTAGACTTTAGTCTGGCTGACTTCAGTACTTCGTAAGTTGATGCCTACTGAGGTACATGCATTAGGGAATAAAAGAAAAGTATACAGTCCTAAACTTCAGCTGTTTATGGTTTACTAAAGGAGTTATGATTAATTACCCGCCCCCAAATGATATGAAAGTGGTCTAAGTGATATAACTAAGAACAATTTGTGGTTTTAAACAAGTGCTTTAAGATTTCTGAGAATAGCTAGTTCAGTGAACACTGAACTGGAGCAGTGATGGACATTTTCAAGAAGAATTGATCCTTTTGGCACAGAATACTTACAGATAATGGGAGGAAGACAGACCAGAAGAAAGGAAAAGAATGGAAATCGAAGGAAGTTAGGAAAAAGCATAGCATGCAGGATATACTAAGGAAATCCACTGGATGTAAACAAAAGTTTGATGTGGTGAGTTAAGGAGGATTAATTCAAACAGACAGTGGACCACATAGTCCTTTGGTGTTCACGGTAGAGGTGTGGGAGCACTCCACTTCCATGTCAGCAGAGACAGCCTGCTATAGAAAAGGATCTTGACAGCCTGCCACCCAACAGAGAACATCATTACCTTGGCTGCACTGTTGAATGACAAGACCATCACATTCTGGAAGAGTGGAAGAGTGACTGCTAGGCACTCTGGGTGCTACCGGGGGTGGGGGTGGTCAGAAGGTGGCCAGGCAGTGAGAGCCCAGTGCCTGAAAGGGAATTCCTCGACCTGTGCCTGAGGGTCAGGAGGGGCCTGAATTAAGCTGCCCCTGAGGATGATGTGGTGGAGGGGGTGTCTACCTCCAGAAAGCTCTAGAAGTTGCTGGTGACATTTCTTGCCGATCCCTCTCACATTGTCTGGGGAAGTTTCCAGTAAGTATAGTGTTGCCTCTGTTTGTGTGTAAAATTGGTAGGAGGTAGAGCAGAAGGGATTTCAGTACACTCACAATTTAATATTGAATCTGGTTATTTCCCTGACTCCAAACAAAGTTTAACGCTCTTCAGGATATGCCCAGTTCATGCAAACTACACACACCGTGATCAGAGACTATGAGCAGACAGTATTTGGTAGATGATCTATTTCAACATTATAACTGGTTAGCCTAAAAAGGATAGTGTTGCTAGAATGCTTTATCTTTATTCCTAAAGTTTGCTTCCATGTGGAGGGACAGCCATTAGCTTGACATCACTCCTGTGGCGCAAAGTGACGACTGGATTGGGAAACTGAGAGTTACTGTATATGTGCAACAAGGCCTTCTTCTCTTAACCCTTGGAAGTGAACCACCCACAGCAGATGTGGTTTCATTGTGGCTGAGCCTATTTAATCTCCATGCTCAGTTTTAAGAAGCCCCTTACCTAAAGATGTGAGCCACATCCTCTAATACTAGCTCTATCAGTAATGAAGGTGATATTTTGGCTTCCCTTTTGCCTTACTGTGTTTTCTTGTTACCCAGTTGCTTCAGATTGCAAGCCAGAGAAGACGGATATTATTTATTGAGCCTCCAAAGACTCAAAAAATATTGATAATTTTGTTAAAGATGAAAACATCCTGAGAATAAAGTAACAGCAATTTCCACAATAATCAAGTTCAGTTGGCTCTAGGATATTTGACTTAATCAAACAGATTGGTTGGCACAGTGTCAGAAATGTGTTTTTCAACCTAAGGAGTAAGAAATTGCCTGAGATTTCAGGTAACATAACTATGAAAACAGTTGGTAAAGGAATTTCTTTTTTTTTTTTAATTTTATTTATTTACTCATGAGAGACATAGAGAGGGGCAGAGATACAACACAGGCAGAGGGAGAAGCAGACTCTGCAGGGAGCTGGATGTGGGACCAGATCCCAGGACCCCAGGATCACAGGCCCAGCCAAAGGCAGATGCTCAACCACTGAGCCACCCAGGCGCTTGGTTAAGCAACTTCTAAATCCTAATAACTAAATCTTTTTAATTACTTTGTTTCTTTCTTTTTTTATATATATTTTATTTATTTATTCATTAGAGACACAGAGAGAGAGGCAGAGACACAGGCAGAGGGAGAAGCAGGCTCCATGCAGGGAGCCCGATGTGGGACTGGATCCCAGGTCTCCAGGATCACGCCCTGGGCTGCAGGCATCACTAAACTGCTGAGCCACCGGGGCTGCGCTAACTTCAAGTTTCTTGTGAAATCAGGGTTTTCCTTACCCGAAATCTCTTGGGCCAGGACATTCTATTTTCTTTCTTTCTTTCTTTCTTTCTTTCTTTCTTTCTTTCTTTCTTTTTTTTTAGAACTTTGGCTTTTTTAAGATTTTATTTATTTGAGACAGAGTGAACAAGCATAAGCAGGGGAAGGAGCAGAGGGAGAGGGAGAAGCAGACCTCTCACTGAGCAGGGAGCCCGTGGGACTCAATCTCAGGATCCTGAGATCATGACCTGAGCCGAACGTAGATGCTCATTCCACTGAGCCACCCAGGTGCTCCTAAGGCCAGGACATTCTAAAAAATAAATTAGGTATATTTGCCTATAGTGTTCCAAGATATATGAGAATTTCTGAAAGATGTATGTATGTAACATAGAAGGTAACATGTTTTTTTTCTTTTCTTGAAGAAAGGCTCATAATGGAACCATGTATTTTCTTGAGAAGTTATAGAAAATTACTTCTCACATAGCTGTTCTAGGTGTTGATGTTTATGAAGCCTCAAATTCTTTTAAAGTATTGGTAGTATTTCTGAGAGAGGTTAAGTTTAAAAATATCCAAGAAGAGAGATTAAATTATTGATCATTTTCTTCCCTAGAGATTAAACGCCAAATCTCTCTACTCTAGAACATATATAATCAATATCTATGTATTATGTTAAAAATGACAATCACAGATGATTCACTTGCAAAACGTTAGAACTTATGAAGCCTAGTTCAGCTATTATCAGGCCAGATTTTACCAGGTGAGTTGTTCCATTATTATAAACTAGGTCCTCTTACATTATTAGAATCTCACTTAATGCATGGGAGCAGTGATAGTATTAATGGTGATAAAGGAACTCTTTGTCCAAAGAATCATTTAACTCTGAATTGTGAGTTTGAAAACATCAAAATGGTACCAGAATGAGAAAATTGGACTAGAAGTTCATTTTTCTCTTTATCATTCTTGATAATGACAATAGGACCAGCAGTGAAACTTTAGTGCTGGCTTTTTCTTATTAAAAACAAGCACTTCCTCTCTCTCTCTCTTAAATAAATACATCTTTTAAAAAGGGAGGAGGGCTGAGTGGTTCAGTCAGTTAAGTGTAAGACTTGGTTTTTGCTCGGGTCATGATCTCAGGGTCGTGGGATCTAGCCCCGTGCTAGGCTCCATGCGCAGTGCCAAGTCTGCTTAAGACTCTCTCTCCTTCTGCCCCTCCTTCCCATGCTTGTTCTCTCTCTCTCCAAAATAAATAAATATTTAAAAAGAATACCACACAAGCAATTCTTTCTCTGTCAAAATGTAAAGATTTGTCTTTTTTCCCCATGCACTCAACTCATAGCAATGTCATGTCAAAATATAACCAGAGAAAAATAAATAATTTCTCAATTAATTGAAGACATGCTGGTAATAATAATGGACCATTAAGAAGTTTCAACATGATATCAGAGAAGATGACCTTCCTCTGCACTGTGTTCCTTCTGGCTGGTCTTAGAATCAAATCGACATGAGACAGATAAACATGAGAAGATAAATTTAATGTCTAAGGAGTACACACAGACATGGAATTTCAAAGACAGTGAGGCAACCTGATGCTTATATGAGTTCAGGAAAGGGGGAGAGTCTGAGGCTGCAAAGGGGAGAAAGTTCATTAGCAAAAAAGGTGACTAGAGGGGACGCTCAGGTGGCTCAGTGATTGAGTGGCTGCCTTTGGCTCAGGTCCTGATGCCAGGGTCCTGAGATAGAGTCCTGCATCAGGCTCCCTCCAGGTAGCAGCCTGCTTCTCCCTCTGCCTGTGTCTCTGTTTCTCATGAAGAAATAAGCAAAATATTTTTAAAAAGAAGGTGAAAAGGGATGTTTGGGGATAAATAATGTTGCCCTATTCAGATAAGTTCCTTCAATAAAGTGGAGTATCTGCTAATAGTTGTCTTTTTGGCACAGGCTCTCCTTTCCAATGTAAATTTAGGCAGTTACGGGGGAGGCAGAGAGCTTTTCCTGCATCTGCTGGGTTTTGATTACTTCTAACTCAAAATAATCTTTATGCCGAAATGGCAGATTTTGAGGTATCTCATACTGCATCCCTTCAATAATTAATCATTGATTTTACCAAAATGTCCTTCAAATTCTAAGATACAAATATAAATGACAACTCTTTAATAAACTTTATATTAATATTTTTTCATTTTTGATTTTTATAGATGTAGCAGATAAAATCATTCTGCACTTCATGTTTTAGGATTCATCTTTGTTACCAATTTATGGGATAGAAGCCCATAATTCTAGAACCTTTAGAGTCTGATTATTTGAAAAATTATTATAAAACATTAGGTAACTGAAATACTTCCAAAAGTAGTAATCAGCTTAAATCTTTAACTTTTATAGGAAGTTGAGTAAATTGTGTAATTTTAAATTATCAATGCATTAAGTTTATTCTATTATGGAAATTGCATATAACATATAAAGGACTGAATTCGGAAAAAATGGATATGCTGTTTGCTATTAGTAAAGAGTTTCTCAAAAAAAAAAAAAAGAGTTTCTCTTTCTCTTTTTCTTTTAAGGAGTTTTCTTTTTCTAAGCACTTTTTGTATTTTAATTTTATAAAATTTTGAAGAACTAGAAAGATGTTAATACAGAAAGTGATGAAAATGTTAAAACATACAACAAATAAATTGTATGATTGGTGTATTTATTAAAACATCATAACATAATGGTTTTAAAATTTTATCCAGAATCTAGCAACTCATGCAAATTTTCATAATGAGTATGCATATGCTTTCTTCTTTGAATCGAAAAAAAATCACATTCTCACTCTTCATAAACATCCTGGCTTCATTTCCGATATTACTAAGATTAAAAACAAGCTCTTTATTTAGTTTCATTTCATAAAGAGCTTTTATTATCCAGCGTCACCTATTAACATACAAACACAAAAGGAAATAGAACATAAACAGCTCCCATCCTGGTCCCTTCCCCTGTAACTAGCTATACAGTTTAGAGCAGGGCAAACCTGGCCTGTGGCCTGTTTTCATATGGTCTCTGAGCTAAGAATAATTATTTCATTTTTAAAAGGTTGGACGGTAGGCTGAATAATTCCTCCACCTCAAAAGATACCCACATCCTATACCCTAGAATCTGAGGATATGCATATCTTCTCTAACATGGCAAAGAAATCTTTGCAGATATGATTATGTTAACACCCCTAAAATGAAGAAATTATCTTAAGTTATCTGGGTGGGTCCAATCTAATTCCATGGGTTCTTAAAACTGGAAAATGTTTCCTGCCTATTGTCAAAGGGAGATGAGAGGACAAAAGTAGAGTTAAAGAGCTGCTATAGTGCCGGCTTTAAAGATGGAGGGAGGGCACCATCACCAAGGAATGCAGGAAACCACTGGAATCTAGAAAAATGTGCCAATAGTTTCTCCCCTAGAACCTCTGGAAAAGAATGCAGCCCTGCCAACAACTTGTCTTTAGCCTGGTGAGACCCATGTCAGACTTCTTAATCTATAAAACTCTAAGATACTGTATTTGTGTTTTATTAAGTCACAATGTTTTTGCATAGTGATCTGTTATAGCAGCAATACAAAATTAATACAGGTTGTAAGCAAACAAAGACGAATAGGTGATAAAAACACATCTGACCTATAAAATCTAAAATATTTATTATCTGGGCATATAAACTTCTGGGTTGGGGGTACCTGGCTGGCTCAGTCAGAGGAGCATGCAACTCTTGATCTCAGGGTTGTGAGTTTGAGCCTCATATTGTATGCAGAGTTTACTTAAATAACTTAAAAAAAAAACCTTTCTGGCTTAAAATTAAAAATTTCTTATCATGGATTTTTCAGATGTAGGACTTCCATATAAATTTTTGGTTGCATATTGTGCAGGTATCATTTGAAATAACACAACATAAGTAAAAATCAGTCCAACATGGTAGCATGTGAATATTAGATCCATGTGGTCTATTGGGACATTGTTTTTATCTATCTATCTATCTAACCATCTATCTGTGTATTATCTGTCTATCTACTGATGGGCTGGACTTTATTTATTTGGGGGGAGTGCTGGACTTTATTGCAGAACAACACTGGTATGCTTGATGCATCCAAAGTAGTGATTGTTCTAGCTATCCTCCACCAAACATTGTTGGGTAAGCATCACTGAGGATAACGAAGAGACACTAGATTAACAAATCTAGTAGGAATATCACATCTCTTAATATAATTGAAACTGGGCTGATAAGCCTATTGTTTGGATGTGCTTACAGGAATAAACCTTGCTAGAAAACTCTGTAACAGTTAATTGGCTTAACCATTTTGTGATGTCCACAAGAATGACTGCATTTCTACAGTTGGGCATTGAAACATATAAGAAATCACCATAAAAAGCAGGCTAGATGTTCAGATTCTGGGTAAAACACACAGGGAAATGTATCCTGAGTTTCCCACTGAATACAGCTGTAAAGTCTAGATAGAATGCATGGAGCTGCTTTTTGAGAACTCTGAATAGCAAATAGTGGCAGTCCCAGATGGTTTCATCAGCAAATTCTCTAAAACACTTTAACAAGAAATAACATCAATTTATTCAATCTATTCCAGAAAATATAAGAGGAAGCAATATTTTCCATCTCATTTTACGGCACTAGCATTAACATTGTAGCAACATCAGACAGTTCAAAAAAATCATAGTTCTTTTTTTTTTTTTTTAAATCATAGTTCTAATATCCCTTACTAACATAGATGCAAAAACCCTCGATTACCAGATAGAATCAGGGATACATAAAACAAATAACATCACAACCAAGCAGTTTATTCTGGGAAAGCAAGGATGGTTCAATATTTGAAAATCAATCAGTGTAATCATCATATTAACAGTCTAATATTTGATATAACTGATGCACTCAAAAGCATTCTGTAAAACTCAATATCAATTCATGATTAAAACTTTCAGTGAATGAGGAAGAGAAGGTCCTTTCCTCAACTGATAAAGGGCATCTACACAATATCTACACCTAACATCATACTTAATGGTGAAAGACGAATGTCTTTTTCCAAAGATTTGACACAAAGCAATAATGTCTGCTCTCACTACTTATATTCTATAGCATGTTGAAAGACTTAGCTAATGCAGTAAGACAAGAAAATGAAATAAAAGGTATAACAGATTAAGGAGGGAAAAATAAAATCTTCCCTATATTTGGAGAACTTAACTATCTTCATAAAAAGAATATTAAGGTATCTACCAAAAAAAAAAAAGTCAACAACAGAAAAGTTCGGTAAGATTACAAGATGCAAGTATGTAGTAGAATGATACCACTATGAAACCCATTTTTGGTATACATAAAGTTTCTAATCTCTTCACTTTGAATGCAAATAGTACCTGTTACTTGCTTCTAAGCAATTAAATATGCCAAAGGTGATGTGATGTCACTCCTGTGATTGTTGTAATTCATAAAAATCTCTTGCTAAAAGACTGTTTGTAGAGTTTCCATGTCTTTGCCTTTGAAGAAGCAAGCTGTCATGAGCCTTATAACCACAAGGAAATAATGCCAGATATCTGAAGGATCTTGGAAAATAATTCTTCCCCAGTAGATCCTTGTGGAGGACCCACGTAAGTCATTTCCAGACTTTCAATTCACAGAAATTGTGAAATAATAAATGTCCGTAGTTTTAAGCCATCAAGTTTGTTATAGTTTGCTACACAGAATAGAAAACGAACACAAAAGTTAACACACAAACATTATATTTCTATATATTGATTTAGTTTACTAGTTATTAGTATTAGCAATACTAATCAGTTTACTAGTATTAGTTTACTAGCATTAGTTTACTGGTTTGTTACTAGTATTAGTAATACAAATAAGCAACTGGAAATCACGTTTTTTAAAAGATTTTTATTTATTTATTCATGAGAGACAGAGAGAGAGAGAGAGGCAGAGACATAGGCAGAGAGAGAAGCAGACTCCATGTGGGACCCTGATGTGGGTGGGACTCGATCTTGAGACTCCAGGATCATGCCCTGGGCCGAAGGCAGGTTGTTTTAACCGCTGAGCCACCTAGGCATCCCGGAAATCCAATTTTTAAAAAAGAAATTACAAAAGGTCTAAAAATACAATATTTAGGCATAAATATAACAAAATATGTATAGGATCTGTATGCTAAAAACCACTAAATGCTAATGGAAAAAATCAAGTAAGTCTCAAAATAAGTGCAGAGACATACTGTTCATATAGATTGGAAGACTCAACATAGTGGATACCAATTTTCCCCAAATTGTTCTACAGATTTAACACAATTCTAGTTAAAAGCCTTGTAGTGTTTTTATGGACATAGATAAGGTGATTCTAAAACTTATATGGAAATGTAAAGGAACTGGTATAGCTAAAAAAATTTTGTAAAGGAAGAATAAATTTGATGGAATCATATTATCTTAAGATTCTAAGACTTTTAATCACAGGATAGCAATAAAAACAGTGGTATGGGTGAAAAGCTACATATATAGATCATTGGAACCTAATAGAGATTATAAAAATAGACCCACACAAATATAGTCAAATGATTTTTGCCTAAGTACAAAGGCAATTAAATGGAGTGAGGATAATCTGTTCGATAAATGATGTTGAAACAATTAGACATCTCTATGCAGAGAAATGAGCCTCAACCTAAACTTCATACCATATGCAACTTGACTCTAAATGGAACACAGATATAAATGTAAAGCTATAAAACATTTATTTTTAAATATTTATTTATTTATTATTTATTTATTTATTCATATGAGAGACACACACAGAGAGAGAGGCAGAGACACAGGCAGAGGGAGAAGCAGGCTCCATGCAGGGAGCCCAACGTGGGACTCGATCCCTGGTCTCCAGGATCACACCCTGGGCCGAAGGCGGCGCTAAACTGCTGAGCCACCCAAGGATCCCCAGCTATAAAACTTTTAGAAGAAGACATAAAAGAAAGTCTATATGACTTTTGGTTAGATAAATTGTTCTTCAGTATGACATCAAAAGCATAATCCATAAAGAAAAAAAATTGGGCTTTTTAAAAATTAAAAATAATTTTCTCTGTGAAAGATGTTAGATAACGAAAAGACAGGCTACAGACTGGGATAAATTATTTTCGAATCATGTACTTGACAAAAAACTTGCATCCAAAACATATTTTTGAAATCTCAAAATTCAAAAGTAAGAAAATACATAATCCGATTTAAAAATAAGAAGACTTGGAAAGACACTCTACAAAATAAGATATATGTAAGGCAACTAAACACATAAAAATATGTTTACTATCATAGCCTTTATGGAAATTTAAATTAAAACCATGATGAGATTCTATTACATATCTGTTAGAATGGCTTTAATAAAATTCTTGATAGGGCAGCCCCGGTGGCCCAGCGGTTTAGCACCGCCTTTGGCCTGGGGTGTGATCCTGGAGACCAGGGATCCAGTCCCACGTTGGGCTCCCTGCAGGGAGCCTGCTTCTCCCTCTGCTTGTGTCTCTGCCTCTCTCTCTCTCTGTGTGTCTGTCATGAATAAATAAATAAAATCTTTAAAAAATAAAATAAAACAAAATTCTTGACAGTACCAAGTGCTAGTGATGATGTAGAATAATTGGATTCTTATGCATTGGTGAGAAGGTAAAATAGTAAAGTCATTCTTGAAAAATGTTTGACAGTTTTTTTTTTTTTGTAAAGTCAAGTGAAGGTTTATCATATCACTAATTGTTTAGAAAGAATGTAAACTATGTTCACACAAAAAACTCTATGTGAATTTTTATAGCCTAAACTGGAAGTAATCTAATTGCCTTTCAACAGATAAATGGATTTAAAAAAACAAAATAAAATAAAATAACAAACAAACCAAACCTGGGATACATCATACAATGACATACTATTCAGCAATAAAAAACCCACAAAAATAAATACCATAAAGAAACCATTTGTATGAAATGAGTAAAAGAAGTTGAGTAAAAGAGGTCAATCTCTAGAGGTTGCATACTGGATGATTCAATTTACATGAGATTCTCAAAAGAGAGAAACTATAGTGATGACAGATCGGTGGTTGTCAGGGATTAAAGACAGGAAGAGTTTAGGACCACAAAGTAATAACCCAAGAGTTTATGGGAGCATGTTTCATATTCTGATGACAATAGTGACTGTAGGAATCTACATATGATAAAATTCAAACTGTACACTGAAAAATCCATTTTCACATGCTAATTTAAAATATAAAATAAATTTAAAAACCACAGACTCAGAGCAAAATGGAAAGCCATCCAGAGAGGACAGGATGGTGAAGCACTTGTTATCCTAGTAAACCATATCACACATCTATGTGACTTATGTTTTTTACAAAATCCTGTAAGCTATTTTCTCATTGTAACTTTGGTATCAGAAATACCATTAAACTCCATGTATAGCAATTTTCATCTCTGACAAAAATCAAAACTGTATATGCTCATATGCCCATCCTCAGAGAAAAATAATAAAGTAATTAAAGCTCAAATAATATGAAGACCAGATAAACCTCCATAATTAGTATCTACTAAGAATGATAGGAACTAGGAAATACAAGGTGTTTTTGTATCTCATATTTGAGGTTGTTGGCTGTATATAACTTCTTACTTATCAACACGTAGACTATGTGTTTCTTGGATATAGCAAAGTTCAGATTGTAAGTACTGTAAAAAATCTAATAGTATTATACACTTTGGTTGAGATTCAACTTGTTTTTTTTTTTTTAATTTATTTATGATAGTCACACAGAGAGAGAGAGAGAGAGGCAGAGACATAGGCAGAGGGAGAAGCAGGCTCCATGCACCAGGAGCCCAACATGGGACTCGATCCTGGGTCTCCAGGATCGTGCCCTGGGCCGAAGGCAGGCGCCAAACCGCTGCGCCACCCAGGGATCCCTCAACTTGGTTTAAAAGACAGAGTCTACACTCATATTTACCACTGGCTAACTGGGTAATTTAGGATAAGCCTTCTGAGCTTTAGTTATTTACTATTTTTTTTTAATCAATAGAATAAAAATAATGGTATATAATTTGTCTACCTCAGAAAGCAGGTTTAAAGTTCAGCTAGGTAAACTTACCTAAATTACTTTACAAATTATAAAGATATTAATTAATTAATTAATTAAATTATTTATTTATTATTGGAGTTCAATTATTATGTTTATTTTTGATACAAAATGAGATACAGTCTGGGGTGTGTGTGTGTGAAATTTAAGAATTCTGTACTTCTATTCAAATCTGTTGAATGGCCCTTAAAAGTAATCTTCCTTCTCCTAAAATTTTTCCATTTTCTTTTTTTTTAATAGAATTTATTTATTTATTTATTTATTTATTTATTTATTTATTTAAGCGACAGAGAGAGAGCACAAACCAGGGGGTAGGGGGAGAAACGGGGAGAGGGAGAAGCAGACTCCTTACTGAACAGGGAGCCAGACTCAGGGCTGCAGCCCAGGAGCCCAGGATCATGATGTGAACCAAAGGCAGATGCTTAACTAATTGAGCCACCCAGACGCCTCTGCATTTAATTTTCTATAGTTACTGAATATAGTGTTAGTTGCTTGCTTATAAATTGATGGTTTCAAAGGGCAGTTTTTTCCTAATCATTATATACTTAGTCTCTGCATTTCCAAAATATCTATGTTTAAGTGGCTTGGAAGGCAGCTGGACTATTAGCAGTTATTTGGATAGTCAATATTTTTGCACTTCAAGTTGTTCATCTACATATTTGTCATACAGAGATAATTTTAATGCAGCAAGGTATATAGTCAATGGGATGACCGAAAAATAATAATTTAATGTAAAAGGATCTTTTTTAATCTTTTAGTCTTAAGAAAGTGTGTCTGATGATATGGCAAATAAGCTAGGCTTGCAGAATGACTTCAGGAACAGAATGAGAGGTTAACACTATAATTAAGGATTTGTTTCCAAATGGTTTTTCACTATCCTCTAAAACACATCAATATGCTAGTCCCGTGTCATCTTGCTTGTGTTCAGTTTTCTGACTTGTCATTAAGATTGGCAGTGAAATCAGAACAAATCAGCGGCTAGCTCTTTCTTGGAAGTTTATTAGTAAGTCCCATCCTTGACATGTGTTCTAAGTACTTGTTACATAGCAAACAGAGACTTCTACTTGAACTTTAATCTATTTTTTTAAGGGACTGAATTCTGTTAATTGTATTCCACGGAGGAAAGACTTATGTGTGAAAGGCTGTCTCATTCTTGACCTCTTATATTTGTATTTCATTTGAGGGTTTAGTAAGGGCTAGTGACTTTAAATGCTCCTATTTTCTGATTATGAACTGCTGAACAGGCCATTTAGAGAGAATGCCCATGACATGGTCCAAAAATTTTTACTTATGTTATTTATGTGAATGGAATAGTTAAAAGGGTTAAGAAATGTAATAAAGTGATCTGACCTCATTTATTTTGATCAGATTATATTGTCAATCTCAACTCTATTTTTCTCTTATTACACAAATTATTCTTGTAGGAAACAAAAAAGAGATAATACTTTATCTGGTATGTGAATCATGTACATGTCTGTCTCCATATCATCAGCCTAGTTGATTGTCACAGAATATGGATTTGCCTTTATTAGGGCAAAGCAGAATGGCTTCCATCTGTTAATTACTATAGATCATGATTTTGAACTTTTTGTTTATTTTTCTTTAAATCTTACCCTTTTGTGGTTATTATTCCCAAATGTACCTTCTTGGAAGATCTGTTACTGAACACCTCAGGCTGAGAAATAATGTTTTTACATTACATAAAGGTGGGAACTGTCGGGTAGCTGAGGCTCAGGACATTAAAATTCATCATCTTTAACTTAGTTTCAAATGATTCAAGATCCACAGACAGACAGATAGATTGATTAGACAAGGCAACTATGACAAAATGTTTACAATTATTTAAACTAGATGTTGTTAATCACTGTATTACTCTTTCAGTTTTCTTATACAGCTGAAATATTCATAATGGAAATTTGGGGAAAACTTCATCTTTAGGTCAAGCCAGGTTGCCAGAGACCCACATATCTAGACTACACTGCTTTGGACTTTTTCAGAATTGATTTTATGTTTCACGAACTGTTGGCTACATTTATTGTAAGAATATATAAAATGATCTCCTATATCACATAGTGTTGCCTTCATGAGAACCCATGGGAGAAATTTCTCTTGGGTCAAAGAAACAGACAACATCTCTTGTTTTCATCTTTTGGAGACTGTGACTCTTGTAACTGAATTTGTCTTTTTCCTTGCTTTCATGGTTAAGAAGTTCAGAGTTAAATTTACAACATCCCCAGTAGTTGGCAAAGTCTTAAGGGAATGAAATTTATATCTCAACCTTTTACTAGATTTATTTAGAAATATGTCCCATATCCCTATTTCTCTTGTGTACTTATTTTTAAACTAAATAATTCATGCATTTTTGTTAGATACCACAAATCTTTTTTTGAAAATAAGGCTAAAAATAATTTTTAAAGGTATGTGTGTTTGTATGTACTGTGGTGTGTGTGTGTGTGTGTGAGAGAGAGAGAGAGAGAGAGAGAAAGGGAGAATCTGAGGCACAGACAGAGAGACAAAGAAAGAGACTGTGTATGTGTGTTGTGTGTTACAGTGTGTGTAAATTGATTTGAGTCATATGTGCTATTTTTCTACTTTATTTTCATACCTAAACCATGTAGCACTTGTGTGTGTATCATGAAGATCACAAGAAATTCCTATACTACCCAGTTCCTGTCCCCCTTAATTAATGAATTAATTGCACATACAGACATGTAGACCACAGGTGTCACAGATTAGATAGCTTTAGATTTGATAGTAAAACACAGAAGCTCTAAAATAATACAAAGATAAACTACTAGAAAATGATTATAAAGTAACATCTTACTACAGTGCTTCTGTAAGCTTTAAAGGGATATGAAATAGCCAGATAGGAAGCGCGTTAGTTTTTTAGGGCTGCCTTAACCAAATACCACAGACTAAGTGGCTTAAACTATAGAAATATATTTTCTCACAGTTATGGAAGCTTAAAGTCCAAGATCAATGTAATGGCAGGTTTGGTTTCTTCTAAGAGACATGAGGGAAGAATCTGGGCCATGCCTCTGACCTTGGCTTGCTGATGACTGCCTTTTCGAGGCTGCTTTGTCCTTACATGTATCCTTACATACACACCTCCGTGCATAAACACCTCTGATGTCTCTTCACATGTCCAAATTTCCTCTCCTTAAGGACACCAATCAGATTGGCTTGGGCCCACCCAATTGCCTCCTCTGAACTGATGATCTCTTTAATGGCCCTATCTCCAAATGAAGTCACATTCGGAGGTACTGAGTGTAAGGGCTTTCGCATTAATTTTAGGGAGACACCATACAGCCCATAACAGGAAGCCTGTTTATTTGAGGAAATGGTGATGTTGGAGTGAAGGAATTATGTAATTCATGGGCAGTTGTAAGCAAAGCCCATCTTAAGATGACATTGCCTCTGTGTTTACATATACTGGGACTCTAAATACTAAAGGAATTAATGAAGTAGTTAGCAAAGACAGACAAAAATAAGCAAGATGCCAAGGTAAGACAATAATTAGCAAACACTTATTCCACTAATTAAGTAATTTATTTTAAAAAATAGTGAAATGTGAGATTAAGTGTGTGATATTATGAAAATTGCTGAGTATATTTTAGTCTTCGATGAATGGGAAGCTATACAAGTTTTCTGTTTCTGTGTATAATGACATTATGATATTTCAAGATTCTTTTTCTTTTTTTAAGATTTTATTTATTTATTCATGAGAGACACACAGAGAGAGAGAGAGAGGCTGAGACACAGGCAGAGGGAGAAGCAGGCTCCATGTAGGGAGCCCGACATGGGACTCAATCCCGGGACTCCAGGATCAGCCCCTGGCTGAAGGCAGCGCTAAACCGCTGAGCCACCCAGGCTGCCCTCAAGATTATTTTTCTAAGGGAAATAAATTTAATTTTTTAAAAAATTGTATTGAGATGCTACCTAACACTTCTTCATTTCATAATAGAGGGGCAGCATGCCATTTTTTAAAATTTTGTTTTACTCACATGTAAAGGTAGTACTAATGGGGGGGGGAGGAACTTGAATGATGCAAACAAAGTATTAGAAACAGTACTTAAAAAGAAATATAAAAGGATTTTTTTTCCTTGGGATGTGATCCTGAATTGTGAGGTCTTGGTCAAGTGAAATAATTACTCTGACCCTGTGTTTCCTCAGTTATGAAATGAGGAGAGTACTATGAGCTGTATTTATGAGTAGTATTCACTCAATCATTCAACGAAAAGTCACACATGCCTACTGTATGCCAGAGAGTGTTTTAGGGAGTGAAGACAGAGCACTAAAGGAAACAATCACTGTTCTCATTCCAGTGGGAGAAGCACACAATAACAACAATAGCAAAGTGAACATGTAAATCCATATCACGTTGATAAATATGAGAATGACAAAAAAAGCATGGTAGGGGATAGAGAATGAGGTGCTATTTTAGAAACAAGAGTAAATGAAAACGTGTGTTAAATGCACAATGGAACTACAAACTACAGAAGCAAGCATGTTGTATTTACTACCGATTTTAGCCCAATTTAAAATACCTGTCAATTTTTAATGTATTTTTTAAAGATTTATTTATTTTAGAGAGAGAGAGAGAGAGAGAGAGAGCACATGTGCAAATGGGGGGAGGGGCAGAGGGAAAGAATCCTCAAGCAGAGTCCCTGCTGAACGTAGAGCCCAATGTGGGGCTCTATCCCTTCACCCATGAGATCAGGAACCAAAACCAAGAGCCAGACACCCAAGTAATTGAGTCACCCAGGCACTCTCTCAAATTCTAATATTTTTAAAACAAATATTTGAAACTTTCATATGAAAATAGTATGTGCTTATAATAAATGTATATTCATATAAAGAGAGCATGTGTTTATAATTAAATGTACAGATAAAATGTATTAATATAAAAAGCCCATTTTTTCTATCTAAAATTAATGTCAAGCAGTTATTCTATTTGGGAAGTTGACACTTTTTTCAATTAGAATAAAGGATGTTACTCTCATTTAAAATATTTAAACACTTTAATATGTTAATCTAATAATGACAGATTCAGATGAGATTTTTTTAATAAGGGAAAGCAAAGAAAATTGTGTAGGCTATATCATCACCACTATTTAAATTTGGAGTATTAAATAGTTTAAAAGAGATTGAAATAAAATTACCTCGTTCGATAATCACAATATATATTTTAAATTGGCCTTGACACCCTTTTTATACTTTATAAACATGCATCATGGATAGATATTTGTTTTGGAAAGAACTGACCATGCATTGTAAAGTTGGCTTACTATTTGATTCTATCATGACTGCATAACAAAGATCTAAAAATATCAGTTTCCATGGTTTTGCTTTAATGGAAATAGACTAAGTTTTCTCAAGTTACAACCAGAATAATGGTGCCATTAATGATAGTAAAGAAACGGTCTCAGTGAAATAAAAAATAGATCCAGAAAGCACATATTTTAATCATTTTTCTAATGCTATTCATAGGTATCTGCAGTTCTATAGAATAGTACTTTTTTTTACTAGTATTTTTTCATTTTGTTATTTTTTTAATGGGAGACTTTTTTATACTATATAAAGAATTTTCATTTAACTCATCTTTGGTTCCTACAAGTACTGTATTGTATGCAAGAACTTTACTATTGTATATTTTCAAATTGTTGTTGCTTTTCTGAAACTGGATTTTTCTTAGTGTGGGTGGTTTTCTTTCTCCTGCTTTCCTTGTTTTTTTCTCTATCTGCAACAGTTTTGTTTAATAGTTTTAAAAGACATTTTCCAAAGTTTCACAGACATATGCTCAACATATATAATTAACTTCTTTCTAGTAGGAAAATCCAATGACAATTTAAGGGTAGGTATACACTACTAAAAAGTTTTTCCCCTCCTACTGCCTGTTTTTAACAAGAAGATATGCCTGAAGTCTTCAGTGAACAAGAACAAAAGCAATTAAAATCAGAGATCTTATGCTGAGGAATGCAAATGCTAAGTCTTCTTTAACTTTGTGAGTCCACTAAGTTATAAGTTTACTATGCAAGCACTTAGAAAATTAGAAGTATTTGGATATTATCTGAATTATTTTCCAAATGGAATTATTTCTAACTGCCCTAAAATGTGGGCATCACTCAAGCCAATATAAAATATTTTTACTGTTCATATAACGTCGGAGATCCATGAATATATATAATATCAAGGTAACCATCATTCCTTTGTTGTGGACTGAGGAGAGCAGGTCAACTCACAAAACATGACTCACTAATCAGAATTTTCAATTTAAGCCTTAAATTGTGTGAGACAACTTGAAAATCTGTCAACATAAATATTTTTATTTTTATTTTATTTTTTTAGATTTTATTTATTCATGAAATACACACAGAGAGAGAGAGAGAGAGAGAGAGAAAGGAACAGACACAGGCAGAGGGAGAAGCAGGCTCCATGCAGGGAGCCCGATGTGGGACTTGATTCCAGGTCTCCAGGATCACACCCTGGGCTGAAGGCGGCACTAAACCGTTGAGCCACCTAACTGCTCAACATAAATATTTTAAATAAACATGGCCACAGTACTTAGATAACTGCCTTATAATCATAGAATGGAACTGGTGTCCCATGAGGAGGATGATTTAATTGGGATCAAAAGCACTGAGTTGCTTGTCTTGAGAAATTAGTTTGAAATAAACTAAATTTTATTAATTTTTTTAAAATTTATTTTTTAAAAGATTTTATTTATCTGACAGAGAGACAGAGAGAGCACAAGCAGGGGGAACACCAGGCAGAGGGAGAGGGAGAAGCAGGCCTCCCACTGAGCAGAAAACCTAATGTGGGCTCCATCCCAGGATCCTGGGATCACAACCTGAGCCAAAGGCATATGCTTAACTGATTGAACCACCCAGGTGCCCTAAAACACTCCAAGTTTTAGTAGCAAATTAAATAAATTTTCTTAGGTGACAAAGAAGTAGGATGGTGGGTGAAAAGGAGAAGATAGAGGGATAGGAAATGTTAGATATCAAAAGAAATATTTGTTACTTTTAAAATGAAAGGTAAGGGGCACCTGAGTGGTTCAGTGGTTGAGTGTCTGCCTCTGGCTCAGGTCGTGATCCTGGGGTCCTGGGATTGAGTCCCACATCAGGCTCCCCTCGGGGAGCCTGTTTCTCCCCCTGCCTCTGTCTCTGCCTCTCTTTCTGTGTTTCTCACAAATAAATAAAGAAAATCTAAAAAAGGTTAAAAAATAAAAAATAAATAAAATGTAAAGTAAAACTGTCAGCATATCTTAAGAAAATTTGGAAAAATTTCCAGGGGCAAATTAAGTCAAATCCAACTGATGCCCTCTAAATATTCATTAGTATTACCTAATTATTACCTAATTACTGGTACTATCATAGTCTCTTATATTATTATTGATCAACACACACACACACACACACACTGACATTTAAAAGACACTGTAAATGCTGCTTAATAATGAGTAAATTTTGATGAAAGTTTCTCAGATGAGTCTTTTCACTTTTCAATGATTATATACATATATTTTTTAAAGATTTTATTTATTCCTGAGACACACACACACACACACACACACACACACACACCACACACACAGAGCTAGAGACATAGGCAGAGGGAGAAGCCTGATGAGGGCTCCATCTGATGATCCCGGGATTACACCCTGGGTGGAAGGAAGGCAGAGGCTCAACCACTGAGCCACCCAGGCATCCTATATTTTTATAATTTTTAAATTTTTAATTTTTAAAATATTTATTTATTTATTTGACATTGAGAGAGGGAGAGAGAGAGAAAGCACAAACAGAGGAGCAGCAGAGAGAGGGTAGGCTCCCCACTCAGAAGAGAGCCTGATGTGGGGCTTGATCCCACATCCTGGGATCATGACTTGAGCAGATGCAGATGCTTAACTGACTGAGTCACCCAGGTGCCCCAAGATCATGTTTTAAAAAAATATTTTATTTTTTAGAGAGAGAACACACAAGTGGGGAAGGGTAGAAGGAGCAGGAGAGCAGAATCCCAAGCAGTCTCCATGCCCAGTCCTGAGCTCAAGTTGGGGTTCAGTCTCCTGACCCTGAGCCATGACCTGAACCAAAATCTAGAGTCTAGTGATCAACTGACTGAGCCACCCAGGCACGCCTCTAATGATCATATTAAGTAAACCAAGTACTAAATTCAACGTACTGTCATGTAGGAAGTAGGCGTTTGGTATTAATAAACAAATTTAAATAAAGATAAAAATAAAGTGTCTGCTGAGTATACGTATCTCTCTTAATGGTGACTGTGAAGAAATATAAAATAACAAAAAAATTAAACTATATATAAAAACTGTAATCACAGAGAAGATAAAAATGATGTAGGAGATTTGATATAAACCTGTCTTTTTTAATTCTTTACCTACAACTCAATCATTTGTGCTAAGTTGAAACCTCTTTCTTTCTAGCTAGCTAGATCCCCATTGACCTTCTCTGAAAATAATATATACATATATTAGTCAAGATTTACTGACAGCTTATTATCTGTAAAGCATTGATATGGGCTCTGAGTCACCTTGGTTCTTATCTATCTAACTGAAAAATGGGGTTGAGTTCTTAAATAATTTGAAAACTCATATCTATACACCAAAAAATTGTGTAGATGTCTTATTTTTTTAAAGATTTTATTTATTTATTCATGAGAGACACACAGAGAGAGACAGAGAGAGGCAGAGACACAGGCAGAGGGAGAAGCAGGCTCCATGCAGGGAGCCCAACGTGGGACTCGATTCTGGGACTCCAGGATCACGCCCTGGGCTGAAGGCGGTGCAAAACTGCTGAGCCACCCAGGCTGCTCTGTGTAGATGTTTATTGAAACTTTATTTAAAATAACCCAGGTAGAAGCAACCAAGATGTCCTTCAATAGGTGAATATGGGTAAACAAACTAGCGTACATTCATACAATGAAATATTATTCAGGGATTAAAAGAAATAATCTATCAATACCATGAAAAGACATGGATGAATTGTAAATTCATCTTGATAAGTGAAAAGAAGCCAGTCTGACAAAGTTACATAATGTAGGATTTCAGTTTTAACATGCTGGAAAAGGCAAAACTAGAGATGGTAAAGAGATCAGTGGTCATCAGGATATGGAGGGGGAGGGACAGTGCTGAATAGGTGAAGCACTGAAGAATTTCAGGGTGGTGAAACTACCGTGTATAATACCGTAATGTTGGATACATTACACTATGTATTTATCACAGTCCATAGCATTTTACAGCACAAAGAGTAAAATAACATACACAGATTTAAAAAATCATTTAGGTTGTCAGGGGGAATCCTAAATGAAATGTGGAATGTGACCAAAAAAAATCTAACTGTATCCAAATGTATGAGACAACCTCACTGATAGGGTTGAGGGAAAAAGGTGCTATCCTAAGTAACTTTGAAATGCGTGGCATCTGTAGGACTAAAGGCAAAAAACAAATCAAAACAAAACAAAACAAACAAAACAAAACCAAAAACCAAAACAAACAAAAACTACACAATTGTCCTTTACTACTGTACTCTATCTAGTTGATAAAATTATTTCCCACAGGGGTACATGTTAACAATTCTGAGATATAGGTAGATAAGAGATGATATAGATACACATATAGATATAGATCGTTGAGTGAAACAATTAAATGAGTGGATGGAGAGAGCCAGATTTCTCAGTGTTGGAGCAGAAGGTTACAGACAAGGGGAAGAGATTATCCGTGTGGTGTTGGATTAGCGTTGGAGACGTCATTATGAACTCATGTTTATCTTAATGTAGATGTGGATGGTTACATATAAAAATATTTACAGATATGTGTATACAAACTGTTGGTATACGCACATATATTTCATTGCTCTATCAGCCTGGCTTAGAAAAAAAGGTCTAGAAGCAACAACACCTCAGGTACAAGCATTCTTAGGGCCCAGATACTGATTTCTCATTCTCCAATAAAAGGAAACAGGATTCCATAGAGAAATATATGTTTCTGGACTGACCCAGAAAATACCAAGATGAGCCTGACACATTTAATGTTGTCAGAAAGTAAGAAAGTGCCAAACACACACACATATGCAATTTGGTCAACAACATAAATAAAATAGTATTGAATTATACCCAAAGTGTAAAATAAATATGCATGAGTCATACTGATATACACTACTCCATAAATAAATAAATCACAACTCTCCATACGAAACAATTTCGAATAAGTTATGTAGATATTCCACACTCAAGGCAGTGTAGCACAACTCCTTATCCTTTCAGTATGGGTTGTATATGACTTTCTAAAGAGTACAGCATAGAAAAGGAAAAAGAGAGTAATTTACTTTGGAGAGACTTGAAAACATTACCTCAGTTAAGTGATCAAGATCAACAACAAAAGTGATAAGTCATGTTGATAGTACATATCATAGATATGACGTGATAAAAATAAATATCTTTGTAATTTCCCACAACACATAATTCTACTCTAATCATGATTTAAAAAATTAGAAAAACCCCATTAGAGAAATATTCTACAACATATGTGACTAATATTCTATAAAAGAAGTGTCAAGGTCATTAAAAATAAGGAATGAATAAACTTTCACAAAGGGGGAGACAAAAATCACTAAATGTAATGTGATATCCTAAATAGAATCCTAAAAAAAATAAAAGGATATTAGGTAAAAACCAAGTAAATATGATTAAAGTATGGGCTTCAATTAATGGTCATGTAACAATATTGGCTCATTAATTGTGACAGATGTGCCATACTATTGTATGACACAAATAATAGGACAGACTGGGTGTGAAGTGCACAGAGTCCCTTTGTACTGTCTTCACAATTTTTCTATAAATCTAAAATTGTTCTGAAATAGAAAAAAAATTTTAAATTGGTTTCACACACTCAAATTGATGCAAATATCCTAAAGTTATTTTTAGTAATTGCATACAAAACTGGTTCATATTTTTTGAAGAATATTGACATTGAAACAAAAGCATAACAGTTTCAACACTTATATCCAAAGGATCATTGCATATATATTACACAACTCTAAATTTATCAATCTTGACAAAACATTCTTCAAATTTCATCAATCTTAATGTGACTACAAGTTAGATACAATGCGTTGCTAACAATTAAACCTGTATATTGGTTAATGTTAAAAACATGTGAAAAGTCATTTTTAGTGATTTGTATTACTCAATTTCAATCTAAGTTCTTTTTTTTTTTTTTTTTAAGTAAGTTCTACATTCAACACGAAGCTTGACCTCATGACCCCAAGGTCAAGAGTGGCATGCTCTTCTGACTGAGCTAGCCTGGCAAACTTCAACCTAAATTCTTATAACTGTCTTCATAGATCACAAAGAAGCTTTCTTTTTTTTCTTTCCTGGAGCTTGAAATTTGGTTGGTTTATGTGCCCTATGATATTGGTGAGACAGTGTAACACATACTGCCATTTTGTGGTTTTGTTTATTATGTATCTGGCAGCCGTTTTTCTTTTCTTTCTTTCTTTCTTTCTTTCTTTCTTTCTTTCTTTTTTTTTTTTTTTTCATTTCATGAAAATGTTGAGTTGGAGTTAACAATACAGTAAATCTTTGGGAATACTTTCCATGATTCCATCAAAAAGCCCTGGTAAAGAACACAACATCATTAAGTTCATCGCATTCTATTTCTTTCAAAAGTTCCATAAACTGGTGATGATTCATAGCCTTAAGATATGTATATAAATGATTTTAGCAAGTATATCCATGAGAGTTGTCATAGAATCTGCTTCAAAAAATTCAGCACAAATATTTCTGGCATATTTCTGTATGTCATACAGTGAAATAAAGCCATAAGAAAAGTATCAGTCTCTTGTTTTAAAATCCCCACAAATTTTTATGTACCATATCTGGAGCATCAACTGTCATGATGAAAATTAAGTTTTTCATATGTAGCTGAAATTCTCCTTTGATAGTTAATAATTCAGAAATATTTATTTCAAGACCTTGATTCTTTTAATCCATATACTGAATCTGTAAATTTGGAAGTCTTTTGAGTAGAAAATATCCAAGAAATTAATTGGATGGTGTCTCTCATATTGTATGACTCATGTAAAGTTAAAGTACTTTGTGATTTTTTTCCAAATTCTGAGTCAGTTATTATTTAACATAGCTAGAAGTTTTTAGAAATCATGGGCAATTGTTTGGTGGCAATTGAATATCTTCCACTTTTTGTAAAAGAGTCCTTTTGATCTTTTCTTCATAATTTTCTTTTTTTTTTTAAAGATTATTTATTTATTTATTCATAGAGACACACACAGAGAGAGAGGCAGAGACACAGGCAGAGGGAGAAGCAGGCTCCATGCAGGGAGCCCGACATGGGACTCGATCCCGGGTCTCCAGGATCACACCCCAGGCTGCAGGCGGCGCCAAACTGCTGCGCCACCGGGGCTGCCCTCTTCATAATATTCTAACAAAATTTCCATAATTGGAATAATTGTTTTTTTTGTTGTTTTTGTTTTGTTTTACAATTTTCCCATCAAAATAGCTTTCTTTCTTTGTGCTAAAATCTAAGCCATTTTAAAGCAGTTTAAAATGATAAGCTCAGAACCTGTTAAATATTATTTAAAAATTTTCATTAGACATTTAATTCTTAGATCAGTAACCAACTTCATTGATCTTTTGTTACTGTTGAGAGAAAACTGTCAAATTCAATATGTATTTTCTGAGAATGTCTCTTAATGATGACCAATTTATTATATCTAAAAACCACTTTATGAAACAGCTTTTCCATTTTGCTCTGCTTTGACAAATTGCAATTGTCATTCATAATAAAATATATAACATATCTTTATTCCATCTTTTTTCCTTTACAATTCCAATTGTATTACTAGCATCTCATTTGATTTTGCACCTAATATATACCTTCATGGATTTCTTGTTTTGTTTTGTTTTGAGACACACACACACACACACACACACACACAAGTAGGGGAAGGGACAGGAGAAGAAGAGAGAGGATTTTTTTTTTTAAGATTTATTTGAGAGAGAGAGGGGAGTGGGGAGGGGAACAGGAAAAGAGAGGAAGAGTCCTAAGCAGACTCTGCCCTGAATGTGGAATCTGACTGGGAGCTCTATCTGACCACCCTGAGATCACAATCTGAGCTGAACTCAGAAGTCAGACACTAAACTGACTTAGCCATCCAAGTGCCCAGGAGAATCTTTTTATTTCTTTTAAGATTTTATTTATTTGAGAGATAATGAAAGCACATGTTGGGTGGAGGGGCAGAGGGAGAGGGATAAGCAGAGTCCTCACTGACCAGGGAACCTGATGTAGGGTTTGATCCTAGGACCCTGAGATCATGACCTGAGCTGAAGGCAGATGCTTAATCAACTGAGACACCCAGGCCCCTCAAGAGAGAAAATCTTAAGCAGACTCCACACGCAGCATGGGGCCCAATGCAGGGCTCTGTCTCAAGAACCTGAGGGCGCGACCTGAGTGGAAATCAAGAGTTGGATGCTTAATTGATTGAGCTATCTAGGTGCCCCCATATAACTTTGTTTTAAATTTTAACACTTGTTAAATCTTGCTTTTAAAACTAGGAGCACATTTTAATTATAATCACTTAAGATTTTCTTAGCTGTCACTATAACTTAGGCTGTCAGATTAAAATATTTAAATATATTACAAAGTAAAAAAAAAATGGAGGAGGGGGTAGCTTGGGACTTGGAATATGGCTCAAATACAGCTAAGGGATGGCAGGAACAAAGTAAAGATATAGCTTCTATCCAGGCATAGAAGTTCAGAAAGGGAATAAATTGTTCAGGGTACCCTATGAACCCCAAGTAATAAGGGTCCAGTGGGCAATCTAGCCAGGCTTTGGCTTCATTTAGAAGGCTACTATCCTCTTTGAGATTTGAATATGTACACCAATTGATATACAGGGTAAAGGCTTCATCCATTTCCCACTAAGTTTAGGAGAGACTATGACAGCCTTTAGAGAAAGAGGGACTGAGATAGGAGAAAGTGACACATTCCTTCTATATAACGACATAATAATTTACAGTGTAACATTGGGTCTAAAGTAGAAACCTCCATATCTCATTAAGCTCTATTGATTTTTTTTTTTTAAATCCAAACCTAGGACATAAGCCTGGAAAATATTTCAATTATACCAGCAAGAACTGCTATATAAAGTCCATAAATTATCAGCCAAACTACAATTTCATTATTAGACTTCATACTCTGGTAGGCTTTGTCCATTGGGTATTGTTTCCCACTCTTTAGAATCCTTGTTGCGATGATTGGTTAAGTTCTTATATAGTACTCTTAGTCACTCTGAATACAAAATCTATCTAGAGTTGGTTTTATATGTCTGTGCAACAAGTTAAACTGATTTGTCCCACTTAATTCCTGTACATCTACTTTTCCCTCCCCCCCCCCTTTTTTTTGCAAATCCTTATCATAGTGCAAGGGGGTGGTATGCACAAATATTTACCCACTAAAGTGGCCCAGGCTGGTAAATCACAACTGTGCCTGGGGTGCTGAAGCAGGTATTGGTATTGTTGCTGCTGGTAGGTGGGGAACCCTGAGAAGTCTTGGAGGAGGGAATGTTGGTGTGGCTAGAGTGATGGGACCCTTGTGAGTTTCAGGCAACTGGTTGTGTCTATATAGCCAGTATGACATGTTTCAGTATTGCAACACGCATGACTGTACTGCAGAGTCCTGACTAATGTTCCTCTGGCACCTTCTGATGAGCTCCTTAGAGCCATCCACCTTCCCTGGAACGTACAAGTCAGACACCAAAGAGGAGAGAGGCCACAGAGAGGTCATTATTTCAATTAACATTTAAATTTTAAAAAGATTTATGTATTTATGTATGTAAGTATGTATGTATGTATTTATTTATTTATTTATTTATTTATTTGAGAAAGAGAGCGAGAGAGAGGGAGAGAGGAGACACATTCACAGGGCAGGGGGCACAGAAGGAGAGAGAATCTCAAGCAGGCTCCCGCTGAGCATGAAGCCTGACTCAGGGCTCCATCTCAGGATTCTGAAATTATGAGTTAAACTGAAATCAAGGATTGATGCTTAACTAACTGAGCCACCCAGGCGCCCCTCAGTTAACATTTTATTTTATTTTATTTATTTATTTATTTATTTATTTTTTTTATTGGTGTTCAATTTACTAACATACAGAATAACCCCCAGTGCCCGTCACCCATTCACTCCCACCCCCCACCCTCCTCCCCTTCCAACACCCCTAGTTCGTTTCCCAGAGTTAGCAGTCTTTACGTTCTGTCTCCCTTTCTGATATTTCCCACATATTTCTTCCCCCTTCCCTTATATTCCCTTTCACTATTATTTATAGTCCCCAAATGAATGAGAACATATAATGTTTGTCCTTCTCCGACTGGCTTACTTCACTCAGCATAATACCCTCCAGTTCCATCCACGTTGAAGCAAATGGTGGGTATTTGTCATTTCTAATAGCTGAGTAATATTCCATTGTATACATAAACCACATCTTCTTTATCCATTCATCTTTCGTTGGACACCGAGGTTCCTTCCACAGTTTGGCTATCGTGGCCCTTGCTGCTATAAACATCGGGGTGCAGGTGTCCCGGCGTTTCACTGCATCTGTATCTTTGGGGTAAATCCCCAGCAGTGCAATTGCTGGGTCGTAGGGCAGGTATATTTTTAACTGTTTGAGGAACCTCCACACAGTTTTCCAGAGTGGCTGCACCAGTTCACATTCCCACCAACAGTGTAAGAGGGTTCCCTTTTCTCCACATCCTCTCCAACATTTGTTGTTTCCTGCCTTGTTAATTTTCCCCATTCTCACTGGTGTGAGGTGGTATCTCATTGTGGTTTTGATGGCAAGTGATGCAGAGCATTTTCTCATGTGCATGTTGGCCATGTCTATGTCTTCCTCTGTGAGATTTCTGTTCATGTCTTTTGCCCATTTCATGATTGGATTGTTTGTTTCTTTGGTGTTGAGTTTAATAAGTTCTTTACAGATCTTGGAAACTAGCCCTTTATCTGATATGTCATTTGCAAATATCTTCTCCCATTCTGTAGGTTGTCTTTGAGTTTTGTTGACTGTATCCTTTGCTGTGCAAAAGCTTCTTATCTTGATGAAGTCCCAATAGTTCATTTTTGCTTTTGTTTCTTTTGCCTTCGTGGATGTATCTTGCAAGAAGTTACTATGGCCGAGTTCAAAAAGGGTGTTGCCTGTGTTCTTCTCTAGGATTTTGATGGAATCTTGTCTCACATTTAGATCTTTCATCCATTTTGAGTTTATCTTTGTGTATGGTGAAAGAGAGTGGTCTAGTTTCATTCTTCTGCATGTGGATGTCCAATTTTCCCAGCACCATTTATTGAAGAGACTGTCTTTCTTCCAATGGATAGTCTTTCCTCCTTTATCGAATATTAGTTGACCATAAAGTTCAGGGTCCACTTCTGGATTCTCTATTCTGTTCCACTGATCTATGTGTCTGTTTTTGTGCCAGTACCACACTGTCTTGATGACCACAGCTTTGTAGTACAACCTGAAATCTGGCATTGTGATGCCCCCAGATATGGTTTTCTTTTTTAAAATTCCCCTGGCTATTCGGGGTCTTTTCTGATTCCACACAAATCTTAAAATAATTTGTTCTAACTCTCTGAAGAAAGTCCATGGTATTTTGATAGGGATTGCATTAAACGTGTATATTGCCCTGGGTAACATTGACATTTTCACAATATTAATTCTGCCAATCCATGAGCATGGAATATTTTTCCATCTCTTTGTGTCTTCCTCAATTTCTTTCAGAAGTGTTCTATAGTTTTCAGGGTATAGATCCTTTACATTTTTGGTTAGGTTTATTCCTAGGTATCTTATGCTTTTGGGTGCAATTGTAAATGGGATCCTTAATTTCTCTTTCTTCAGTCTCATTGTTAGTGTATAGAAATGCCACTGACTTCTGGGCATTGATTTTGTATCCTGCCACGCTACCAAATTGCTGTATGAGTTCTAGCAATCTTGGGGTAGAGACTTTTGGGTTTTCTATGTAGAGTATCATGTCATCGGCGAAGAGGGAGAGTTTGACTTCTTCTTTGCCAATTTGAATGCCTTTAATGTCTTTTTGTTGTCTGATTGCTGAGGCTAGGACTTCCAGTACTATGTTGAACAGCAGTGGTGAGAGTGGACATCCCTGTCTTATTCCTGATCTTAGGGGAAAGGCTCCCAGTGCTTCCCCATTGAGAATGATATTTGCTGTGGGCTTTTCATAGATGGCTTTTAAGATGTCGAGGAATGTTCCCTCTATCCCTACACTCTGAAGAGTTTTGATCAGGAATGGATGCTGTATTTTGTCAAATGCTTTCTCTGCATCTAATGAGAGGATCATTTGGTTCTTGGTTTTTCTCTTGCTGATATGATGAATCACATTGATTGTTTTACGGGTGTTGAACCACCCTTGTGTCCCAGGGATAAATCCTACTTGGTCATGGTGAATAATTTTTTTAATGTACTGTTGGATCCTATTGGCCAGTATCTTGTTGAGAATTTTTGCATCCATGTTCATCAGGGATATTGGTCTGTAATTCTCCTTTTTGGTGGGGTCTTTGTCTGGTTTTGGAATTAAGGTGATGCTGGCCTCATAGAACGAATTTGGAAGTACTCCATCTCTTTCTATCTTTCCAAACAGCTTTAGGAGAATAGGTATGATTTCTTCTTTAAATGTTTGATAGAATTCCCCTGGGAAGCCATCTGGCCCTGGACTCTTGTGTCTTGGGAGGTTTTTGATGACTGCTTCAATTTCCTCCCTGGTTATTGGCCTGTTCAGGTTTTCTATTTCTTCCTGTTCCAGTTTTGGTAGTTTGTGGCTTTCCAGGAATGCGTCCATTTCTTCTAGATTGCCTAATTTATTGGCGTATAGCTGTTCATAATATGTTTTTAAAATCGTTTGTATTTCCTTGGTGTTGGTAGTGATCTCTCCTTTCTCATTCATGATTTTATTAATTTGAGTCTTCTCTCTCTTCTTTTTAATAAGGCTGGCTAATGGTTTGTCTATCTTGTTAATTCTTTCAAAGAACCTACTCCTGGTTTTGTTGATCTGTTCCACAGTTCTTCTGGTCTCGATTTCGTTGAGTTCTGCTCGAATCTTTATTAACTCCCTTCTTCTCTTGGGTGTAGGATCTATTTGCTGTTTTTTCTCTAGCTCCTTTATGTGTAAGGTGAGCTTTTGTATTTGAGTTCTTTCCAGTTTTTGAATGGATGCTTGTATTGCGATGTATTTCCCCCTTAGGACTGCTTTTGCTGCATCCCAAAGATTTTGAACGGTTGTATCTTCATTCTCATTAGTTTCCATGAATCTTTTTAATTCTTCCTTAATTTCCTGGTTGACCCTTTCATCTTTTAGCAGGATGGTCCTTAACCTCCACGTGTTTGAGGTCCTTCCAAATTTCTTGTTGTGATTTAGTTCTAATTTCAAGGCATTATGGTCCGAGAATATGCAGGGGACAATCCCAATCTTTTGGTATCGGTTCAGACCCGATTTGTGACCCAATATGTGGTCTATTCTGGAGAAAGTTCCATGTGCGCTTGAGAAGAATGTGTATTCAGTTGAGTTTGGATGTAAAGTTCTGTAGATATCTGTGAAATCCATCTGGTCCAGTGTATCATTTAAAGCTCTCGTTTCTTTGGAGATGTTGTGCTTAGAAGACCTATCGAGTATAGAAAGAGCTAGATTGAAGTCACCAAGTATAAGTGTATTATTATCTAAGTATTTCTTCACTTTGGTTAATAATTGATTGATATATTTGGCAGCTCCCACATTCGGGGCATATATATTGAGGATTGTTAAGTCCTCTTGTTGAATAGATCCTTTAAGTATGATATAGTGTCCCTCTTCATCTCTCACTACAGTCTTTGGGGTAAATTTTAGTTTATCTGATATAAGGATGGCTACCCCTGCTTTCTTTTGAGGACCATTCGAATGGTAAATGGCTCTCCAACCTTTTATTTTCAGGCTGTAGGTGTCCTTCTGTCTAAAATGAGTCTCTTGTAGACAGCAAATAGATGGGTCCTGCTTTTTTATCCAGTCTGAAACCCTGCGCCTTTTGATGGGGTCATTAAGCCCGTTCACATTCAGAGTTACTATTGAGAGATATGAGTTTAGTGTCATCATGTTATCTATTCAGTCCTTGTTTTTGTGGACTGTTCCACTGAACTTCTTCTTAAAGGGGAATTTTAAGAGGCCCCCTTAAAATTTCTTGCAGAGCTGGTTTGGAGGTCACATATTCTTTTAGTTGCTGCCTGTCTTGGAAGCTCTTTATCTCTCCTTCCATTTTGAATGAGAGCCTTGCTGGATAAAGTATTCTTGGTTGCATGTTCTTTTCATTTAGGACCCTGAATATATCCTGCCAGCCCTTTCTGGCCTGCCAGGTCTCTGTGGAGAGGTCTGCTGTTACCCTAATACTCCTCCCCATAAAAGTCAGGGATTTCTTGTCTCTTGCTGCTTTAAGGATCTTCTCTTTATCTTTGGAATTTGCAAGCTTCACTATTAAATGTCGAGGTGTTGAACGGTTTTAATTGATTTTAGGGGGGGATCTCTCTATTTCCTGGATCTGAATGCCTGTTTCCCTTCCCAGATTAGGAAAGTTTTCAGCTAGAATTTGTTCAAATACATATTCTGGCCCTCTGTCCCTTTCGGCGCCCTCGGGAACCCCAATTAAACGTAGGTTTTTCTTCCTCAGGCTGTCGTTTATTTCCCTTAATCTATCTTCATGGTCTTTTAATTGTTTGTCTCTTTTTTCCTCAGTTTCCCTCTTTGCTATCAACTTGTCTTCTATGTCACTCACTCGTTCTTCCACCTCGTTAACCCTCGTCGTTAGGACTTCTAGTTTGGATTGCATCTCATTCAATTGATTTTTAATTTCTGCCTGATTAGCTCTAAATTCTGCAGTCATGAAGTCTCTTGAGTCCTTTATGCTTTTTTCTAGAGCCACCAGTAGCTGTATAATAGTGCTTCTGAATTGGCTTTCTGACATTGAATTGTAATCCAGATTTTGTAACTCTGTGGGAGAGAGGACTGTTTCTGATTCTTTCTTTTGAGGTGAGGTTTTCCTTCTAGTCATTTTGCTCAGTGCAGAGTGGCCAAAAGCAAATTGTATTGGGAAAAAGAGAAAAAGAGAGGAGAGAAAGAAGGAAATAAAAGAGAAAGAGAAAAAAAAGGGAAGAAAAGAAAAAAAAAACGAGAAAAAAGAAAAAAAAAAGAAGAAAAAGAGAACAAAAAAGAAAGGAGAAAAAAAGGGGGTGGGGGAAGGAAACAAATCAAAAAGCAAAACAAAACAAAACAAAACAAAACAAAACAAAACAAAAAAAAGAAGAACCACCGGGGAGTATCTTCTGATTCTGTGTACTTTAAGTCCCTTGGCTTCTCCTGGAGGTTGTCAGTCTAGCTGGTCTTCTGGGGGAGGGGCCTGTTGTGCTGGTTTTCAGGTGTTAGCAGTTGGGGGAGCTGCTGTGCCCCTGCCTGGTGCAGGGCTCAGTGGGGGTTGTTCACCCCGTGAGGCCGCAGGAGGAACAGCCCCAGTGGCGGGGCAGCTCTGGAAACCTGGATTCAGCTCCGGCAGGAACTCCGTCTGCAGGGCCTGGAGGCTCCGGGGCGGGGCCGCTGATCTGCTCAGCTGGGGCAGGAGCGTCCTCGCTGTCCTGGGCCCTCCCGGCCTCTGCCTGTCCCGGGGGAGGCCGGATCCTGGGCTGTGTCCCGGCGCCCTGTGCTCCGGAGCCTGCGCTGGTGGATTCGCACTCCCGGGCCGCGCAGCCCCCTCCGCGGAGCCGCCGCCCGAGCCCCTCCGAGCTGCTCCTGGAACCGCGCAGCCCCCTCCGCACGGAGCCTCTTCCTCTGCCCGAGCCCCTCCGAGCTGCTCCGGTCCCGCCGGGTCCCGCCGTGCGCGCTGCAGCCCTTAGGGAGCTCGGCGCACTCTCCTGGGGCGCAGGTGTCTGTTACTGCCCCAGGGAACCCGAGGGCATCCCCGCCCTCCTGGGTCCTGCTCCACCTCCCCGCGAGCCCCTTTCCCCCGGGAAGGTCGGTGCAGCTCCTGCTCCTCCGGGACGGGGCTCTCCTGTCCTGGGGACACTCGCCCCGGCCTCAGCCCGGCTCCTCGCGGGGCCCCTCCCCCTCGGAGGCCTTTGTTCCTTTACTTCTTTTTCCCCGTCTTCCTACCTTGATAGAAGCGCGAACTCTTCTCACTGTAGCATTCCAGCTGATCTCTCTTTAATTCTCAGGCCGAATTCATAGATTTTCAGGATGATTGGAAGGTTTTCTAGGTAATTTGGTGGAGACAGGTGATTTGGAGACCCTGCTCTTCCGCCGTCTTGCTCCTCCCCCCCTCAGTTAACATTTTAAAACAAACACCTTTTAAATACTGAAATTTTCTTCTGAAATCTTATAGTGATGTATGTACATTTCTTACCTTCATTGTATAGCAGAATAAATTATTTTAATTGCTAAAATGAGGTCAAAGAGTCACATATGTTTTTAAGTACTTTATTTATTCATAAGAGATACCGAGAGAGACAGAGAAAGAGAGAGAGAGAGAGGGAGAGAGAGAGAGAGGCAAAGGGAGAAGCAGGCTCCCTGCAGGGATCCTGATGCAGACTCCATCCAGAACCTGAGGATCACAACTTGAGCCAAAGGCAGATGCCCATCTGCTGAGCCACCCAAGTGCCCCAAAGAGTCACACATTTTTTTAAAGGATGTTATAATTTCCCTGCAAATTTTATCCATACTGGTGATTATTTTCACAACTGAACTTTAAAAGGAAGAGTCCATTTGGTGCATATGAATTGGTAACATTTTTAGGTTGTCATTACCTACAGAAAGAGTGAACCAATGTCTCAACATGAATGAGTGGTAAGTGGCCTTTAAAAATGTTTTTCAGAGCAAGACTTTCTTTATTTCTTCTGCTATTTTTAAATAAAGTAAATCTGGATTAGAAATAGGATAAACCCTAACTAACTAAAGTTGCTCAAAATATTCTCAGAAGTGAAAAAAGTCAATCATTTTCTCTTACATATCCCTTAGGGAAAGAAATGTTAAAATTAGTAGTTAACATGTAAATTGTATTTGTGATTTCTGGCTAAGAAAGAAAAAAAGTACTAAATATGTGTTTTCATCTTGTATTCAACTGACATTCATTGAATACTTGACATTTATGCCATATAGTCTTTAAAGTATTTTTGGAAATATAAAAAATATATAAAATCGAATTTCTTTCTCAAGCAAATTTTTATTAGAGCTGATAAAATGCATAACTATAAATCATTTCATGGTAATTGTAAAGACAATTGGAAATAAAGTAGTTCAGGTGGCTATTTTTCATTTTCCTCTTCAGACTCACCCTCTACCATTCTTCACTCTGCTGTGTTACCCTGCAATCTGATTTGTAGGAGAGACATTTAGAAGCTTTGGTTTTCATTGAGTGTGACCAATGTGGGGCACTGGCATGCCCTCACAAGAGAGAGCTGTGAGACTAAAATTGGAGTATTTAGGGCATAGTCTTTTAGCCTCTTCCTTATGATGTCCAAGTAGGCTTGGATGTATCCCTGAGCCAAGGACTCAATACTTGTCAAAGTGTCTTCTTCCTCTCAGTGTCTGGATCCTGCTAACTAATCTCTTTCAGGTCTGGAGATGGTAACTGGTAGAAGGACCATGGAAGGACCCCAGGATTCTGCAAATCCCTGCCTAATACCCAAAGTTGAGTATATCATCTGCTTCCTATCAGAATTCCAAAATGAAAGTTTTTGAGAAAAAAAATCAGTTCTAATTTGGAATAATTCTGTTATATTTGATTATACAGTAAGTATACAGTCAGTATATATATAGTTATATATATAGTTATATGTTTGATTTGATTTGGAGGGAAAATGAAAGTTTTTTTTCTCTCTACTCTTTTTTTCTCTGCTCCATAGCCAAAAATTCTTTCATTTACTATGAAAAAAAAAAAAGTAATGCCTCTTATTTTTAAAAATTCAAATATTAAATTTATGACTCCTGGACAATAGGGCCATGACTATTTATTCTTTCTTCCTTCCTTCCTCCCTTTCTTTCTTTCTTTCTTTCTCTTTCTTTCTTTCTTTCTTTCTTTCTTTCTTTCTTCTTTCTTTCTTTTTCTTTCTTTCTTTCTTTCCTTTCTTTCAGAAATTTTATTTATTTAACAGAGAGATAGAGAATAAGCAGGTGGAGTGGCAGGCAGAGGGAGAGGGAGAAGCAGGCTCCCCACTGAGCAGGGAGACTGATGCAAGGCTCAATCCCAGGACAGTGAGATCATGACCTTAGCCAAAGGCAGACACTTAACCACCTGAGCCACCCAGGTGCCCCTTACCACAACTTTCTATGCTTTTTAAAAATTGAGATATAATTAGCATACCATAAAATATATCCTCTTAAAGTGTACAGTTCAGTAATTTTTTAATCTATTTCCAACTTTGGACAACCAACACCCCTATATAATTCTAGAGCACTTTGGCCCCTATATAATTCTAGAGCACTTTGGCTCCTATATAATTCTAGAACACTTCCATCATTCTAAATTGAAATCTGACACCTCCTAGTTTTCTCACCTTATCTTCCTTAGCACTAGGCATCCATCAATCTACTTTATATCTCAATAGAGCTACTTATTCTATAAATTTTGCACAAATGGAATCATATAATCTGTGGACTTTTGTGTGTGGCTTCTTTCATTTAGAAAAATGTTTTCAAGGTTCATCTATGTTGTAGCATGTTTCAGTTTTTCATTACTTTTTATCACCAAATAGTATTCCATTTTATGGATATACCGCATTGTATTTATCATGAGGAGATGGACATTTGGCATATTTCACTTTTAGGCTATTTGAACATTTGCATACACATTTTTATGTGGACATATGTTTTTATTTCTCTTAGGTATATACTTAGAAGTGAATTGCTGGTTATATAAGTAACTCTGTGTTTAACTTTTTGAGGAAGCACCTGGTTACTTTCCAAAAACAACTGCCCCATTTTACCTTGTCAGCACTGTATAAGGGGTGCAGTTTCTCTTAATCCTCACCAAAACTTGTTATTAGAATGATTTTTTTATTATAGTCATGATGGTGGGTGTGAAGTGGCATCTTATGGTAGTTTCTTCACTGCTTTTTAAATTTATGAATAAAAGTGATTATATAATTCTCTAAGAGTGGTCAGTTAGCAAACTGATATAGCATGCAGCATGTGAAGATGAGTTGGTTTAATCCTGTGAGAAGAGGAAGTGGCAATACATTTGATTCTTCAAACTGGCATCCAAGGCTTTGACTAAAAAAGAAAGTATTATTCTCCCACAGTCAGAAACACCAGAAATACTTCCCTCAGGAAATTAATCTTTTCCCTGTGAAAAGCATATGGGGTTGCTGAGGATGCTCCCAAATCATAGATGTGTAACAAGAAAAAAAAAAGGAAAGAAAGACAGACAAGATTTAGCTTATAATTTCTCATACTCAGGAAGGAAAGGTTAGTATGGGTTCTAAGGGTGAAAGGATGGAAGTAGCAGGAGGAAAATGTGAAACCATCTCCTCAATAAAGCAGGAAAATGGAGTTTGGGTAAGAGCCCTTTCCGCAGGGAAACGTAGGTCTTTTGGTAAGTCTTGTAGGCAGCAAGGGCCATTTTCATAGCAGACTGTCTCATTGGAGTACTGGGGAAGGTGGAAGTTAGAAAATGGGGAGGACAGGAAATAGCAGGCAGGTACCTTGGAGGGTGGGCACCAGCACAGTCCTCACCTTTAAAAGAATAATGTGTCAGTAAACATGTCATAAAGACACCTGGATCCTTGTGTAGTCTTAAGGAGGGAAAGACTTCCATCAAAATCATTGAAATTTAATTTCTCACTATCAGGCAAAAAGGTGATTCAGTCCAATTTATTCTAATTTGGAAAAAATAAAGTAACATGGCATTCTTATAGGTAAGTATGTTGGAGCTAATTTCAAATGAACTACTTCCTGAAATTAAATTAAGACTCCTGTGGCAAAACCAATCACACGCTGTACAAGACAGGGGAATGTCATAGATTTAATATTGCCCTTGATTCAGAGCACTTTCTACTAAGTTTTCTTTATGACCATGACTCTGGCATTTTGGAGGTCCCTGGATGTAGATATTGTAAAAGATTCTCTTGGCTTGTAAAAATCATCTAATAAAAGTGGAACAAAATTCTTCTTTCATGCTTATAAAATCCTGTTCAGTGCTAGGTTGGAAGGCTGTCAAACTAATCACATACTTTGAAGGTAATATTTTGTGAAATGCTCCATGCTATTCAAAATAGTAGTTAATGTAAATACATTTTTGTCTTTTAAAAGATATAATAAGAAATATTTATAATTCCATTTTATTTGCAGGAATAAATTTCCTATGACCAGAAGACAAATATTTATTAGTCTGAGCCATATAGGGGAAACTATAATTGCTTTTTGGGGAAAGTATTGGTTATTGGTCAGCTTGGCTACTCTTTACCTAGCCATATAATTGACTTCTTTCCACAATACAGAGTACCCATAGATCTTGATTTTTCCCTTTATCTTGGTTTCAGTGTTAATAAGAAATCATTCCAATATAGCAAGAGAATAAGCAATGGGTAATGCATAGAACTTTCTTTCTTTTGGTAGCCATCCTATCAGCAGAAGCTAGTGTTTTTAATAGATACACTGGCGACTAATTCCTTTAGCATGCAATCGACATAAGTTCAGAAGCAGGATACATTTCCAGTATAATGCAAATGAACTCCATTTGCCCACCTCCACCCTCACCTTCTTTACAGAAGAAAACAACAACAACAACAACAACAACACCAATAACTGAGGCCCATGGAAGTCAAGGAACTTGTCTAAAGACATTAAATAAGTTAGTGAGAAAGTTGGAAATTGAACTGAATTTTTTGAACTTTTAGTCCAGTCTTGCCTGGCATGCCAGACTTCACTGTATATTATCACACACTATCAGAATATTCCAACGTTATCCACCCCCCTCAATGGAATTAAATTAAGATAAATTTCTTAAAATTTGAGATTTTATTTTTAAATTGTACATCTAGTTATTATTAATACTTACTGATTGAGAAGAATTGAGTAGAGAAGTTCAGATGAATAAAAATTAGAAGTAAGAATAAATAATTTATACAACCATAAAGCTATTTCAATGTACTACTTCCCACATTTAAGTGATAATATCTCTTCCTTTGGAACTATCACATTTGGTTTTCATCTCAATTATTTCCATATAAATGAATGAATGAAGAGATCGCTATTAATATATGTATCAAAGTGGGGCACCTGGTTGGCTCAGTTGGTTAAATGGCCAAATCTTGATTTCAGCTCAGGTCATGATCTCAGGATATGGGATCAACCTCTGTGTCTGGCTCTGTGCCCAGTGGGGAGTCTGCTGGAGATTCTCTCTCTCTCCCTCTGCCCCTCTCCACCAAGCAAGCAAACAAACAAACAAACAAACAAACAAACAAATCTTTTGAAATAAATATATCAAAGTGATTATTTTGGTATTTTTCAGATTCTAGTGCCTAAGCTTACATGACAATGTCCTCATTACTCTTTCTCAACTTCCTAAATGCTTTACCTTCAAGCACTTAAGGCACTAAGTCTCTCATGCTGAGGCTCATGAAATCATTTGACAGGCATAAAGGAATATCTCATTCTGATTTTAATTTGTATTTCCCTTATGATGAGTGATGTTGAGCATCTTTTCATGTGTCTGTTGGCCTTCTGTATGTCTTCTTTGGAAAAATATCTTTTCAGGTCCTCAGTTTTTTTCTTCAACACAATTAAATATTTCTTTAGCTTTGGTGGCATGTTGGCTAATATTTTAAATTTTAGAATATGCTTTTAACTTAAGTACTATCAAGGAATTCAAGTAAAAAGCAATTCAGTATTGTAGACTGAATTTTGTGATTTTTAAGAATGCTTCATTTTATGTTACTGCTTCCTTGATTTCTTACAAGAAGAATGACTGCTATTTTCTCTGAAATCTAAAATATGTTCCATTTAAAGTGTTTCACTAGTAAAGTGGCATTTGGAAACATCGCCAGGATAAGAATTCAACATCTCAATACTAGCCATTGGAAAAAAACAAAACAAAACAAGAAATTCCCAATTACTTCATAATGCAGGCTTTTAGCTGGGCACAAGCCCTTTTTCTTTTTTCTTTCTTTCTTTCTTTTCTTTTTTTTTTTTTTTTTTAATAATTTACCCGTTACATAACTTAGGTTTCCATAACAAGTTGACTCTCCTCATGGATCTTCATAGCATTCATTTTTTCCAAAAAACTTGACCTTTGAGTTATGAATAGGTAACACTTGCTATATGAGGTTGTTCCAAATAATGATCTGTGACAGATCTAGTCAATTAAATTGACATGTCCAGCTTTATTTTAAATATACTGTAAAGTCATTCCCAAGGGTGATGGAGATGTACATAAATCATAATAAGCAGACATGAATTTTAAAAACTTGAACATTGGGTATATTTGATAGTTACCACCTTTCTCATAGAATCATCTAATCTGGATTGGGTTAATTGGAGGCTGAATTTTTGTGAAATAGGGTAAACAATTCCTAAACATAACTGGTATATCAGCTGCTTAGTCCAATTCACCAAGTCATTTACTTTCTTCTTCCATTTTTTCTCTCCAGAAATTATGAGTTTAAAAAATTGTTAAAAATTCATATACTTGTACATGTGCCTGATTGTAAATTATGAAATTAAATTATGTAAATTAAATATCTTAGTGATAGGTACTGTTAGAGTAATAGAATTTGCTCACTTCCAAATGTTGGCCATCTATATTTAAATGTACATATACATTTTTTTCTGATGTAGTACATGAACACTCCAAAATATATTGAATGCTATTTTTTTCTTTTTAAAGTGTTACTCCAGGAAGACTAGAAGTAAAATGATAAAAAGAAGTAATCAGAGTCACAATACAAACAGAGTCACTTTATATATGGGAAGCACTTTACATATGGGAAGCAGATTCTAAGAAGTTATATAATATTTGTGTAAACTCTATGTTATTTTCTAATACTTAATGGTTTTAGCCACATTATTAGCACCCCTTGTCTTAGGTGGATATACTTGAAAAAATCATCTGAGATTCTTTTTGTACAAAATTGAAAAGGAAAAGAAAGCGGGGAAGGGAATAATATAGAAAAGGAGATGGAGAAGTGATGGAATAGGAGGAGAGGATGGAAAAGAATGAAGAAGATAAAGGCATTAAAAGAAAGAAAACAAAGGTGGAGACTAGAAAAATGACACATATATGACTCATAGTATATTACAGTATACTATATATTATATTAAATATACTATATTACTATATACTGTAGTATACTATACTATATATACCATATTATATACTATGTATACTATTATATGCTATAACATAATATATTATATTATATATGCTATACACTGTAGTATAGTATATGATATATATAGTATACATTTATATATGCTATGTATATATCATATACTACAATAGAACTTTAAAGTTTAAATGAAAATGATTAAAATAAGAAATGTAGGGGATCCTGGTTGGCTCAGCGGTTTAGTGCCTGCCTTTGGCCCAGGGCATGATCCTGGAGTCCCGGGATTGAGTCCCATGTCGGGCTCCCTACATGGAGCCTGCTTCTCCCTCTGCCTGTGTCTCTGTCTCTCTCTCTCTCTCTCTCTCTCTTTCTGTGTCTTTCATGAATGAATAAATAAATAAAATCTTTAAAAAATAAAAAATAAAATAAGAAATGTAGAACAGACATGCTGAACAGACATGTCTAACATGACTTTTTGGAAACAGTAGGCTAGCTACTTTAGTGCATTCAACTTTAGTTAAATTTTGTTTACTTTAAAATCATGGTAATGCTAAACATAATAACTATGTTGTACAGATATTCATTTTTCTCAGAATGGCCAAATAATTAAGAATGTGATGTTATAATACAGTTTAGAGTCAACTTAAGTCTACAAACCTATTATCTTTTCACTGACAAAGAAAATGGAATAGACAAAAATAGTCTAGAAAGTCTAGTCTAAGAAACTCTATAGCACTTTAACTAGTTTGTGCCATAATTACCAAAGATGTCATTAACTCTGAACACTTTTCTTTTATTGCTGCTATAATTTTATATACCAGCTACTGTCTTTCAATTCCAGAATAAACTGTTGGCTTCTCAAAAGTTTAATTAGTGACTTTAAGTTGTGATTCCATTTGTTTCAGTCACTGTATGTTAGAAAATATTTTTATGTGTTCATAACATTTTAAGTATACATATCCATTCAAATTGGTTCCATAATGTTTACTCTATGGGAATTGTCTAATATAAAATAGTCCAGGATACCTTTCAACATATAATATACTGATAGTACTGATGCTTTATAGTTTAATTTTGTGTCAATTTCATTCAGTTAAATATTTAAGTACATAATTGCTTTTCTAAAAAAAAGTACTTTCAAGTGAATAGTCTTATATTGTATGTTGTGTATGATGAAGCCATGTAGTGCTTCTCAAACTTTATTTTATTTATTTATTTATTTATTTATTTATTTATTTATTTCTCAAACTTTAGTGAATATTAGAGACACTTAGAGTGCTGGTTAAAATCCAGATTCCTTGATCCCCCCCCTCAGAGAATCTGATTCAGCAAGTCTGAAGGGGCCTATGAATGTGCATTCCTAGAAAGCTCCTGGGTGACACTGATACTGTCTGCTGACCACACTTTGAGTAGAGTCTAGAGTATGATTCAATCTTTAGAGAATTTTTTTCAGCTGCTAATATTTAGTTTATTCTTTAGGAGCAAATAGTGAGATGCTCTATGTTCAAGTAAGCCAATGCAGGGAAACCTGGGTGGCTGAGTGGTTAAGTGCATCTGCCTTCGGCTCAGGGAGTGATCCTAGAGTAGCAGGATTAAGTCCCACATCGGGCTCCCTGCTTCGAGCCTGCTTCTTCCTCTGCGTGTGTCTCTGTCTCTCTCTTTCTGTGTCTCTCATGAATAAATAAAATCTTAAAAAAAAAAAAAAAAAAAAAACGCCAAGGCAGTTTCTCTTCTGGTCTTCTGTGTTCTCTAATTTGTAAATGAGTGTTACCAGCATTGGAGAACAGAGGCTTACGGAGCAGTTCACTTGTCAGTATCGTTTAGTGGGAAAGAACATGAGATTTAGAAACTTTTAACATTTATTAGCTGTGTGCCCTTGGGCAAATCACTAAAACTTTCTGAATCTCATTTTTAACATTTGTACAGAAAAAATAATAAGATCTATGTGAAAGTGTTATTGTAAGCACTTAACAAATTAACCTATGCGAATACATTATGAAATCTGTCAAGCACTTCACCATATCCTTTGAGATCTCGCTCCATTCATTATGCCCTACATTTCCAACTTCTTCATTTTTACTGGCTCTATCTCCAAGACAAAAGGCAAACTTTTCCCTCCAATTTGAAAATAATCCTCTATGACCCTACATAACTGCTGACTTCTCTCCTCAGTCTCTCTTACAATCAACCTTTGAGAAAATTACCTATCTATGCTCACTGTGTCTAGTTTGATATTAACTTAGCCCTTCATCTTACCATTATATTTGCAATTTTGCCTCCACTCCTAAAATGAAATTGCCATCTTAATGATTATATTGACTTGCAAGTGTCCAATCAGCACCTATCATGAGCAATGTCTCTCAGGTGTGTGGCCTCTAGCCCTAAGTGCTTAGCATAGTTCACCACTCACAGGCCCTGCAAGCTCTCCTCCACCTTGGCTCTAGCAACACCTTTCTATCTTGATTTCCTTTTATCCCTGCCTTTGTTGATTCCTCTTCCAAGGTTTGCCCCTATTTTCCCTCAGTTTACATGCTCTCTCCAGGAGATCTCATCCTTACTCACTCTTGCAATTCCCATCTTTGTACTTTGACACTCCCCAACCCACACACCCAGTACAGACCTCTCCCAAGTTACAGGGCCATTCAGCTTCCAACTGAATATCACTATCTTGAAGTCCAAATTTAAATTCCACAAAACCAAACATGTAAGACATGCCCAGCATTTGCACCTGTATTTCCTGTATTCCCCATGGGAATGAGTGGCTTTCCATGAACCTAGCCCAAATGGCTATCTGGAAGAACTCTTTCTGCATGGAACATTTTCTACCCTTTCTTCATCTGGAAAACATTCATTCATCCTTTGGGTTAAAGCCTAGACATTAGTTTCTCAGGAATCCTTCTCTGACCACCCCAGTAACTCCTATGTATTTCTCTAGAACCCCATATCTCACCTACACAGGGTTCCTGGCCAGTTCCCATATTACACTCTCAACCTCATGGAGGAAGACACTACTCTGTCTCTTTAACTAATGAACCTTCAGCACACAGCTGACCTCATGGCACATGAAAGGTGCTTATTATTTTTTTTTTTTTTTCATGAAAGGTGCTTAAAAATGATGTTTGCTTCCCATTTTTGAAAATATTCAGTCATTAAACCTATGAACGCTGGCCACCACTTCTGTGTGTGGTGAGTAAACCACAGTGAGCAGAATAAACAAAACTCCCTCCTCGGGTGTCAGAGGGTCAGAGACAGACAATAAACAAGACAGACAAGTAATAAATAATCACAAAATTGCAAGCATTATGAAGAGAATTCACTGAGAAGGAGAACAGGGGAAAATCTGTATAAATAGAGAAGTAACAGAGTTGGGAGTTGTTTTTTAAACAGAATGAGCGGAATATGTCCTTGTGAAGAGCACACTGCATGAGCAAAGGCCCCTGGTTTGCTTTCATTTTGGGGAGGTCATCTCCTCCTTGCCTGAAAGGAGACGCTCAGCGAGTGAAGGGAACGACTGTGTAAGAAGAGGCTGAAGAATTCAGCGAAGTCCATTCTTTGCAGAGACTTGCTGTCAAATAATAATTTACTCCTCTAACTCAAAATAATAATAATAATAACAATAATAATAATAATAATAATTTACCCCTCTAACTCATGTTCAGTAAGTTTCAATCTTCTAGTTATGGTTCACAATCAGATTCTTACTGTGCATTATTTTTTATTCAGTCGTTTTAATTCCATATAGTAAACATTTTTAAGTCATACTTTAGTAGTGCTTTTATCTTTTCTAAAAATAAATTTTTATATACTTTGCTAGTCAGTATGTTTGTCCTTTGTTTAACACAACAAAAGAGCCTTGAAGATAGAGCCACATTTTTCATTAGATGATATATAAGAATAGCTCTGTGAATATAATTTCCATATAAAATCTCTCATAGATGTGTAATAAATCGGATTCATGTCATTACCTTAATTAAAAAAACCCTATACTCTTATAGTATCAATGAGAAACTGAAGTACAGAAGTGTTATTTTCCAGAAGTAATTTATTCCAGAAGAGATTTTTCATTAAACAATACTGAATGCCAAATTCTTGAGTCTATTTTGTTTAATCATAGAAACTTTAAAGAACACCGGCTCTAATCTTAGTATCATGTATTTACTTAACTTCAAAGTTTATAATATGAAGTTATCATATACATAGGTATCAACCTTAGGTTTAAAACTACATTTTAAAATTCTGAATCTAAGAAAAGTTTTTAAATATTTAATGATTTGCCCATTTAAGGCATCTAAGTTAATGAAATGTTTGATCGTTTTCTATATCAGGGTTTCTCAACCTTGGTATATTTTGAGCTCAGTAACCCTTTACTGTAGGGGACTATCCTATGAATTATAGGCTACTGAGTTGTATCCTTGGTCCCTATCCACTAGAAGCCATTTGCAACTCCTAGTCCCCCAAGCTGTGATAACCAAAAGTTAGGTTGAGAATCACTAGTGGATATATTTTAGCAACATGAGGCTCTAGGTTTGGAAAATAACGTTCCATCCTTTGCTACACAATTGGATATTGCTATTTTATGTCATTAATATCCAAAATAGTCCTTAGTAAATCTGTTATCTGTGTACATCTGGATGCTAGAGTTGGTTGACACTTTCATGAAAATGACACGGGTTTTGCTAAGTTGACTATTCTGACAACACGCAAAAAAGGATCAATTTAAGTTGTAGTTTTTGGGACGCCTGAGTGGCTCAGTGGTTGAGTGTCTGCCTTTGGCTCAGAGCGTGATTCCGGGGTCCTGGGATTGAGTCCCACATCAGGCTCCCGATAGGGAGTCTGCTTCTCCCTCTGCCTATGACTCTGCCTCTCTCTGTCTTTCTGAATCTCTCATAAATAAATTTAAAAAATCTTTAAAAAATATAGTTTTTTCTAATTATATCTGTGATTCATAATAATTGTATACATTTTAGAAATTGTTAAAATTTAGAAAACTAAAGCACACTGGAGAATGTAAAAGCTACTAAGGATAACTACTTAACATTTTGAAATATTTATGTTGTTTGCATATATACTTATATTTTATAAAATTGGGAAAATGCTGCTACACAATTTCATCTTTATAGAGTGTGATGCTCTGTTATATTCAATATCAATATATCAATATGATAATATGTGATTTGTATGTTATTAAATATTCTTTGGAAACATTAATTTATTATATTTGTATGTACTGTAATTAAAGAAAGATAATTTATTATTCTACCCTTCTTAGGTGATTTTCCAGTTTTGTTTTAAGGACTAAAATCTATAGCATAAAGAAAACAGTTTAATACACAGCAATCTAATGTTGTCTTTGAATGGCTATTTCTATGTGTGTTTTTCTTTTTATTTTAAAGATTTTATTTATGTATTTGACAGTGGAGAGCAGGAACACAAGCAAGAGGAGCAGGAAAGGGAAAAGCAGGCTCCTCGTTCAGCAGGGAGCCATGCAGAGCTTGATCCCAGATCCCTGGGATCATGACCTGAGCTGCAGGCAGACACTTAAATGATTGAGCCCACCCAGGTATCCCTCTATGGGTGAGTTTTTTCTTTTTTTAATTTTTTTTTCCCATGTAAGAGATACAGATTTTCAGGTAACTTTCTTGTCTTACACTTGATCTTTGATCATTTTCTTCCTGGTTAACAATGACCACAGATACATGAAAAAATATATATATATATACATAAGGTGATTGAAAGGACTAAAAGAAAATCTACACACAGACATACAATCACACACTGATCTAATTTCAAAATATTTTCTGTCTTTACAAGTGAAACAGGTTGGAAATAAGTTTTTCAGGTGCCTATTCACATATCCTGAAGAGGTGACTCAAGGGGCTATTGTCTCTCTAATGAAATGATGAGTTCATTATACTTTTCAAATAATTATATAAATATTGAAAGATAATTTGGTTAGTTTTCCATTTAAAACTAGTGTAGAAGAACAATCCATCTATTCGCTCCTTGGTATATACCCAAGAGAATAGAACACATATGTCCACAAAAATTTGCACATGAATTCTCACAGCAGCATGATTCATAATAGCCAAAAAGGTGAAAACAACCTGAATGATGAATCATCTGATGATTCAATCAGTCAACTGACGAATGTATAAAGAAGATAGAGTGTATTATTACTACAACAGGATACAATTCAATTGTAAAAGAGATTAAAGCACTGATATGTGCTATAACACGGATGAATCTTGAAAACATTTAATGAAAAGCTGATAGAAAGAAACAGTCACAAATAGCCACATAGCATATGACTTCATTTACATGGAAAGTCTACAACAGTCAAACTCATATTTAAAGTAGATTTGTGATTTCCAGGATAGAGGAGTGGATGGAATGACAAGTGACTGTTAATGGGTTCAGGATTTGTTTCGAGGATGATGATGACATTCTGGAATTAGAAACTGGTGATGGTTGCACAACATTGTAAATATAGTAAAACCCCTGGATTGCACACTCTAAAGGAATGGACTTATAGTATACAAATTATAGCTCAATAAAAATAAACATATAAAAACAATAAGCCTTCTACAATCCATTCTGCAATAGACCACATACATGTAGTACCTATGATGAGCAAAGGAGGAAAAAAATATAGATGGTATCACCAAGAAAGGAGAAAATGCTAGTGGGTAAAAAATTTGAAACCAATTCTTCAGTTAAGAAAATAAATTTTAAAAAATGGTCTGAGTTTTAGTTTTCCCTGCTTTAGAGTATAGAGCTTAGTAGAATATCTAAGGTGCCTCTCTGTATCTTCACTAGCAAGAAACATCTATTTCCCTGGAAACTCAAGTGTTTTAACCATAAACTGAAGTCTGGCATAAAATTATCTCAGGAGCATCACCTCCCATTTCCTAAGAGAAGAGATTTCTATCAAGAGTGAGTCTGGGAAAGTCAAATGATCACTATCTTGTGAACACAATAAGAAAGCAGTAGTTTAATATTTGAATTTTACAAATTACTAATTTACTGGGCCACCTGCTGAAATAATTCTGGTTGCTCTGGGTCAGGATCTGAACCTCTCTCTGTTACCAAGATTTATCTCCATTTTAAAGAAAGGAACAGGGCAGCCCAGGTGGCTCGGCGGTTTAGCGCTGCCTTCAGCCCAGAGCCTGATCCTGGAGACCCGAGATCGAGTCCCACATCGGGCTCCCTGAATGGAGCCTGTTTCTCCCTTTGTTTGTATCTGTGTCTCTCTCTCTCTCTCTGAGTCTCTCATGAATAAATAAATAAAATCTTAAAAAAAAAAAAAGAAAGAAACAATGGTAGTTCTATCATTTTAATAAATTGTGAGGGAGAGGAGTTCAGTTATAGACACATAGCATAATAATTAATATCCCTTCTCAACCTATGGCTTTAAGATGATATAAAGTTATTTCAGTTTTTAAATCATTCTAATATACTGTTGAACAATCCCCTAAGGATTTAAAGGCTGTAAGAGAAAAAGTAACAGTATAACTTTTAAAGGATGCAAAATAAAACATAAGGCCTATTTCTGTCAACTACCCATATGGGAAATCACTGTGAATATCTGGAGAAAAATATCATACTAATATGACATGTCAGAGGAAACAAATAGAAAAATCTTTGATCAACATTTTTTTTACGTACAGAGTGTAAATATCTTTCCCAGAGCCTATTGCTGACCTATTCTTTGGTTATGACTCCTCACACTGCAATACGTACAATGTCCATACAGGAAAAAAACTAAGTTGGTAAAGCATTTTAGCTGACATTTAAGAATGGATCAGGTCAGAGTGGAGGGTGACCTCATTTGAGGGTGTACAGGAGGGCAGTGTGGAAAATGAGACATAGAAAGAGATTATGGAAAAGCAACAAAACTTGGCAAAGATACTTCCGCAAGTAAAATTTCAGGTAAAATCCTCCGTGTTATGAACGATGCGAATATCACCGAATTGTTAACAACAAATATTATTTAACATTCAGTACTTTTTAGGCTTTTGAAGTTCTGGAAAACAATGATCTTTAATACAATATGCCATTTTGACAGGTACCACTATGTGTTTTCATTTGCAATACTATGCCCCAGTGAACATGGGGAAGTAATGTCAATCAGACCATGAAAAGGAAAAAGTTTGAAGAAAGAACAAATGCACTATTAACCATACAATCTGGAAAAAAAATTGGAGACAAGCTGTGAACAAATATTACTTTTTCAAAATGGACAAAATTTAGTTTTACTTCCACATCATTTCTTAGGCTTAATCCACTGCATTTTTTAATACACTGTTCATGTGTTCTAATCATGTCAGATGTGTGGGCGTCCAGCAAGTCTTTATGAGAAATATAGAATGCAAATAGTGTAGCTGTCTTCACGCTCACAGTTGGCTGCACTCTGTTGGTTTCCAATTTATCAGCTTTTAATTTTAACAGATAATGTTTATTGCTCTAGGAATGGTTTATCTTGTGAAGATAACATTGATGTTACCAAGAGAACATGGTAAAAAGCACTTGACCAATTACTAGGCTCTAAGACATTCTTCTTTGGCAGTGATAGTTTTCTATAATTCATTCAGCTTATTTGTCATAGTACTACTGTTTATTAAACTGCCACCTGGAACTACTGATAACTCTGCAAAAATAAATCAGTAGTTTGGACATAATTTACAATAGAGTTTCTCGAACATTCTTTACTTCAATGATAGGGAATATTTCTATTAATGGTGGCTCAGGAAAGTAAAGGAGCTCAATGGGGTGAAGTGGTGTAGCTCTTTCCAAGTGCATATATTAATATCCATCTTTTCTTTTGCTAGTAGGAGAGGAGAGGAGTTGGAAAGTCTAAGTAAAGCTCCCCAGGGGAGCCTTAGTCAAACTCCCAGCCCCCTAATTCCTCAAGAATCTTTATTCAGAATTTTTTTTGGGATACTTCTTCTTTATTGATGGTTAATATTACTATCAATTAACATAGACTAAAAGTTGTAAAAAAAAAACGTTTTTTTTCAAACAATGGTAACCCTCTGTATAACTCTGTTTAAAAGAATTAAAAATAAAATTAAAATATAATCGGCTACTTAAAGACCTCTCATAATTTAATAGTTAATTCATTTACTGAATAGTTACTATGTGTTAGGTGATATCTAGATGTCTTAGGGATATAGTATGGTTTAGACATGGATTCTTTTTTTGTGAAGATTATAATATAAGAAGAAAGCTTATAAATGCACATAAATAAGTACTATGTAAACTATAATGGTTAGTCTTGGAAGGAATATGGGTAAAACAAAAATTCATAAGAAGGAGAGATCATCAGTTAATAAAGGATTATTCCACAGGGTGAACCTTAATTCATATATATGTAAAATTATCTGCTACTGTTGTTAGCCTTTATCAAAGTCTACTGATGAACTGACCTCATATTAAGACAAAATGTGTCAAATATGCCACTGATAACTCCAGCAAAAGCCAACTTTTTGGTAATAATCTAAGATATGAGCATGACGTTATCTTTTCTTTTGCTGAGTAGTTAGAGGATCTTGTACTAGAGATAAATATAGACCATTAGAAATATCTGTGATCTATGTCTTTGTACATCAGGACTTTCCTGATCACCCTATCTAGAAAGCTTGCTGTGGCATTCTCTAACCCTTCTCACTTTCTTGAGCGTGCAGGCATTATTATTATTATTTCTATAGGCATTATTTTTTATATTTGGTTATTTATTTCCTTACTAACTTCCTCAAGATAATCTAAGCACTTTGAAGATAGAAGATTTTGTCTTATTCACTGTTATTTCACCGGTATCTGGCATATGGTAAGCATTCAATAACTATTACTGAATTGCAGAATAATTTGCTAACTTACCAATAAAATAAGTGCAGGTTCTAGGATCTTAAAGTACTGGGTAGTAAAAAGATTGTACACACACAATTTCATCCAATCTTTTGCCTTTAAATGGCATTTAGAGGAAGACAACTCCCAAATGACTATTTAGAGGACTGACTTTTCCCCTTGAAGTCTGTTTTGACATCTCTCCTGTGTTAACAAAAATCCCAAATTTAATATGTCAAAAAAGGAAGTTTTGATAGTCATTTGGGGCTATTCTTCAAGTATTCTCCATTTTGGTTAATGCTATTATCATCTAATAGTTTCAGCCCCAAACCATTCTTGGTTTTTCTTGTTCTTTTACCCCTCACATCTGATCCGTCCCCTGCCCAGGAATATTACATATTCCTCTACTTTTGTCCATCTCCAGTGCCCCTATCCTGAACTAGCTTCATTTCTTGATTCTTTATTTTGCCCTACCTTTGCCTTCCTACAATGCTTTCTCTACATAGCAACCAAATATATTTTCGAAGATATAATCAGATTGTTCCCCTAAAACCTGAAAGGCATCCCCCTGCACTTAGAATAAAATCCAAACTCTGATATGGATCATTCTTCATGATCTCCTTCTACTAATTTCTTTGACTTCCTTGCTTGGAACTTTGTTTCCTTCTACTCTAGTCTAGCACCATTGATTTTTTCTTTTTGTTCAATTCTAGGTTTAGTAGTCCCACTTCAGGCCCTCTTCTCAGCTGTTCTGGAGTTGAAGTCTGTTGTTTCTGACCTTCACTATTTTCAACACTAAAGTCTCAGCTAAGATCTCTTTTCCTCAGAGGGCTTCCCCATCACCTTTTATAATGTTGTCATCTCCTACCCCCAGCCCTGTTTATTCTTTTCTTATTTCTTATCACAGCCTGGAATTACCTGATATTTTTATTTATTTGTTTACATTACAATAGAAACTCCATGAAAAAAGGACTCCTCTGCCTTACAAATGTCAGAATGCTTTGCAAATAGCTAATCACTAAATATTTGTTGAACCAATTAATGAAGTAATCAATTAATCACCAGTCAATTGGTCATAAAATTGCCTTTTATGCAAATTCTAAATCGATTTAATTTTGAAGAATCTTCAAACACTATTCTAATTTAGTTTCATTAATATTTATTGTGCATCTCTTATAGGCAAGAGACTGAGATAAGGTCTGAATATATAAAATGAATAGGACATGAACTCAGCTTTTTAGAGCTGGTTGGTTACCTGGAGAAATATAAAGATAAATAATGGCAACATTGATGATAATTGTGACGATAGAATACAAAAATAGACAAGAAGATAAAAAGCATAGCAAAACAAAACATCATGATAAAGAGAAATATAAAATCCAAGTGTTCACAAATGTATAGGTAAGCCCAGCTGCAATTCAAACAGAGTGAATGACGTGGAAGTAAATACATCATGGCTATAGAAGTAACACAAGTTCAGTTTGGATTTGGAATGTTAGAGCTTTCTCGAAGTGATTGTTAAATAAATTATTAGAGTGGAAGGCAGATCTAGACCTATCCCATATTAAGGAGTTTAAAAGCCATTGCTCAAGATAAGAAACAAATGAAGAGACTTCCTTAAAACATCCCCAAATGTCTAGTACTACCAATTATGAAAATGGAAGGAAACCTCTCTAAAGGTGATTTTTTTTAAGACTTTATTTATTTATTCATGAGAGACACAAAGAGAGAGGCAGAGACACAGACAGAGGGAGAAGCAGGCTCCATGCAGGGAGCCCGATGTGAGACTCGATCCCAGGACCCCAGGATCACTCCCTGGCCCGAAGGCAGACACTGAACCTCTGAGCCACCCAGGGATCCTCTCTAAAGGTGATTTCTGATTTAAAGATGGATATACAAGGCAGCCCGGGTGGCTCAGCGGTTTAGTGCTGCCTTCAGCCCAGGGCATGATCCTGGAGACCTGGGATCGAGTCCCAAGTCAGGTTCCCTGCATGGAGCCTGCTTTCCCTCTGCCTGTGTCTCTGCCTTTCTCTCTGTGTCTCTCATGAATAAATAAAATCTTAAAAAAAAAAGATTGATAATTCACTAAACAATGACTCATAGATGAATCATGGTATTTTTAGTTTTTCTTTTCTTGTTTTTTAAGTAGCTTCTACACCCAATGTGGGGCTTGAACTCACAACCTTGAGATCAGATGTTGCACGCTCCACTGACTGAGCCAGTCAGGTGCCCCTAGAGTTTTTCTTTTAATCTTTTCCCATAAACATGGTATAAAACTCTCCTTAAGAAAATTTCACTTCTGGGCAGCCCAGGTGGCTCAGCAGTTTAGCACTGCCTTCAGCCCAGGGTGTGATCCTGGAGACCTGGGATCAAGTCCCAAGTCGGGCTCCCTGCATGGAGCCTGCTTCTCCCTCTGCCTCTCTCTCTCTCTGTCTTTCATGAATAAATAAATAAAATATTTTTTTAAGAAAATTTCATTTCTAATGAAAAACAATATTTTTGTGTCAAAATTCAGCACTAAATAGGTTCTATTGACTTGAACTATAGGAAACTGCACATTATCAGATTTTATTCATGTTTATCAGATTTTATTCTGACTTATAGAAGATCCTCAACAAATACTTGCTGAATCATGATCAACAATTAAATTTAATTGCTTACTATGATTTCCTAACTATACAAGAAATTAAGGGGTTTTTGGTTAACAGATTCACTAAAATTTCAGAGGAGTTGGTAATGTTACTGCAAGTATTGGCTGAATATCATAATACTGCTTATTGTAACATCTGTGTCAAGCAGTGTTATGGCACATCGTCTGTGCAGTTTGACAGATGATGAAAGAGAGGCTTAAAGAAGTTATGTAACTTGCCCAAGATTGCATAGGTAGTGATGCAGGGAGCAAAAAGTCAAATGGAAGGTTTAGTCCAGAATCCTTGCTTTTTAACCACTGCTATAATGTAGTCTTTCTTTGTTTCAGAAGAAAATTATAAGATCCTGGTTAAATATAGCAGAGATATACTCCACTAAGAAGACTTTAGATGGTGGTGCAGTTATTACAATTAAGGAGGAAGACACAGTTTTACATTTGGTTTTCTCCAAGAGCTTTGCTAAACCTAGCAGTTAACATCTAGTTATCTCTATTATGGAAAGAAAGGGACTACTTTCTATCCTTTCAATGACACACATTTCCCATTACAAATTCATCTTTCAAGGTAGCCTAGATGTTTTCATCCATATTTCCTCACAATTTTGAATTTTTTTCTGTTTTTTTTTCTTTTCTGGATAATCATGTAGGTTCATCAGCTCTACCCCCCATCTCATGAAATACATACTAGGAATTATATCCTGAAAGCTGGTTTTTGAGTGAATCCATGCCCCTCTTCCCTGTGTAAAGTAAGTATGTCTGCACTGTTGTCTTCCATGTTCCTGAGATATAATCCAAGGCACTGACCAAATTTAATTCTTAATTTTTCACTGCTGAAGAAGGATGATTTCAAGCCAACAGGAACAAGTCTAAGAACAAACATATTGGATAAGTTGAACTTCAATTAATTTTTCCTAAGTGAGAGTTTTTTTAGAGACAAAATAACCTGTTTCATTTTTAAACACAGAATGAGCATAACATAGCTAGAAATCTTTTTTTAATCGTTTCATAGGACACAGCAATACTATTGCTTTACATGAAACTTTAAAAATTATGCTTTAATGTTTACTTTATCATCTCCTTATAGTTATGGCTAAGTGCTTTATAATCTATTATTTTGTCTTAGAGAAAGCAAGAATAATCCAGTAAAACTAGAAATTATAATAATAAAACAGTGTGGTTACATTTTCTTTATTTAGAAATGATCTCCCAATAGGATTTTCTTGCTACCTTCACTTTTCTCATCATTAGTTTATTTAACAAACAAATTGTAACCATAAAGAATAAGATCTATGCTAGGAGATGTGGGTTTTAAGACTAGGACAATATTAAATTATGTCAAGAGGCTCCCTTCCCCCCTGATGTGCTGTAAGGAGTATAGCGTTCTTTGGGAACCTAGAGAAAGAATAATTCTCAGACTGAAATATATAACATAAATGTGGATATTAAACATAACAGTGAACAAAGAGGGTAACGTTACCACTCATTTTGGAAAAGACTAGTTTCAAAAAAAAAAAAAAAAAAAGACTAGTTCCCATGGCAATAGCAACTCCTGGCATATTCTTCTGTGCTTACCCTCAAGGCTTGTTTCTTTTCTTTCTTTCTTTCTTTCTTTCTTTCTTTCTTTCTTTCTTTCTTTCTTTCTTTCTTTTTCTTTTTTAAGATTTTATTTATTTATTGATGAGAGGCACAAAGAGAGAGGCAGAGACACAGGCAGAGGGAGAAGCAGCCTCCCTGCAGGGAGCCCGATGCAGGACTCGATCCCAATACTCCAGGATCATGCCCTGGGCCAAAGGCAGACGCTCAACCGCTGAGCCACCCAGGTACCCCTCAAGGCTTGTTTCTAAATCCCCTAGCCAAAAAAATAAAAAAAATAAAAAAAAAATAAATCCCCTAGCCTTTTAACACTGTATTCAGGTATGTATGTATTTCATCTATGTCTGCATGTAAATAAATATTGTTTAATTGTGCTTTTTTTTTAATCCTTATAAAAATTGTATTGCATGGTAGGGGGTCTTTTGATACTGTTTTTTGCATTAAATGCAATGCATGGGATTCATCCAGGTTGATGTCTGCAGTTAGAGTTCCTTCTATTATTTATTTTTTTTTTTGGTCCTCTGCTATTGCAGACAACGTGGTTATGTAAACATGTTCATGCATGCCTACGGTACAGATGTGCAAATTTCCCCATGACCTGTTATCTGTGCATTTTACACGAACATAAAAAAAAATAGTTTCCAAATTGTCTGTGCCAATATACACTCTTACCCAGTAGTGTATGAATTCTAATAGTCTTACATCTTTACAGATACTTTATATTGCCGCCTTTTTAATATTGTCAATGTAATTAAGGTAAAGTGTTTATATTATTGGAGTCTTAATTTACATTCCTCTTATTACTTATGAGGTTGAACATCTTTTCATAGTTTAATTGCCCAGTTGTGTTTTCATTCAGTGAAATGCCTATTCATTTTTTTCACCTACATTCAGATTGGGTTAGGAGTTTTTTGCATTATCATGGGTACCAATCTTGTCAACTATGTGTGTGACAAATACCTTCTCTAGCTTCATAAGAATGGCTTCTTTCTTTCTTTTTTCTTTTTAATGAACAAGAGGCCTCAAATAGGATACTTTTTCTACGTCTTACTTGTGAATTGTTTCCAGACACCAAGGTCACAGAAATAATCTTCTATGCAGTCTCCTAAGAATGTAAAATATTAATCTTTCTCTTTTAAGAATTTGATTCACCATGAATTGATGCTTGCATGTGCTCTAAAGAAGAGATTTTAATTTTTTCCATACATATAGTCACTTGTCTAATTGCTACTTATCGAAGAGCCCATCCTTTACAAACTAATCTGCAAAACCATCTCTAGCAAATATTACATTTCCCTATATATGTAGTAAATTTGTTCAATTTGTTCTCCTAGAGATTGGAGACTCTAAATGGATGGGCTTTGCTTACCCAAGCCTTTTAATGCAATATTGGATACGTAAAGAGCACTTAGCTGTAATTTGGGGAAGGGATAATGGGTAAAGAGTTCAATGGCTCTGCTTAAGAAATTAGAGGCATTCAGTGTTGGAGGATGGCAACTTGAAAAGATAGCAACATTGACTTGGGTTGAAAGCCAGTCCCAAGAAAATGGAGAGATAGGGCCAAGAGAAAATTCCTCTGGAGGCAAGACTGATTGATTTTTATAGAATAGTGGTGTATAATATTCAATTCCAAGTTGCTGTTCAAATGATCTGCTCAGTTTTCAAAGCCTTCAGTAAATGTCAGACGCACATTAATGGCTTGGAATTTGAGTAGTTTCCAGTGAGGAACACAGCAACACAAAGGAAAGGACAGTCACCTTTTTTTTTTTTTTCATTTTTAAAGATGTATTTACTTATTTGAGAGAGAGAGAGAGAGAGACAGAGATGAGGGATGCGGAAGGAGCAAAGGGACAGCATCCTCAGGCAGACTCCCTGTTGCGCATAGAGCCTGATGCCCACCCCTATCCAATGACACTGAGGTCATGATCTGAACTGAAACCAAGAGTTGGATACTTAACCAACTGAGCCACCAAGGCGCCCCTAGGACAATCATTTTAGATGCAAAGATACAGAGTTGGGGTCAAGAATTCAGCAGGATCAGGATATTAGATCAGGAATTGATGAGAGTAATATAAGCCTTCTCTTCCTTGGAAACAGTAGGGGAAGGAAAGGTGACTGCTACAGGATTTTTCCTCCTATGTAGGTCCAGATCATCTTATTGCACTGATAAAGGAAAGGTTATGTTGTTCCCCACAAGCACAATCTTATTGCTCCTGTAGTTCAGAAGCTTCTACATAGAAAGCTTTATGAGCTTTTTATTCATTTCTTTTGCCTTGAACTATATATAATATTAAGCTTGAAACTCCTTAGCACAGTATCCAGAACTGTACAGAATCAGTGCAGGCGGACCTGTGTGGATCATTGCTGACTTCTAGTCACCCCACCTTGGCTGTAAACAGTAGCCACAGTGGAGGACTCAGTCTAACTTTGGCATCTGACATTGTAGGCTAGGACTGAAAACAAGAATATCATAGCATGAGTATAAATATATCAAATTTTAGAGTCATCCATGGGATCATGGCTGATGGAACTATTTCAGGCAAGATAAGCAAGTATACTAGTAAACGAACCAAAAAATCTACCTGTGATACAATGTTCTCTATCTCTCTCCATATTAGAGTTTTTATCAAGAACAAGATAGAAATATATTCAACAGCTGGGATGCATCATTGGAAATTCATCCACAGTATTTTCTGGAGATTAAAGTGTTAGATGAAGTTAATGAAAGGAAAAAATAAATTTGTTGATAAAATCTAATAATATCATTCTATTTAAAAAGCTTCCTAAATTTGCTCCATGGAAACCATCTATACACCAGAAGAAGAAATACAACAAAATTCTAAAGTTTAAATCAAATTTTAGATTATATATTTAATATACTTTTAAACTTATTTCTTTAAAAGTGGTAGGTCAGTTTCTAAAGTCTATATATAATAAATATTAAGACATTAACTATGTATTTCAAAAGACAAATGACAGTTATGACCAAAGGTGAACCCTGTTGTACAACAGGTAAGGAGAGATTATTTAGGACTTTGTGTATATGAAATGTGTGAAGTTAAGAAAAATCATAAATAAATGTATCCAAACATTCTTTAGATTTATTGCAAGGTAACCTTTTTATATTTCATAAAAGTAGGAAATATTGAATGTTGAGTTTAAAATAGCCATCATAACTGATTCACTCATAAATTCCTTAGTAAAGTCTTTCTCAATCCTGGCAGACCAGATGCATTAGTTTTTACTCTGGATTCTCATATTGTTGACCATAGGTCTTATAGAACTCAATAGATCATATTATTTCATAGACATTGGAATAAAGCAGACATTACTACTTATTGAATGAATGAACTACCACAAAACCACTGCTTAAATTAATTGAGAATTAAAAATCTCAATTAAATTTAAAAAAGCACATACATTCTAGTTAGTATGCTCATGATCATTTCTATGTAATGTATAATGTGACGTCATGGACAGAATTGATAGGAGCTCTTAAGGAACAGAAAGGAGAAAGGATGGAACGAGGAAGGAAGGCAAAAAGGAAGGAAAGAAGGAAGAAGGGGAAGGTGGAAGGGAGAGAGAGAAGAGCAGGAGGGATATGAGAAAGAAAATTAAAAAAAAAAAGAAGTGTTTTGGAGAGACAAAATATTAATGGAATGGCTTATTTAAAAATTCATCTGCAAGTTTAATGGGAGGACATATTTCCAAATGAAAATTAACACATTTTAATGAAAGAAATCTTAAATATCACTACCTGTCTTAAGTAGACCATTTTAATTCTTTTATGTATAGTAATAGCAATGCTACATTAATTAAGACAGTAGTATTCTGATTCTGGTAGTCTGCGGATCATACTTTGAGAAACATTGGATTAAAAAACTGTGTTCGAAAAACAAAACAAACAATAGCAACAAAACTGTACATGGCATGAACATTAGGTATGAAATGAAAACATTCTTTCATACTGACTCTACCCAGTGTAATAATGCACTCTCCCATGTTGCTAAGCAGTGACAACATCCCCATTGTTGTCCCCTGGGAGGCATGGAAGGGAATCTGGTCTTTGGAGAACTAAAAGGAGAATAATTTAGCCAGTTACATAGGCCCATCGTATTTTTTCCCTATGATTTAACTAACTTCATCTTTAATACACAGGTTAGAAAACCAGGCTAATTATGAATAAAATGAGAAACACATCTAGACATTTGAACCAGTATCACTACCAAAAGTGGACTTTGTTTTCGTAGGAGGAACCGACTCTAATTCTTAATGGTTAGGATTGATGTTTATACTCAGGAGAAGTATACACTTATACTTGTTAAATTCAGAAGCAAATCTATGGCTCTGAGCATCATTGTTGATCCTGATTATTTAAAAGGACCACGAACCATCTTCATAGTAAATTAGACTGCATAAAAGTTCAGAAAGAGCACAGCGTTAGGAATCAAATTGCCCTGGGGTTGAACAGCTGTTTGCCTTGAGCAAATTATTTAATTTCTCTATCTAGGATTGCTTGTATATGAAACAGGCAATTGAGATATTTCTAACACAGGATAGCTTTAGAGCAAAAAGTGGGATAGTGCATAGATTCTTAAGTCTGTAATAGACTTAAGAATAAATAAATAGTAAATTCTAAGTTAAAACGAGTTTCTTCTACTCCAACATCTTCCACATCCTTTTGTAGTAGATTTTTAACAGAATTGACTGTACTTTTATTTACAAATTTGCCACAATTTTAAAAGGCTGGGCCAGGTTCTTCTTTTCATAGGCAGAGAGGTGAGTATTTTTTGAAAGGCGAACTAGTCCAAATCTTGCCTCAGTCATTTCTGGCCTGGGTGAAGTAGAAGAATGGGATACTGGTTGCTAAGGGGAGAATGTAATAGTTTGCAGTGGTCAGGGAGTGGAGTCTGGAGCAACTCATTTTTCTAGGGAGAGTTATACACATGGTCTTTTACAACTTCAGTTTGTCACCAATGCATAATTCATTATCATGGGATTAAAACAAATGACTCAAATAAGTTATGTCTAGCAGAAAAATCTGTTGCATGAAGCGAATTAAATTACTTATGAAAATTAAGTGTTTACCTTCAAATACCATTATTCCTCTTATTCTCCTTACTATTAACATATGCAAAGAAAGCAAAAGTTAACCATAAAGGGATACTATTTCATGCTTCTGACTTTCATGAAGTATATTCTTTGGTAAACAAAAGATGAAGAGCTTCATTTTATTATCAATATTTGCAAGATTAGGGTCAACTGGGCGCCTGAGTGTTGAGCATCTGCCTTCAGCTCAGGGCATGATCCCAGGATCCAGGATCAAGTCCCACATCAGGCTCCTTGCACGAAGCCTGCTTCTTCCTCTGCCTATGTCTCTGCCTCGCTCTCTCTCTATGTCTCTCATGAATAAATAAAATCTTTAAAAAATATATTTGCCAGAGTAATACTAATTTACCAGAAAAATACAATTTTCTTTCTTTCTTTCTTTCTTTCTTTCTTTCTTTCTTTCTTTCTTTCTTTCTTTCTTTCTTTCTTTCAGGGAGGGGCGTAGAGGGAGAGAATCCCAAGTAGGTTTCATGCCCAGCCTAGAGCCCTGGAACCCAAGATGGGGCTTGATCTCAGGACCTTGACCTGAGCCAAAATCAAGAGTCAGTTACTTAACCACCCAATTACCCCAATACCATTTTCTTTTAAAACTGTGATCCTTATATTCTAACCTTCAAAATGAAAACTTTTAAATTGAATATAGGAAATGACCAGTCACCACATTCCTTGGGTAAACCATTGATAATGCTCATGTAATCTGTAAAGATCCACACATCTGGTTCAGTTTGAACTACACCTTGATTTTACTTGTAAAGGCCTAAAAAACACCTTGGCAAGAATTTTGTTTCCAATTCTGAGCAACTGAAAATGAATTTCACTTCTCAGCAGAATTTGTACTGTGGACTCAGCAGGAGTATTAACCTTCCATTTTTTAAAAGAAAACAATCAATATCCATAACACATAGGGAGAATGGGTCATTCTCCCATCTGTTCGGGCATTTTACATGAGAAATAACATCAGGGCTCAGATAAAGAAAAACTTGTACCCATTTCTACCTTTCTACCCCTTCTACCCTTTGTCAATGGCCAGATTTATGGGACCTCCAGATTCCATTAAACACTCAAAGCAGGAGAGAATGGTGAGAAAACATCTCTTCTAAGTTTTACTTTGGTTTCTATTTATTTCTATAATTGTGGAAGATACTCTTTTGAATGATCAACTATATTTTCAAAGCAAAGATAAGATGCCAGCTACCCCGGCATCAGTGAACATTTTTTTAAAGATTTTATTTATTTATTCATGAGAGACTTACAGAGAGAGAGGCAGAGACATAGGTAGAGGGAGAAGCAGGCTTCTTGCAAGGAGCCTGATGTGGGACTTGCTGAGCCGAAGACAGATGCTTAACCCCTGAGCCACTCAGGCATCCCACGTCAGAGAACATTTTTAAACTTTGGAAAATGTTGGTGGACTTGAAGGAATGAATTAGTCTGAAAATAGAGTTTAATGAATAGATTAAATTATATAAATTATTTTCAAACTTCAGGATTTTAAAGATTTTAAAGATTTTATGTGTACACATGCCATAAAAGTTATTTTGTGTCTTCATTTGACTGTACATTTGGTTAAAATCCAATCCTCCGGTAAAATAATATTCTAAGATTATCTATCTATCTATCTATCTATCTATCTATCTATCTATCTATCTATGTAAATGCATATATGCCAAATATATATATATGAGGTGCACACACACATATATACTATATATTATACATAATTGGATTTAGCCTTAAAAGTTAATATATACATATTCTATATATAATGTAAAGTTAGGTTTTTGCTTCCAAATTGAAAAAAAATACTACTTTAGAATATATATGTGCACACCTACACATATACATGTATACACACACACACACATATAAGTACACGAAGTTAGTAAGTCAATGTGATTATAGTATTCTCTGAGAATGATTGAATTGTAAATACAATCATTTTCTCTTGGTGTAGTTACTTAAAATCTGAAGTTCTTGAGAGTTTAAATAGAAATACAAAGTCATTTTATTCTACCCTCTCTAAGGAGTCAATTTAGGTACAGCAAGTACAAATGCCCTATTATTGCAAGTAGTGCATTTAAGTGGAGCTTTGGTAAAAATGTTGGGAGGGTGGGAGGAGAGAAGACACTCAGTGAGCCTCCCACTCTGTGGAGTCTGTCTGCCTGAGTTCATATTCCAGTTCTGGCCCTCACCACTGTATGACTGGGCAAGTCACTTAAAACTCTGGCTCCAAAATCCCATCAGAAAACTTGAGTAATAATCCTCCAAATTGTGGAAGTCAGTATATAGCATTTACTTAATGCATGAATTATAATGGCATTTTTAAAAAAATGAAAATAAACGAATAGTGTGAAGATGACACAGATGATCTGCATTGTTAACTACAATGGTTACCCAGCAAGGAAGCCTAATAAGGTTTGGGCTTCTATTTCTATGCCCTTCCACCTCACCAAGGCAGGTTAAACCAGGTGGCCTGGTGAACTCTAGTACAAGGGGCTGGAGACCTCAATGTAAACTCTGCTGTTGATTCCCTCTTTCTGGTTGGCTTTTCTCTCTAGGAACTTGTCCTTCAGATGGCTGCTATGGTAAGAGAGGCACCTGGTAACCTACTGCTCTTCAGGATACACTTTCCTCCTGTTTCCTCTCTTCCTGTCCCCTTCAGAACTGTCCTTTTCCTTCAGAAGGACAGTGGGCACCAAGGTGGGTGAAGGCGGAAAGAAGTTAGCATGACCCCTTTTGCTAGAGTCAGTTTTTAGCATAAGAAAAGGAGCTTATGCACTTCACACATGGTCTAGCTTGGTTTACCTAGGAAATCATTGCCCATCAGAGTTTAAGGCCAAAGCAAGTTCTTACTAGTGTATATATATATATATATGTATTAGGATTATATATATATATATATAAAATCCAGGCTTCACTTAGCCTCTGGATACAAACAATATTAATATTAGTATTCAATATCCGAACACTGCTTCCTCAGTAAAGACCCACAAGACTTTAGCCCCAACATAAAGCCACACTCCAAGCAGTGTCTCCCATAGTACCTGGTACAAACCTACCCTCTCCCTGGTTCAGTGCAATTTTGCAGGTTGCTTCCTGCACCATTTGAGTGAAGCATTCCTCTGACGCTGCTGCCCTCCAGGAAAATGCTGTTTCCTGCTGCAACAGCTCTGCAGACTTAGCTGAAATGTGCCATTGTGTTTTATGTACTTTGTAAACTTGGGTATCCTGGACCCAAAATGAAAGTGGTCCTGTCCAGTGTTTCACAAGGCTTTGCTCACAAATGGCCTGAACAGCAGGCACAAAATGGTCACATTCATAACAAACTCAGGAGATGACCAGAATGTTAATCATTAAACATTATCAGTAGGTATCTCTGGATGAAGAGATTTCAGGAATTCCTTTCTTTCTTTTTTTTTTTTTTTTACTTTATACTTAATTTCATTGTTTGGAATATTGTTTCTAATTAGCTTATATCAGTTTTATAATCAGGAAGAAAATATAGCTCTATTCATTGAATAGAGCTGCTCCCTCCCCATTTTTTCTGGGGGAGAGTCAAGTGCTCTTACAAGCCAATTAGAGAAGAGAGGCTTTTCTGCCTTGATTTTATCACCTCCACCTCAGGAACTCGTGTGCAACCCTTCTCCCTTCTTTAGAAAAACAAAAATCCCTAAATGAATCAGGACTGAAAATACACTGAATGCTAGCTAGTATATACTAGCTGAACATAATGTTTATTTGGCAAAGTCCAAAGACAAAATTGAATTGCACACAAGTAGCACTAATTTTAAACTAGGTCTCTGACCTCAGATACATTCATTCAGTCACCTTGTTGCAGAGCTCAATTCCACGAGTGTAATTTCAGTTCATTATTATGGTCTTACTGGACTTCAATCATATAACTGACTGGCTAATTATTTCTAGTTTGGAGTCAACCATAAACTTGGTATGCAGTCTATGTTTCCTTAAATGCTGTCAGGAAAAATGTGGATCAGATGAAGTCTCTGAGTTCAATGACCCATTAATAATGAACTTACTAATTGGGTTGTTCAAGCAGATACAAATCCTCTTATCTTTACTATTACCCTGTATAATTTTTTTTTCATTTATCTATGATGGAAGATTATGAAAACTATCCTAACCACCTTGCTGAATTTATGTTAAATGAACCATTCTAGCAAGCTCTGAGACAAAGGAAAATTAATTTCATTTCTCATAATTTTTGTTCTGAGGATACTAGCTAACCATTATTGGTTACTGTTTTATTTTCTAAGTGTTCTAAAGAATCTGTTCAAGAGTTTAATCAAGAATATCTACAGAGATCAGAAACTGTCTAGTGTTTTTGACATAAACTTAAAGTTTTTTTATATTTTGAAATAAATAATTTCAAAAAATTGAAACTTATTCGAAATCACAAACCTATTTGCCTAGCTTCACTCTCCTGATATCTCTTCGTTCATATGATTTATAAAAAATAAATATTTATTAAAGCAATCATAATCACAACTTAGGTTGAAATACCTGAGTATTTGGACTTGGAGACTTGAATTTATTTTGAACATTAAGGAGAGATTATAAAGGAGACATCCATCTATCTATCTATTGCTTCAAGTTTCATTCAATCTTGTTCATTACATAATTTTTATTTAAAGATGATTCTTTTGGAATGAGTGTGCCCCTAATCTTTTCAGACCCTGATGCAAGATTACAGTTGAAGGTCTAAAATACCACACATGACTCAGCACCTAGGTGTAAAACGGAGCTGACACATTGTTAAAGTACTATACTAATCCTGCTACCTTCACAAATACACCTTTAAAACATTATCCTGAAAAACCAATTTGCAATTTAAACCAATTTAGCAATTTAGAATTGCCAGACCTCTCAGAGTTGTATGCCTTCTTCCCACGTTCAGATCTCTCTACACCAGACAGCTGGCACTAAACACCTCAATCCATACATGAGAGATCTGTCCACACTTTCTCCCACTGCAAGCAGTCATTCCAGGGAAACTGAACCCAGGGAAGAGGGCTGAACAAGTCCTCAATTGCTTGGGACCATTTTAGAAATTTTGGAGCGTGAGTAGAAGAGAGGGCATGGCTTCTGTCTATGGGGTCACATGGAATCCTGGCTCAGTGCAGAGAGGCCTCTCTTGTCCGGGTCTACAGACCATACCATCTTTGCAGTTGAAGAATGCATCTTCTCTTTGGTATATATTAATTTGGATCTTTGATTCTTTTATTGTGGTTGATGATTTTCCCCAAAACCTAGCTGGAAAGATCTTTCCTTTAGAATTGTACCTAATGCTTATTCTGGGCTTTTTTCCTTGAACATTCTTTTTCTTTCTTTCTTTCTTTCTTTCTTTCTTTCTTTCTTTCTTTCTTTCTTTCTTTTTTGTTTTTTCTTAAACATTTATTTACTTATTTGAGAGAGAGAGAGAGGACCTGAACAGGAGAGGGGCAGAGGGAAAGAATCTCAAGCAGACTCCCTGTTGAGTTCAGAGCCTGACCTGGGGCTCAATCTCACTACACTGAGATCACAACCTGAGCCAAAACCAAAAGTTAGATGCTTAACAGACTGAGTCACCCAGGTACTCCTGCCTTGAAGATTCTTTTTTTTTTTTTTTTTGCCTTGAAGATTCTTATAGATTTGAGAACCTCTTCTGCATTCACCCATCATTGTATATTTATATTTCAATATTTATATATGATTTCCCTCCTATCACCACACACACAGATAGACACAACTACCATATACTGTTTTTCAGAATACTTGGTGCACAGTAGATTAATATTCAAGCATCTGGCTTCTAATCCTCGACCTACTAGTCACCAGCCATATCATTGCAGGATCTCTGGATACATTTATTGTTTGATATTCAAAAAAAAAAAAAGTAATGATAATTGCCATGCTATCTTCACAAGTTTGTTTTAAGGATAAAATAAAAAATATATGGGAAAGTAATCTTTGAAAACCACAAAATGTCACATAAATGAATGGAATTGTGGCTACTACTACAAACTCGTCTCAGTAATTATGAAGTATTGCTCTTCAATACCACTCACTCACTCCACATTCACCTAATATTGAAGGTGAATAATTTGAAGGTGAATATTGAATAATTTGTCATTTTATTGCAAAACTGACCTGTGTTTATTCTTAGAATGTATGGATACTGTTAACTATTATCAACAGAAATATTGAGCTAACAGTAAGTTCTCTTCTTTATTGGCTCATTTATTAATATGCCATACAAATTAAAATAAAACAGATGCACATAAAACAAAAATTCACATATAAAAGAACAGAAAAGGACAGACATATATTTATGAATGAGGAACCCCCACTGTGTCATCTCCATAGCATAGGTCTCTAGGATTCTACTCTGATTTCTCTTTTGCTGTATTTATCATTACTATTTATACTAAGTAATTATTTAAGCTGGTTTTAATTTCTCTACTCATATTTGTAGCTACTAGTTTGGCAAAAATTTTCTAAGTGTCCAAGGTGGTTTTGGTTATGGATTTCCTAACAGTACTTAACTTTTACTATGCCTGAAGGACTAGTGAAGTTAGTCCAGGAAAGTTTTCTCAGTTCCTTCTTGTATTGGGTGACCTATATTTATGAATGAGGAGCCTCCACTGTGTCATCTCCATAGCAACAGGGCAAAATATCTTTATCTTCTCATTTCATTCATGAGTCTTCTGTCCTTACCAGGAATAAATCATGCTATCTCAGGCACAGAGTTCATGTGATGCTCTTAACTGAGGCTGATCTAAAAATGTATTAAAGGAATTAATAATACTCAGTGTTTACATAATCGCTTAATTCAGGTGTCAGTTTTGCTATGACCCATTACTGTCTGGGACTAATAGGACTATTTTGCTAAGAAATCACCCACACTATCCTCTTTATGTCACAAAGTTTCCACAAAAGGTTAACAATACTTTACGAAAAGGTGCCTAGATTAAGAGCTAATTTAACATGTTAAAATAAAAGACAGAAAGGCAAAAATTGGATGAGACTTCATTTTAAATCACTATTAACTTTCTTGGTCAGTTTAACAATGCTAGAAGAAACAAACCTATTATAAAGTTCTTGAAATCTGAGGTATTTGAACTCTTAACCCAATCAAACATTAGACAAGAGATATTAAAATTGTAATAACATGGATGGACCTAGAGGGTATTATGCTAACTGAAATAAGTCAGAGAAAGACAGATGCCATACAATTTCACTTATATGTGGAATCTATAAAACAAAAGAACAAACAGCAGAAACAGGCTTATACATACAGGGAACAAACTGATGGTTGCCGGACAGGAGGAGGTGGAGATGGGCAAAATGGGTGAAGGGGAGTGGGAGATACAGGCTTCGAGTTATGGAATGAGTAAGCCATAACAATGAAAGGTACAGCACAGGGAATACAGTCAATGGTAATGTAGTAGTGTTGTATACGGTGACAGATGGTAGCTATGCTTATGGCGAGCACAGCTAACATACAGACTTATCAAATCACCACGCTGCACACCTGAAACTAATGTAACACTGTGTGTCAACTATATTTCAATTAAAAACAAAACCAAAAACAAAACCTCCAAAACAGACAAGAGATTTTTTTTTAAAGATTTCATCTATTTGTTCATGAGAGACACAGAGAGAGAGAAGCAGAGACACGGGCAGAGGGAGAAGCAGGCTCCATGCAGGGAGCCTGATGTGGAACTCGATCCTGGGACTCCAGGACCACGCCCTGAGCCAAAGGCAGCGCCAAACCACTGAGCCACCCAGGCTGCCCACAAGAGATCTTTATATGGATCCAAATAAACTTGTATAGAAGTGGTTATAGAAAATTTAATTAATTATCACTAACTCAGAATATGATAGCAGTGCTTCCTATTTACCCTGTTCCCATAGGATTTTTGTTGTCCATGATAATAGGTATAAAAAGAAGCAGAACAAATGGGACACTTGGGATGCCATGGAGGGAAGTCATCTCTGTCCCCCAAATTCTATAAAACACTCTTGCTAGATGCCTGCCTAAGCTGTGGACTTGGATCAAAAATGAATATGGGATCCACTGGCTATACTGCAGGTCATTTTCTGAGCAGATAGAGGTTGAAGAGTCATTTTATGTAAAGCATTTCACTAAGAACACCCTTAAGGAAATGCTCAGGGTTAAGTGTTTCTCTTTGCCCACTTTTATCTTTAAAGAAAAATGTATCCTTTGTGCTCTGTTTTAATTTTTCCCACTTCTAAGGCAGAGCAGAATTTGGAGTACTCCTACTTTTCACAAACACTGAATTGGATTTTTGATCCTTAGAAGATGTGAGCATTTATGTAGGAAATTAGGTGCAGAGAAGACTAGTGTTTGATTTGATGAAGAGCTAAAAAAGGGTAAAAGTTAAGCTTTTGGTATAATCATGTTGAATATACGTTCCTGATAGTTTTTAATTACACAATGTATTTTTGCCTGAATAATTTCCAGTTGGAATTGTCTTATGGATGTGATACTGCTAACTAAACCTTACCAGCTTTTGATAGTATATGCTTTGGACAAGATTAGTAAAATACCGCCTTATAGATAAAAGGTTTATTACCCTGGGGTGCCCGGGTGGCTCAGTTGGTTAAATATCTGTTTCTTGGTTTCTGCTTAGGTCATGACTCACAGTTGTGGGATCGAGCCCCACATCAGGCTCTGCCCTGGGTGTGGAGCTTGCTTGTGATTCTCTTCTTCCCCCACCCTCTCTCTCTCTCTCAAAGAAAAGGCTTATTACCCTTATAACATTTTTTTAAGGTGCCCAAGAGAATATCTGAATTGTTTAATGTAGTTTTATACATGGCTCCCAAATGAAGATACCTCATAATTTCACATACACACACACACACCATTTTAGAGCATTGATGAAATATTATGTTAATCATTCATACACTAGGAATTGAAAATTAATTGTGCATTTTAAATATATATTGCCAAACTAGATTGGCATCCAAATGAGTGCTTAGATCATTGGTCTTATAAGAACCCATTCCTCTGGTGAATGGGTTAAACCGGTGCTGTCAGATTGAATAGAATTAGCCTTGCTGATATGCAAAGAATTGCTCTGTCAGGAAATGTCACTGTCATTGAGTGCTGTTCCTTGCCTGCATTGAATTTTCTGTCTGGCTCAGAAAATTTTAATAACAGGTTGGAATTCACATGTAAAATTTTAACCAATTTTCATAAAAATACCTTATTTCATTTTCATTTTGCTCATATAATTTTTGGTTGTCATAAAATAGGATACTAAACACATCTTATTTCCTTAACTTTCATTGCCTTTTGTCCTTTGAAGATAGACACTTATGGTTTATTTTTTCCCTTAGTACTTCTCAAATTTTAATGTAAGTTTAAATTTCATTGAAAAGAAGAGAGAGAGAGAGAGAGAGAGAGAGAGAGCAGTGAGATGCAAAAAGCTAAGGAAAAACATGTGAGCAAATTTACCTCCTCCACGTTTTGAAGGGGACTTTTTGAATCTTAGGTGTTCCAAGGACATAAAATCAGTGCTCGAATTTCAAATATTTCTTTTAATCAATAAAAATCTTGGTTTAAATCCTGCTATTAATCAGGGCCAATGCAGTTAAGAGAGCCAGGATGCTTTCATTACACAACTTACTTGAATATAAATTCTGGAATCTGTCTCTAGTGTATTAAAAATCCTTGGTAGGAAACTCAAAGTCTTGAGGGCAGAGTTTTATTTTAATCTTTTTAAAAAGGATTTTATTTATTTATTCATGAGCGATACAGAGAGAGAGGCAGAGACATAGGCAGAGGGAAAAGCAGACTCCATGCAGGGAGCCCGATGTGGGACTTTCCCTGAGTCAAAGACAGGCGCTCAACTGCTGAGCCACCCAGGCATCCCTGTTTTAATCTTCTTAAGTTGCAGTATATCATTTTGGGAAAAAAAAAAGAGATATGATGTAGGATTTAAAAAAAATCAGTTCTATAGAGTAGAAAAAGAGGACATTTCCTCTATTCGGCTCGTGATGCCAAAATTAAGGACTCCTAATAAGCAACAATGTAAGATAAACAAGGTTTTATCAAGACCCTCAGCCAATGAGACCCTAACAAATCTGACAAAAAGCATATAGTCAGAATTGAAATTCAAATTGTAAAATATTGACCGATACAAACAGAAAGGGGCGGTTGCTGATAGTTGGTTGTTCAAGAAGGAATCAGTATTATTTGTAGTGTTATATGCTTATAAAGTAATGCAAAAGAATGGATAACAAATAAAGGGTCTTGAAATATTACAGAAGAAGAGAAATTTATTTATTTATTTATTTATTTATTTATTTATTTATTTTTTAGAAGAGAAATTTAATGCAAGGTTTCACTGAGACTTAGAGGGATATGATTGAACGGAATACAGCAACAGGAAGGTATCTTGTTCAAAGGAAAGTGTTCTAATTGATAGGAGATATGAAGAAATGTCCAAGACTATGAGGTTACAGCTGGGAATATAGAAGTGACATCACTGTAGGGACAAAGAATTGAATATTTTAAAAAATTTTAGAAGGCAATTTGTCCAACTGTATTTCAAATCTTTCATACTACAGAGGGTAGACTAAACCGCAGAGAAATTCAAGCTTTCCTCTAACAAAAACTATTATATTCAGGACAAATTATGGTAATAACTTCACAAAGATCACAAAGCTTCACAAAATAGCAATATCCACTAGTGAGGATCAAGAGTGAGAAAGGCGACAGACTATTTAGCTATTTTCTAGAAAACATGTAATCTGACATATTCCTACTTTACTGTTCTGAAAATTTTGTTTCATGGAAGAGAAAGAGTATAATCAGGAATACTGGTGCTTACAAGCTAATTTTGACTAAGGAAATAAGTGAACTGGTAATTTGACTGGAATCCAGAATTCCTTAGTACAGAACATTATTATAGACTCCAAGAAAATAGGGTACTTTGTTACATGCAATTGTACTACACACTGACTACTTTAGAAACATCTTCATCTATCTTTAACTGGAACATTGTTAGATACATTATCACGTTATCTCCTCAGATATTCAGCTGCCTAATGGAGTGTGCAGAAAACCTGGATAGGGGAGCAGACTATATAACTTGACATCTAACAGAGATATTTTCAGAGTGAATAGGTATACTAATTATATGGGCATAATTCAGCCTGTCCTAGCAAATCCAGAGATATGGTCCTATACTTATAGGTAAGCAAGGAAACTTTATTTCTTCTCTTATGCAAAATCAAGAAGACCATTAATTGATTTTCTGTATTTATTTTCCTGCTTATTTTAGCCCCATAATAGCTTGTGGGTCCCAGACTTCTTTCTGGGTCAACCCGTTACTGTCCTTGTACTTATCTGCTTATTGAGGCTGCTGTGAATTCTGAAATTATACTATGTTACTGCTTTAAGATGTTGGACATTTGCAGAAATGAGGTCAAATGATGTCCTTGTCATCTGACATATGGTTGATTAAAGAGTTACTATAAATTTACACCAACTAGCTCTCTAGCTAAAGATAAGTGGAGAACACTCAACATACAATCAGGTGTATGAAAAGGGAATCAAAGTGCATCTACCTACATGACCTATTCTAATCCTTGTTGGGATCTGGGAGGAAAAACAAGAGGTTGGGTGAAGGGAGGAGGCAACAAGAGCCTGCTGCATAAGAGAAGAAATTTCCCATAAGATGTGGAGTAAGCAGCATTTTTGAGAAGGATCTACTATAGCCTACAGAAATAGATTTTTGAAAACATATGCGTTGGGCTTTAAATAAATTTAAGCATGACTTCCATGGGGAAAAAGAAAAGCATGGTATGAATAATAAGAGAGTGGTCAAATTGAAAGGAAGTGGTCTGAGAAGATGATGTATTGATACAACAAAAACTACAGAATAACTAAAATTCAGCAGCAGAATTTCAATCTGCATGAGAAGCGTTACAAAGAGATTATATATTGTAGGCATTTCAATGAGTGAGGTAGAGAACAACAATGGAAAGCAAATTTTGAATACAAATATATAATATATTAAAAATATGAGAAATAGTATAATTAAACATGGATAGTAAGCCTTAAAAATAGTCAGAAACAAACTGAGAAATAAATAAAGTAAATAAATAAATAAATAAAGTAAAATAGTTAAAACTGGATGTATTATTTACCATGCGCTCTACTAAGTGCTTTGACTCATCTGAAACTCATACAAAAGTATTAGTTGTCACAATACTATTTGTATTTTATAAATGAGGAAGTTGAGGGACAGAGAGGATAGGTAACATACTCAAAGTCACACAGTAAGTGTAAGATCAAGGTTTCCAACTCAGCCTAACTCTATTGATAAATCCAGCTGTGCTCTTCAGTGAAATCCAAGGCTTTCTCAAGCAATGTTTCTAGTCATTTGTGGTGTCTTACAATGCAGAATAGAAGAAAGTGTTTAAATAGAAAGTAGTTCATGACTAAAGAGAGAGAACGAATTATAATGCATCACTGAGCAAGAACTGTATACTATTTAAAAAAAGAACAGTCAAAGAAAAAAAGAGTACTTGGATATTAAAAATATGACGGTGGACATAAAATATTCAGACAGGAGTTGGAGGATAAGATTGAGCAAATTTCTCTGGATAAGAAAAAAAAGACAAAGAATTAGACAACAGAAGATTTAATTAATTAATTTAATTAAATAGAAAATCAACAGAAGAGGCCCAATATCTGACTAATTGGCTTTCTATAAATAAATAAATAAATAAATAAATAAATAAATAAATAAATAAATAAATAAAATTCTCTCTCTCTCTCTCTCCACCCCATATAGTTCTTATCTGAAAGATAGAAGATTCTAGATGTTAATGGCTGGTTCCCCACCTAAATGAATAGATATGGAGATGCAAGCAAAATATATCTTCATGAGATTTTTAAATCACCAAGGGTAAAGAAAAGATCCTAAAAGTTTCCAAGTAGGAAACAAATCTTACACAAATGTATAGAAGAAAAACAGCAACGAACTTACATATACTGAAAGCTTAAAGATAATGGAATGATGCCTCCACAGTTTTCAAGAAAAATTATTTTCAACCTCGGATTCTATGCCTAGCCAGATTCAGTCAAATGTAAGACTAGTTTAAATTTTGAAAAGTTTACCTTCCATTTATGATTTCTTATGAGACTGCTGGATAATATATATAAGGGGCGGTGGTAGAAAGAATACTTCTGTCATCTAGCAATATGGTGCTTGAATTTTGAACCATGTGAATCTATTTTTGATTCTTTTTAATTCAAAACAATTTAAAAAGAAATTGCAGTACAGGTGTAATGCTTATAAATATACAGAAAAATACTTGGGAAAAGAGCAAAAATGTCAACAGGCTATTTCTGGGGATGAGGGCTTGGGAGCATCAGTGATCTAGTGCTCTTTGTTATAAGACACTCATTAGGGCCTTTTTGTGTAATATTATTACATATGTTATCATTTATTTTTATTTATTTTTATTTTTTTTATGATAGGCACACAGTGAGAGAGAGAGAGGCAGAGACACAGGCAGAGGGAGAAGCAGGCTCCATGCACCGGGAGCCCGATGTGGGATTCGATCCTGGGTCTCCAGGATCGCGCCCTGGGCCAAAGGCAGGTGCCAAACCGCTGCGCCACCCAGGGATCCCCAACATCATAGTTTTTATGAGCTGACTTGACTAAAAACAATTCGTTGATTAAAGCACTTATTGAATAAGGGCTCTAGGGTGGCTAAATCAGTTAAGTGTCTGAGTCTTGATTTTGACTCAGGTCACGATCTCAGGGTTGCAGGATTGATCCCCATATTGGGCTCTATCCTCATCGAGGTGTCTGCTCCAGATTCTCTCTCTCCCCCTCTCCCTCTGCCTCTCCCCTCCCTGCTCTTTTTCTCTCTTGTCTCACTCTAAAATAAATAAATACAATATTTTAAAAAATAAAGGAATTACTGAGTATAACACTCACTTAGCATTTAATATTCCATAAGTTGCATTACAGTTTTATATGTATATATATATCTTACATCCTCTGAATAAGGACTTGATTAGAGTCTCTTCTGAGATTATTATTATTTTAAATATTTTATTTATTTATTCAGGAGAGACACAGAGAGAGAGGGAGAGACACAGGCAGAGGGAGAAGCAGGCTCTCCCTGGGGAGCCTGATGCGGGACTTGATCCCAGAACTCCGGGATCACAACCTGAGCCAGAGGCAGGTGCTCAACCACTGAGCCACCTAGTCATCCCCTCATCTGAAATTAAATCCCACTAGATATATGACCTATTTTCTTACCTCTTTGAGCCTTTTCCCCCATTAAACTGTAAATAATAGTATCCACCCTACAAAGTCATTGTGAAGATTAAATGAGATCATTTGAAGTAAAGATCTTAGCACGTTATATTTACTACGTAGAAATGTTCGATACATATTCCTTTTTGTCTCATTTAGGGCCAGTTTCATAGGTGTACATGACTTGTATAGCCACAAAGGGCCCCTAACACTCAGAAGGGCCTCATGCTTGGTTTTATGGTTTGCTGCTGGTGTCTTGAATTTCTTATTAATTTTTGAATAAGGAGTCTTGCATTTTCATTTTGTACTGAGCCCCATAAATTATAAAACTGGGTTCACTCAAGTAAGTTGTAAGTCCTTTTTGAAGTATGTATAGTTGACTTTATACCCCTAATATGTTCTTCAGTTCTCCCAGTTTTTTGGCTGTGGATTCACATTTATTGAAAATAATATTAGTGGTTTATTTAAGACAGTTTCATTGGTAGATAAAGAAGACCTGCCTGGGAGCCATATGCAATTATTTCATGCCTCAGTATCCAAGTGACTTTACTTACTAGCAAAAACAAAAGTTAAATGAAGATAATCTTATGAATTAATTTCAATCACAGTGCTTATGCATTTCTAAAATAATATCAAGATTTTAATAAAAAGCGTATCTTCTTCAAGGAGCAAAAACTCTTTATAAAGTTCATCTTTGAGGTGTATATTCCTGTAAATTCAAGAAGAATTATTGTCGACATTTGGGTTATGTTTGCTGAGATGTATAAAGGGGCCCTTCACTGCCTGCCAGATGTGCTTATAATAAAGCAGTAGGGTTTTAAAAAGCCTAGCCTCTGGGAAGCCCTACTGGTGCTCATTTTGCTAGAAATACCCAGTTATTGGTTCCTGATAAGTTATTCTGGCTCCCACTGAGTTCTGTATGGGGGTGGGGGTGGGGCACAGGACCCATGGCAGCAGTAATGCAGAGTGATGACATAAAGACTATACTGGGAATACATACTGATCAGGGTAGTGGAGTCCCAGAGAGGCTTAATGGGAATTTTACATATCTGGTATGGTATGCATATTCTTACCAGATTCAGAGCTTCTTTCTTGGATTCTAAAAACATAATCTTCGTTGTTCTGGTTGGGCATATATTACAGGTCTAGAATGTGTTCTTTGGTTGCACTTAATCAGAGACTCAGAATCTTGAATAAGAAAATCTGTCTAAAATGAAGAAATCAATATGAATTCTATTCCTATTGGAATGTTGCTCTCTAAAGTGGGTAAACTCACTGGCCAGTGGGCAGGATGCTCAGGATGGCTAATTCAAAGCTCTAAAGGGTCTTACACCATCTGGAGGCTTTATATTAGATACTATACTGAGGTTAGGCATGACAATGCCTCAAGCCATTTATCTCATATGAACTTTTAGTGGGACACCAAGGTCATTTTGCAAAGAGAATGGACCAGTGTTAGAACCAGTACTCATTTGTAACAGTCAGCTCAGAGGGTATCCAGGCATCCCTAAATGCAGGGAATCTGGTGTATGTGTGTGCACGTGCGTGTGTGTGTGTATGTGCGCGTGTGTGTATTTTGTATGAAATATATTTACACTTTTCTATGTATACAAATATACACATACTTCAAAATTTAAATTTACCATAACATATATACTTTTTTTAAACCAGCTACCTTCCTTCTAGTTGTCGAGTAAAACTAAATTAAATCAGCATTCTTCACCATCTGCCGGGTATAAATCACTACTTGCTCTAGAAGAAAAGCTAGTTCTCAGCTCAGCACATAAAACCTTTACCAAAACATATTTCAGCTCTTTGGCATCATGGCTGAAGGACAGACTGTGCTTGCTGATCCCCTACCAAATGATTTGACTCCAGTTGATTGATTCTGTTTAAGGGTAACAAACCAATCCACCGCTGTAGAACAGCAAAAATACAATTGCCTGAAATCTCCTAAGACAGCTTCTCCTGAGATGTGAATATAAAGGAGCAGCAGTCCATGCATTTGCATCAACAAACTGCCCAAAGCAATTCTGCATCATACCCTTGTACATCCCCTGCAGATGTATTTTACTCCACCTTAGAATATGAACAAGTTAATTTACATATTAATGAGAAACAACTGAAACTATGCAATTAGGCAGGTGAGGCTCCAGTTAGGGGGACAAATATTTTAAATACTGTTAAGTGGAAATCCAGAACAATCTAAATAGACTTTGTATTCTTTTTCTTCTTTGACCTGGGCTGCATTAATGAGAAATTAATTGATTCTTGACAACTATAATGAGTCTTTATTAACTGCATAATTGGAAAGAAAAATCCATGGATGTAATGAGCATCTTAATTTCTTGGAGCCAATGTGATTGACTGACTCAGTCATGAGAAATCCTCACAATGTGCTATGTACATTTCCCTACAAATACCTAGGTAAGAGTAAACCAATCTAGTTCACGTTTCCTCTATTTCTTTGCCTGCTTGGTAAGAGGAATATATTGTCTGCAGACTGCATCAAGAGTAGAATATACTGGGCTGATGATTCTAGCCTCTTTTATCTGGAACTTTCCGTGTGACTTTTATAATTATATATTTTTTTCAGTAATTATTTGTCACTTATCTCCTCTTGGCATCCATTTTCTCATTTGGAAAATGATGAAGATTAACTCTAAATTCCCTTTGAACTCTAAATTATATGTTTCTAATGGCAAATTACATGGTGACTCTGGTATTTTAAGGACCCAATCAGTAATCGCCATCCTGTCATCTAATCCAAAATGAAGTCGCCTTTCAGCAGAGTAAATGCTAGCCAAGTTTTTACACTATTGACCAACTGGAATTTTCTGATGTTCCTCTAATTTACAGTCTACATCAGTTACTCTCAAAATGTGGTTGCTGGATGTAGCTTCAAGTCACCAGAGAATTTTCTAGAAATGGAATTTCTCAGCTCCGTCATGACATACTGAATCAGAAGTTCTGGCAGTGAGGCCCAGCAGTTGATGCTCTAACAAGACTTTCTGGTGATTCTACATGATAAAGTTTTAGATCCATTGACATACAAAAATATTTTCTCTGTTTCACATCTTTAATTCATTTGGTGGAAAAATACTTTGTGAATGGCTGTATCACAGTAAGTGGCCATATTCCATGAACAAACTTATCAATTGGTCCTGTATGGGTCTTTGTTCAGATAAACATTCTTCTTCCTCCACCTCCCATCCCTGGCTTGGTTTCTTATTTCCTCTTTGAAATATAGTTATGTTTTATCAATTGAACTTACTCACAAAAATGTAAGTGACAGTTATAGAGCACTTTAGAATTTCACATCACTTCTCATAGGTAGTATCTTATTATCACCATCACTTCATAGATAATGGAGTCTCAAGGAAGTTTAATGATTTTACAAGGTTACATGGCCAATAAATGCAAAAAAATGAGATATAAAATCATGATTGAAACACACTGCATTTAGTTTTCAATCAAATTTCCAACCAAATAATAGGAAGAAAAAAAGAATAGCTAGACAATTAAAAAAAAAAAAAAACTTTCGTCCTTAAAACAGGAAAAAAAATGAGCCTGGGATTAAGAAATAGCATTTCCTAAGGGAAAAAATAATCAATCTTGATATTCACATACCTTTTATTAAAACCTATGTCTACATTTATAAAGATGACTGATGGGAGCACAACTCAAGAAACTCATTTCATTCACAAGTCATCACACAAATGCAAATTTTCTCAAAATCTCCATAAAATCAAATTAAATTTAAGATTTAAAAAAACAATCTGATGAAAGATGATTAGGATATCAACATGTAAACTAAGAAAATAATAAATAAATAAATAAATAAATAAATAAATAAATAAATAAATAAATCAACTGGCATATTTTAGAAAATATTCTGAACTCAAATGTCCAAAATGAGAATAGAAAGAAAATATGCTAGAAAGAGGTGACACATTAGACTTAATCTCTGTATTACTATTTAAGTCAATTTATCTTTCACTATTTACCCTACTATTTAGCAATTTTAACTCAAGTGACAAATCTCCAAAATTTTGAAATAGAGATCTTATGTGAATAGAAAACATCCTATGTTCCCTCCAATTTTCCAAGATTTTTTTCTCTCAACCAAACTTTTTAAGATTTCAAACTTGTAATATTGAAGGACTCAAAATAGGACACGTATTAACAGAAGTTGTTTTACAAAACATTTATACAGACTCTTAAAAAAAGAAAAGTGTCTGTACTCAGTGCAGAAGACAGCAGTGCTATAAATTAACCCCAAGGCCCACATCTCATGATTCACTTGACAGTTTATCAGTTCTAGGAAATGTATGCAGGCAATTTAGATGAAAGATGAAGGCAAAGGCTCCAAGGGCCTGCTGTTCAACTCAAAGCACTATTTGTGCTAAATGTCTTCATATTCCAAAGGTTGAAGGAATTTGGTCAACTCTATTCACTTGGTTTCATTAACAGAAACAGCAATATGGAAATCTCTGTATTACCGAGTTAAAGGTTAATAGTTTTGTTGAAAAAAGGTGTTCAAATTAAACAAATTATTTCATTTGAATCAAATGAAATGAAGTAACTTTATAACCCTCCTAAAATACTTATGTATAATGAATTAGGAGTAAACATACTGAATTATATGAGTATTTGGCATTTGAAGGATTTTTCAATCGTCATATGTTTTAAGCTAAAGAAGAAAAATGATGCATTTCAACTCAGATTGGTAGGTTTCAATTAGAATTAACTTCTCAAAATGAAGTTTAGAATAAAATTACTTATTAATCTCTATGACAAATCGAGTTAATTTAAATTGATAAAGCCATTTCTCGATTCTTCTGCACTCTGTATAATGGCCAAGCAATTGGTCCCTAGACACAGAAAGGATCCCAAACTTGAAATGATAGAAGGAACATATATACTCATTAAGAATAATGCATCCAAATAGAGTTCAAAAGTAGTCAAATTCTACCTTGCAAAATGGCATTTCCAAAACCATTTACACTTAAAAAAGGAAGAAAGGGTAAAATAAAATATCAGAAAATAAATTCTAGCATATGCCTTACCTGGGTACAGAGGCAGACTGTTCGGATGTTTCCAGAACTTAGTATTTAGAACTAATCTTCCTAGATATTTATTGATGATAATGCTCAAAAGACTTCTAGTACATAGTCTTCCACTTGACTATTAATATATTTATTCTTGAATTGCTTGCCAAATGTATGATTCTTTAAAAAAATTATATAGACTTGTCTTCTGTAAATCCTTATTTCTGATGTACAAATCTCAAAGTTAAAACACTCCTGAATAGAGAATGCAGTTTGTAGGGGAGGGGTGGGGAGAAGCAGGAAGATGACGTTGGGAAGTATACAAGTATTTCCTATAGTATTGGCAATTTTCTAGTTATTTATATTGGCAGAGAGTTTGCTGCTTATTTTAACATTATGCTTAATGACTTACATTTACTATATATTGTTTTTTATGTAACAATTGTCACACAGTAAAAATGTTTGAAAAGAAAAAAAATCCTGTGCTGCATATCTGCTAGCTGGGCATTTAACTTTTATAAACCTAATCTACTATATAGTCAAAGTATGAATATTTTCCTCATAAAATTTTTGTGTGTTTTATATGACACATATGTAAAGAAGAGGTCCTGCAATCTGACTGAACACTAAAACCACCTGAGAGTTTTGAAAAAACACTGATGCTCAGGGTCACAATCCTAGAGGTTTTAATTGAATTGATCTGGGAAGGAGCTGGGCCTCAATATTTTAAATCATATTTCCCCAGATGATTCTATCATGCAGTCTGTGTTGAGAATTACTGTTCAGCTATTATTAAGAGTGCTTCAACCCATCATACCATGAAATTGTCTATACAATTACCAAAGGGCAAAGGTACTGAGAAATACAGGAGAAAATATGTTTATTAATTTGTTTACTTGCCAAAACAGCTCAGAAATTAGAGGTTTCCATACTGTTCTCACTTAACCCTTCAATGAAAGTAGAGACACAGTTTAAATCTTTTAGTGCATTTGAGAGGGCCTTCTAAAAGTGGTTGTGTCCTACGATCCATTTTTTCAGAGTGGAAGAGGCCACAACCTTTTAGCTTATTTTAAATGAATCCCTTTGCTTTTGTGTTACTTTGTGCACCTAACTTAGTGAAACTCTTGAATTAATCTCCATTTCCACCAAATTCTGTTATAGCCACACAAGTTCAAAACACCACCATGTCTAAATGAGACTGTTACAAGTGCTTCCCTGTGTGGCCTTCATGCTGGCACTCATGTCTAACCTCTAGTTCATACTCCTGGTACCTGTCAGGGATCTCTTAAAAACACACAGCAGATTTTCTCGTTCCTCTCCTCAAAACTCTCTTTTGATGTTTTCTTATCACCTTCAGATATAAATCCAGAGTTTATCCCTACAAGGGTTTTTGAGCAAGTGCCTGGTTTCCTCTACATCTAATTCATATGCTTCTTCCTATCCTCTACTCCACCCCAGCCTCTCTGATCCCTTTCCTAATCCTTGAACAAACACATTGCACACTCTCCTTAGATCCTTCACACTCGTTCTGCCCTCTGCCTAGAACATCTATTCCAAATGGTTTGTCTTTCCCTCCCCTTCATTTGAATATCTACTCAAATGTCATCTCTCCAAAGACCTTCCTGATCACCCTACCTAAGATTATAACTTGATTCCACAACTATTGTCACTCTTCATCCATTTATTCAACTCTATTTCCCTTTATAGAACTTAATCACGTTAATTATGTCACATATTTATTTTTTTATTGTATCTTTTCTCCATAGAGTTTGTGGTATGTGAGAGGATGAACTTTGACTCTTTGGTTTGTGACTGTATCCTCAGCATACAAACACAGACAAATACAGAGTAGGAACCCAATAAATAATTGCTGGATGGATAAATACATATGTAGTCAGAATGAGCTGTCTCCAAGTCCTGTGACTCCCAGAAAATTCTAGAGTTCTTTTGGTTCATTGATTAAAACAGCAAGACCAATTAGCTTCACAACAGATGGTAAACCTAAAACCAAGCAGCCATCTTGCTAATTCTGGCATCTGTCACAAGATGCATTATGCAGGAGTGTGCATAGATTAGCTAAGATTCAGCAGCATTATAGGAAGCACACCTCAAACCCTAGTCATTCCACCATATATATTTTGATGAACCCTAAAGGAGGCCACCTTTTAATATTCATAAATCCAAGGGGCATGGATTATATCAATTTTAATTCTGTTCTGTTAGCGATTTGAAAGAAAAAAATGCACCTTCTATTATAATATGTAAGTTGAAAAATTCGGATCAATATAATATAATTTGGCTATGTTTTTCCTATTAAGTTTACCATTTGCAAATCAAACAATATTATAGGTGGTTCAACACACTGTGTAGTGAATGAATGAATACAAGTATGTGACAGGATGCTTTCTAAAGAAGAAAGAGAATACTCTTTTCCTCTTTACAGTACTGAAGATACCTGCTCGGAAGTTTAGAAATAGATGCCACCTAATATTATTATCATCATTGTTAAGAAATAATAATGAAGCTGATGTGTTTTTTTTTTTCTTTCTTTCTTGGCAGTGGCAGAACAAAATATTACCTGTTAGAAATTGTCAAGCAAGCACCCTGGTTATTTCGGTGCACTATGACAAAGACACAGAATATTGCATGTGTTCACCAATTTTGTTTTGTGTCATATAGACATAGCCAGACTCAAATGAAATATACTTTTATTGGAGTAAGAGTGCTCTTATTCACAATACAGGAAATTAAACGATAAGTTCTTGTCAAACAAAAAGCAAGTTGCTTTAAGGAAAAAGAATTTTTCTGACATTTAGTCAAATTTTATTCTTTCAGGAAACAAGCAATTCTTTGACAGAAAAATATGTTATTGCCAGAGGATATGTACTTCTCTGTTAGATTTCACTAGTTTTCTATTTTATCAGCACATAAGGAACAGATGGAAATAAAGCTGATCCAATGAAATAATTTCTTTTACATCCCAGCAATAAGGAAAGCTAAATTTCAATGAAATAATCTAACCAAATTTACCACATGTATGGATATGTAGTTTGGAAACCTTGTAGGAAGTGTAAAACCTAGGAAAAATCATGGAAATTAGTAAAATAATATTTACCTCTTCATTTCGTTTCAGACAACTTTACAGTTGTTATTTGTATTCTTCTCTAAATTCTCATTTTCCCCTAAATATGAATGCAACAAGCTATACTGCTTGCTCCAAAAATGATGTTTAGCATTCTTAGAGAGTTTTTCATACTCTGAATAAATTATACTCACTTGGGCTGGGACTTATCATACTATTCTTTAAAAAGGAATATGAAAACTTTAAGATTGCTGGCTGAAAAAAATAACCTTTTCCAGTGCACTGTATGGGCATGTTTACCTCATGATTCTATATCATTCAGATTTCAAAATATTACAATTTTACAATAAAATTATATGTTGTCAAACTCTCACAGTGTCAAGGTCATCAAAACAAATAAAAAATGATAGCAGCCATTGACATGGGTAGAACTCTTTCAGATGCCAGTGTTGCTGAACTCTTAACACAAGGAAACCACAAGAAAACTGGCAAATCTCACTCAGAGAAGACCAAAAAATTTCTTTGGTCAGTTGCTTGTGTGAAGTATGCAAGCTTTCCTATCATTCTTTAATTAGATAATATGGGTTATACTCTTTAATTAGATAATATGTTAATGATACCAAACGCAGTATCTCAGTTGGATCCCTGCTGGATCCCTGCTGGCAGTTCTCCCAGGCAACCAGCAGATGCAAGTGCTAGGATCCATGCAGTTAAACAGTCAGGGAAGAGTACAGAAAGTGTTGGAGATAATACACAACATATTTAAGTATTTTAGAGTCTGGATCCTGGAGAAGAGCTGTGTCCTGATATATAGGTTCCCAACTTCAGTTCCCCTTAGCCAGATCCCCCAAATCCCCATGGTCACTCCCTTGCCAGCAGACTCGAGGGAAGATATGACAGAGGAAAGAGAGAACGTCTTGACAGATTGCCATTATACAGTGCCTTTTGCAAATTTTACCTAATCATATGGACATGGTGGAGCGCCTGGGTGGCTCAGTTAGTTGAATGTCTGACTTGATTTCAGCTCAGGTCATAGTTTCAGGATTCAGGGACTGAGCCCCAGGTGGGGATTTGTGCTAGTGGCAGCCTGCTTCTCTCTGTCTCTCCCTCAGCCCCGACCCCTGTTCACATTCTCTCTCTCTCTCTCTCAAATAAATACATAAATCGTTAAACAAACATCTTAACTGATTGCCATTAGAATATCTTTGGCAAATTTTGTACAACCATGATGGGGCTCCTGGGTAGCTCAGTGAGTTAAGCATCTGCCTTGGGCTCAAGTCATGATCCTGGGGTCCTGGGTTGGAGCCTCGCATTGGGCTCCCTGCTCAGTGGGGAGTCTGCTTCTACCTCTGCCACTCCCCCACCTTGTGCTCTATCTCTCTCAAAAATAAATAAATCTATACACAAACAAACAAGAAAATGTGAACACATTGCTAGGCCCCCTTACTCAGGACCCATGCAAGTAGGAGTCCCCAAATCTTAAACTATATTACTTCATAGTACATCTGTCACAATCTGTGAAACACCACGGTAGTAAAGAAACAATGGAGGAAAAAGTAAAACTTTTTCATACAGAACAATGGAGGAAAAAGTAAAACTAAGGCCATAGCTTTTACTGTTTATGTTACTTCTAAGAATTTGATGCTGTATCTTTAAAATACCACAGACAGACTTTAAAAAAATATATATATATAGTTAGTTGAGAGAGCAAAGGCAGGGAAGAGAAGGAGAGAGTTTTAAGCAGACTTCCCATAGTACAGAGCCCAATGTGGGGCTTGATCTCACGACCCTGAGATCAGGGCCTGAGCTGAAACCAAGAGTGGGAGGCTCAACCCACTGTGTCAACCCCAACTGATAGACATTTTTGGCCAAAAACTGTTTAGTCACCTCTCTATATACTACTACCAGAAGCAGAATGTGTGTGAATGTGTGTGAATGGACACAGGAAATTATGTGGTAATTTGCTCTGAACAAATTGTGGAATTAGCTGCACAACTTGAGATATTTAAGACTAATTACTACATATTTAAAGATGTTTAAGGATCCTCTTCTTTATCAGTACTACACAGTGAAATCTACCTATTAGTCACTCATACTCATTAGCCAATAAGGCATTTGATATGTAAACTGGGAGCTGGAGATTTGGGAATCTTACAAAAAAGATAGCTGAATTAACATGGTTAAATTCTGAAGTTTCAAATATCTTAAGCAGCACCAAATTATTGTCTATATGTTCTTAAAATTTCAAAATACTTGAGGGCTGAACATAAATATATATTCCTATGTGATTTATAAATGTCATTCTGCTTTCTTTTTAATGACATTTCTAGAATCCACTTCATTTGGGTCTATGATAAATGGAATGGCTAATTCAAAGAAGTGTAGAAGAATTCACCACAATTAAGCCAGTGGCTAAATCTTGACTATGTTTTGCTGAGTTCTCAGCCAATGACATAACCATCATCTGACTCTAAAGGAGAAAGACGAAGTCTACACATGGAGAAATATGATTTTGCCAGATGAGCAAAAGATGCTAGAAGCTGCAGATAAAATAGGAAGGAATTTTCAGATGATGAAGAAAGATGAAGGAAGGAAAATCGAGAAAATATGGAACTCAAAATTAGGCTAAGGCTTTAAATTTCTATGAAAATGAGAAATAATACCAGGGTACCGGAAGAATGGGAGAGAACATTTTTCTTTTTTCTCAGGTGGAGATATGGTTAAGGGTAAACTCTGTGCCCTCTGCCACTGTTATGTCATCATAAATTTATAAGTTACTATGTTTCTCTGTAACCTGTGGTTAACACTGCATTTATAGTATGCAAAATAATAAAGCCATTTTTAAACAATCATTGTTCACAAAAGTTCCAAGAGAAAGAATGTACCATAAGACATAAAGAAGATCTTTAATTCTATACAGTTTCCTTGTTTTTCTCTCACTTTTTGAACTACTTACTTTCTTTCTGTGATTCCCTTCTTTTTTATTTTTTTTTTTTTTTTTTTTACCCTTTGTATGATAATGATCTTTAAGGCTTCATCTCTGCACGGATTCTCTTCCTTTTCTGTATACTCTCCATAGTAGCCACCCCAACATATCCTGTTACATATGCTGGTGGCTCCCCGAGTTTTATCTCTAGACTTACCAAACCTGAGTTTCAAACACTCATTTGTCACTGGCTACTTCCAGCTAAATACCCCATAAGAACCACATGCTCAGCATTGTATTTATTCTCCCTCCAAACTCCTTCTTCTTATATTTCCTATCTTCATTATTGATACTATGTTACCCAAACCAAAAATATTTGAAAACTATCTCAAATTCTCCCTGCCTCACTTCTTCCATCCTATTCCCAAGATCAGAAGCAAGATTAAGCAACAGTCAGGTGCTTAGTGCAAAGTGTGACCATTCACTTACTAGCTGTATGAAATTGGATAGGTCCCTCACCCTCCCTGTGCCTGTGTCTTATCAGGTTGTTTACATGATTAATGGATAATATACGTTCAGTGCTTAGAGCATTGCCTGGCGCTTACTAAGTGCTCAGTAATTTATTATTGCTCACCTCCATGCCTTCATGCGTACTGTTTCCTCATTTTGGAATGTCCTTCCTAGGATTTTACTATAATTTAGATGCCAGGCAGATCATATAGAGCAAAAGCATCTGGGATGCTGTCTTTGCTGATAGATGGGCTTCTGGTTGTAACAAGTGTCCTAAGAGTTTTAAGCAATAAATCTCCTCTAATTTAAGGAACAAGTTATTTGGCCTGTTGACTTTGCTTCTGGAAAATTAGTGAAGAGGAAAGTGAATGTAATCAGTCTGGCGTGGAAAGAATGGGTCACATACCAAATACAATATCTAACCCCTTAGTAGGGTATTTTATAGGCCTTACATACTTCATCTACAAGATCATACTAAATCAAAGAAGATACTTTGAAGGACAGAAAAGTATGCCTTACCTAACTTTATGTATTCAACACCCAAGAGTGTTCCTTGCTTATAGCAGCAAAACCTTAACACTTAGAAAAGAGAAAGGAAATCAAGGGGGAAAAGGAAGGTGGAAAAGAGAGGAAAGACATGAAATATAACGGCATAATTAACAAGTATGAAAAGATTTTTCTGACTCTAGTGAGCTACTACTAACATGGAAATGGGATTACATAAAAATGTGGAGATGTGGCTGTTATTAGGAAACAGAAAATTCAACGCAAGTGTGCTATGTTTCTCACATGTTAGAGACAAAAAAATAGGAGGAAATATCTATTCCCAAAGATGGCACAAAAAAGTAGAAGGGGAATTCAAATAAATAAGTCCATTTTTAAAATAAGACGATAGATTTGTGGTTTAAAATTTACTTTTAAAAATTATAGAACAAAAAGAATAGTGATTAACTAATCAAGACTATCTTTTTTTTCTTTTAAGTACCTATTGGCTTCCCAAATGGAAGGAAATGTAAACCAATGGGATTAAACTCACAATACATATTAAAACATCAGCTAAATCAATTCTAGAACACCCAAAAGAAAACAAGTACCCCTTTTTTTCTAGTTTTTAGTATGAAATATAATTCAAATAGTGACTAATATTTACAAAAAGTGTAGAAATTCTGGACACAGGTGAGTAGGAGGCCAAACATTTATATTCTTTTGGAGCTCTGGCTTTTAGGCTCTCAGGTGGGGATCAGAGGTATCATGGCATTGTGGTTATTGGCTGAGAGTTCTCCCTGATGTAATTGTGGGAATTCCCTCACTACTATGTCTCTTTTTTTACATCCCTCAAGTAGCTAACTGAATCTGTCTCAGCTAGAAAAGTTCTCCTTTGACATCTTAAGTAGCTGATCTTCACTCTTTATTTTCTCTTAGATTCCACTGCTTTTGTCTATTTATATTTTTGATGATGGTAGCTGAACCTCTCACTGACTTTTGAGTTTGCAGAAGATATTTGTTATTACTTATTTTTTATCACCGTCAGTGTCCTTAGGGACTTGGATAATGATGTTGACTTCATTTTTATCACTACAGAATAATTTTAGCCACATCTCTACTTCAATAGTTACCATCTCTGAGGGTAGAGGAGAATCTCCCTTCCAACATGGTTTCTGTACAATTTAATTTAGCTTTGAGACAGCTTGTTTCTTGTCTTTTTCTGTAATATTCCTAACTATATAAAATTTTTAGTTTATACATTCTCCAAATTTGATACTTCTCTTCAATTTATAAAGGAGCCTGGATTGTATCTAAGCTAAGAGTGGTGTTGTCAGATAAAGTGGTGTTTCACAATTTAGAGAGTTTATCTCTAGAGCCAATTTCTAAATGGGAGCTTCATATACACACATTTGTATATATTACATACACAGGTACACACAAATGTATGTGTATATATACAAATATACACACATGTATGCATACATATACATAAAGTAACTAAAAGTAATTATTAAAAGTCATAATTAAAAGTAATGGTCATAATTGCTCTGTCTTAGGCCACATGGTGGGTTGGAGAAAAAGCCTAAGCAGGGATAAGTGTGTTGCTATATTGCTGTGAATTCAGCAAAAGACTAGAGCCACTAAATAATGATTAAGGAAATGCATACAAGTGTTAAGAAATTATCATTGCTGAGGCATCTGGGTGGCTTAATCAGTTAAGCATCCAACTCTTGATTTCCACCTAGGTCATGATCTCAGGGTTGTGAGATTGAGCCCCGTGTTTGGGATCTGCTTGAGATTTTTTCTCCTTCTCCTTCTGCCTCTCCCCTTCCATTGGCTTGCCTGTATGCTCTCTCTTTCTCTCTTTCTCTCTCAAATAAATAAATATATCTTTAAAAAAAATCATCATACATCCCTTAGCTGAAGCTAAGGGACCAAAAACATCAGGAGTAGAGGTGGATGAAATGAGAGGGGTAGGGAGTTACAGAAGACCCAGCAACATGAGATGGGAAAACCTTGGCCAGAGATTGCTTCCAATGGAGGACAGAAGCCCATCAACCCTTTAAAAGGCCTGGGTTTCTTTGTTTCATTGAAGAGCTTACTCAGGTGAAAGGATCCCTTTGTTATCTTTTTGGTCTGGTTCTTTATGACAGATGCTAAACCTTCCTTTTCTTGGGTTTGAGGAAAAGGGGGATATTGTAGAGATAATCATGTTTTCATAATGCCTGGTAGAGATTATCACCCTGGTGTATGTATGCTATTTTTTCTTTAGACTATATTAATTATTGAGTCTCACATTTTCCTAGATTAAGTTGAAGTCTGGATGAGTGAGTCCTCTGGGATTCTGTTTTTTTCTGCTTGAAATTGGATTTGGAAAGAACCGTGGGTCTATTGGTAGAGCAGCAGAAAGTGAAATTAGAGTAAAATACTATATGTACAGCCTCATGGATCATAGCACGGATGCCAGAATAACTACCAATTAACTGTAGGAATCTAGATTCTGTTAGGAAAGAGAATAATGTGCAGATATCCTTTGCTTTCCAAAAGTTGTGTGACACCACTTTGCTTTTATGAAAGACCTGCAGTAATATCTGTTTTTACCAATGGAAAGAAATATGAAGAGGATTTTCACTTGTGTGAAAAAGTGGCATCCCCTATGTTTACTGTGCAATTGTCTGCAATAGCCAAGATCTGGAAGCAGCGTGAGTGTCTATCTTCAGGTGAATGGATAAGGAAGATATGGTACATATTCACAATGGAATATTACTTAGTCTTTAAAAAAAGGCTTGCCATTTGTAACAACATGGATGGACCTAGAGGGTATGATACTAAGTGAAATAAATCAAATAGAAAAAAGCAAATGCTGTATTTCACTCAGGTGGAATCTAAAAACAACAACGACAACAACAACAAACGAAACAAATAAACAAAAAACAGATTCATAAATACAAAGGACAAAATGATTGTTGCCAAAGTTGTCCCCATTTGAGGGGATAGGCAAAATAAGTGAAAGGGACAAAGAGGTACAAACTTCTGTTATAAAATAAATAAGTCACTAGGATGAAAAGTGCAACATATGGAATACAGTCAATAATACTGTATACAAACTTTGTATGGTGACCAATGTAACCATAGGGTGGTAAGAATTTCATAATGTCTATAACTGTCAAATCATTACATTACACCTGAAACTAATATTGTATGTCAACTATACTTCAATTAAAAAAAATTAACATGGTATAACACAGTTTTCAGAAAGCAAAGAATACTCTTACAAAAGCTTTCATAGGAATATCTTACTTTTGGATAGCGAGGTGAATCTGTAATTTGATTTATGTTATAGAAATAGTCTCTGACACAGAAGTATATCAGCTCTTATATTCCTGTATTTCATGGAATCCTTTCCATAGTTGCCACAATTGACAGGAATTATTAATAATAGCTGCATATGAACTCTGAGAAGCTTACTGGACATGGAGAGAATCTTACAGCTTTTTTTTTCCTTTAAATTAACACGTTAAGACTTCAGTTTTCTGATTTTGACACAAAATTACTGCGCTTATTTATATCTTAAAATGAGAAGAAAGGATATATGGTGAGAAATTAATTACAAACAATATTCAGAAGTAAATCAAATAATTTCATTTCTTTAACAAATTCACATTGGTGTTTGTTTTGAAGCCTAATCAATGGAGAAAGAAAATAAGCTGATATTGAAAGCACTAAGAACAACATTAGATTTAAAGAAGCAATTTCATCATTGAATGCTTTGTGAACTTTGGCAATTAATTAAATATTTCTGCAACAAATTAATATGCATTTTTCGAGAACATATTATATGTTCAATTTTCGGATAAAAATACATGTGGATAACTGAAATAGAGTGCTAAGCAGATGGAAAATAGAAAAAAATGCCTCCTCTTCCCCTCTGCCCAAAGGAGAAACTTCTACATGTCTGGCTATTAAACCTTGAGTTTAGATCCTCAGAGTGATGGAGAGTCCGGAGATTGTTTGTGGCAGGGTAAGTTTATTTTAGCACTTCCACACCTAAGATGTTAGTCATGGAATATATGTTAGCCAACTTTCCAAAAGCAAATGTGTCTTTTTATAGCATGATGTGTGTATACAATGTTTTGCCATAAATATTGCCCAATGTGGGACACCTGGGTGGCTCAGTTGGTTAAGCATCTGACTTCAGCTCAAGTCATGATCTCAGAGTCCTGAGATCGAGCCCTGCATCAGGCTCCACACTCAGTGGGGAGTCTGTTTCTCCCTCTCCCTCAGCCCCTGCCCACTGCTTGTGTTCTCTCTCTCAAATAAAATCTCTAAAAAAGTATATTGCACAACGTGTTTAGCTATTTACCATGGAAGAAGAAAAGCATCAAATAATTAATAGTATAATCGCATTCCAACAAAGTGCTTAAGAAAGTGTTAAATAGGTTTGAAGCCAGGATTCAGGAATACATAATCATATTAATTGGAAAGAGTCTATTGGAATCAGTTAAAAATGGACTTATAGAACATTTTAATTTACATGTGGTTTTATAACATGATAATTCAAATGATGGAACTGCTACCAAAATTACTAAGCAGAGGTTTTACTCAGCTTAGGTTAAGGAAAGAAGTGACTCATTTTTAACAGACATATTAATTATATGCAAATGCATACTTTAAAAATTCTAAAACGTAATATGCATCTTAATGAGTAAGTTAAATATTTCTTCTTAAAATTTTACTCATGCCATCCATTCATTTCCAGTTCTTTCATGGCTAGTGCAAAAGTAAATGTTGGCTCCGTGATTATGTATGCAGTGAGGCTTAAATTAATAAGATTTTATTACCTAGGTAACCGGCATCATGTTTAAAGTTATTGATCATGGTTCAGGAACCTTTACAAGAAGTTCTGTTGCTTACAATACTGGGCAAGTCCCTGGCCTTGAACTTCCTGTCAAACTCAGAATTCACCTTAAAACTTTTCATTAAGCCTTTAGAGAGAATCATAAAGATGAGTCTCTATGACTCTATAGATATAGAATCTATCTATCTATACCATTATTTTGATAACATGGAGACTCCATGATTACAAGGAGTCTTGATAAGTATAGCATAGCATGGACTCTGTGATCAGAATTGAGTATGAATCCATATAGAGACTATGTGGCTTTGGGCAAATTATTTAACCTCTCTCTGTAGTAGCTGAAAATGAGGGAAATAATAACAGAGGATGGCTGTAAGGATTAAATGAATTAACAAATATCAATTACTTAGAATAGTTTCTTGAATGTGGAGAGTGTTCAATAAATGTTTGCAATAATTATTATTAACATTTATTGTCCTTAGTTTCAATACTAATTCTATAAAGCTTCCTTAATGATCTACAGTTGAATACTCATCTTTATAGCATTAAATTGGCAATTATCTTTTCTTCACTTACATTGATGTGGTAAAACCATATTTGTTGTTTTAAGAGCAAAATTGATTGAATTAGCTGAGATTTTAGGATGGGGAAATACATTCATTACAGTTCTCAACATCACCAGATGAAGAATACTTTAAGGAATATAAAACACTTGAAAATTTTATCTCTTGGAGAAGGACTTACTTCACTTTTTTAGTGTTTTTAGTATTCGATTTAGAGATGAAATATGAAGGCACAATAATCCAGGATACAGATATAGCCAAAGAGAAACCTAAAGAAGATACCTTATCATTATTTTTTTTTATGGCTCATAAATGTATCCTTGCCCCAAAGCAGACAACCATGTTCAGCATGGTTTTAGATCTTCTGACCCATTAAAAAGTAGGCTTCTTTATATTTGTTATGTACTGTGCCTGGTTTAATTCAACAAACTACCTTCTCACCCCTAATGCTCCCCCCCAATTTAAAAAATTTCCCCTTTCCTAGGGATTGAACTCTTATTTTTTCACTCAGAATTTCTTTTTCGATCCATCATAGGTAAATACACTTTCACAGATTTCTTTTTTCCCCTATAATCTTTTCTGCAAATGAAAACCTTTTCTTGATATTTCTAAGATCAGTTACTGCCAGCAGCAACGTCACTTGTCTATTTTCCAACTCATTTGAACCTACGAGGAAAATGTACACGTGCAGGGGATAATGAAGGACAACGTATGAAGAAATTCCTCATACAATGTTTGTAGACAGAAAGAGAGGTAATTTAAAGTTTAATTAGTTAATCAAATAGTTAATCTTTTGCTTTGAAGGTGGAGATGTGTTCACCTTAAACCTTTTTTAATTGAAATGTAATTGGTGTACAATGTTATTTTTGTTTTTGGTGCATAGCGTAGTGATTTGATGTTTATATACATTAGGAAGTGATTACCACAATGAATCTAGTTGCCATCTGTCATCATATAAAGTTGTTACAATATTATGGATTATATTCCTATGCTGTACATTAGATACCCACATCTTATTTATTTTCTAACTGAAGACTGTTATTTATTATTATTATTATTATTATTATTATTATTATTATTATTATTTTAACAGATTATATTTATTTGAGAGAGAGGGCGATAGAGTGTGTGAAAGCGGGGGAAGGAGTTGGCGTAATAGAATCTCAAGGTGACTCCCTGTGAGCAGGAGCCTGACTCAGGGCTTGATCTCATGACCAGGAGACCATGACCTGAGCTGAAATCAAGAGTGAGGGCTTAACAAACTGAGCCACCCTGGCGCCCCTGGGTAGTTCTCAATCCCCTTGTCCTATTTCACTCATCCTGCACTCCCTTCCTGCCTGGCAACCACCAGTTTGTTCTCTGTATCTATGAGTCTGTTTCTGTTCTGTTTGTTTGGTTTGCTTTTTAGGCTCTACATGTAAGTGAAATCATACAGTATTTGTCTACCTCCTGTGCCTGGTTTAAACAAACTACCTCCTCTCACCCCTACTGCTCCCTACCGATTTTTGGCTTCTTGTTTATATATTTACTTAGAGTTTATTTATTTATTTTTATTTGAGAGACAGAGAGTGTAAGCGAATAGAGCATAGGCAGGGGAGCGGCCGAGGGACAGGAGAGGCAGGCTCCTCACTGAGCAGGGAGTCTGATGCAGGGATCCATGCAGGACTCCATCCCAGGATCCTGGGATCTGACCTGAGCCCAAGGCAGCTGCTTAACTGACTGAGCCACCCAGGGGCCCCTTTGGCTTCTTGTTTAAACAAATTAGTAGCTGTCACTATGGCCTTTTATTTTAAATTACCAGCCTTTCACTTTTTCTCCTCTCCACATCTTCTCATCTGAAATATTTTGAAGTCAAAGAATTAGCCTCTATTTACCTCTTTATATTCAGCCTAAAATAAATTGCTATAAAATGTAGGTAGGATGAACCACATCTGATCTGTCACAAAGTACTACTTTGCATTAGAGTATAAAAATCAAGAAGCAAACTCAAAATATCATGTTGTTTAATCTTTTCACGCAGGATTTAAATCCTTGAAGGTGTTAATTTCATTACTTAGCTTCCCATTGTGACGAACTTGAAAAGCAAGAGGCTTCCTTGGTTCCTAAATTGACTTCCATCGGGCATAGCCTGTGCCTAAACAGCGACTGGCTGTTTCTGACACTCCTGAGGGTGTTCAGGTTTTAAAGTTGATTACAATGTAAAATCTTGGGTTCTTGATTCTTGGAATTCCATGTCTCTGTCTGTGTCTTCAACTTCTCCTCCCCAACGCTGTCTCTAGGCAAGTAGAGGGTCATTAGAAAGGCTTCACGAGGTAAACTCTTTTTATACTAATATTATCCAGTCAATGTTTATGCTACCTTTCTAGTCCCTGCTCCTAATATGATAAAAAGACAAAAATAGCTTCTCTACTTTGTCATGTATAAAAACCACTTGCGAGAACATTTTTAAAAAATGTATATTGTTGTGTTCAACTTCCCGATATTCTAATTCAGTAGGTTGGGTGAGACCTTAGAATTTGCATTTTCAATAAGCTCTTCTGGAGATTCTGATGTAGGTGGTCCTTCCGCATGGTTTCAGAAAACCTGCCTTAGAAAGCTTTAATCAATACAAAGCTTTCTGATTTCTGGCAATCAGAAACAAGCACAGGTAATCACAGTCAGTAAAGTTGCCCATTATACAGGATTTATCAATCTTCATGAAGTCTTAATATTCTGAAACCGTTGCCTCCAGCCAGAGTCATAACCTTTAACTACATTGGAAATAACTTCTTACTTTAATCATGAGGAAATGTGATTTTTTAGGTTAGATCAAGATAATCATCAAGAAAAAACAATGGAGGGACTGAGCCTGCGTGGCTCAGGTTGGGCGGCTGCCTTCAGCTCAGGGCGTTATCCTGGAGTTCTAGGATGGAGTCCCACATCAGGCTTCCTGCAAGGAGCTTGCTTCTCTCTCTGCCTGTGTCTCTGCCCCTGTGTCTCTCATGAATAAATAAATTAAAAGGAAGAAAGAAAAAAAATGGAAGACACTTTATCAGTTGGCTTGTTACAAAGTTAAACCTTGGAGAATCTACCTGACACTCTATGGTCTGTGCCTATTGCCAGTGAAAGCCCAGTCCTATTATTATTATTTGTTGAATAACATATCCCCCTACTGGCATACTTGCTGAAATCTTCTTACATCATCATCATCATCATCGTCATCATCATCATCATCATCATCATCATCATCATCATTTATTTTGGAAGAAAGCACTAGAGTCAAAGTTCAAAGTTCAATATTTTCACATCAGCATCATGCCAAAGGATTCTGCTCTTCAGGTTGGAGCCACCCTTTGAAAGCTAGGTGGTAAAAGTACGTTCATTGATGTGATTTGCCCAATGCAATTAACCTTAAAAGAAAATGAGAGATTCGGCTCTTAGGCCAGAGGTCAAGTCTCGAATTTCAGATCTGGATTGGACATACTTTTGTTTTTAAGTAAGCAGTGTGTTCCCTTTAACCAGTCCAGATTAGATTGGCCAGAACTGCAGGGGGAAGTACCCTTCAGTTGGCGATGCACTGTTCAGGATTCATCACACTGATTTTTCTATCCCTCTGGCATGACCTTGAGGCATTTCATAAAAGGTGAAACAACACATGATATAAGAATAAATAAGATCTCTGCTTCCCAGATACGAACCAGTATACTCTGGAAAGTTAGGCTTTGTGGTTTTAAAGTTCAGGAAAGTGGTCTTTTTTCTAACAATGTGTGGAATTTCTATGCTCTTCTGGTAATTTTTGGAGATACAAGTGTTTCTGAACATTCCAGTCATTTCTTTCACTATGCCTATATATTACTACATCCTATACCCTATTCTCTGATCCAGCAGGTCTTAAAGTGTGGTCTGGGGAATACTGTGCAGTCACTATGTTTATAGTAAGATGTTATATGCTTTTTAAATTTTTATGAATGTACAATGAAATTTTCCAGAAATTCATGATGTGTGTGATATTTCAAGAGTGAATGCAGAAGCAAATATTACCATCCATTTATCTTGCTTCTATTAATCCAGATAATAGAGTTAAAAAATTGTTTTTCTCTGGAAAATATAGTTATTTTCATAATAGTATGTTAATTATATTAAAATGTAATGGGTTATTAGTGTTATTTAAACAAATTAATATTTTTAAAAATGATCAGTTTTAATTTCTAACAAGCAAATATTGATAAATATAACCAATAGACAGATTGTTGAGATCCTAAATCACTAAGAATGCTAAAAAATGTGATATATATGTACATATATGTGTATATATGTACATATGTGTATATGCTTGTATATATGTGTATATGTATGTGTATATATATATATAAAATTATGTCATAAAAAAAGAAATAAATCCTGCCGTTTGTCACTACACCAGTAAATCTTTAAAGGATTATGCTAAGTGAAATAAATCAGACAGAGGAAGACAAATACTGAATGAACTCACAGACATGTGTAATCTAAAAACAGACTGAACTCACAGAAACAGAGTACATTGGTGATTGCCAAGGGTGGGGGTTGGGTTAGGGTTGTGTGTAAGAGTGGTGTAAGGGTAAAAAAGTTTAAAGATGAATAGATTCTTTTTTTTATTTGATTAGTTTCTGTGACAGCACTTTAACAATTCTTTTTTAAAAAATATTTTATTTATTTATTCATGAGAGACACAGAGAGAGAGGCAGAGACACAGGCAGAGGGAGAAGCAGGCTCATGCGGGGAGCCCAACGTGGGACTCAACCCCGAGATTCCAGGATCACACCCTGGGCCGAATCAGATGCTCCACCGCTGAGCCACCCAGGCATCCCCAAGATTAATAGATTCTAAGGATCTAATGTACAGCAGGTGACTACAGATAATAATAGTGTATTTTTGTATACCTGAAAGTTGCTAAGAGAGTGGTCTTAAATGTTCTCATCTCAAAACCAACAAACAAAAAAAAGGTAACTTTGTTGGGTGATGGTGTAACCTTATGGTGGTAATCATTTCCCAATATATCTGTGTATCAAATCATCAGGCTCTGTACCTTATACTCACAAAATGTCATATGTCATGTATATCTCAATAAAAGTGGAGGGGGAAAAAAAGTGTAACGGTGACGTGAAACCAAAATATTTGACTCGGGCTCTTATCCCCACACTGGTTCACTATCCTGTCTAAAATACTTCTTTTGGCTGAAATACTTGTAAAATTCTTCATTTGTCTAAAATATTTTTTAAAGGCTTTCCATTTTCTGTATGTAAATCTTCACCATCCTTTGAAATTCTTTTCAGCATCCACCACATCTAAAATTGTTTTCCTGTTCACCTCTACTCCAATTCTGCGCCATTAATCATTTTCACCTTTTTATTATAATTTATTTTTCTTTATGATTGGTTTTCATATGAGCTTGTAAGATTCTTGAGGAAATTAAAAAGCAAGGTCTGCTTATTATTCGTGGATCTTTTTTCCCTTTCTCTCAGACCTTAGTTTAGTGCCTTGTACAAAGTAGGAACTTTATAACTGTGTTTTGGGTATGGCCCTACACATTTTCCTCCTTAGTTCAAAGAATTCTTTGTAATCCAACTGCAGATTTGATTCAAAGGCAAATAGGTAAAGCAATGGACAATGAATGTAGGGTCATCTTTGAGCCCAATGTGGAGCTGACAGTATGGCCTGTAGTTGCCTGCAGTCTCCCTGTGACCCTTCACCACCCAGAGAGTTCCTGCCTCCCATCCCTACTCCCTCCCCTACCATATTCCCTTTGTCCTTTCTGTGCAGGTTCACTTCTCCTCAAATATTCAGGAAAAAAAATCTTATTAAATATATATATATACATATATATATATTTGTTAAATATTTATTTATTCATGAGAGACACAGAGAGATTGAGAGAGAGAGAGAGAGAGAGAGAAAGAGAGAGAGTGAGAGGCAGAGACACAGGCAGAGGGAAAAGCAGGCTCCATGCAGGGAGCCCAACGTGGGACTGGATCCCAGGACTCTAGGATCACGTCCTGGACTGAAGGCAGATGCTCAACCGCTGAGCCACCCAGGTGTCCCTTATTAAATATTTCTTTTTAAAAATGGACAAATAATAGACTAATAACATTTAAAGCCTCTTTATGAACCTCTGTTTTTTTTTTTTGTTTTTTTTTTTTTGGAGGGGGTTGTTTGTTTTTTTATGGAATGAGATTGGATATAAGGAAGTAAATATACCAACAAATGAGTAAACAACTTATTTTCCTCCCTAGTACTTCTATTTTAAATAGAGAAAAAGATCATCTCTTTTTGTAATTTGAATAAATAAAAGAAAATATCTATATATATTTGGAGGGGTTTGACAGAAGAAGAGAGATTGGTTTTCTGTTTTTTTTGTTTTGTTTTGTTTTCTGTTTGTTTTGTTTTTAAAGATTCATTTATTTATTTTAGAGAGAGCATAAGCCCGCATGTGGGGGGGCAGGGGTAGAGGGAGAGAGAGAAAATCGTAAGCAGACTCCCTATTGAGAACAGAGCTGGACTTGGGGCTTGATCTCACCACCTTGAGATCATGACCTGAGCTGAAATTAAGAGTTGGATGCTTAACCAACTGAGCCACTCACGTGCCCCAAACGAAGGGTGATTGTTTCGCAAAGATGGATGCATCCAATCTGGATGATATTGATTGTAATTCCTAGTTAAGTAGTCATGCAGTGAGAACCGTGAGAGACACCCAGCATTTAACCACTGTCTGCCTTCCCAATCTCCTTGTTATTATACCACTAACAAAGACAATAAACTTGTACTAAATCTCATCCCTTAAACAGTGGTTTATAAGAAATAAGTTTATGCCATTCACAACTTCAAATTGAGTTTTAACACATCATATCTTTATGTATAAAAGATATAAAAATACCTTTCATTATGGGCAGCGCACAGCAATAATGAAAAGCACGAGAAAAGCATCAGAAAACCTAGGCTCTGCTGTCTGTCTCTTAGGGAAGAGTTAAGTAGTTTTAATTGAGTTACTTGAATCCTCTAGATTTTGGTTTCCCCACCTTTACTCAATGATTTTCAGTCTCTTCCTGAAACTGATTCTGTAAAATCAGGGTCCTAGTCTACATAATGTTTTTTTTTTCCAGTTGTATGGAAAATAACTCAAGGGCTATTCCAGACATTAAAGATGCCTAGATTACAAATGCCTGGTTCACATTCAACCAGGAAGTTAGTGGTAAAATCATGGTGAAAATGCAATTACCTTGAATTTCAATTCTCTATCTGTCCATAAAATTCTAGCCCTAATATCAACCCAGTATCAGAGAAAGGGACAGGGTAAGGGGAAAGCCACTAGAATGGGGACAGAAACACAGGTAGGATTGGATTTCTTTCTTTCTTTCTTTTTTTTTCTTCTTCCTTCCTTCCTTCCTTCCTTCCTTCCTTCCTTCCTTCCTTCCTTCCTTCTTTCTTTTCTTTCTTTTTAAATATTTTATTTATTTATTCATGAGAGACCCAGAGAGAGAAGCAGAGACACAGGCAGAGGGAGAAGCAGGCTCCACGCAGGGAGCCCGAGTGGGACTCGATTCAGGGTCTCCAGGATCACGCCCTGGGCTGAAGGCGGAGCTAAACCTCTGAGCCACCCGGGCTGCCCGGATTAAGTGATTTCTTAACCTATCTTCCACATGAAGGGAATCTGTGATTAAAAAATATATATATTTTAGGGGCACCTGGGTGGCTCAGTTGGTTAACTGTGGGACTCTAATTTTGGCTCAGGTCATGACCTCAGGGTCCTGGGATTCAGCCCTGCATTAGACTTGCTGTTCAGCAAGGAGTCCTCTTATCTCCTTCTTCTTCTGCCCCTCCCCCTGTTCCTACTTCGGTGCGTGTGTGCATGTTTTCATGCATGCTTCTTCTCTCCCTGAAATAAATAAATAAATCCTTAAAAATATATTAAATAACTTGAAAAATATATATGGTCTATATTAATTAAATCAACACTAAATTTGTTTACAGACACTTTCTCTTTTCCCCAATTCTGAATCTTATCTAGAAGGCCAACGCATTATTTTCAAAAATCAAGTTTTCTGATGTTTTTAAATGATAAGGATGTTCACAAGATTGTACTCATGTTAGTCCATAACTGTTAACTATAGCACACTGATGACTTCTGCTATACCTAAGAGTGTTGTTTGCTAAAATTTTAGAAAAATGCTGAATTTACAAATTGCTAATTCTACTCATGGAACAGATTTCAAAAGTTCAGAGTCAGAGATTTGTTTATTAAAATTAATTCTGAATTATATTGTACTTTTTCCCTCCTCATGAATTTTCTTGGTATCATATTTATTTCTTCCTATTAATAATATATACCATAGAATTTCCATATTTTAAAAAGTAAATATAGCAAATAGTTCCTTTTACTAATATTAGTTAATAAAAGTGCCTGGAATTTTATGTGCTGCCTGAACCTCTAGAGAAAAATTATTTGTTTTTTTTTTGTTTTTCTTTTTTATTGGTGTTCAATTTACTAACATACAGAATAACCCCCAGTGCCCGTCACCCATTCACTCCCACCCCCCGCCCTCCTCCCCTTCCAACACCCCTAGTTCGTTTCCCAGAGTTAGCAGTCTTTACGTTCTGTCTCCCTTTCTGATATTTCCCACATATTTCTTCCCCCTTCCCTTATATTCCCTTTCACTATTATTTATATTCCCCAAATGAATGAGAACATATAATGTTTGTCCTTCTCCGACTGGCTTACTTCACTCAGCATAATACCCTCCAGTTCCATCCACGTTGAAGCAAATGGTGGGTATTTGTCATTTCTAATAGCTGAGTAATATTCCATTGTATACATAAACCACATCTTCTTTATCCATTCATCTTTCGTTGGACACCGAGGCTCCTTCCACAGTTTGGCTATCGTGGCCATTGCTGCTATAAACATCGGGGTGCAGGTGTCCCGGCGTTTCACTGCATCTGTATCTTTGGGGTAAATCCCCAGCAGTGCAATTGCTGGGTCGTAGGGCAGGTCTATTTTTAACTGTTTGAGGAACCTCCACACAGTTTTCCAGAGTGGCTGCACCAGTTCACATTCCCACCAACAGTGTATGAGGGTTCCCTTTCCTCCGCATCCTCTCCAACATTTGTGGTTTTCTGCCTTGTTAATTTTCCCCATTCTCACTGGTGTGAGGTGGTATCTCATTGTGGTTTTGATTTGTATTTCCCTGATGGCAAGTGATGCAGAGCATTTTCTCATGTGCATGTTGGCCATGTCTATGTCTTCCTCTGTGAGATTTCTCTTCATGTCTTTTGCCCATTTCATGATTGGATTGTTTGTTTCTTTGGTGTTGAGTTTAATAAGTTCTTTACAGATCTTGGAAACTAGCCCTTTATCTGATATGTCATTTGCAAATATCTTCTCCCATTCTGTAGGTTGTCTTTGAGTTTTGTTGACTGTATCCTTTGCTGTGCAAAAGCTTCTTATCTTGATGAAGTCCCAATAGTTCATTTTTGCTTTTGTTTCTTTTGCCTTCGTGGATGTATCTTGCAAGAAGTTACTATGGCCGAGTTCAAAAAGGGTGTTGCCTGTGTTCTTCTCTAGGATTTTGATGGAATCTTGTCTCACATTTAGATCTTTCATCCATTTTGAGTTTATCTTTGTGTATGGTGCAAGGGAGTGGTCTAGTTTCATTCTTCTGCATGTGGATGTCCAATTTTCCCAGCACCATTTATTGAAGAGACTGTCTTTCTTCCAATGGATAGTCTTTCCTCCTTTATCGAATATTAGTTGCCCATAAAGTTCAGGGTCCACTTCTGGATTCTCTATTCTGTTCCACTGATCTATGTGTCTGTTTTTGTGCCAGTACCACACTGTCTTGATGACCACAGCTTTGTAGTACAACCTGAAATCTGGCATTGTGATGCCCCCAGATATGGTTTTCTTTTTTAAAATTCCCCTGGCTATTAGGGGTCTTTTCTGATTCCGCACTAATCTTAAAATAATTTGTTCTAACTCTCTGAAGAAAGTCCATGGTATTTTGATAGGGATTCCATTAAACGTGTATATTGCCCTGGGTAACATTGACATTTTCACAATATTTTTTTAACTTTTTTTTTCTTCTTTTATTTATTATTTATGATAGTCACAGAGAGAGAGAGAGAGAGAGAGAGAGAGAGAGAGGCAGAGACACAGGCAGAGGGAGAAGCAGGCTCCAAGCACCGGGAGCCCGATGTGGGATTCGATCCCGGGTCTCCAGGATCACGCCCTGGGCCAAAGGCAGGCGCCAAACCGCTGCGCCACCCAGGGATCCCGACATTTTCACAATATTAATTCTGCCAATCCATGAGCATGGAATATTTTTCCATCTCTTTGTGTCTTCCTCAATTTCTTTCAGAAGTGTTCTATAGTTTTGAGGGTATAGATCCTTTACATGTTTGGTTAGGTTTATTCCTAGGTATCTTATGCTTTTGGGTGCAATTGTAAATGGGATTGACTCCTTAATTTCTCTTTCTTCAGTCTCATTGTTAGTGTATAGAAATGCCACTGACTTCTGGGCATTGATTTTGTATCCTGCCACACTACGGAATTGCTGTATGAGTTCTAGCAATCTTGGGGTGGAGACTTTTGGGTTTTCTATGTAGAGTATCATGTCATCGGCGAAGAGGGAGAGTTTGACTTCTTCTTTGCCAATTTGAATGCCTTTAATGTCTTTTTGTTGTCTGATTGCTGAGGCTAGGACTTCCAGTACTATGTTGAACAGCAGTGGTGAGAGTGGACATCCCTGTCTTGTTCCTGATCTTAGGGGAAAGGCTCCCAGTGCTTCCCCATTGAGAATGATATTTGCTGTGGGCTTTTCATAGATGGCTTTTAAGATGTCGAGGAATGTTCCCTCTATCCCTACACTCTGAAGAGTTTTGATCAGAAATGGATGCTGTATTTTGTCAAATGCTTTCTCTGCATCTAATGAGAGGATCATATGGTTCTTGGTTTTTCTCTTGCTGATATGATGAATCACATTGATTGTTTTACGAGTGTTGAACCAGCCTTGTGTCCCAGGGATAAATCATACTTGGTCATGGTGAATAATTTTTTTAATGTACTGTTGGATCCTATTGGCCAGTATCTTGTTGAGAATTTTTGCATCCATGTTCATCAGGGATATTGGTCTGTAATTCTCCTTTTTGGTGGGGTCTTTGTCTGGTTTTGGAATTAAGGTGATGCTGGCCTCATAGAACGAATTTGGAAGTACTCCATCTCTTTCTATCTTTCCAAACAGCTTTAGGAGAATAGGTATGATTTCTTCTTTAAATGTTTGATAGAATTCCCCTGGGAAGCCATCTGGCCCTGGACTTTTGTGTCTTGGGAGGTTTTTGATGATTGCTTCAATTTCCTCCCTGGTTATTGGCCTGTTCAGGTTTTCTATTTCTTCCTGTTCCAGTTTTGGTAGTTTGTGGCTTTCCAGGAATGCGTCCATTTCTTCTAGATTGCCTAATTTATTGGCGTATAGCTGTTCATAATATGTTTTTAAAATCGTTTGTATTTCCTTGGTGTTGGTAGTGATCTCTCCTTTCTCATTCATGATTTTATTAATTTGAGTCTTCTCTCTCTTCTTTTTACGAAGGCTGGCTAATGGTTTATCTATCTTGTTAATTCTTTCAAAGAACCAACTCCTGGTTTTGTTGATCTGTTCCACAGTTCTTCTGGTCTCGATTTCGTTGAGTTCTGCTCGAATCTTTATTAACTCCCTTCTTCTCTTGGGTGTAGGATCTATTTGCTGTTTTTTCTCTCACTCCTTTATGTGTAAGGTGAGCTTTTGTATTTGAGTTCTTTCCAGTTTTTGAATGGATGCTTGTATTGCGATGTATTTCCCCCTTAGGACTGCTTTTGCTGCATCCCAAAGATTTTGAACGGTTGTATCTTCATTCTCATTAGTTTCCATGAATCTTTTTAATTCTTCCTTAATTTCCTGGTTGAACCTTTCATCTTTTAGCAGGATGGTCCTTAACCTCCACGTGTTTGAGGTCCTTCCAAACTTCTTGTTGTGATTTAGTTCTAATTTCAAGGCATTATGGTCTGAGAATATGCAGGGGACGATCCCAATCTTTTGGTATCGGTTCAGACCCGATTTGTGACCCAATATGTGGTCTATTCTGGAGAAAGTTCCATGTGCGCTTGAGAAGAATGTGTATTCAGTTGAGTTTGGATGTAAAGTTCTGTAGATATCTGTGAAATCCATCTGATCCAGTGTATCATTTAAAGCTCTCGTTTCTTTGGAGATGTTGTGCTTAGAAGACCTATCGAGTATAGAAAGAGCTAGATTGAAGTCACCAAGTATAAGTGTATTATTATCTAAGTATTTCTTCACTTTGGTTAATAATTGATTGATATATTTGGCAGCTCCCACATTCGGAGCATATATATTGAGGATTGTTAAGTCCTCTTGTTGAATAGATCCTTTAAGTATGATATAGTGTCCCTCTTCATCTCTCACTACAGTCTTTGGGGTAAATTTTAGTTTATCTGATATAAGGATGGCTACCCCTGCTTTCTTTTGAGGACCATTCGAATGGTAAATGGTTCTCCAACCTTTTATTTTCAGGCTGTAGGTGTCCTTCTGTCTAAAATGAGTCTCTTGTAGACAGCAAATAGATGGGTCCTGCTTTTTTATCCAGTCTGAAACCCTGCGCCTTTTGATGGGGTCATTAAGCCCGTTCACATTCAGAGTTACTATTGAGAGATATGAGTTTAGTGTCATCATGATATCTATTCAGTCTTTGTTTTTGTGGACCGTTCCACTGAACTTCTTCTTAAAGGGGAATTTTAAGAGTCCCCCTTAAAATTTCTTGCAGAGCTGGTTTAGAGGTCACATATTCTTTTAGTTGCTGCCTGTCTTGGAAGCTCTTTATCTCTCCTTCCATTTTGAATGAGAGCCTTGCTGGATAAAGTATTCTTGGTTGCATGTTCTTCTCATTTAGGACCCTGAATATATCCTGCCAGCCCTTTCTGGCCTGCCAGGTCTCTGTGGAGAGGTCTGCTGTTACCCTAATACTCCTCCCCATAAAAGTCAGGGATTTCTTGTCTCTTGCTGCTTTAAGGATCTTCTCCTTATCTTTGGAATTTGCAAGCTTCACAATTAAATGTCGAGGTGTTGAACGGTTTTTATTGATTTTAGGGGGGGATCTCTCTATTTCCTGGATCTGAATGCCTGTTTCCCTTCCCAGATTAGGAAAGTTTTCAGCTAGAATTTGTTCAAATACATATTCTGGCCCTCTGTCCCTTTCGGCGCCCTCGGGAACCCCAATTAAACGTAGGTTTTTCTTCCTCAGGCTGTCGTTTATTTCCCTTAATCTATCTTCATGGTCTTTTAATTGTTTGTCTCTTTTTTCCTCAGTTTCCCTCTTTGCTATCAACTTGTCTTCTATGTCACTCACTCGTTCTTCCACCTCGTTAACCCTCGTCGTTAGGACTTCTAGTTTGGATTGCATCTCATTCAATTGATTTTTAATTTCTGCCTGATTAGCTCTAAATTCTGCAGTCATGAAGTCTCTTGAGTCCTTTATACTTTTTTCTAGAGCCACCAGTAGCTGTATAATAGTGCTTCTGAATTGGCTTTCTGACATTGAATTGTAATCCAGATTTTGTAACTCTGTGGGAGAGAGGACTGTTTCTGATTCTTTCTTTTGAGGTGAGGTTTTCCTTCTAGTCATTTTGCTCAGTGCAGAGTGGCCAAAAGCAAGTTGTATTGGGAAAAAGAGAAAAAGAGAGGAGAGAAAGAAGGAAAGAAAAGAGAAAGAGAAAAAAAAGGGAAGAGAAAAAAAACGAAAGAAAAAAAAAGAAGAAAAAGAGAAAAAGAAAGGAGAAAAAAAAGGGGGGGTGGGGAAGGAAACAAATCAAAAAGCAAAAAAAAACAAAAAACAAAAAACAAAACAAAACAAAAAAAAGGAACCACAGGGGAGTATCTTCTGATTCTGTGTTCTTTAAGTCCCTTGGCTTCTCCTGGAAGTTGTCAGTCTAGCTGGTCTTCTGGGGGAGGGGCCTGTTGTGCTGATTTTCAGGTGTTAGCAGTTAGGGGAGCTGCTGTGCCCCTGCCTGGTGCAGGGCTCAGTGGGGGTTGTTTACCCCGTGAGGCCGCAGGAGGAACCGCCCCAGTGGCCGTGCAGCTCTGGAAACCTGGATTCAGCTCCGGCAGGAACTCCGTCTGCAGGGCCTGGAGGCTCCGGGGCGGGGCCGCTGATCTGCTCAGCTCGGGGCAGGAGCGTCCTCGCTGTCCTGGGCCCTCCCGGTCTCTGCCTGTCCCGGGGGAGGCGGGATCCTGGGCTGTGTCCCGGCGCCCTGTGCTCCGGAGCCTGCGCTGGTGGATTCGCGCTCCCGGGCCGCAGCCCCCTCCGCGGAGCCGCCGCCCGAGCCCCTCCGAGCTGCTCCTGGAACCGCGCAGGCCCCTCTGCACGGAGCCTCTTCCTCTGCCCGAGCCCGGCCGAGCTGCTCCCGGGGCCGCGCAGCCCCCTCCGCGCAGCCCCCTCCGCGGAGCCGCCCCCGATCCCCCCCGAGCTGCTCCGGGTCCCGCGGTGCGCGCTGCAGCCCTTAGGGAGCTCGGCGCACTCTCCTGGGCGCGCAGTTGCTGTTACTGTCCCGGGGAGCCCGAGGGCATCCCCGCCCTCCTGGGGTCCTGCTCCAACTCCCCGCGAGCCCCTTTCCCCCGGGAAGGTCGGTGCAGCTCCTGCGTCTCCGGGACGGGGCTCTCCTGTCCTGGGGACACTCGCCCCGGCCTCAGCCCGGCTCCTCGCGGGGCCCCTCCCCCTTGGAGGCCTTTGTTCCTTTACTTCTTTTTCCCCGTCTTCCTACCTTGATAGAAGCGCGAACTCTTCTCACTGTTGCATTCCAGCTGGTCTCTCTTTAAATCTCAGGCCGAATTCATAGATTTTCAGGATAATTTGAAGGTTTTCTAGGTAGTTTGGTGGAGACAGGTGATTTGGAGACCCTGCTCTTCCGCCGTCTTGCTCCTCCCCCCGCATTATTATACTTCAAGTAAATGAAGTTTTGGTATATTGCATTTATTATCAAGGTTTTTTTTTTTGCACATATCAAAATTGGCAATTGCAAATTTAAAACTTTACTTTTATGTCATGACTTGTCTCTGTATCTTACTTTAATTTAACTTACACTGAAAAAGTCAGAAATAAAACATTTGTTCCTGAAAAAAATATATATATGACAGTGTGTTTACTTTTAAGTTTAATTATTATTTATATGAATAGTTGATCATGTCTTTTCATCTCACAGAGATAGTTTTACATTATTCATTAGGATAAGAAATATTTTCATATAAAGTGTAAAAAACTTGTGTTCAGTAAATCTTTATTGTCACAAACTAATAAGCTCTTAATTTGATAAACATTTCTAAAACTGCTCATTTATAAAAGGCAAGAATTTTCCTAAGTGTGTTAATGGTTTCCTAAGCTGTTAATGAATGTTTGGTAAGGAAGAGTTTCTGTGGTCTGATAAATTTGGGAAATACTTGACTTAAGAAGATGAATAAATGTATTTTGGGGATTTATATGAATCTTTAATCTGCTAACATATATTGTGATAGAAAGTCAGTTACAGTATGTGATGTTTCCCAACTTCTTTGATGATGGAAGTACTTTTGAGCATTCTGTAGAGTTAGTGGTCTTTAGAACACACTTTGAAAATACTGCTCTGGGCAGTATTCTAAAAAAATCATTCAAAATAGGGGCACCTGGGTGGTGTAGACTCTTGATTTCAGCTCAGGTTGTAATCCCAGGTCATGGGACAGAGCCCCCAGTTGGGCTCTGTGCTCAGCGTGGAGTCTGCTTTAGTTTCTCTCTCCATCTCCCTCCACTCCTCCCCCAAGCTTGCTCTCTTCTCTCTCAAATGAATTAAAATATCTTAAAAAAAAATCATTCAAAATAGTAACATTAGATAATAATAGTCATTTGCATTGGGCATTTCTCTAAGAAAAAAGTCATGCGTCATTTGATCAGAACCATCTGTGGACTTAGAAATTAATCAATGAGGGGGGATCCCTGGGTGGCTCAGTGGTTTAGCGCCTGCCTTTGGCCCAGAGCGCGACCCTGGAGTCCCGGGATCAAGTCCCACGTCAGACTCCGGGCATGGAGCCTGCTTCTCCCTCTGCCTGTGTCTCTGCCTCAGTCTCTCTCTCTCTCTCTGTGTCTATCATGAATAAATAAATAAATAAATCTTAAAAAAAAGAAATTAATCAATGTAATTTTCCATGCTAAAATGTAAAGAAAAATGTTTAAACATAGGAATAGATGCAGAAAATTTATTTGGTAAATTCAACACTGACTCACATAAAAATCTCAGCAATCAGGAAAATATGAAATCATTATACTATAAAATATATTCGTATCTATAATTTATATGTACAAATACATTTTTAAAAACCATCATGAAGGCTAAGATTACCTGGTGAAAGTTTTAAGAGAACGAAGATATAGGTATAGTCTCAAGGTATTTCTCCCAATGTGCTATTTACAACAAAGAGAAAAATAATAACTTGACTGTGGAGAAATACATCAAGTACCATCTTAACCAAGCAATATCGTAATGCCACATTGACATCATGTGCCCTGAGAGAAGCACAATGCCCTTTCTGTGGTAGTCTTGTCAAAAATTTATGACCTCAATCCAAACATTAAAAAAAAAAAAGTATTGGGCAAACCCAAACTGGGTTTTACATAAATTTTAAAATTTTTAAATTTTACAAAATAACTGACTGGTACTCGTCAACCATGTCGAGATTGTGAAAAAACAAGGAAGCTTGAGGATCTAGCTGTCACAGATTGCAGAAGACCAAGGAGCCATGGTCTAGATGGGATTCTGGAGGGGATCCTCGAAGAGAAACAGGATATCTGTGGAAAACCAATAAAGCTTAAATAAGGTCTGTAGTTCAGTTAATGGTATTGTGTCAAAGTTAACTTCCTGGTGTTGATCACAGTAGTATTTAAGTTATCAAAATTAGGGGAACTTGGATGAAGGGTTCTGCACCATTTTTGCGAATAGAGAGTTTTTAAAATAAATGAGACTTTTAAAGCATTATTTGGATGATTTCCTGATTTCCTCCTGTGCTTTTACATAGATAGACTCAACCTTGATCTGGATATATTAATATGAGATTTTGGACATAATTCAAGACAGCAATGAGTTCAGTTCCATGGCTTGGGTTTATTTTGTATTTTAATGTTTATAAAACATATTTTATTTACAAGCTCATAAAAGTATAAAAATTCAGGTCATTTATCCAAAAAGTTATCTCTCCTACCTTACATTTACTTGAAAGTGTTTGTACATTAGCATAAGTTTTGCTTTGACTATTTTTTATTTGTTTTTGTTGTTTTGTTTTGTTTTCTGTTGACTTGGATAGTTTTCTAGGAAAAACCTAGAGTATTCGTGGGGAAACTTTTAACAGAAGAGTTATTTCCAGTCATTTTTAACACTGAGTCCTTTTTTTCCAAGTACAATGTCAGACACAACTACAAGGTACAACTCAGAGGCTAAGCTACTTTGTTTCTAGGAGGGCCATGGAGCTAGAGCCCTACTCACTTGGCTTACCTCTTAGTGTCTGCAGGGAGTGAGCTTTAAGAAGCTTCTGCAAGTTGCAAGGTTATGGCTCACAAGGTTTGAAAACCATTTGTGCAGAGAAAGTTTTAGAACATGAAAATGGGCGGAGGGAGCTCAGGAGAGAATTGCTTGGCTCAGAGAGTCTTCATTTCCTTAATGGAATAATAATACATGCTCTATTCCCTTGGGGATGATGGGAATGAGCAAATTTATGATTATAAAATATCCTGCAGTTTGGGAGTATTTTGTTTTCAAAGTCTTATTGGCAAATACAGTTCTAAAGTTGAATCAGTTGAGTTGCTTTATTTCTTCTCAAGATGTGTGTGGGAAAAGGAGATAAAAGGAATATAGGAAATGTGCAAATGAGAAAACGGAGAGAGAGAGTGAAATTTTAAACTGGAACTCTATTTGCTCAAGCACAAAAATGCTTATGCTGCTTTTGGGGACAAACATTCAGCTTGAAAATCAGAAGCCAACTGTGTTAGCATACGTTGGGCGCAGACAGGAAAATGGCAGAAGGTTGGATTGGGGTGGAAATGGAATTTGCATGTAAATTAGCTGAGATATAAAAACATATTTATATCCAAGGCAAACATTTAGAAAGGGTAAGGGGGAAGCTCGGGAGGCATATCCAACCCGTGTAGCTCCACAGTTTTTAAGGGAAATGAAGATTCATTTAGAGCTTTCAGAATTAACTTTAGTCACAACTACAGCTACTTCCACATTATAATCCATTGTAATTTAAATGCGTTGAAATTTTATATTAGATTTTGCTATCTTCATTTTGAAAGTTAAAAAGGAAAATCTTTGAGAAATAAAACCATCTTATTAGAAAGTAAACACACATCCAGAATGGAAACAACATGACTAATGTGAGAGAGAAGAATGAACTAGGTTGGAAAAATGTATGATAAGCTGAAGAAATAACTATTAAGCTTCAGAAATTATTATTAAAAAAATACCAGAGGGAGCCAAATGGACTGTGAGTTGATCAAAAGACCTAAGGAATTGAGAAATGCTTTGATGTTCTGAAGGGCATTCACTTCAGTTCAGTTCTGTGGGGATTTTCAATTAACTTCCTGCAAGTTGAAGCTAGTTCTCTTGCTAAAGGAAGTGAGATCTCTTGAGAAATATTTTTTATACCTTTGCTTGTCAGGGACCATTGTTTTTAGATATTGCATTAGGGTTATTTGAATCGCATCTGTTAGTATTCCTAACCCAAACTAGCTTTAAAAATAAAAGGAAGCTCTACCCACACCTGAAAATTCTAAAGATAGAGCAGCCTTCAAGACTGATTTGATCCAAAGTTTACCAGGACTTGCAAATCCATTTTGCTGCCCTGCCTTTGAAGTCTGGTTTTTCCTCTAGCAAGATCGTTGCTAACAGCAATGGAACCATCTACATATTTCCGTGTTTAATTTGACAGGAGAAGAGTGAGTGCTTTCATTCCAGGGACATTACAAAGTATCCAACCGCATGGAAGAAAATAAATGCAGTGTATTTCTTTTTAAATTAGCCTGTTTTTCCAGATAGTGGAAAGATGCAACCTTCCATTATTTATGGTACAGTAAAGAAAGATCAAGTATTTAACTATTTAACCAGTGGGGACAAGTCTATTGCTACTGATGGAAAAAAAAAAAAAGAAGAAGAAGAAGAAGAAGAAGAAGAAGAAGAAGAAGAAGGAGGAGGAGGAGGAGGAGGAGGAGGAGGAGGAGGAGGAGGAGGAGGAGGAGGAGGAGGAGGAGGAGGAGAGAAAGAAGAAGAAGAAGAAGAAGAAGAAGCAGGAGGAGGAGGAAGAGGAGGAGGAAAAGAAGAACAAGAAAAGAAGAAAAAGAAAAGTTTCCACAAAGTGCAGGATAGATTAGGACATACATATTCAAGACTAAGAGGCAAACATCTCAAGAATTTTCAAAATTGTTAAAGGTGATCCAGTTTTGCTGATTCACTTGAGAATATGTTGTTATCAGAAGATCTCAGTAATGCATGGCACTAAAGTTTTGAATAAGAAATGGAATACCAAAAGACAGCAAGCCCAATTCTATTTTCCCTTAATTCTGTATTATTTGATACTTAAGGTACTCTATGCAATGTATATGGATATTGTGAAGCAAAATAATACAGTGAACACTTGCAAATCTGCCAGTCAATTTAATAACCAGAAAATTACCAATGGTATCAATACCATTGGGCTGTCTGATCCAATTTCCCCACCTTCTTCCCACAATTCTTAATCATGGCTTTTCTCTCTTACACATGTGCACACATACACAGACACATACCTACAGTGGAATAAACAATAAACAATCTACAACTGCACACACACTAATTTTGAATCTCATAACCAAAATGTTTAGCAAGCTAAAACAAACCAGAAATAAAAGCATGCATACTGTACAATTCCATTTAAAGAATCAAATAAATAAAAAGAAGCAAAACTAATCTGTGCTGTTAGAAGTTAGGACCTTAGTTGGATGGGGGATATGAAATCAAAAGAGAGCAGGTGAGCTTGTTTAGGATACTGACACTCTTTTGTTCCTTGGATGTTGTCTGTGTGACATGCATGGTTAGTAGTAAAACCTCATCAAGTTATAATCTTACGATGGATGTACTTTATTATATGTATGTTAGCCTTAATAAGAAGCTCCGAAAGTAAAGTGGAACAAAAATTTCAGAGAATGACTTGAGAAGTAGAACATTAAGAACAACAGCGACAGGCTAAGAAATGGCAATGTGATAGAAAACAGAAGCTTATTAAAGGAAAATGACGGAATGTCAGTATGCCCGACATAAATATAAGATATTAAAGATGAAAGTAAAAGTGTAGAGCACATACACAAGGCCTGAAAGAATAATAACTTTGGGTCTTTCAACAGTAATACTGACATTTTCAAAAGACAAAGGATAAATGCTTTGAAAATTGTGAGAGGGAATGATGTCCATCCCAGAATTCTATATTCAACTGAACTGGGTAAAATAAAGGTTTCAAACAAGCAAACTCTCAAAAACGGTCCTGGGGTAGGAAATGGCTAGATAATATGATCTCCTGAAACAAAGAAACAAATCAAGGAAAATGAAGAAAATGGGAACCAGGAAACAGAAGATCTCAGTTAGGAGTGAGGCAAAGGGTACCCCAAAATGAAGACCAGACAAGAATGGTGCAGCAGATGTGGGGGGCAACCAACCCAAACTGCATGAGGAAGACAAGAGAGCTCCAGATGGACATCTTTGGGGAAAATAATTAACCAGATGGGTTATCTTCCAGGATAGAAAAATGATTTTCAGAATTGTTGAAGGAGGTGTGAGCACTTAATGAGAAAATCAATGAAATACATATATTATTACCTCCACAAGAAAGATAATGTGCAATAAATGACCGATGACTATAATATATAAAAGGCTCAGTAGTGGATAATTTTCATGTAGTTGAAATAACAGAAACACTGCATGGTTTTAAGGAGATTGAATTGTTTGGAAACATGGCTAAGACCTCATGTATGAAAGATGCAGCGTATACTTATTTTTGTTCAGGACATGTTGAAGCAGATGACAAAGGGATAGTTAAACTGTGAAAATGGTTGCCTGGTGACCAGTTTTGGGAGTGGGGTCAGGGAGGGGACCACTAACTTTTGCATATGCTTCTTAACAATATTTCAATTTCAAGCATAAGCAAGACTTGCTCTGATAAAAAAAATTTATTTAAGGGTAATAACCATAAATCAATAAAAAAATAAATTGAATGGATGATGTCAGGCTTTGGCAAAGCTATGTTAGCAAGTTCTGACATTAAACTCTCCAACTTTCGATGGAGAGCAGACCAATAGAAAACCAGGTATCTTTGGGCTGCTAGAACTAGTCCATACATAGTCTGCCTTAAAGAAGAGGGGTGGGGGGGAAGATGAAAAAAAAAAAAAAGATATCAATTCTCCTGTCTTCTGGTCACATCTTGTCCGGAGAGCCTCATGCCAGTCTGAGCCTCCTCTTTGTCAAGCTGAACTTTGATACATTACCAAAGGACCCAGGATCTTCAGGGGTTCTGGACAATTTACTCTCTGAAGAATGGGTGTGAAAGATGGTGATGTTTGGCTCGCAGGAGATATAGTCATACACATTTTTTATTGTGCCAGATGCCAGAACCAGGAAAAAATGGATAAAAAATGAAGAAGGCAGCTATGAAACAATTCAATTAAAAACCCCAAACAGGAAAGTATACTTTCCCATGAAAAAGTCTGCCTCCCAGCACTTCCACAATGCCCTCCACCAAAATGTGCTGAAAGCTGAGCCCGCACTTCCTCCCCAGGCTGTATCCCCACAAAACAACACCTGTTGGACAGGTCACAAACCTCGCGGTTACTTATGACCTCATGCATGTGACCACATGCAGTTTGTCACAACACTTTGAGAGCTCCTCCTTCAAAACATTTCCAGACTGTGACCTCTTCTGACCACCTTGCTGTTCCCACCCTGGTCTAACCACTATGATCTGTCACCTGGATCATGCCCAAGGTCCCCCTACAGATTTCCCTGTATCTGCTCAAACAGTCAATTCTCAATGCAACAGCCATTGGGGGGGGGGGGGTCCTTTCAAAATATAAGCCAGACAGCATTTCCAGATTCACCTTCAAGATGAAAAGGGTTAAAAAAAAGGGGGGTGGGAGGTTGTATTCAATAACTAAATAAACATAAAATTTAAGAGTTTATTCCACTTCTAGATTCACTTTTGTTAAAAATGCAGATAGTGAGTAAGGATGGGGGAATGGCTCTGAGACCTCCTCTGATTTAAATAATTTGTTTCTGTCCTGCTTGGATGTACCTTCTTCAAAATGCCAGCCAGGTCCTCAAATCCTGGTCTTGAGGATTCAAGGCAGGAAAGGTTACTTGAATCTGTACTCTGCTAGGGTACAGGTACCCTCTCCTAGGGAAGGGTAGTCCCTACACAACTAGCTCCAATTTGATTTTACTCCTAAATCTTGTGTTTATACCCATTCTTGCCTATAATTAACAGTATACAACAACTTTTTCCTTACCTATACCTATAGTTTCACCCTCTTCCAGCAAGTAGGGAAGTTGTTCACCAAATAGAAGCAAGAAGAGCATACAGAGAGAGTTGCTTCTACTGTTTCCTATTTGAGCATCACAGAAAGCTTGGAGATGGCTTGGATTTGACAAGGGGAAAAAAAAAGTCAACGTAAGGAATATAGATGAGCCTTCCAATTGGCCAAAAAATGTCATATGTACTAATGGAGAACAAGAATGTAAGTGGTCTTGAAGAAGGATGATGCCAATGACAGTGGAATTCCTTAATTTAAGCAACTGTTTCTTATCACCCCAGACTTCCGACACCCCAGCTGGAGTTAATATTCCTGGTTTGCAAAGCCTCTCCTCATCAGAGTTCAAAGACATCCATGAGCTTTCAATCAGTTGTTAAAAGAAGGCAATGTGGTGATTTGTCATGAAAATCACGATCTTATGCTTATGTTACAAATGGGGAATATTACCCCGAAGAGCATGCTTTGATTGATCACCACATCCATACCAGTTCCCCAGACTACAGAGACACGACACGGAGCTTTGCAGTCAGCAAACATATTACTTGTCTTGGTCTTCTTTTATCTCTTGCTTGGTTCCTCATGGATATTTTATAACTCCATCACACACACCACAGCTTGAGTTTCTTCTTGTCATACAATTTCAATTTTGTAAGAGCAGTGTATTTCTATGCAGTGAACAACTTTAGTCAAGTTTGGGTTGTTAGGATTTCTGTAATTGTGTTCTATCTGCAGGTGGGGACACAGATGTCTTTGACATAATGATGTCTTGACACAAAAAGCCTTGACGCAAAGTTGTCAGAACCGCACAGAACTATCCTTTCTTCCAAAAAAATTTTTTTATTTTTTCATTGTGCTTGTTAGTTTTGCTTTCCAATTTATCTGGCACTTATCAAAAGGCACCAACAGTGAAAATAAGTTTATGAGGAGAAATCCTCAAAGATGAGACATCCAAAATGGGAGGCTTTAGATATCAGTAAGTCTCCATTCCATAGAATGGATTACTCTTGGGCAAGCTAACTGAAGGGGGTGTAACTAGAAAGAAATGATAGAACTTGATTAAAATTTATCCTGGAATTTTGTCCTTGAGAGCTTAAAAAGCCTATTCCTGTGACATACTGGACTTCCTTATACCATATAAACTTCCAGAAGATCTAACAAGCTAAATTGATCTCTGTTTTAATTTGCCAGTCTTAGCTGTGGGTATAAGCAGCGTATATGTGTGTAATTGAGGAGAGAGGAGCTCTTCGTACCCCTAAGGGTGCTTTGCGTTCTGTATGTGTCCCCTCTCAAGAGCATATTAGTTTTGGAGACTGATAGAAGTTGAACTGTGGGTAAGGGGCTTTAACTCTGAGAAGCAGGTAAGAAGAGAAACGAGTAATCAACCAGATTATTGCAAAGACTCCTCCCCTCTGTCAAACCCCTTTCTGTTTGCTCTTTCTCGTATGGGCGAGTTCTTTCTTTATGCTGATTCTGTCTTAGGTAGGCAAACATGCAAGCCCTCTTCTTGAGAAAAAAAAATACTACTTTTCATTCTGGGACTGTCTGGAACAAACATTTTATTTTTATTTTTATTTTTATTTTTTTATTTTATAGCCCGATTTCTCCACCGTATTTACTCAAATAGTGTCTGTCTCCTTTTCATATGTTCAAACTCTAGTTTGTCACTAAGGTTTTCACTCCTGTTATTTTAACAAAATGACTATGAGTAAGATTGCCAATGGTGTCCTAACCATCAGACACAGAGTCATTTGTTCACATCTCTATGATCATGTCAGTAGTTATAAGCAATTTCTTCTTAAAATTGTTTTTTGTTTGTTTGTTTGTTTTGGTTTTTTTTTTTTTTTTTTTTTTTTTTTGCTGTTGTTTTGTTTGGTTTGGTTTTGTTTTGGGAGGGGGTATTTTATGTCATCGTGACCTGGCCATATCTACCATTTTGCTTTCTCTTCTCTCTTCCTCCAAATTCTTTCCTCTCCTAGGTCTGTTAGTGTGTAATTGACACATGCAAATTGTATATGCTTAAAGTATACAATGTGGTGATTCAATATATGTACACACTGTGAGGTTCTTACCATAATCAAGCTAGTTAACAAATGTATCACCTCACATAGTTGAGTGTGTGTGTAAGTGTGTGTGTGTGTGTGTGGGTGTGCCGAGAACACCTAAAATGTACTCTTAGCAAATTTAAGTATTCAACACAACTTTTTTTTTTTTTTTTACCATACAACTTTATTAACTAAAGTCACCATGCTGTACAGGAGATTCCCCAGAGCTTATTCATCTCATAACTGAGAGTCTGTATCCTTTGACCAACATCTCCACATTTTGCTCACCCCCAACCCCAGGCAACCACTGTTCTACTTTCTTCTTCTATGAGTATGACTTCTCTAGATTCCACATATAAGTGGGCTTAGGTAGCATTTGTCTTTCTGTGTCTGGCTTACTTCACATACTGTAATATCCTCCAGGTTTGTCCATGGTGCTACAAATGGAAGGATTTCCTTCTTTTACTGGGTGAATAATATTCCATTGCATATATCACATTTTCTTCGTCTATTCATCTGTCAACAGACATTTAGGGTATTTCAATATTTTGTCTATTGGGTTAATATCCTTCTTTCAAATTCCAAAGTTCAGACTTGCACTCTTTTTTTCTCCACTGAATCTGAATTTATCTGGAGAGCTCCATAATTCTCAAAACATTGACCATCCTTTATTTGGATAATATTAAATATATTTTCTTCCATACACAGTAGGAATGAGAGATTCTTTGATTTCTTACTTTTTTTTAAAAGATTTTATTTATTTATTCATGAGAGACACACACACACACACACACACACACACACACACAGAGAGGCAGAGACACAGGCAGAGGGAGAAGCAGGCTCCAAGCAGGGAGCCCGACGTGGGACTCGATCCCGGGCCTCCAGGATCGCGCCCTGGGCCAAAGGCAGGCGCTAAACCGCTGCGCCACCCAGGGATCCCTGATTTCTTACTTTTATCCATCATTCCACTTTGAGTTAATCACCGAGTTCTGATTTTTACTATATATTATTTCTCATAGCTGTTTTTTTAAGTGTTATTGCTTATTTCTTGGTCTGTGTTATTATATCATAGAGCAATATAACATCTGTCATAACTTCTATGCTCCCTTTTATGCTGATATATTATGTCAGAATCATTATAGATGTCTATAGTTATTTAAATTCCTTCTCATCTAGACAGATTTCCTTATTATGCAATAGAAATTACTTAATTGCTGTTCAATAAACAATTATTTATTGAGTATGTACAAAATGTCCTTCCTGAGTGAAATGGTTACTCATGTATAATAATTACAACCTTGAGTTTGGATCTAAAAACTAAGACATGCTCCCTTAGCATGTAAATACAGATGTCTAATGACTCATTTTGGCACTTATCGTTGGTGTTAACTATTACAACAATAAACCCTTCTGATAGTTTCATATTGGTTATGATCCAACATTTCATGGGAACAATTTTAAGAGGCTGCTTCCAGGAATAGCATGAGGAAGAAACCACGGATTTATGAAGTTCTTTGGTTAGACAAGCTTTGTCCAGTCATCATCTCCTAACTAATCCTTCCTTTATATATATTATTAGTTCCAAGTAGAAAGAAACATACTTCTCTTTCTCTGTGGTTTTTTTTTTTTTTTTTTTTTTTTTTGCCATAGACAGCAACTGCTTATGCCTTTTATATTGGTAAAAACGAAGTCCACTCTCAGTAGCTCAAAGTAGCCTACATAATTTTCAATAAACCCTTCAATCATTAACCCCAATGTGAAATCTATTTGTTCCAGCTGTGCAAAATTACAACTCTCTAGTTACAAAATAATATACCAGAAATTTGTTTTCACCCACAGAAAAAGAATTGTACCAGCAAATTGGGCTTTCTGCAAAAATGCTCTTTTAATGTAAAATCCATTAAAATTTGCATGTATCTAATGAATTTCTTGAATGGCGATTAAATTTACAAATAAGAATTTAAGAGAAATAATAAACTCTGGATTTTGTATTGGTTGGTAAAAGAGCTAATTTATAGCAATAATTAACATTCACCCTTATGTCAGGCAATATTCTAAGTCAGGGCAGCAAACTGTTTCTGTAAAGGTCCAAATATTAAGTATTTCTTATTTTCTGGATTACACAGTCTCAGTTACAACTGTAGCTACCTTTGCAGTAGGAAAGCAGACATATTTTACATGTAAACACATGGATATGGCTATGCCAATAAACTTTACTTAGAAGAATAGATAGCAGATGACTGGATTTGGCCCATGGGTTATATATATTTGCTGTTCTCTGGTCTAAGTGGTTTACTTCTATAATTTTTGGATTTCACTGCCTTTAACACCTGCCTTAGATAGGAACTATTTACTTATTCACAAATTGTATTTTTTGTTGACTAAATGGTACATTTGAGAAACACAGAATCATACAAGTAAGGCAAAATTTAATTAAGTAGGGGCTATTTATTATTCTTAGTTCACACATGAAGAAACTGAGGCTCTGAGGGATTAGCTAATTTACCCACATTGAATGGCTTGTACAGGATGGAGCTAGGATGTGCATTCTGACTTTACAAAGAGATGACAAGTGACAATGCAATATCAGATAGATGCTTGAGTGTCTAAGACTGTGACTTAACACATAAACAGGATGAGAAATGAGGTGGGAAATTCAACAGGATCAGGAAAGTTGATATGACAGTGGATATCTAACAGCACAAGAGCAAAGCTGCAGATTCCAAAGGCCAACTAATATATAGTAAAATTTCCATTTTTAATTTAATTTTTATTTTCAATCAATTTAGATAAACCAAGTCAACTGGAAATCTGTTTGCCAAAGTATTCTCTTTCTTATTTTAGTGCACAGCTGAATACTCTACAGAGTGAAAAAGAAAGTATTCAGTTCTTCCCCCCAACTAATTGGGTCATGTTGGTTAGCAGACCCATTGATGGTGTGCCCGTGAATAGAATGTAATGGAAAACTAAAGCATTATCTGATAGAAAACCACCCGGGTAAGTCTTTTAATCCCTTCAGAACTCATAAATAAAATGAAGGAGACTGGGATAAATCATCCTTGTGATCCTGTTCAGCTTAAACTTTTTCTGATTATAAATTTTGAAGGGATTGAACTCAGGTTTACTGCACATTTCAAATAATTATGGCAATATTTCAGATAACAATCATTTTAATGTTACCTGAACAATGGCATCATTTAATATTTCAAACTATGTGGTCATTGAGCCTGAAGAAGCAATATAATTACATTATTCCCCCCATCTCCTAAGTGTATTTATGATTTTTTTCCTTCAGTTCTTCTCTCTTTCAGGTTGTATATTTTATACAGACCTGATCTCCAGTTCAGAAATCCTGTCATCTTCTCTGTCCAATCCATTGTTAGCCTATCTTTTGTGTTCTTCATTTCATAGGTCTTATTTTTTCGTTTTAGAATGCTGCTCTAATCTAATTTATAGATTCAAATTTTCTGTGGAGTTTCTCCATTTTTTTTTCTCTTGCTTTTCTCTATTCTCTTGAGTAGATTAATTACAGGTATCACAAAGTCCTTTTTCTTGGTTTTTGACCTTGGCCATATGCTTCTATTGCACAAACCTAATTATTTCTTACTGTATGTTGTTCATTTACTACAAAAAAGTGGAGGCATGGGATGATGGAATTTCCATCAGTCTCCCCCATAGACTGGGAAGCCCATCACTTTAACCCAATGAGAGACTGAGTTCAGCAAGCTGGGTACAGTACTTAGGACTCCTTCTGCCTCTGGTTTACCCTTACTCCCTAAGACATGGCCCTTTGGGGGTTTTAACTGAGAGTTTGGGAAGGTTTCTTTGTATCTCCAACACTAAGAAATGGTAAGAATCTTTACTGTTTCAGAATTTTTTGGTTTAGTTAATTAGCCTCCTGCCTCTGTGTTTTCAGCCCCACAAATGTCTTATTTTATCACTCTAGTCCCACACAACCACTAATAGTTCTGCTGACTTCATATTCCCTGAGGGGAGTCTTTCTGGACCTGGCCAGTATTCTCAACCAGTTCTGAATGTCAAATGCCACCTGCAAGAGACAGCCACAGGTCTCTTTCTTTTCCACCTCTGGAAAGGTTTATTTCCTCTAAAATGTTAGTTCTTGTATTCCTCATTGTTTCTCTTGTCCTCTGATTCTTCTAGAAATACATTTTTTTTGTCATTTACTCAGCTGTTGTTATTTTAATTCACTGGGAGTGTTGACAATCTTAGAAACAAACAGAAGTCAAGTTTTTGTTTGCTTTTTTTGTTTGTATTTCTTAGTTTGGTGAAGGTTACCTACAAAAACCTATAAGCATGCATCATGCTTAGTGCCATGTTCTTAGAAATTCATCTCCTGAAATCAAAAACTAGACAAGGATGTCTTTTGTTACCACACCTGTTCAATATTATCTTAAAGGTCTTTGAAAGCACAGTAAAGCAATGCATGCATACATAGATATATATGTGTAAACATATAAGAATGGGAGAGCAAAAATAAATCCTTATTTTCAGGAGAAAGAAAGTTCAAACTAACCTTCAGGTAAATTACACAGATTAATACATGAATTTTGAAACTTCTTGGAACCAAAATTCAACATAAAACAACTATATTCCCATATAGTACTAATGGTTAGAAAATGAAATGTCAAAAAATGCAACAATATTTATGATATATTAAAAACCATCAAAGAATTTGGGGGGTGTCTGGGTGGCATGGTTAATAAGATCTGATTCTTGGTTTTGGCTCTGGTCCTGATCTTAGGTGCAGAGCCTGCTTGAGGCACTCTCTCCCTCTCTCTCTCTGCCCCTCCCCCTGTGCTCTCTCTCTTTCTAAAACAAATAAATAAATCTTTAAAAAAATCATCAAAGAATTAAAAAATCTCTCCTGATAGAGGTGAAAGAGCTCTATACAGAAAACTGTAAACCTCAGAGAAATTAAAGAAGACCCAAGTAAATGGAAGGATGACTTGTCCCTACATTGGGAAATTAAATATTGTAAAGATGTATTTTACCTCACAGGGATCTATAGATTTAATACAATCCCAATCACAGTCCTGGCAGGGTTTTCTTTGCATGTCTATACAGAAATTGACAAGTTGAGCCTAAAACTTACAAAGAAATTCAGCAGGCCAAGAACTTGGTAGAACAGAGTTGAATGAGTCATCTCACAAGATACCAAGACATATTAAGAGTTAACACCATGTAGTATTGGTACAAAGAAAGGAAAAGTAGACCAATGGAACAGAATAAAGAATCCCCAAACCCACAAATGGCAACTGATTTACTGCAAGGTGCAGCACTAAGTAGCAGGGGGGAAATGGTCTTTCCAATAAACTGCACTGGATCAACTTATGTTCTATATTCACATAGAACAACAAACTCTGACCCCTCCATATCTCACAGTTCAAAAAAGTCATCAAAAATACTTCTAGAAGATAACATTTTCTTCATCATCTTGACGATGTGCAACTATTTCATAAAAAGGACAGGAAAAGCACAAACCATAAAGGAAAAGATTGTGAAATGAAACTCTATTGAAATTAAGTACTTTGTTAATAAAAAATATAGTATTAAAAGTAAAATGCAAGGTATAGACTAAGGCAATACATATCTAAATATATATATAAAGAGATGTTTAATATATGAATAATATAGAAATACTTCCTACAAATCATTTCAAAAGTAACAACTCAATTTTTTTTTTTTTTTTTTTTTTAGAAAGAGTTAAAATGTTGAGAGCATATTTCACAAAAAAATGGACAGGACACGTAAAAAATGCCAATGAGTACATGAATACTCATACTATCAGTTATCCTAAAAATAATGAGAAAAATAGAAATTAAATATAACTCAACCCTAATTGCTAAAATTAAATAAAAATTGACAAAAAATGACAATTGTCAGTTTCTTTTTTTTTTAATTTATTTTTTATTGGTGTTCAATTTACTAACATACAGAATAACACCCAGTGCCTGTCACCCATTCACTCCCAATCCCGCCCTCCTCCCCTTCTACCACCCCTAGTTCTTTCCCAGAGTTAGCAGTCTTTACGTTCTGTCTCCCTTTCTGATATTTCCCACACATTTCTTCTCCATTCCCTTATATTCCCTTTCACTATTATTTATATTCCCCAAATGAATGAGAACATATAATGTTTGTCCTTCTCCAACTGACTTACTTCACTCAGCATAATACCCTCCAGTTCCATCCACGTTGAAGCAAATGGTGGGTATTTGTCATTTCTAATAGCTGAGTAATATTCCATTGTATACATAAACCACATCTTCTTTATCCATTCATCTTTCGTTGGACACCGAGGCTCCTTCCACAGTTTGGCTATCGTGGCCATTGCTGCTAGAAACATTGGGGTGCAGGTGTCCCGGCGTTTCATTGCATTTGTATCTTTGGGGTAAATCCCCAACAGTGCAATTGCTGGGTCGTAGGACAGGTATATTTTTAACTGTTTGAGGAACCTCCACACAGTTTTCCAGAGTGGCTGCACCAGTTCACATTCCCACCAACAGTGTAAGAGGGTTCCCTTTTCTCCACATCCTCTCCAACATTTGTTGTTTCCTGCCTTGTTAATTTTCCCCATTCTCACTGGTGTGAGGTGGTATCTCATTGTAGTTTTGATTTGTATTTCCCTGATGGCAAGTGATGCAGAACATTTTCTCATATGCATGTTGGCCATGTCTATGTCTTCCTCTGTGAGATTTCTCTTCATGTCTTTTGCCCATTTCATGATTGGATTGTTTGTTTCTTTGGTGTTGAGTTTAAGAAGTTCTTTATAGATCTTGGAAACTAGCCCTTTATCTGATATGTCATTTGCAAATATCTTCTCCCATTCTGTAGGTTGTCTTTGAGTTTTGTTGACTGTATCCTTTGCTGTGCAAAAGCTTCTTATCTTGATGAAGTCCCAATAGTTCATTTTTGCTTTTGTTTCTTTTGCCTTCGTGGATGTATCTTGCAAGAAGTTACTATGGCCGAGTTCAGAAAGGGTGTTGCCTGTGTTCTTCTCTAGGATTTTGATGGAATCTTGTCTCACATTTAGATCTTTCATCCATTTTGAGTTTATCTTTGTGTATGGTGAAAGAGAGTGGTCTAGTTTCATTCTTCTGCATGTGGATGTCCAATTTTCCCAGCACCATTTATTGAAGAGACTGTCTTTCTTCCAATGGATAGTCTTTCCTCCTTTATCGAATATTAGTTGCCCATAAAGTTCAGGGTCCACTTCTGGATTCTCTATTCTGTTCCACTGATCTATGTGTCTGTTTTTGTGCCAGTACCACACTGTCTTGATGACCACAGCTTTGTAGTACAACCTGAAATCTGGCATTGTGATGCCCCCAGATATGGTTTTCTTTTTTAAAATTCCCCTGGCTATTCGGGGTCTTTTCTGATTCCACACAAATCTTAAAATAATTTGTTCTAACTCTCTGAAGAAAGTCCATGGTATTTTGATAGGGATTGCATTAAACGTGTATATTGCCCTGGGTAACATTGACATTTTCACAATATTAATTCTGCCAATCCATGAGCATGGAATATTTTTCCATCTCTTTGTGTCTTCCTCAATTTCTTTCAGAAGTGTTCTATAGTTTTGAGGGTATAGATCCTTTACATCTTTGGTTAGGTTTATTCCTAGGTATCTTATGCTTTTGGGTGCAATTGTAAATGGGATTGACTCCTTAATTTCTCTTTCTTCAGTCTCATTGTTAGTGTATAGAAATGCCACTGACTTCTGGGCATTGATTTTGTATCCTGCCACGCTACCGAATTGCTGTATGAGTTCTAGCAATCTTGGGGTGGAGACTTTCGGGTTTTCTATGTAGAGTATCATGTCATCGGCGAAGAGGGAGAGTTTGACTTCTTCTTTGCCAATTTGAATGCCTTTAATGTCTTTTTGTTGTCTGATTGCTGAGGCTAGGACTTCCAGTACTATGTTGAACAGCAGTGGTGAGAGTGGACATCCCTGTCTTGTTCCTGATCTTAGGGGAAAGGCTCCAAGTGCTTCCCCATTGAGAATGATATTTGCTGTGGGCTTTTCAAAGATGGCTTTTAAGATGTCGAGGAATGTTCCCTCTATCCCTACACTCTGAAGAGTTTTGATCAGGAATGGATGCTGTATTTTGTCAAATGCTTTCTCTGCAACCAATGAGAGGATCATATGGTTCTTGGTTTTTCTCTTGCTGATATGATGAATCACATTGATTGTTTTACGGGTGTTGAACCAGCCTTGTGTCCCAGGGATAAATCCTACTTGGTCATGGTGAATAATTTTCTTAATGTACTGTTGGATCCTATTGGCCAGTATCTTGTTGAGAATTTTTGCATCCATGTTCATCAGGGATATTGGTCTGTAATTCTCCTTTTTGGTGGGGTCTTTGTCTGGCTTTGGAATTAAGGTGATGCTGGCCTCATAGAACGAATTTGGAAGTACTCCATCTCTTTCTATCTTTCCAAACAGCTTTAGGAGAATAGGTATGATTTCTTCTTTAAACGTTTGATAAAATTCCCCTGGGAAGCCATCTGGCCCTGGACTCTTGTGTCTTGGGAGGTTTTTGATGACTGCTTCAATTTCCTCCCTGGTTATTGGCCTGTTCAGGTTTTCTATTTCTTCCTGTTTCAGTTTTGGTAGTTTGTGGCTTTCCAGGAATGCGTCCATTTCTTCTAGATTGCCTAATTTATTGGCGTATAGCTGTTCATAATATGTTTTTAAAATCGTTTGTATTTCCTTGGTGTTGGTAGTGATCTCTCCTTTCTCATTCATGAATTTATTAATTTGAGTCTTCTCTCTCTTCTTTTTAATAAGGCTGGCTAATGGTTTATCTATCTTGTTAATTCTTTCAAAGAACCAACTCCTGGTTCTGTTGATCTGTTCCACAGTTCTTCTGGTCTCGATTTCGTTGAGTTCTGCTCGAATCTTTATTAACTCCCTTCTTCTCTTGGGTGTAGGATCTATTTGCTGTTTTTTCTCTAGCTCCTTTATGTGTAAGGTTAGCTTTTGTATTTGAGTTCTTTCCAGTTTTTGAATGGATGCTTGTATTGCGATGTATTTCCCCCTTAGGACTGCTTTTGCTGCATCCCAAAGATTTTGAACGGTTGTATCTTCATTCTCATTAGTTTCCATGAATCTTTTTAATTCTTCCTTAATTTCCTGGTTGACCCTTTTATCTTTTAGCAGGATGGTCCTTAACCTCCACGTGTTTGAGGTCCTTCCAAACTTCTTGTTGTGATTTAGTTCTAATTTCAAGGCATTATGGTCCGAGAATATGCAGGGGACAATCCCAATCCTTTGGTATCGGTTCAGACCCGATTTGTGTCCCAATATGTGGTCTATTCTGGAGAAAGTTCCATGTGCGCTTGAGAAGAATGTGTATTCAGTTGAGTTTGGATGTAAAGTTCTGTAGATATCTGTGAAATCCTTCTGGTCCAGTGTATCATTTAAAGCTCTCGTTTCTTTGGAGATGTTGTGCTTAGAAGACCTATCGAGTATAGAAAGAGCTAGATTGAAGTCACCAAGTATAAGTGTATTATTATCTAAGTATTTCTTCACTTTGGTTAATAATTGATTGATATATTTGGCAGCTCCCACATTCGGAGCATATATATTGAGGATTGTTAAGTCCTCTTGTTGAATAGATCCTTTAAGTATGATATAGTGTCCCTCTTCATCTCTCACTACAGTCTTTGGGGTAAATTTTAGTTTATCTGATATAAGGATGGCTACCCCTGCTTTCTTTTGAGGACCATTAGAATGGTAAATGGTTCTCCAACCTTTTATTTTCAGACTGTAGGTGTCCTTCTGTCTAAAATGAGTCTCTTGTAGACAGCAAATAGATGGGTCCTGCTTTTAATCCAGTCTGAAACCCTGAGCCTTTTGATGGGGTCATTAAGCCCGTTCACATTCAGAGTTACTATTGAGAGATATGAGTTTAGTGTCATCATGATATCTATTCAGTCTTTGTTTTTGTGGACTGTTCCACTGAACTTCTTCTTAAAGGGGAATTTTAAGAGTCCCCCTTAAAATTTCTTGCAGAGCTGGTTTGGAGGTCACATATTCTGTTAGTTGCTGCCTGTCTTGGAAGCTCTTTATCTCTCCTTCCATTTTGAATGAGAGCCTTGCTGGATAAAGTATTCTTGGTTGCATGTTCTTCTCATTTAGGACCCTGAATATATCCTGCCAGCCCTTTCTGGCCTGCCAGGTCTCTGTGGAGAGGTCTGCTGTTACCCTAATACTCCTCCCCATAAAAGTCAGGGATTTCTTGTCTCTTGCTGCTTTAAGGATCTTCTCCTTATCTTTGGAATTTGCAAGCTTCACAATTAAATGCCGAGGTGTTGAACGGTTTTTATTGATTTTAGGGGGGGATCTCTCTATTTCCTGGATCTGAATGCCTGGTTCCCTTCCCAGATTAGGAAAGTTTTCAGCTAGAATTTGTTCAAATACATATTCTGGCCCTCTGGCCCTTTCGGCGCCCTCGGGAACCCCAATTAAACGTAGGTTTTTCTTCCTCAGGCTGTCGTTTATTTCCCTTAATCTATCTTCATGGTCTTTTAATTGTTTGTCTCTTTTTTCCTCAGTTTCCCTCTTTGCTATCAACTTGTCTTCTATGTCACTCACTCGTTCTTCCACCTCGTTAACCCTCGTCGTTAGGACTTCTAGTTTGGATTGCATCTCATTCAATTGATTTTTAATTTCTGCCTGATTAGCTCTAAATTCTGCAGTCATGAAGTCTCTTGAGTCCTTTATACTTTTTTCTAGAGCCACCAGTAGCTGTATAATAGTGCTTCTGAATTGGCTTTCTGACATTGAATTGTAATCCAGATTTTGTAACTCTGTGGGAGAGAGGACTGTTTCTGATTCTTTCTTTTGAGATGAGGTTTTCCTTCTAGTCATTTTGCTCAGTGCAGAGTGGCCAAAAGCAAGTTGTATTGGGAAAAAGAGAAAAAGAGAGGAGAGAAAGAAGGAAAGAAAAGAGAAAGAGAAAAAAAAGGGAAGAGAAAAAAAATGAAAGAAAAAAAGAAGAAAAAGAGAAAGAAAAAGAAAGGAGAAAAAAAAGGGGGGTGGGGGAAGGAAACAAATCAAAAAGCAAAACAAAACAAAACAAAAAAACAAAAAAACAAAAACAAAACAAAAAACAAAAACAAAACAAAAAAAAGAACCACAGGGGAGTATCTTCTGATTCTGTGTTCTTTAAGTCCCTTGGCTTCTCCTGGAAGTTGTCCGTCTAGCTTGTGTTCTGGGGGAGGGGCCTGTTGTGCTGATTTTCAGGTGTTAGCAGTTGGGGGAGCTGCTGTGCCCCTGCCTGGTGCAGGGCTCAGTGGGGGTTGTTCACCCCGTGAGGCCGCAGGAGGAACAGCCCCAGTGGCGGGGCAGCTCTGGAAACCTGGATTCAGCTCCGGCAGGAACTCCGTCTGCAGGGCCTGGAGGCTCCGGGGCGGGGCCGCTGATCTGCTCAGCTGGGGCAGGAGCGTCCTCGCTGTCCTGGGCCCTCCCGGCCTCTGCCTGTCCCGGGGGAGGCGGGATCCTGGGCTGTGTCCCGGCGCCCAGTGCTCCGGGGCCTGCGCTGGTGGATTCGCGCTCCCGGGCCGCGCAACCCCCTCCGCGGAGCCGCCGCCCGAGCCCCTCCGAGCTGCTCCTGGAACCGCGCAGCCCCCTCCGCATGGAGCCTCTTCCTCTGCCCGAGCCCCTCCGAGCTGCTCCCGGGGTCGCGCAGCCCCCTCCGCGGAGCCGCCGCCCGAGCCCCCCCGAGCTGCTCCGGGTCCCGCCGTGCGCGCTGCAGCCCTTAGGGAGCTCGGCGCACTCTCCTGGGCGCGCAGTTGCTGTTACTGTCCCGGGGAGCCCGAGGGCATCTGCTCCCTCCTGGGTCCTGCTCCAACTCCCTGGAGCCCCTTTCCGCCCGGGAAGGTCGGTGCAGCTCCTGCGTCTCCGGGACGGGGCTCTCCTGTCCTGGGGACACTCGCCCCGGCCTCAGCCCGGCTCCTCGTGGGCCCCTCCCCCTCGGAGGCCTTTGTTTCTTTACTTCTTTTTCCCCGTCTTCCTACCTTGATAGATGCGCGAACTCTTCTCACTGTTGCATTCCAGCTGGTCTCTCTTTAAATCTCAGGCCGAATTCATAGATTTTCAGGATAATTTGAAGGTTTTCTAGGTAGTTTGGTGGAGACAGGTGATTTGGAGACCCTGCTCTTCCGCCGTCTTGCTCCTCCCCCAATTGTCAGTTTCATGTACTGCTGGTGGGATTGTAAATTGGTACAGCTACGTGGGGAAATTATTTGATAGTAGCTAAGTAATTTGAACATGTTCCTACTCTAAAGACCCAGTAATTCCATATATGTATGTGTATACCATATATACCACAAAAAGATGCCTAAAAATATTTGTAGCAACATTATTTATAACAGTCCCAAACTAGAAACACATAAATGTTCATCTGGTATAAAATGAATATACTGCTATACAGAGACGATGAATTATGACTCTATACACAGCAACATGGACTAATCTCAGAGACATAATGCTAAGCTAAAGAAACCAGACACAAAAATGTACACACTGTTAGATTCCATTTATATATAGTTTAAAAACAGAACAATCTAATCTCTGATGACAGAAGTCAAAATAATGGTTACTTTCCCTTGGTGAGGGAGGGGCTTGAGGAAGTGCTCTGGGGGTATTGGCAGTGATTACGATATTTTGATTTTGGGGCTTACTCAGTGTGTTCACCTGGTACAATACACCAAGCTGTAATTTAAAATCTGTACATTTTATTTATGTATGTCATAATTCAATCATGAGGATCTCCTACAAAATGAGCCAGAAAAAGAGTTTTACCTATATGTCACAGACTCAGTGTGTAATGAAGTAGAATTCATGGGCTCAGCCCTCATTTTGACATTAACAGAAGTGACTCAGAGTCACCTAAAATCAACTCAAGAATAGATGCATATTAAAGGAATCACATGAATGATTACAAAAATGTTACTTGACAGCAACTACTGTCTAAATTTCTTTGTACCCTTTTCCCATAAATGCAGCCTAAAGATGTCAAATAAAAGTCTATTTAGTTTTGAAACCTGAAATTAATAGTCATTTAATAAGTGGAAAGAGTTAAGAGGATTTAGCAAAATCTTAAAAGGACTGAGTAATTTTCTTAAACACGTGAGTATCTGTGCGTGCATGTGTGAGAGAGAAAGCGAGAGAAAGAGAGAAAGAGAGAAACTGAAACATTACTCAACAGATTTTTCTTGGTGACAAATACTAATCAAATCAAAGACGAGTACAAATATGTGAATATGTAGTTTGAATGATCTGCAATACAAATCTTTTTATTGAGCATTAGAAAACTAAGCATTCTTAAATTAATGCGAAAGAAATTGATGGTACATGACATTAGTAGGACTCTTCATATTCTTTTTTTTTTCCTACAGAAATCAAGCAGCTGTGCAATGTTGCCATCATTCTATATTCACTGGGGGTCTAACTGATAAAAGTTCACTCATTCCAAAATGCCACTTAGTGATTTCAGTTCACTTTTACAATAAAATGTTTTTTTCTTAGTAAAGACAAACATCAAATTTGATTTTACCATACTTTTTAACATCTAGTTTTAAAAAAAAAAATCTGGTTTTAGAGCCATGAATAAAACATTCTAGGAGATCAAGTTTTCTGGCACTGCCAATTTCAAAATTTCATTTTAATTAGAAAACAAAGAAGTCTCATTCTCTCGTCTCTTTGTGCCTAATTAAAAGCTAAGTAATGGATTTTAAATGAGCCTAATTAGTTGCAAACCTTTTACTGTTCTTACAAAGTCCTTACCCTAATTTAGCTAACAAATACATGTTTAATACTTTCCCATTTATCTGTAGGTAAAAAGAACATTTCTCATCTTTTGGAGTGGCGTCCACCCTTTTAGGTTTTCAAATAGCATTTATGGGTTCCATGGAAACCCAGGGAGACTCAAAAAGCAAATAGATCTTTTTAAATGGACTATTTCTTGCTCTTCATAATATATCCTACAGCTTTTGCTGCAGATGTGTTCTATGTTAATTCTGCTCTATCAGAAACTCATGAAAATTCAGGAAGAGGCATGAAAAGATGTTTACGACTCGCTCTTTGTAATAATGTTAGTTAACATTTACATTTCCCTTATGCTACATTTATGCCTTTCTAAACATTCCACACATATTCACACAATTGTTTCTCTCGATAACTGAATGAGAAAGGTATATTTTATAAGTGAAAAAAATGGAGGCATAACTAAGTTAATTTGTCCAAGATGAGAGAGCTAGGAGTCAGCAAAGTTTGGAATTTGAAGCTATGATCGATTCCAGATACCATCAGGTATAACAACATCATGTGAAGAAGTGGCGAAGGGGATTCCATGCAAGCAGAAATCAAAAGGAAAAAAAAAAAAAAGAAATCAAAAGAAAGCAAGAACAGCTCGTTTGGGATCAGACGAAAACAGACTTTATGCCAAAGACTATACATATCTTACTTAAAGCCATATATATACATACGTATACATACATACATGTATATATACACATATGCAACTGTACACATATCTATATACATATAATTAGCCTTCTACAAATTATCTTTCTTCTGGTGAAAATTTCCCTCACCCCAGTTGTTGAGTTTAGCCTTTCCCTCATGCTATTTGCATCCTGCAACTGTTTAGTGGTTTTGGATTGTGCTCTAACCCTTCCAGATAGCCGAGCCTCATTCCCTCTGCTCTGTACTCTTCCTGTGAAAGGACTCAAAGCAGCTGCGGACACTGGAGTTTCTTTTAGTTTTTAGTCAATGCATGGGCCATGCAGACAGTGCTGTGGGTGGGGATCTAGGGAGAATAATCCATCCATGTGGGAACTTTCTATTTCTCAGGTTCACCAAGTACCCTATTTCTCTCAACCAAGCTTCTGTAATCACTGACTGCATTCATGTGCACAAATCCAACCACTACTGCCTGGTCCATAATGCTAATGGGGCAGGGGGAATGGGATAGCCAGTAAGCAAGGTGGATTCTTAGCTGAACCCTCTTATTTGATGCTGGACCTCCTGTTCCTCGTGCCTTCTCTCAGCATCTTTGCCCATTAAAGTTCATCCTGTTCTGTGCCTCTCCTTCTCCAAACTTCTTTACCCTAGAGAATTTTAGTGTTCCAGACATTTCTCACAAATCTTTCCTTCCTTATTTCAAAATGTGTAGCACATACTCTGTCTGCCATTTGAAACCAAAACAACACCCCTTTCTATATTTAACATATGTTATGCAAATAGAACTCTGTGTAATGAATCACATTATCTCCCTCAGCTACCTTCCTTTTATATCTCAGAACATCTGACTTGACACTTCAATTCCCATCTCCTTCCCACCCTGTGCTCTTGGAAATGGACTTGTGTTTTCTGCTACTAGTAATAACTTATAAAATACCCATGCTAGTTGTCTCATGATGAAACCCGAAAACAGGCTTTTAGAGTCAGAGTCAGGCTAAGATATACCTTTGCAACACATAATTTAAACATATTTTCTTGCATCCTTATTCATGTGCATATGTGTGTCTTAACAAATACATTATGCAGTTTTTGGGGACAGAAACAATGCCTTCTCTGTTTTGGGGTTTTTTTTGTGAATCTTTTCCTAATTTTTTTCTATGCCTAACATGCCTTGGACATAGGAATCTCTCAGTATATCTTACCTGCTTTACTGGTAGCTCTCTGTTTTGGGAGCCAATAATATCATAATGACTTAAAAGCAAAATCCCCCAACACATTTTGTTACTAAATTTCAGCAAAGGAAAAATTAAATAAAATACATGTAAAATGATTACAGTGGATTCTTGTTTTAATGTCAATGCCAGTTGCATGAATTTTATTTTAAACAATATTTTAGATATTTTGTTCTGGGAAAGCTTGGACTCTGCCTGTCTCCCTTTGTTTTATGGTAAATCTAATATCAAAGCAAATAAAATGTTGTGAAATTATTTTTCTTTTTGTTTTACTGTGACAAGTAAATGGAAATCTGAGACAATTGGAAAATAAATATTTGACTATAAATATATATTCCAGTATCAAGAATTTAGAATATAGATTTATTAGATACCTCTATGATTTAGACATTCTCTTATTTTCTCCTTAAATTATTTGTATTTCATATGTATATATATATATATTTACCTATTTTTGATCCATGTAACTGGAGAATAGAGGATTTGAGGCTTTAGGACCTTTTTCCTTGAAAAATCACAGACTTGTGTAATCCTGAAAATTTGCCAAAAGTTAGAAGAGTGTTTGCTAGAAGATGTAGAATGTAGAATTTAGGTTGTAGAATGTTAGGGGACTGGATTTATATATATATAAAATCTGGAAGGCTTACTTGGCCTTCTCATAGCCTTTGATTTTGAAAAAAAAAGTATCTTATTGACAGTACATATTATTTCTCACTTATTCCTCAGATAACGTATATAAAATAGTATGCTTCAGCCTGTTGTTTTAAGGAGCAAATTTAGCCTTACAAGCCTTATAAAAAGCAGTTTGTCCTTTGGGTTTAATGAGACACAGGGTTGTATTTGAAAGTGGAGATCAGAAAAGAACATAGCTCCGAGAGAAGCTTGGCTATTATCACAAAATTCACATTTCTTGGACTAATCCATCATCTCCAAATAAAAAGTACAGACATAATAAACAAAAAGGCTTGCTAGCCATTGCCAAGTTCAAGTTCATATTACCTGACTGAAATGGAGTGGGAAGTATTGTTTCTCCAGATTATAAAGGAAGAAAAAGCGATTATGATTATGATCTGGATTTTTCAAGCAGCAGCTGGATGAACAGGAGGCAATAAAAATAGTTTTCCAATTTTTTAAAATTTAAATTTATCCTGGCATGGAACAAGATTATTTATTACTATATTGCTATGTATTTAAAATAGTTATATTCATATTGGGAAAGCACAAAAGGAGAGCCTTGTGTTGAAAATTTTATCACAAGCAAAAGATTGTCAAAATAAGAGATTTTTTTTTTTAAGAAATAAAGTGTATGAGTGGTGGGGAGAGGGACAGAGGGAGAGAGAGAGAGAGACTCTTAAACAGGCTCCATGCATTGCCATGGACACAGAGGGGCTCAACCTCACCACCCTGAGATCCTGACCTGAGCTGAAATCAAGAGTCAGAGGCTTAATGAAGCGAGCTACCCATGTGCCCCAAAATAAGAGATGAGTTTGAGATACTTTCTCAGTTTTAATGTGTTTGAAGTCTCAACACCTTTTGTTGATAAAATGAATTTTATATAATATTACAAAAGTCATCTAAATGATATAATTGGTATGTGAAATCTGAGAAATATTTTAATCTCTAAAGTTTATGTTATTACCTATACAGAGAGAAAGTCTCAATGTGGAATTCTTCCAAAACTGTTATTTGATTAAGGTTTTCCTAAAATGGAAAAAAAAAATGTATTGTGAGCACCTGTTAAACCTCATCTATGTGCTTAGCACTATTATCTCAAGATCCACACTTTTATGAATGCTGGACTTAGTGAATATTTGGAATGAGACTTGACTCTGGAGATTAATACCTGTTTACCTACCCATCTACCCATTGCTGGCTCCTTGTGCTCATCACCATGGAGCAGGCAACAAGCTCATTCCTCAGACCAGTGCTTGTTTGGAGAGTCTTCATAGTCATACTTAATTCTCACCATAAACACTTGAAACAGAGAAATAGAGAAAGAGAGAGAGAAGCTGGAGGAAAAGAAGCAAGGGAGAGAAAGAGAGGGAAAGAGAAAGAGAGGACATGTAAATTTGGTAAGGTTTATTAACTCTTCTCTTTCCTTGAATTACGCTAATATTGTTTCATTAAAATTCCCAGTGACATTCATGGACAAGTTGTCCTCTAGTCAAATTCTAAATTGAGGGGTTCCTGGGTGGCTCATTCACTTAAGCATCCAACTCCCTTCAGGTAATAGTCTTGGGGTGGTGAAATCGAGCCCCACATTGGGCTCTGTGCTCAACCTGGAGTCTGCTTGAGATTCTCTCTCTCCCTTTCCCTCTGCCCCTCACCCTGCCCATGTTTGCATGCACTCTCTCACTCTCTCTCTCTTTCTCTCTCTCTCTCTCAATAAATAAATAAGTAACATCTTTAAAAAATTTTAAATTGAATAAATGTTTATGGAAACAAATGGAGAACTTTGATTTGAAAGTTCCATCCACATAACTACTGCATATGACACCCAGACATTAACCTGGATGGGGACTTCTAATAGCACCCACAGTTAATATTATATATGTTAGTATTTTTCCCTTGTTCTTATAGATTTAACCTCTTTTATAAGAGACAACAGAAGAAAGAGGAATTATCACCAGCATAGATGAACATTAAAGCATTTACTAACTATAACGCCAGATTCAAGGTCTGTATACTGACTCTAACTTCATCTCAGATTGTCTTTTTACTCTATCTCTACCCAAATAGACATTGATGTGCAAGCACACAGCACACATTTGTTTGTTGCTGTTGAGATATTGACAGTATTAGGTGGAAAGTATAAAGGAGAGATTTTGAGATTCAAGGAAGTTTCTACAAATTGTTAGATTATCTCGTTAAGTAGAGTTCCTGATGGTTCATATGTATACTGACTAGCAAACATCCCATAAGTCCTCATCTGGAATTCAAAATGATGGTCAATGGTATCACTATGATATATTTGTCCACTTGTCCCTTTTCGGGCCCATGGCATTTTTGCAGATACGTTGTTTTTGCAAAGGGAGCAGAAATACAACAGCATGTCACCTTTAACTATGTATATTGATTGACTGGTTGATGGTTTCTTCCATTTTTCAATAAGCAACTAGGCTCTGGGAATTCAAATTTAAGTAAAGAATGACACTTTACTGGAAAATCTTGGTCCCATAGGAAAGAAAACATATCAACCAATATTTAGTATAAAGTAATTCTGAACATCAAGAAAAAGACAGATACTAGAATTAATGAATATAAATAATGACAACATACAAGCTAAAAATGAAAGTATGTCTAGGCTAATGAGAGTGATAGGGGAACGTAGAGTGGATTCCCTGATGGAGAAGAGGGATGCTCAGAATAGAAAATTTTCCAAAGTATTCTACAGAGGACATGGTGTTTGCCTGGTTGTTAAGCTGGGGAAGATTTTCAACAGAAGGCTACCTTGACCTATTTAAAACATATTCTTAAGCTGCACATTTTTGGGGAAGGGCTATATATTACTCATTGTTTTACATTATTTATGTGTTCAGCACATTCCCTTATATCAATAGGTACTTGACAAATTCCTATTAAGTATACTCATAAGTAAATTAAATCTATATTTTAAAACATACGTATTAAATAATTTACATTAAAAATAAATATAAATGCTCCTTGCTCAGTGGAGAGTCTGCTTCACCCTCTCTCTCTACTCCTCCCCGCCCGTGCTCTTTGCTGTTTCTCAAATAAATAAAATTTAAAATATACATATATAAATGCTATTATCATTAGTGGAACAACTCAGCCATCTATCACTTATATTAGTAAATGTCCTTTGGGCTATAAACGGGTAGGTTTAAAAACCTTGCATTGGTTAAAGGATCACTAGTAAAGCCTTCCCTTGCTTTGGGGAGGGGGCACTGATTTGTTACATGGCATGGGCACTTCAGTGGTCAAAGTATCAGGGTGTTGAAGAATAAATTCTCTATTTAAATGCATTTAATTCTTTATCAGTCACTTAAATTCCAGATAAGAGAGCAATTTCTTTCAGTCAAATTTATCACTGAGGTAATTATCGTCAGGTGGCTTGAGGAGATAATGTGAATTAGCGTCGCGGCTGATTATTCAACTTTCAGGAAGATACACTTAGTTGTAACTTGACACTTCTTTTAGTGCAAGAAAGTGCAACAGTATTTGTAAAATCTCTTTTATAAACTTAGCAATGAAAGTATCTTGCTCTTCAACATATTTTAAAATTTAATATTTATTTTTGATGACAAGGATTCACAAGGGATTCACCTACTTATTTATTCTTTCAGCCAGCACTACTTATTGGGTGCTTATTCTATACCAGGCTCTGTGCTAAGTAAGCAGAAACATATATATTCCTTGCCTAAATTGAGCTTACAGGATGGAGGAAGTTCACATCTAGTGAGTGCAAGGAGCTTGGATAAGATGATCAGAGAATTAGAAACTTAAATACAATAAGCACAAATCAACAGGCAGCATGGCCTTAGATGAATGCTTCCTTGACTATTTAGAAAGAAAGTGATAACAAAAATCAGTGAGCTCCTTTCTTTCCCAGCAAGGACATTTGGAACATTTTGAAAATGAAGAGTGTATCATGAAAATCAACCATTGAAGATGGTGGGGTGTAGCAGGCTCCAAGACCCAGTGAAATGGATTGAAGGCGCTAAAAGACGGATAAGGAGAACACCAAAATGCCAGCAGCCAATAAGGATATGCACATGATTAGACAAATCTTGTAAAATGAAGGGGAGGGGTCAAAGAAAGCTATAGAAGAGTCTGATAACTTCTTACAGTAGCTTCCTAAATTCCAGACCCAGTACAGAGGAAAGATATTTCTTAAAAAACAAATAAATAAAAATATTGTTTTTATTTATTTATTCATAAGAGACACAGAGAGAGGCAGAGACACAGGCAGAGGGAGAAGCAGGTTCCCTGCCGAAAGCCCGATGTGGGACCCAATCCCAGGACTCTGGGGTCACCACCTGAGCCAAAGGCAGACATTCAACCACTGAGCCACCCAGGTGCCCTGAGATGTTTCATTTAGAGTTTTGGTTCATAGAAAGGAGAATAGTTGAAAGAGAGAGAGAGAGAAAGGCACAGATAGGCAGCCTTAGAGGAAAGCCAAGAGAAGCTTTCTAAGTAGATTCACTCTACTTTCTATCACTAGGCTACAACAGTGACTGGAATGGCTGTCAGGAGTGACCATGTTACATGGCACTGCCCTGCCCTGAGAGACTGAACCATAGCTGAAGAGAATGGAATGCAGTCCTGACTGTCTGCCATGAGCTGTGGCACAGGATGTTCAGACTTCAGAAAAAAAACTAGAACAAGTGTCCCTGAACAAAAACTCAAGCAGTTTTGAAGGATTTCCCTCTACACCCACCCCCATGTCTTACGAAAATGGAATGAAGGTAAAACAAAACAAAACAGACCAAAACCCTAACGTCCATGTTGCAAATGTAGTGCAGAATGGACACAAGTGGTCCAGTGTAAAAATGCTTGGCATCCTCAATAGAAAGCATCCAAAAAATGCAGCTGAAGAAACTATTCTGAGTATTGAAAATAGGTGATTGTCTTTTTAACCAAGGAGAAAAATGAATCCTCAGCTAGGAATGGTACATTTCATTCTATGTGTAAGGAAAAGAAAAAAAAAAAAACATGAGATAGTTGGCATTAGAACATATTCTGGTTAAGTTTTTGAATATCAGTGATAAAGAATAGGTTTCAACACAAATAGAGAAAGCCCAAGAATCACTAATCACTAATCACTAAAAAAATCACTAATTTTTTTTCTAAGATTTTATTTAATTATTGATGAGAGACAGACAGAGAGAGAGAGAGGCAGAGACACAGGCAGAGGGAGAAGCAGGCTCCACGCAGGGAGCCTGACGTGGGACTCGATCCCGGGTCTCCAGCATCATGCCCTGGGCTGAAGGCGGCGCTAAACTGCTGAGCCACCCAGGCTGCCCATTAGTATACTGAGTTTTTGATGCCCCCACAACTTTCAGTGCCAGAGGTCATTAGATCACTGTCTACAAAGTTCAAGAGAGAACGAGGTGTGACCAAGAATATTTTAACCCGCAAAGAGTCATTTAATAAAGAAGACAAAATGAAATAGTCATCTATCTATCATCTACTTATCTATCTATCCATCCATCTTGATGTTAATATCCACCTATCCAAGAGATTAAGATAAAGAAATTAGGGACACCTGGGTGGCTCAGTGGGTTCAGTAACCGACTCTTGATTTCAGCTCAGGTCATGATCTCAGGGTCATGAGATCAAACCCCAAGCAGGGCTCCATGCTGGGCATGGAGTCTGCTTCAGATTTTCTCTCTCCTTCTCCCTCTGCCTCTCCCTGCTAAAAAAAAGAATAAAGAAATTATTATCAGAGAAAAATTAGGTGAAAAATCTCCTGGTAAGCACTAATTCCATTTAACTATAGAACTTAGGGTAAAAACTGAGGCATTATGGCTAAGGAATAAAGGTAACATTAAAAAAAAAAACTCTTGATGAATTAAAATGATTACAACAATTGAAATGGGAGAGATCAGACAAAGAAACTGTACAAGTTATCCCATTGTCTTCTAGCAGGGAATCGATTGATGATGCTCAGAAACAGACAGATGGAGATAAAGCTGTAGATAAATATTTAACATCATGGTAGGCAGAATTTTCAAATGGCTCCGAATATTCCCTCCCAAACTATCCTCTCCTCCTGAGTGTAGGTATGATGGGATTTCACTCATGGGACGAGGTTATGGTATATGGAAAAGGTGAAAGGATGCTGTAGATGTAATCCTAGTTCTCTGTTGAGATATTTATCTGCTCTGTGTCTTCCTCACACTGCCAAAAGTAAAATGATACATATTGGTATAGTTGTTAGTAGTGGGTAAAACAATACTCAAATCTGGACCAAAATCAAATGTCATTTGTAAAAGCTTTATCCTTTCTGTGTCATTATACATCTAAGCAGCCAATATTCTATGAGAAGAGTAAAGTTTGAAGATTAATACGTTCTTTAGTATATATTAACTTGGAGACAAATAGATGAGTATGAGGATCTTAGGGCCTTCTGGGGATGACGTCACCAAGTTTTCAATTTTGACTTCCTAAATTTTCTGGGTACGGGAGCCTGATGGGATGGCCCTGATTGAGAGAACTGCTGGTGGAGAAACAAATACCAAGATTTAATGAGGCACTCACAGGAGAGAGGGATTCATAGCTGGTTCTCCAAGACTTACCTGCTTGGAGTTCTCCTCATTGCTGAAGGGGATTAAGAGGTAAAAAATCTCCAGTTTTTTTTCCAAGACTTACACTAAAGTTTAAGCTTGGTGGCTAGTCTTGGCATAGTATGTAGCTGTGTTTGGAAGCATTGGTTTCAGCAGTTTATAGCTGAGACTGAAAGCTCCTCTGAAACCCTCCCTTCTGGCTAACAGACTGACAAGGAAACCAGAAGGATGAACATCAAAATGTGAACCAAAAACTGTCATTTTGGAACACTGTGTGAGCGTTATTACTATTCTCACAAGGGTATAGATCAGCAAGGGCGAGCCTGGGTTAATAACTAAAGCAAAAGCACCACAAATAGATTTGACTTTGCAGATCTCTCTCTCTTTGACCTTTATTCGGGATTTGGAAGTAGAAGTAATTCCTTTTAGATAAAGAAAGGCCTGGGGCTCTTAAACAACTTGAATGACAAAAACACTGTAAAAGAAGAAACACAGAGATTTGCACGAACATATGTGTATACACATGATCATTTTTAAATTTATTTATTATGTTTTGCACTGAAGTATAGTTGATATCAATGTTATACTAGTTTCAGGTGTACAACATAGTAATTTGACAATTTTATACATTAAGCTATGCTCACCATGATAAGTGTGGGGACCATTTGTCACTGTACAATGTTATTACAATATTATTGACTATATTCCCCATGCTGTGCTTTTCATCCCTGTGACTTATTTATTTCATAACTGGAGATTTTTTTTTTTACCTCTTAATCCCCTTCAACAATGAGGAGAACTCCAAGTGGGCAAGTCTAAACTTTCTATAAAATGGGAGTTCCACTGAGCAATACAATATGTGACAGTATTTGTACCTTAAGCTCACAAATTAGTTCCTATTGGTTACCTTAAAAAAGTCAGAATAACTGTCACTCTGTTTAATTCAAATCTGCACTATCTCCACTGATATGCAGAAGATTTGCCACTGTCCTGCCTCCTCCATACATCTCAAACTTCTTTTAACCTTGAATTTCCCTTTAAGGAATTGTATTTGCTAGCTCCTTTGCAAGTAAGGCACTGCTAACAGCTCCAGTCTCCTTGCCAATCTTTCCTGATATTTTAAGCTTTAGCAACACAAAATTTTTTACATTTCTTTGAAAGCAATTTGACTTATCTGGGTGCAATTTCTTGGGCTGTCCACCATGCCAGGAGAAGGAGGAGTAATCTCCCCTTACTGTGAGGCTGGACAGCTCCCAGCACATTCTGTGATGCACTCAAGACAGACCCTCTGTTAAGTGTGTCCCGAACTGATTGCCCCTTCCCACCAGGGCTAGATTTCATGCCTTTTTTGCTAGTTATTCCCTAGTGCATAGGATCTCTATCACTGCATAGAATCATGTTTTATTTGTGTTTGCATCTTATACACAGAAAACACTTAAGCTTCATATTGGCTGAATGAACAAATAAATAAATGGCTCATGACATTAGCTTTTCCGGGCAAATTATTTCACTACCTTTATACCTGTCATACAGCTTACTTACTGTGTCACTGACAGAAATACGCAATTCAAAATATTGGCAGTTCTATCTTTTTTGGAAGCCTTTTTCATATGCAATTACATTTAGTCTCAATAGGAAGAAAATTAAAAACAAACTGAAATGGAAGAAAATTAAAAACAAATTAAACAACTCTTTGTGATTTTTTACTATTAGAACATGTGGAAAGAAACCACATAACTCATTTGTTTGTTTGTTAAAAACAACTACTTTTTAATTTCCATCCATTTTTCACTTTGGGTAGTTCTACTTGACTGTGACACTCAGTATGTCATTTTATAAATTCAAGAATTACTGGGACAGCCACTAACATGATAATGTGATAACCTCACATAATTGAGGTTGTCTGCACTTTGGTGATAATGGTAGTTATTAACTTTTCTAAAAATGCTGAAAATATTGTAAGAAAGCACTTGTGTGTGCATTATCATTTTAGATTTTTATGATTTTATGTTTTCAATGTATAAGCTAGTAGTAGGAAAAACCAACCTATCACCTTGCAAGATCAATATGCAAGAAATAAATGCATGATTCCAAGATTTAGCAAGTTTAATCTTTAGACTTGCTTCTCTAATTACTTTGAAATATTAGACAAATTAGGATAGCTTTCAGGCCAAAGTAACCATATAACGACCATGGCAAATCTAACTTTTGTTAGCGGGGGAAAAACACACTGTTTTACAAGGAAACAAAGTCTAGGCAAATTGAATCAGGTTTAGGATATCTTCAATTTTGAAAGAAAAGAAAATCATAGTTATCTAAGCCTTCAACAATATGATCTTTCTGGAGGTGGCTGATCAATACTTTACAATCCTGAAGGAATAATTAAAGCTCACTAAATGATATTAGTGTGTGGGTTAAGGAGGGCTGTAGGGAAGCAGGAGTTCATAAAAGAGAAAAATAACTATTTTTTCTTTAAAAAAAAAAGATTTTATTTATTCATGAGAGACACACACAGAGAGAGAGAGAGAGAGAGAGAGGCAGAGACACAGGCAGAGGGAGAAGCAGGCTCCATGTAGGGAACCCTATGTGGGACTCGATCCTGGGACTCCAGGACCAAGCCCTGGGCCGAAGGCAGGCGCTAAACCGCTGTGCCACCCAGGGATCCCAGAACTATTCTTTCATGTTCAAAAATTAAGAATTATAATTTTGTTACTTCCAAGGCATATGATAGCTAAAAAAACTATATAACAGTCTCAGGTAAATCTTTATGGGATTTATTTCGATTATTACAAATATTTTTATTTGTGTCATTATACATAGCATCATACTGTTGAAGTCTTAAAAATATTATTACTCAAAACGTGACCCATAGAACCTCTGGTTCGGAATTGCCTGGCATTATTAATTACAATGGAGAGTCACAGAACTTGTCCCAGATCTACAGATCTACAGAATCTCTGGAATTAATTGGAAATATGATGTTTAATAAGTTCCTCCTGCACACTGAAGTTTAAGAATTCTCTTAATTCTTAATTCTCTTTTCAAAGAATTTACAAGAATTTGTAAAGAGAAAAGAGAGCTTATCATCTTACCTTAACCCCCACAAGCACATAAGAATACATGTACATATATCACATCTCATCTATGTTACTGTAATGTCATTCAAATAATTAATTTTTAAAAATAAATCAGAATGCCTGGATTTGAATTGTGGCTTTGCTACTAAATAACATAATTTAAGGTAACGTAACTTGATATAGTGGAAAAAGGACTTTGTTGGCATCGATTCAATTCTCACATAATGTGTCTAACTGCAAATATTTATATCAGAAAGACAGACATCTATAGTCAACAAGATTAGATATAAATCTTTAGGATACCTTCAGCACCCTCCACAGTTGGCATGCCCTGCCTAGTTACAAGCTTATTCCCTATTATTTGACTCGTATCAAACTATCTTGTATTCCATGAACATACCATGGCATTTCAAGCTCTTCCTTCTCTTAAAATGTCTGCTAATGTATTTTGGATTATTTTGGATCCTCATTCACGCTATCTGATTCCATTCATGTATCCCTTCTCCTGAGGCTTTCCCTAATACTCCTGCTAAGTATTAGTTGCATATTATTCATCTTTCAAGGCATTTTTGCTTTTATAACTATAATATGACATATATTGCATCATGATTGACAGTATATGTTTCCAGTCTCCACTGGCCTGTGTATTCCTAGAAGTCAGGAATTATAGAGTTATATGAGAACATATTCTCACCAGTGAGCTGTCCATTAGATTCTCATTCAATGATGATGAAATTGAATTGGAAATCATTTTGAGTAAGCCACATCATTGTAATATGCTATTTTCCAACAAAGCTTTGCAAGTGGAGTATTGAATGTGTTGTGAAATCTAAGACAAATAAATCACTTTCTTTACCGTAAATCTAAGAGACCACTGAAATAGCACTAACGGAAAATGTAGACTTATTTTATGAAGCTAGATTTTGCAGGCCTGAACTACATGTTTTTCTTCTTTATGGAGTAAAACTCTTAGAGAGTTTAGAGCAGCTTAGAGCAGTTTTAGATCAGAAATGGTATCACATCACACTTAAAATAGATGCCAGACACAGAGGTCTAAATATCTTCCTTCCTATTCGCTGCCATACACTCTTGCCCACCAGTTCCTTTTTAAATTTGTCTGCTGAAACTAAGATATGTTGTGTAAGGGAAAAGGAGACATGGGAACATCATCTCTTGCAGAGTCTTATCTTTGCCAACTGCCATCCTCTGAATTACCATTTTGTTCAAAATGATTTTATAATATTTGTCTTAATATCATAATAACAATGCATTATTCTGATACAGCAGGCCATGCTCAGTGCACGTTAGATCACACAAAAAAATTTGGAATGAAAAATCATGTGGAAGATGGCATTGTTCTTTGCATTTTCTTTTGGAGTCAGATACATGTCTGTGTAGTTGGGGAAGATGCAAGATATAAATATTATAATTTCTACGGTGAACTTCGAGAGCAACAGGATCCATTCCATTCTTCAAAGGTCAAGGAGAGTTGTCATGGAGAATAAAGATCGAATAAAATCATTAAGAAATTCAGAAAAGTTCATGCATGGCCAGGGGGGAAGCTTTAGTTTGAGAAAAAAATAAAGAAAAATCCTCTTCTAAGCCATTGGGCAGGGCATTAAAAGTGATGTATCTTAGATTTTTTCAATATATGAAAAAAATTAGTAATAAGCACTCTATTCTTAGACATGCATGGTAGCAGTTGGATTTTTAGTAACAGCCCAGACATTTGTACATGTTTGTCCAAAAAACCATGAGATTTTTTAACACATTTGTTATCAGGACCAAGGTCCACTACTAAAATCTCAGGGAACATTGTTTTTCCCAATCATGTCATTTAACAGGACTTTAATATTTCATCACAGGAAATGAGTTCAAAAAGAATATTACAATATTTTGCTTTCCTTCCCTTTTTATAAATTAAGCCTGAAGTGTTAACTGTTAATCATTTACCAAGAGGAGGTACACTTGGTACTCGTCTGAGTCATAGGATAGGGACGGTGGTGGTTCAAAAAGTTCGTAAAACTAAAATAATATCAGTGTAGATGAGTAAATCAGAAAATACACATCCATTTTAAGTGGGAAAATTACTATTTGCTTAATAAAGTGAGTAGTTCCTGTCTTTTGTATAAAATTATCTTGATAATGCTACCCAGTAAAGTGCTGTTAATATGAGGGTAGTTCCATCAACTGTCTCTCTTTCTCCATGGACCAAATACACTCCCTATCTTTAAAATGCCAGTTACTTAAATTTATAATAATTGAAAGACCTTTCCCAGAAATTTGATATTTAATCAACTGTGCATTCATTTAACTGGGTGCACATAGACATCTGAGAAAAGTGGTTCCATTGAAAAGAAAACTCTGCTGTGTTTATCTTTTCACAGACTGAGTCTACAATATATTTTCTTCCACTGACATGTGAACTATGTGAGAATGTCTATGTGAACATAGGGTAAGGATGGCTGAAAGGTAGCACCTGTGGAAGCAATTAATTCACCCTACAATATTCAGTCGATCAATAGGGCATAAGGACAGTTTTTGAACAGCATTACAGTGTCTTTGATTTATGGTGTTTACAGCAGAATCTGATTTGCTGTCCTGGAAAATGTTTCCTCTATAAAGTATGACTAATAATATATATCAATCTCACTCTTTTGCACCATTCATGCTTGTACACTATTTAAGTAGACAAAGTGCCTTAATGTGAAATAGTGAAAGATCTCTGAAAAAATATGTATCAGATTTCACCAGCCAATTTCACTGCGTTTGTTAGTTTCTCAATTTGTTGACTTGGTTTCTTATTAAAACATAGACTACAAAGATGGGTTTAGCAGTGATTAATGAGATGGGAATCACAGATGCTTTTTGTCTGTTTTTTTCCACATCATTTCAAGCCCAAACCCTTTAAACATGTTTTCTACTTTAATGGACTGGATATTTTACTCAAGGTAAGGTACACATAGTTTTTTAAATTATTCTTCCTCTGATTCTTAACATGATAATTTTTCCCAGTGGAAAGGTAGAGATAAAGTAAAAGAAACCAATTATTGTCATCTTTTGATGGGGTCCAAGTTAGCATCAACACACACACACACACACACACACACACTATATATATATATATAGGAGAATTATCTCAATAATAATATAGGAGAATTATCTCAACAAAAAAAGCAATTTAGTTATATTTAAATATAGTCTATTAGTTGTTACCACTGAGTTTTTTTCCTCTAACACCCAGAACACGTCTCCAAATGATCATGAATCAGTTATCTGAAGACATCTCGAAAGTGTATTAATTAGATCATGTGTTTTTACATCTTTATTTCTTAAATGGGAAAAATAAGACAGAAAATTTAAGTGACTTGCCCTTAGATGTTCAGCATAAAAAGATCGTAAATCAAGATCCCCTGATTATTTCTGCTTATGCAATGACTCTGTCATCGTTCAAACAATTTTTATAATTCCTCCTCTGGATTAGTCTCTAGAGCCTTTTTAGAAGACAAGAAAGAATTCTGGTTTCATAGGTATGATCTATAGACTGTTTTGTTTTGTTCTTCTGCCACAATTGTACTACTTAACTTTATCCCCTGACTAGTCATCAAACTTGGCTGTGCTGTGACCTCCTTGGAGGCAAGTATCATACCATATTCCCACAGTACTAGGATTATCCCCCAGGATAATACCTGTTCCATTGTTGAATTGATTATATATTTATTGATAAAATATATGCAAAATGTATGTAATTTTTTAATATAATCATAACCAAAAGCATAGTCTCTGAAATAGACTCTGACTAAACTATTTTGAAGTCTCCTTTTGCCAAAACCTTGAAATTTGATCTATATATTTTTGTCTTTAGGAAGTCCTTACTATTATTATTGTTATTCATAGATTAATTTTGAGACTCTAAAAACAGCATATGCTAATGGTATGCTAATCCAACTGTCTAAACAATTAAAAATGTTAATGATTGGATTATAGTAATTTTTTTCTATTATTGTTATTTCATGCCTGAAATATTCCGTGCTTGGGTTTGTGTTTCTATAAATGGCACAAAAAAGAGTCTTTATAGCAGATCCTAAAATGACTGTGTGGATTTCAAAGAATGTTTTCCAATGGAAAGAAAGTGTAAATCTTTTATGTAGTTGAGTGCTAAAACAGCTTATTGATCAATGTCAACAGGTGGAGCCAAGACAAATGGTCCTAATCTGTGCCTTTGTAAATATGCTAACCACGAGGAGACAATTTTTCCAATGAATCAAGAAAATGAATATGAATTTTTGTTCAACCATTCAGAGTCTCAGCTTGTAAACCAGGAAGTCTAAGGGGATCTTCTATGGTATATTTGAAAAGTCTAGGTTATATATTTTGCCTGGAACTACTCATAGAGAACTATGATAGCCATTTTTAGAAAATCACTGTGGTTACTTGGGCCAGTGTCAAGGTAACACTTTCCAAAATACTACGACCAGGAAGATTTACACGTCTCAAAGATATTTGAAGTTGATGGAGTCGGTGGTTACTTAAAGATCAGCTGCTCTTATTGGATTAAGTAGAATTGGGTTATGATCTGGACACTGATTGTGAATGTTCTGAACATACTCCTTCCTTACACATGATCTAATGTGCCGTGATTTCTGACTCCCCCCGCCCCAATCCTAGTAATTCTTTCTTGGGAAATACGTTGTTCAGCCTTTTAAAACTGTTACTTACTATTGTATATTATTCTCTGGAGGTTGACTAACAAGCACAAGATATACTGACAATATTACTATCTATTCTTAAATGGGTAATACATTAAATTAATATAGAATATGTCAAGCCCTCATTAAAATGTCAGTGTTAGTCATTATTACGTACTCTTCAAATCTTTTGCTTAGCTATTGAATTAGCCTTTTAAATATACTGTTTATTGTCAACTAAAATCTTTACTGAGTTTTTAGCTTAATTTTTGTGTGCTGGTTTTGCTTTGTTTTCTTTCTTTGGTGGTGGGAGGGCAGGATTCTTTGCCTTCTTGAACTATTTTGAATTCAGTCCTCTCCTTAATCTGCATTTCAGGAGATGATTCTTGGGACATAAAATGCAGAAATTTTCATTTATCATTCCTAACTTGTAAATAAAGACCAAGCAATACAAGTTTTTAAAATTATTTATCATCTTGATTTTCTAAAGTAGGCTTTACAGTAGAGATTTATGATGTCTTCCTAAATAGGCTTTTTTGTGTGTTTTCTTATGGATTCCTCTCTAATACTTACAAGGTAAGTTATATAATGCACTTTTATGAACATGTAAGTGTTGGGTAAAAAGGACAGTGAAAACATGAACCAAGAGTGCAAAGAGAATTCCCTATAAGAAGTCGTTCAGATGAGTAACAGATTGTCAGAATCCTAAGTAAAATTTTCCTGAGCAGAGATTTATCATACAAGAAACTGATATGGCCACACTGTTTTAAGATACAGGGAAATTTTTCAGTTCTATTAAAATCAGAGCAAAAGTGTTCAAGACATTCTCCCCTTTGATTTCCCTATGTGCCTTCAAAATTCTTTTCTTCTTGTCTTTTTCATGTATTTATTATTGAATGCTTTCTCTGGGGTAAACTTAAGAAATGTTTTCTCCCTATAACAGAGAATGGAGTACAGTTAGAGCAAATATAAATGCTGATCCCCACAAGCAGAAAAATAAATGAAACATGTTTCAGAGAGTTCAAGACAAGAGGTCTTGTGCTGTCTGTCAGAAATCACTTTCAGCTGATAGAAAGCTGAAAAACAGTGGCTTATGTAAGTTGGGAGTTTATTTTTCTCTCACACAGAAATCTAGAATAGGCTGCCCAGCAATGGTATGGAAAATACGTAATGCCATTAAAAATTCAGGATCTTTCTAGCTTCTGCTGTATTAGCTCTTATCTTTTCAAATTGGAGTCCATACCCCAAAAAGCAAAGGGAAAAAGCCAAAAGAATTTGTCATGGAGTCAGTCCTGTTACAGAGCTTGCTGGAAGCCCTCATTCAAGGGCCTTCCACTTACAGTCAATGGCTAAATCTTAATCACATGGATACCTCCATCTGCAAATGAGGCTGAGAAATGTAGTTTCTAAGGTAGGTCACTATCACCTCCAACAAAACAAGGGAATGTTAATTAAAATGTCAGAGGAAAATGGGAGAAAATGTGTCTCTCACATTATCTGTCTTTAATATTTATATTAATCCTTCCCCCCCTCCCTTTATTTTTCCTGGGAACTGCAATTTTTTTCAACAAGAAAGCTATTAGGGAATCTGCTTGCCAACCTACTTAGTCCTATGCAGCCGTACAGGTTAACCTGCTGCTGAGTACCAAGCTTTTGTAGGAGTGTCAAACATTTTCTTTTCTTTTTTAAAATTTTTAAATTTTTTAGATTCTATTTACTTATTTTAGAGAAGGAGAGAGTGAGCACATATGTGCCAGCAGGGGGAGGGGCAGAGGGGAAGGGACAGAGGGGGAGGGAAAGGCACAAGCAGACTTGCCCCCAGCAAGAAGCCCATGGAAGGGTTCGATCTCAGGACCCCAAGATCATGACCTGAGTTGAAACCAAGAATTGGATGCTTAACGTACTGAGCCACTCACGTGCCCCAAACATCCTTCTCTTAAATTATGCTCTTGTTTAAATTACTCCTCATTTCACAAACAAATAAATCACAAAATAAAAAACAAACATCACAAGCACTATGAGATTATTTCATAACATGTTGTCCAACTTTTTCAATCTCTTTCCTTCTGTCCCCAATTTATTTGTTAAATTGTCAACTCCATAGGACCACATTTTTTTTTCAACTAAAAAATAAGCAGGGAGTAAATTAAAAATTAGATTTTCTCAGTTACAAATAGAAAATGGAAATTCTGTTTGGCTTTCATGAACCTATTTCGCTCACATACCACAAATGTCCACAGTTAAATAATTTTGAGTTATGATTTGTTCAACACTTTGGAATCACAAAGGCCAGCCAGTCAAATTCCATACCCAAAGTACATATCTCATTCAGAGAGTCCCAGGTTCCTTTTCTAATACTTCCAGTTTAGATTTGATTTGCTTGCTACTTGAAGAAACAGAAAATCCCATTTGGGGATGTTTCATAATTGGAAATTTTTCTTATATTACAATCCACTGTTGCTCTATAACTTTTAACCCCTCACCTTGCTTTTATTTTTCTACTGGATGTTTGACTGAACTAACTCACATATTTCCTTAATATGAGATCACATTAAAAAAATTACCGTGTCTGAATAAGGCCTATAACCTATAATATCTATATTCTTTACATAGAGTATAAGGGTTGCGTATCCTGCACAGAGTTTTAACTTCTCCTCTACTAGCCTTAAACAAAACCAGAAGTCTTTGTTCTCGTGGTCGAATTTCTTGAAACGACATTAAAAGTACTTCATTGTTCGTAATGTTTCAAGCCAAAAATACAGTGGAAAATAATAATTAAATTCTATGTGAGTATTTTCACTTAATAAAAACATCTTCACATCCACTCTCTCAATATTTCAGGCCTACCCTACTTCGTGACATTTATTATGTGTAAATTGTTCCCTTTATCTGACCTTTTAGGTGTAAGATGCCTCCACAATGGAAAATATGTCTCAAGAAAGAGAGGAATGAAGCTACTTGGCTTTCCTCATCCACTGTATCTCATTTCTATCAAAAATTTAACATGAGTTTGTAAACTTGGAAACAAGTTTATTCATGTGTTATCTATGTATTTGGAGAAATGTCTTATTTTTTCCAAAAACATTCACCATTTCTAAACAACACAACAACAAAAATAGTCCCTCCAGAGTCTCTGAATTCTGTTTTTCTGTGACACAGCGTCCTTACATGTCCCCTGATGGAACTCACCCTCTTTTACTAAGTGAACCACAGTCACTTAGGTAATCTTCTTAAAGACTGAATATGAGAACAGATGGTCCAGGCAAGTATGAAGTTCAGCTGCCCATTCCATAACAACTGTACTGCTTTAAATGATTAGGGGAATCACAGCAGCCAGGAAATGTTTATTGTTTTGGAAAGAGGGTGGGTCAGGATGGGATTTCACTTTCACTCTTTCCTGGAGGAAAATATTCATCCAACAGATCTTATGTGACATATCAGACCTACAGTCTCCATTTGCCAACTGTCAAGACATCCGATGGTTAAGGCAACTGGGAAGGGTAGCAAGAAAATAAACGGACTCTCAGCCAAGCAAATGCCAATTATAGTTTGTTTAAAGTGTGCTAGAAAGGATGGCAGGAGGCCAACAGCATGGTGGATGGACAGGGGTTGCTTAAAGGGCACATAGCAAAGGCTATAGCCTGTGGAATTCTAAAAAGACATGACTGGCATGGTGACAGATGGAAGAGGGGTGGCCAAGCTCTTTCAAAGATGACTTATAGTCTGTGCCAATCAAATTATTCTTTCACATAGCGTTCAAAGCCTCTATGTATGATGGCAATTTTGAAACAAAGAGAATAATTTACTGAAAATTTTGGCATGATTAATATGATTTTAATCAGGAGAGTCCCCATGTTCCGGTGACTGGCGAGGCTTTGTCAATAGGCAACCTAAACCCATTTGGAGAGACAAAGAAAAGGGGGATTTTCTTCAGAGTGATCAATTTTCTGGATCAGAGTTTAGATGGGGTGCAGGGGTGAAAGAGCACCTGGATCTGAGGATCCAAACAGATGAGGTTTGGCCACTCTTCCCTGACAAAATCCAAAGACAGAGAGGTGAGTAGTGGTAAAATAGAAATTTATTTCATTGAGGCCAACACTGGTAGGAAGACAACAGACTAGCATCTCAACGATTGTCTCCAAAGTCCTGAAAATACTTCCAGGTTTATGAGAAAAAATGTGGAGCAAAGTAAGGGGTACATGCAGGTGGGCAGTTAAGGTCAAATTGATCATTGTCATGGAGTCAATCATTGAGGTGGGGGGTCTTGCTGGCTCAGGGCAGTTCTTATGCTTGAGGGGGTAGTTTCAGTTCCCATGGGGGATGCTTTGCCCTCAGAGTCTTCCACTTGAACCTTGAGACTAGCTGGAGAGAAGAACCCAACTAGAAAGCTTGAGGTCAAAATGAAGTCAGCCAAGGCCCTCTTTCAAGAATAAAATGAAGTTACTTCTTACTTCAAATAGAACTTTGTATCTGGTTGCTTAAGTCATTAAACTTAAGTAGTAAAGACCCAAAGGTTCTTACCTGGATATTCAGAACCTTTTCTTCACTAAAGTGAAAGTAAGTTTATTTGGTGTTGTAGGGGAGAAAAAGATAAGTTTTCCTCTATCCTTCTAGTTTCTTGGCTGAGACCCCTTTGTAATAAAAGAGAGCTTAACAGAGGAAAAACAGATGTTTAACACCATATATACCTCCTGTATACATCGGAGGTACCCAGAAAAAAATGACTAACACAAGAAATGGCCCAAGCCATCACCTGAAATAACCATCTCCAGGTAAAGACAAAAATAGATATTGGTGTGGGAGGTGGTGGGGAGAGCCAGGTTTTCAGGCAAAGCACAGTCAACAAAGATATGGGTCTTATTCAGATTTAAATCCTCATCTTCCATATTGATAACAGTCTCTACAGATTTAAGTCATTCTCCTTTTCCCTGTACCTAGAAGGAGGCCCCCTTACAAATGGAAATTTTCCACATCAATGTAAATTGCTTTTACAAAAGAATAAGTTCTGTTTGGTTTCAGAGCTTCTCTGGTGTTTACTGTTTTCTAAAAAAATAATCAGTCTAAATAATCCTTATGCCAAAAAGGCATATTTTAAGGTGACAACTTCTGCCCCCTATCAGTTAGCATGCTGGAATTCCGTGGCTTCAGTTGACTCATGCAATTGTCTGGATACACTCCACCAAATTATTTCATTGGAGAATAAAATCCACTTCCTTGGGGGACAGCAGTTATATGTGAGCACGACAGGCACAGAAAGTTGCATTTAGAAATACAAAATAGAAACAGTCTTTAAGCTGCTGTTTAGGTGAATTATTATATGGTCGAGTCGATGTTAGCAAATTTAAAAAGTGGAAGGTTAGCATTAAAGTAGAAATCCAATTACGTGTAGCCGAAATGCACTTTATCAGGTACGTTTTATCGAAGTAAATTTACTGAATAATTTACTGAAAATTTTGGAGCAAAGGGCAAGTTCACAGAACAAAGGAGGGGAACTCTATTTTATAAATGAAAAGGGGGAAAGTGGCTTTTCTTAACGTTCCTAATGGAATATCCTAGGAAGTTTTACCCCAAAAGTGCATTTCACTTCCTTGAAATATATGCATTCCTGAAATTTGAGTATATAATACACTTCCACTAATTAAGCCACTGCACGGTAGTGCATTAAGAAAGTTCATCATTTATTCACTTTATTATTTATTTATTTATTTATTTATTTATTTATTTATTTATTTATTTATTTTTGGAAAAAGTCATCATTTTAAGGTTTTTATAATGTTTTCAGGAAAGCTGAAATGGCATGCCCTTAAGCTGCTTGCAAGGAAAGAGGTCTTTATGCGGCACATACTTCAGATTCTAATTCTTTGGCTTAACAACAACATTCGTGTTGATGCATGGATAAAATTAGGACGTGAGATGATATGAAAATTAATAAAGGGATGTCTCACAAAAATGGGGTCGGGAGGCCAGCAGGGGGAGCTCTCATGCCCTACCTCTCGACCTCAATCGCAGACTCCACAGGAAGAGCTGGACCTTGGCAGGTGCATAGGACTTTTTTCTGTCCTGGCCAGAGAAGAAAGGCTTTCCTCCTTCCCTGACAACGACTCTGCCAATGAGAGACAGTCACACCTGAGTCCATGAAAAGCCACTATGCTTTGAACTCCCGGCTTATACTGTAAACTTTTTGTTTATAACAGCCTTCTCAGCTTCCCCCTTTTCATTTATAAAATAGAGTTCCCCTCCTCTGTTCTGTGAACTTGCCCTTTGCTGTAGCTTGCTTGTCCTGGCCTGCGATCCTGGGCTGCTCCTGAATAAGCCCACTTTTGCTGGTGAAATAACCGGCAGTTTTATTTTCAAGGTTAACAAGGACCACCTAGAGGACTTGTTAAAAGATAAACTGGGGAATATTTAAAATCCAAAGTGTTCATTGGAGCAAAAATCAATTCAAATCAGACAGCATCCCATCTAGCAGATAGAAAGAAGCTCCGAGGAGCTGTACGAAATGAAAGATTTGTATAGCCAGAAGGAAAAAGGAACGAGGAAGTCATACTAGACAAAAAGGGGGCTGGTTAGGCGATAGTAGGTAGGGGCCCTTCAGGCAGGTGACCTAGCTAGAGCTGATCAGATGATTCCTGACTGACAGGCGTAAGATCCCATTTCTGGGAGAACTAAAATGAGAACTAAGTTAAAACTCAGTTTGTTGACTTGAGGCTTCACATTAGAAACTGCTTTAGGTTTTCTTTTTTTTTTAAGATTTTATTTATTTATTCATGAGAGACACACACACAGAGAGAGAAAGAGAGAGACAGAGAGAGAGAGAGGCAGACACAGGCAGAGGGAGAAGCAGGCTCCATGCAGGGAGCTCAATATGGGACTCGATCCCAGGACCCCAGGATCACGACCTGAGCCAAAGGCAGATGCTCAACCACTGAGCCACCCAGGTGCCCCCCTCCTTTTTTAAAGGGGTCTATTGTCTTCTTTTTAACGACTTACATAGTATTTACTTTTGCCATTTAAAGCATAGATTAACTTCTAAAGATCTGTGATTTTTCACAATGAAATAAGATTAGGGCGAACAAGTATAACAACTCCCCTGAAGAGTTATGCCCACTCAACGTTTCTACCTGAATCCTCTCCAGTTATCTTTAGGATGATGCAGATGTACAACAGGCCAGAGGTGCAGGTAGTAGGGCCCTCAACTGGGCTAAACATGGCACAGAATAGATCAGGAGTTCTCAACCCTGACTCACCAGAACCATCTGGAGAGTTTTAAAGAATATGGATGCCTGGTGCCTATGCCCAGAGATTTTGACTTAGTTGGTCTTAGATGTGTGGTGGGTTTACTGATTTTGAAAACTCTCCCTGAAATTCTGATGTGCAGAGTTGGGTATCTCTGCTCTGGACTGATCCAGTGGTTCTTAAATTTCTCCGGTCATAAGGGTCCCCAAGATGCTTGTTAAAAAGTGTATCTAATTGGGACACCTGGGGGGGCTCAGCGATTGAGCGTCTGCCTTTGGCTCAGGTTGTGATCCCTGGGTCCTGGGATTGAGTCCTACATCGGGTTCCCTGTGGGGAGCCTGCTTCTCCCTCTGCCTATGTCTCTACCTCTCTCTCTGTGTCTCTCATGAATAAATAGATAAATAAATCTTCAAAAAAATAAGTGTGTCTAATCAGCTACTCAGGTGATTTGATTCAGGTGGTCCTTGAGCCACACTCTGGAAAAAAAAAAAAAAGAAATCAAAAAACAAAAAGCAAAACTCTTGTTTTACCTTATTTGTTTAAGCCCTGGGCTCGTCACCTGGCGACACCAACTTCAGCTATGTGAGAGTTCACTCAGAGTACATAATTCTTAATTTTGGCAGTTCTCAACATTCATGGAAACAAAAACTTTCACAAAGCTTCTATACAATTGTGTTACCACACGCAATGCCAGGGGCAATTCCAAATTCCCATAAGTCAGACAAATCTCCAGCCAAGAAAAAAAAAAGAAATCTAAATAATGCAGTAGATGACACTCAGAAATAAACTAAAGCTTGGGCAGCTCAAGAAGGATCTTCTCTTTTTTTTCGATTTTTTTTTGCCTTAACATACAGAATTTTATTTTAAAGATTTGTCTATGACCCCACAATTCTATTTTCAGGTGTTTATCTAGAGAAATGAAAACATGTGTTCCTAAAAAAGACTTGGGCAAGAATGTTTACAGCAGTTTTATTTACAATAACCAAATGCTGGCAATCATCTAAATACCTATCGACAGGTGAGTGACCAAATAACAACACAGGAGGGCACGTGGAGGCCTCAGAAGGCTACACTGCTTATCCACCTTGCAAGTTTGTTTAGGGAGATTGAGTTAGTACCTGAAATATTGCTTTAAGCACTTTGACATGTAATATCTCCTGCCTTCATGACATGTACTGATAGACAAATAGGTAATGCGTACCCACACATATTGCGTGTGAGAAGATAAATATTATGTCAGTGATTCTCCCTTGTATATTGTATACCTTCTGTCATAAGTCATAATTTCTCACCAAATAGATGTCCTGAGTGAACCATGATGAAAAACCTTATAAATAGCAAAGACAAAAGAGAAAGAAATAACAGTAAGAATTTCAAACACCTCACTCATGATATAAATTAATTCAATGAGCGGTACAACAAACACATATCCAGAGCTTGTGATAGTCCAGGCCCAAGCTCTGACAACGCGCATAAACAAGGTCCTTGTCCTCAGGCTTTGGGTTCGGATGGAAGATACATAGAAGTTGACAAGCATTGACAGAGTAATGTGGTAACTGGTAGATTAAAAGAAATATATGGTACTTTGAGAGGTCCCTAACCAGGTTGGGGAGAGATCAGACGTCTAAGGAGGAGACCAAATGAAGAATTGAATTAAAAAAAAATGAAATCATAGAGGTCCTGAGGCATCAAAGTCAGCCGAGTATACACGAATATAGAGGAGGTTGGGAAAGGAAAGAAGGGGAGGTCTTAAGAGAAGAGGAAGATGAGGCAAGAGACTTCAGAAGAGTCAACAATGAAAGGGCGGGTGAGCCATGTTAAGCATCTTGGCGGGGGGCATCTTGTCAAAAACAGGAAGCTGTCAGGTACAAGACTTTTAAACTTGATATTTTTATGATTGTGCTTCTGTTTAAGAAAGAGCACTCTGGATGCTGCCTTTCAGACAAGGTCAAGTCAAGAAACGTAACTAGCAGCAAAGAAGCTTCTCACGATCCCTGCCACACACTCTTGTCTTGCTCACGGGAGAAGAGTGGTTTTGCACGATGGTGGGCTTCGTACAAGGAGTTTCATGCAGCATGTACGCTCTTGGGTCTGGCTTTTTTCACTCAAAGATGTGTTTTGAGATTCATCCGTATTGTTGCATGTACTTGAGAATCATTCGGTTCTGTTTCTGTATATTCTTCTAATGTCTGTATAGACCACAACTTATCCATTCTATTGTCCGTGAACATTTGAGTCATTTCATTTCTCATTTCATAGTTGATGTTCAGAGCTATTCATTTTAGTTCTTGAAATAAAAATCAACCTTGTATCTCATAATGTACATAAATTCAAAAGTTTCCTAAAAATATCATGTTAGATTTAGAATAAGTCAAGTGTATAATTCTATTTAATCTGAATGAGCTATCATAATATTTCTGGCTACAAGTGACCCATAAAACGTGATTAAAATTAGTAAATTAACTTGGACATTCTTTGGTGTTCATATGCAATAAAAATGACATTGAAATACATCTTAGGTGCTTAGTAAAGCAACCGTGATTAATAATACTCATCATAATCATATCAAATAATACTTTCTTCACCATAATCAATGCGGATAGGGTAAATTCTAAATGAGTTATCTATGATCTTAAACAGAATGATTCATAGATATAATATGTGTCTGAGTGTGTGTGACAGAGGGAGATTATTGATAATTACTTATGGTCACGAATAAGGTGGTGAAATTTCAGTTTTTAAGTTTCCATAGACTTGTACTGATAGCTCAGTTCTGATGCTCAAAATACCAACTCCAGTGTGTAAACCCGGTGAGGCTTTTGTTTTTATTTCATGGGCATATTTATTTTCTGCACTGGGAACAGGAGTTCAATTGAGAATTATTTAATGTGAACCTGTTGTATGCCAAGATCTGTGGATCTGTGCTTGCCAAATGTGTGAGAATAAGGTGTATATTTTGTTTTTTAAACACATATCCTCTGATCTTCTTTTTTTTTTAAATTTTTATTTATTTATGATAGTCACAGAGAGAGAGAGAGAGAGAGAGAGAGAGAGAGGCAGAGACACAGGCAGAGGGAGAAGCAGGCTCCATGCACCGGGAGCCGGACATGGGATTCGATCCCCGGTCTCCAGGATCGTGCCCTGGGCCAAAGGCAGGCGCCAAACCGCTGCGCCACCCAGGGATCCCCTCTGATCTTCTAATCTCCCTTCCTCCTTCCCCCTCCCCTTCTTTCTTTCTTTCTTTCTCTTTCTTTCTTTCTTTCTTTCTTTCTTTCTTTCTTTCTTTCTTTCTTTCTTTCTTTCTTTCTTTCTTTCTTTCTTTCTTTCTTTCTTTCTTTCTTTCTTCTTCCTTTCTTCTTTCCTTTCTTTCTTTTTCTTTTTCTTCCCTTTCTTTTCCTTTCCTTTCCTCCCCTCCCCTTCCTACCTCTCTTTACCCCTTCTGTTCTTTTGCCTTTTCTTTTCTTTTCTTTTCTTCTTTTCTTTTCTTTCTTTTCTTTTCTTTTCTCTTTTCTTTTCTTTTCTTTCTTTTTTCTTTTCTTTTCTTTTCTTTTCTTTCTTTTCTTTCTTTTCTCTTCTCTTCTATTTTCTCTTCTCTTCTCTCTTTTTCTCTCTCTCTCTTTTTAAATTTGAGAAAAAGATCAATGCCCCTGTGAGTGTATGTGGAGTTGTTAGGGGCTGAAGTTGTTTCAAAAGCCATCATTATCATTTTAAACCTAGAGATTCTTTTGTTCCTGAAAGCCAAGTAGAATGGGCAAGTTACATTGAAGTCTAATGCAAATCAAATATTACTAACCCCAAAAGATTGCGACCAAAGGTTTTCCTGGTAACTGGGAAATCATTGGCACATCCCTTCCTGCAATAGTCAGTTGCTGAGTAAATAAAAAGGCCTCCCAAAAACGTAGAAAATTACACTCACAGGAAGGACAATTTGATTTAAAGTTTGAATTTAGAGTCATCCACTTTAAACTGCAAAATGGCAGGGTTTTCAAATCATACTTCATAGTCGTTTTAGAATATTGAAGTAGGTCCAGGAAGGTTCCACTACCTGTATTTTGTAGGAGCATTGACCTGTGCAGTGGCTGTTAAAATGAGCACAATCCCCAGGATTTGCACAATATAAACTTTTTAATTAAAAGGTTTGAAAATAACTTTTATTTTACTCTGAATCTAAATGTGGTCCAATTGAACAATATTGTAGAGTTTGTCAAGAAGTTTCTTTTTGAAAAAAAATCCAGGTGCAAGTTATAAAACTTTTTCAGATTCTTCATTCCTTGGTTCATTCATAAATACTTATGAAACACATGATTGTTTATATTATATGGAAATATATAGCTATACATATAATAATATACTCGTGTAAAACATATCCCTGTAATATGGAGGCTGGTTTTCTTGAACAAATCCCTCACATATCAGGGCTAAATATGTTAATTTTAATATTTTTTTGCAAAAGAGAAATATATTAGCCAATGTCTTCTTAGTAATATATACTCTTTGGTTATATATATATATATATAATATATATATAAAATATATATAATATATATTTATATATGTGTGTATATATTAGAATTGTGACAAAATTTTACACATATAGTAGAAATATATATAAATATATGTATATACATTAGAGATACATATATTATATATATTACATTATATACATTATTTTCTATATATTTGTATATATGTCAAATTGTAATTGTATGGAATCTAGAAAATCTCTTGCTGGAAGAACACTGATCTTCATTAAAGTGCTGTTTTATTCCTGGACTCCCATTCTTTGTTTGCTGGTGTTAGTCACAACTATTTGCATTTGATGTAATTTAATGACAGTTTGCCCTGATAATGGTCAGGCTCTTTTTCTGTCTCCCAGAAACAGCACAGAGGGAAAGAGACAAGTTGGTTAAATCCTGGTCAAGCATCATTGAATGTATTACTGTATAATCACGCGGTGAAAGTCATCTGCTTAAAGTTTCTTTTAGAAATGCCCCCTTCATGTCACAAAAATGTTTTCTTTTTCTTTCTTTCTTTCTTTCTTTCTTTCTTTCTTTCTTTCTTTCTTTCTTTTCTTTCTTTCCTTTCTTTCTTTCTTTCTTTTCTTTTCTTTCTTTCTCTTTCTTTTTCTTTTCTTTCTTCTTTCTTCTCTTTTAAAGACTTCATTTATTTATTTGAGAAAGAGAGCCCAAGTTGGCTGGGGGGCGGGAGGGTGAAGGAGAGGGAGAAGTAGACTCCCTGCTGAGCAGAGAGCTCCACTCAGGGGCTCAATCCATCCCAGGACCCAGGGATCATGACCTGAGCAGAAAGCAGACACTTAACCTACTGAACCCCACCCCAGGCACCCCATAAAAAGGCTTTCTATCGAAATATTGAGAAGCAGCAGGACGTCAGAGCCATCTCAAGGGAAGTCAGAATTTGAGGAATCTCTGAAGTATTCCCATGTTGGAAGCATGAGGGAAACATTCCAGAAGAATGGGAGGGAAAAAGTTGGGAGAAAGCAGACTTCCTAGCCCATCTGCAAAACTGATGTGTGTTTTCCTTTCTTGTTCAAGGGCTAGCACTCTTAATGAGGGAGTTGAGCATCATCAGTGCAGCTCAACCAAGTGAACCTTGTGATACCCTTTAGTGCTGTTTTCCCCAAGCTGTGGGGAAAACATTCCATTTTCCTACTTAAACTTGAAAAAAAAAATGTAACCACCAGAGGGCAGAAGACATTACATTTCAAAGTACCTAAAGTAATATTTCAGCCACTAACTCCATCTCCCTAAGCAAACTTGCAAGGTGGATACACGAGGTGGCCTTTCGTGTTCATCCATGTCGATCATAGATCCTTCATCTAATCTCTGAGCCTCCATCAGCAGTTATTGCTCTGCCCCTCGCCAACTAAATTACACCATTTTTAACCTACTTTCATCAAATTAAGCCATCCCTTGTCCCTTTGGGTCCCTTGGAGTTCAGGGAAATAGTGAATTACTCAGAAGAACTTTAGGTGATATCTTGACTCCTCAGGCCATTTTTCTACCAGAAACATGGAAATAAACTGTGGAAAAGATATTTGCAACATGCTTACTAGCCAAGTGAATTCCTCTGTGCCTCCCTTTTCTGTTTCCATTCTTTATGAATATTCTCACCTTAGCTCCTGTGACTTCACTTTTTTTTTTTTTTTTTTTTACATCAGCTCACCATTGCTATATTAATCTTTTGGACTTACTGATCTAGTTCAGGCTTACCAGCCGGCATTGTAACCAGATAAAGATAAATCCTTATCTGCCCTGATGCTCAAAAGTGACTCACTTCCCACTTCCACATGACCTCCTCTAGAGTCTTCAGCACCTGTATCTGAAGGAGATCCATGGCATATAGAAGGTGACGCCATCCTTACTAGCATTAAACTTTGAAAACTTGATTGTAGCATGCAGGGTGCTATTGGTGGCCTATCTTGCAACCCTTTGAGTAATGTGTTATGGCAACTGTGTTTAGATGAATGACAAGCCTGAGTGAACTGAAGGCTTCTTGCTGTCTTATTTTGAGGATACTACCCTCCTCTCCACGACATTTCATGTCACATGCTCATGATACCAGCCAGGTGATTGTAGACAGCATCTCTTACATCTCCTGTCACCATCGTTAAGACTGCTCTCACACTCACCTTTAAGGTGGTTTCTGCCTCCAATACTTTATTTATTTATTTATTTATTTATTTATTTATTTATTTATTTTAAAGATTTTATTTATTTATTCATGAGAGATGCAGAGAGAGAGAGAGAGAGAGAGGCAGAGACATGGGCAGAGGGAGAAGCAGGCTCCACGCAGGGAGCCCGACGTGGGACTCGATCCTGGATATCCAGGATCACGCCCTGGGTTTGCTAAACTGCTGAGCCACCAGGGCTGCCCTCCAATACCTTCTTTAATGTCTAACACATCAGTGCTCTGGAGGAGCATAGTAAATTAAGGATCTATAGGCTGCTGCTTTATGATACTTTAGAGAAAAGTTACTCCAAAATTTGGGATCATTAGAATCATTTGGAGTGCTGTTAAAGAGTAGACACTTGAGCCTAATTCAGTAATCCCGGGAAAGTATTCAGGGCTTCGTATTTTCAATAGGTAGCCCCAAACTGCTCATTTGGGGTGATAGACATATTCTATTGCTATTATAATATCTATGCCTGCTTATTCCCCCCTAATGGAAGCTCAATTAATGAATTAGAAGCAGGGAGACACCTACGACTCAAAGGAATAGTCTCTTACGCTCTCCACTTAGATGAGTCATGACAGGCCTAAACCAATGTATCAGTTAGGGTAGGACTAGCTCTGTAACAAGTTGACCAGGCTAACTTCATAAATTAACAAAATGAAAATTCATTTCTCATTCATATAGGAGTCAAAGTGGGTGTATATCAGGTGGTGTTCTATGTGGTAATTCACGGACATCTTACAGCTTGACCATGTCTCCTGGCCTTAGAGTACTTAGCCTCCATCTAGGAGGGACACACACACACACACACACACACACACACAGGGAATGCAGAGGGAAGGGACACCTCCTTCCCATTTCCTTATGGAAGAGACATGATTACTACCATGTACATTCTATTGTCAGGATCTGGCCACATGGCTCCATCTACATTTTAGAGAGACTTGGAAATGCAGCTTGCTCTTATGGAGGAAGGGCTTTCTCAGCAACCATTCTCAACTATGAAAGGGAAGCAACACTCTTTGATAGGCAGCTGGTCACCTTGGCCATGACTGGTCACCATAATCTTATTCACCTTTGCCAAATATGAATTGACGGTAGCCATGTGATGAATCCTGCTTAGTGACATGTAAGAGGACAGCTTCTGGAAATAATTTTGTTTTTTTCATAAAGGTTAATATGACCTTTAACCTCTTCTTACTTCTTCTTTTCTCCTCTCTGGAAGGAAGGTGGAATGACAGAGGCACAGTGTCATCTAGTAACCACAAAAGAATATGGACAAAAGTCAACCATGTAAAGGATGTTTAGTAGAAAAAAATGGAAAGAGCCTCATCCTTCACTGTTCTTCAACCACTTATTCAGTCTTAAATGTTTTGTTCTAGATGTACTATTACTTAAAGCATATAACCCCAGGGCACCTGGGTGGCTCAGTGGTTGAGCACCTGCCTTTGGCTCAAGTCGTGGTCCCAGGGTTCTGGGATCGAGTTCCACATCGGGATCCTCACAGGGAGCCTGCTTCCCCCTCTGCCTATGTCTCTGTCTCTGTGTGTGTGTGTGTCTCTCATGAACAAATAAAATATATTTTTAAAAAGCATATAACCCCAATATCTTCAAGCTATTTTAGTTTCCTAATCCTGGTTGATAGTGATGTACAGATCACAATTTGAGAAACACTGATCTAAAGAATGCCCACCCCGTCCCCCCTGAGCCTTACACAGGAGACACTGTGTGGAAAATGCTACCTGCCTGTTCTTCTAATAAACATGCAGCACTATGTAGATATGTAGATACGTAGATATCCAGATAGCTCACATGACCTAAAAGAACCATCATAATGACAACAGTCATAAACATCATTTCTGGTTTCTATGCTCTGACATCCTCAACTAACTTGTCCTGTATGCTGCCCTTTATTATAACAATCTACTCTGAAAACCTCAGATGGGGAGGTTGAATGCATTGTCAAGAAATGGCGGGGCTCATGAAAACATATTAAGTACTTGGTTTGTTGGGAAGGATCAGGCACAAACTGTTAGCAGTCATGGGAAAAAAATATTTTCATCACAGAAAATACTTGCTGGTGTTTCTGTCCATTGAAATAACTCTTTCAGGGAGGGGAGTTTTGAAGGGAACGTTAATGCCCAGCTAATGTGCACTGAATGTGTACTCCAGTTTTTCCAGGATGGACCAAACTTGTATGTATTTCTTAGCTTTGCTAAATGCACCCAAAATACAGTCACCCCATTTGTAACCTAACAGTATGTCATACGTATGCAAGGAAGACTCTATCTGTATTTACAGAAACTATTTTCAAAGATATCACAATCACATGTTCTTCAGCTCAGGGAATTCTCCTGGCCTCTCTCTCTCTTGGTTTTTGCAGTTCCAGGTGCTTTAGGCTAGGGCTTCCCATAATGTCAAAGGGCACGAAGCAAATGACCCTAAGTGCATGGTACTCTATACATTGGGGGGAAAAAAAAGGAGACTCTATAGATCCCTGGGCTACTCAAGCTCCAGCCAAAAGGCAAAGTATTTTAGAACCTCAGCACATCTGAAACCTAATATGTGTCAACCAGTGCACCACACATGGTGCATGAGAAGCACATCTTGGCTTCCCTCCCTTCATGTTTTCAGCCAGTAGTCTTACTCCTGAAAGCCTAATACACGGTTAGAAATCCCTTAGGATTCCATTACTAGGATAATACAGAGACCTCAAACCACTCAGAGTACCATATCATCCGTAATCCACATGGGGCCTCCAGCTCTGAAGATAACACTTTGAAAGAAGGATCCACTCAAAGGTAGTTATTTTGGTTGCCTTCCTTAGGAAAACTGGAAGTGGCTAGCATCATTTACATAAAGCTAAATAAAGAGTTGTTTTCCTTCCCATCTATCAGGACTGTTTTACAGTTGAACTTCCCAGAAGGCCAGGATCCCATTGGTTGGCTCTAATGAACTTCCCTGTTTCTTGTTTATTTCACCAGGCCCCAGGTCTCAGTTCCTCATCTATAGACCTTAGGTTTGAGTTCAGCTTTGCCCTTTACTCAGAAGCTATGCAACCATGGAAAGTCACTGAAATTTAAGCCTCAATTTTCTCTCTGGTAAAACTGGGATCACCCAAGTACTTATCCCATGAGTGTGTAAGGATCATGCAGATTTAGTAAATTGGCTGAAATCGGTAGAACACAATTGGGAAAGACCCTTTTAATTAATACTGTGCAGTAGATTTTTCTTATTTCTTTCTTGTATTTATCATTACATGTATCTCGAAGAACAATATTATATTTTTAGTTGTTAGAAATTCCCATCCTGTGTAGAAAAAAAAGTGAGTGAATATATAAATACCCCCCCCTCAAAAAAACCACACATACATGCTAACTCAGGCCTCGCCTGTGATGTGTAGTTATTAAGCAAAACTGTAACCATTCCAACCCTGTTTAACCCAGAGTAACTCCATTTTTAGCTGCTTTACATTTAAACTCCTAGGAAAAATGTCATTTCCATAAATGTTTTTGCAGCTAGAAATATTTGGAATCGAGAGGATTATGTAGCATCACCATAAAACACGCCATCTAAGCCAGATATTTTTGAGATTGATGAGCCATTGTAGGGATATTACAGTGAAGCCTCACTGTAATCCAGGACTGTCCTAGGTAAACTGAAAATGTGCAACTTCTAATTTAAATGAAGGTATCAGAATAATATTCAGTGGTGAAGGCTAAAAACCCAGCCAACAGTGGTTTAAAAAAAAAGAAAAAGAAAAAAAAAAGGAAATTTCTCTGCTTTTCTTTATCAGTTTTTCATACCCCCTTCCTTACATATAGGTTATATGTCCATGGCTGATAATGTGAATGCATGATAGTATGTCCCCAGGCTCCTTCCTGGTCCAAAATGGTTACTCGTGCTTCAGCTGTCAGGTTGCTATTAGAAAGAGTAGAGAGGTTCTGGCCTTCTCCCTTTAAAGACTTATCACAGGAATTGTACATAGCACTTCTGCTCATTTCCCATTAGCCAGGTCTAGTTATGTTACCACATCTAGCTACATGGAAGTGGTTCTCTGGCTATAAAAGAAAGACAATAAAGTGGAAACCAGCATTTCTGCCATTGCAACTTTTACTCTCAGGTATGTGAATGGGCCAGATGTCTATTCGACATAACACCACAATGGTTATACAAGAAACTTCAATTTGATTCTTTCATCACTTGCTTTGCAATGTTTGCACCAACATATTTTGCTACTTTTGTGTAATGAGCACTCAGTGGGTAGTAACTACTATTGAAATATGGTCCTTTTTGTTGAAGAAGCTTGAAATACTTGTGATGGAGAAACCAAAACAACAAGTGGAAAGAAGAAGCGCACACACACACACACACACACAACGTACAGAGTGCATGGTGTGTCCTAATGCTTCAGGGGCGAGACGACACGTATCCAGACAAGGAAGGCTATGGGAAGAACTTGGTCTTTATTTGGAACTTACAGATGGTATGCTTTGGTTGGAAGGAAAAGATAGGAGCAGGCAGTCCAATTGGGGGCAACGACTTGAGCAGAGGTATGAAAGCAAAGTGAGAGCAACGAGAGAAAATAACCGACGGAGAGCACAGTACTTGTTAAAGAGGAGCAGAGGGGGAGGTGCAAGGAATATGTGGAGACAGCAGATTTTGATTCTCCCACACGTACCTGTTGGCAGAGCTTTTGCATATATCTACATAAATCATGCAACCATTTGTGCTCATTCTGGGCACCGAGATGGAGAAAAATAATTTATCGAACATTGAAATGTATGAGAAGATTCTTAATGTTTTTGACTGATGGGACTCTGCCAATTAATTTTTTTAAGGATTTATTTATTTACTTATTTTAGAGAGAGAGAGAGAGCACGAGCACATGCAAGAGGGGGAGGGGCAGGGGAGAGTGAGAGAGAGAATCCTCATGTAGACTCCGTGCTGAGCGTGGAGCCCCACGCAGGAGCTCAATCCCAGGGCCCTGAGATCCTGACCTGAGCCCAGATCCTGACTGCTTAACCAATTGAGCCACTCAGGCACCCCTGCACCCACTATTATACAAATAACCTTGTGTGCAGTTATCTTACCCAAATTCTTCAAATTAAACATTCCTATCTCTTATTTTGGGAGATTTCTTAAGTGTCTTCAAAGGAGTGTCTGAGGTGAAGGAAGAGATTGATAGTGTTTCTGAGATCAAGCTCAGATTCTTTTGTCTTTTCCCAGCAGTTTGTCAGATTAAACATGTTTTGTAAAGAAGAACTCAGAATGTGGTTGGAGCTACTGGTTTTGTAGAGGAAGCAAAGAGGAATAACTCCCACATTGAATGATAAGAATAGTTACTTCAATTCTCTCGGTCTTCTTCTTGATCATCTTGCCAAAATCAGGAAGCTCCAAGAAATAAAAGACATTTAAAAAACACAAATAGAGATCTCTTTCTCTAACCCCCACTTTGCTTCTTTACATTCAAAGTGTATTTGCATCTTTTCCTTCACCAAGTAATTGAACTGTAACATACACGGATAAATCTAGGCTGATACTTTTGGTCACTAAAATCCAAAATAGGAGAATTGAATACAAATGCTTACTAATTTTGAGATCATGCTTATGTCCTCTCTGAATATTTGTCTACATTTGCTCTCGATTTCTTCAATTCACAAAAGCTGGTCAAGTTCTTTCCTCAATGGATCATATACTTTCCTAATTATTTGCCACCAACAAATACAAAAATGAAATGTCAAGGAATCTCAAATAAGAAATTATAATTCTCTGCTGTAGATCAAATGAAAGTAGGTTATTTGACACATTGCATTCTTCCTGCCATTTACTCAGTAGGGATTATGGCCCATAGTCTCCTCATTCCCTGGCCCAGTGAGACTTTTATAAGGAATATTACAATATTTTCATTCTTATGTATATATTTGTTGTATAAGGGGAAATTATAGAGTTTGCTTCTAAATGCAAATGGGTAATGTACAGAAGAGCTAAGCATATTACCCCTCAGTTTCAAAATGAAGACATTATCCTCTATCCTCTATCCTCTATCCAAAGACAACTATTTTTCCCAAAAAAGTCCTTAATGGGGAGGGATTTAGTAACAAAAATATTATGCACATAGAAGCGGTAAACCCTCAGCATTTTCTTTTAGGTATTAGGTCAAGATATTTCACTTCCTCCTATTGAATTGTCACCTAAACCAGCAGTGCAATTTTTCTGTTTTAGAAACTAAAAATACATATGTTTCAAAATATGTATCTAGATTCTGTTTTACACAAGGAATTCTGAGGCCTTAAGGTCAAAGAAGTAAACCAAAATGAAAATAATTAATGAATATTAGGCTGCTTTCAAGCACAATACATATGAAATACCGGGTCATAATGACCTCCCTAAAGGAGGCTGACTACCTTCTCAAACTGCCATGTCATACGGTATAGTTGACTGAAATGGCAACACACACTGGCTTTGTGTAGAATTTTGGATTACCCCTCCACCACAAAGCAGCTTCCACATAATCCTCTGGGGTAATTGAACCATGCAGCATAAAACTGACATTTTCAATGGATTCAAAAGCATTTGCATTTTTGATTGAGAGACAGATACAAAAAGCAGAGCTTGCAAAAGAAAGAGAGATACAGCATGGAAAGAAATCAGGAGGGACCACCTGTGTCTTTGGCTTCTAAGAGAGAAGTTGGATCTGGGAAGGACTGCTGCCAACAAAAGGGATGCCAACAAGAATCTTGAGGCTATTACTACCTAAATACATCTACATCGGCCACCACTATGGTGAGATAGTAAATATTCCAGCTGATTCCAAACTCCAGGGTTCTGGCTTCCCTTTGGCTCTGTCTTCATGTCTTTGTGACTTTATAATTGTTGAGGGGAAAAAAAAATGATGATTTACCTGGCCTTGACTGTTCAGGAAATGAAGACTCTGATAAAGACAGAAGTAGAAGAGACCCTTCTTGGATGACATCGGCAGCCAAGTCCTCAAAAGAGGAAAAAAGAGGCTTATGAGCTTAACATTTTTTTCTTGAGTATAATTCCCAGAACACGTTCTTGACCATGGCCATTTGCCAGTTCAACAGTTATGTTTGCCACCCAGCTTCTTTTGAATTTACCATAATGGGTTCTGTCAAAGCCAATACATAAGCTCATTTTTCCCCAATTCTCTTTTGTTTCACAGGAAACTACTATCAAATACAAATACACTCGCAGGATATTAAACATCACTCTTACTTAGCCCAAGATTTCAGAGTCTGAGAGAACATGGAAAAGGTTGTTTGACTCATTGAATCTACTGTAGTCAAAGAACCCTGTGATAAAGGCTGACAAACACGATGCACATTCAGGATTCTGTTTTTATTTTTTGTCTAGCTGAGAATGTATCAATCTGCTGAGGCATTTTAAGGATTTGAATTGCTTTGCCAATATTTATTTGAGATGTGACTAGAAGCTACAAGTTGATTATGAAGCCAGGAAGAGTATAACAGGAACATTTATTGAGCTAAAGACATTGGCAGCAACTCAACCCACAAGAGGCAGATAAAAATAAGTGAAAATAAACAATTAGTAATGTGTCATTTAGCTCACAACACAGTATATGTTTTCTTGGATATGAAACATTCTATACCTGACTATGCACATATCAGCTTATAAAGGCAATAGGGCTGAATAGTAGGCACACTTAAAATAATTGTATAGTGGAAAAAAAATGGCCTTTCAAGTATTCTTTGGGTATGAAGGAACCTGAGATGTTTCCTAGGCATGAGGTTCTATTCTTTCAAAAATGATGAGACTGGTATTTAGACATCTTTTTTGTCTTATGATTTTATTTCTTTTTATTTTTTAATTTTTTATTTCAAGTTTTTATTTATTTTTAATACTTTCTTTTTAAAGATTTATTTATTTATTCATGAGAGACACACACAGAGAGATAGAGAGAGAGGCAGAGACATAGGCAGAAGGAGAAGCAGGCTCCCCACAGGAAGCCAGATGCAGGACTCGATCCTAGATCCGGGATCATGTCCTGAGCCAAAGCTAGACATTCACTGCTGAGCCACCCAGGCGTCCACAATATTTTTATTTATTTCTTCATGAGAGACACACACACAGAGAGAGAGAGGGAGAGATATAGGCAGAGATATAGGTTGAGGGAGAAGCAGGATCCCTGTGGGGAGCCTGATGAGAGACTCAACCCCAGGACCCTGGGATTATAACCTGAGCCAAAGGCAGGCACTCAACCACTGAGCCACCCAGGTGTCTTCAAGTTTTTATTTAAATTCTATTTAGTTAACATATAGTGTAATCTTGGTTTCAGGAGTAGAATTTAGCAACTCGTCACTTATATGTAACACCCAGTGTTCATCACAGTAAGTCCCCTCTTTAATGACCATCACCCATTTAATCCCATCCCATGCCCCCTCCCTCCATCAATCCTGTTTATTCTCTATAGTTAAGAGTCTTTTATGGTTTGCCTCCCTATTTTTCCCCTTTTCCTTATGTTGATCTGTTTTGTTTCTTAAATTGCACATATGAGTGAAATCATATGGTATTTGTCATTCTTTAACTGACTTGTTTTGCTTAATATTAATACATTCTAGCTCCAACCACATCATTGCAAATTGCAAGATTTCATTCTTTTTGATGGCTGAATAATATTCCATTGTGTATATGTGCCACATCTTTTTTTTTTTTTTTTTTTGGAGTTCAATTTGCCAACATTTAGCATAACACCCAGTGCTCATCCTGCCAAGTGCCTCCCTCAGTGCCCATCACCCAGTCACCCCAACCCCCTGCTTACCTCCCTTTCCACTATGCCTTGTTCATTTCCCAGAGTTAGGTGTCTCTCATGTTTTATCACCCTCACTGATATTTTCACTCATTTTCTCTCCTTTCCCTTTATTCCCTTTCACTAATTTTTATATTCCCCAAATGAATGAGACCATATAATGTTTGTCCTTTTCAGATTGACTTATTTTACTCAGCATAATACCCTCCAGTTCCATCCACATCGAAGCAAATGGTCTGTATTTGTCATTTCTAATGGCTGAGTAATATTCCATTGTATACATAGACCACATCTTCTTTATCCACTCATCTTTCGATGGACACCGAGGCTCCTTCCATAGTTTGGCTATTGCACATCTTCTTTATCCATTCATCTCAATGGACATTTGCGCTCTTTCCATAATTTGGCTATTGTGGATACTACAACTTTAGACATCTTGAAAACAACAAGCATAAAAGACTCTTTTTCCACTGTTGAGGTATGCTCATGTTTTATATTACTTTAATAGAAGAGCAATTTAACAGTAGACCCCCAAAGCACCATGGGAATCCAACTTTGCTGAAAGAAATAGAAAGTGCCCTGAGGAAGGAAAAAGAGGTAAACAGTGATTGGCTGAGGCAAACCTTGTGCCTTCTGGGAAAATAGGAGATCATTATTTTTCTATGTCTGAAATTGGAATTTGCAGGAAAAAAATGACTCTACAAGAAATAGCTTCTGCCTTAACCTGATATGTAGATGTAGTTACCCTGATTAATATCCAGGATGAGGTTTTCATCCAGTTAGGCAGGACAGAAAAAAATGAAGCTAGACCACCAGGTGAAGTTCAGCAAAGCAGTATTTCCTGAAGAGCCCATGGTGCCCAACAAGAGAAAATAACTGATTTAGAGGATGGCATCCTTATTAATGAGAAATGGAGAGAGCTTCAAGGAATGGGTAGAGATGAAAAGAAAGCAGACTTTGATTCTACATGCGGAACAAATAAGTGTGGACACACACCTTACATCCTTCACAAAAATGAACTCAAAATGGGTCATAGACCTAAAGCTGAAACAAGCAAACAAACAAACCCTATAAATCTCCCAGAAGATAACAGAGGAGAAAACCTAGTTGAGTTGGGGGATGGTGATGTCCTTTTAGATACAATACCAAAGATACAATCCACGAAATAAATAATCAATAACCTGGAATCTACTAAAATTAAAAACTTCTGCTCTGCAAATGGCACCATCAGGAGATTAGAAGATAAGCCACAGAGGAAATATTTTCAAAAGACACATGGGATAAAGGACTTTTATCCAAAATATACAAATAATAATACAAATTAAAACTCAACAGTAAGAAAATAAAAAACCTGATTAAGAAATGAGCCAAAGACCTTAACAGACATCTCACCAAAGAAGACATACAGATGGCAAAGAGGCATATGAGAATATGTTCCACATCCTATGTCATCTGAGAAATGCTGATTAAAACAATAATGACATATGGCTACACACCTATTGGAATGGTCAAAACCCAGAATGCTGATAGTATCAAATGCTATGAGGATGTGAAGCAACAGGAACTCTCATGCTTTGCTGGTAGAAGTATAAAAACAGTTCAGACACTTTGAAAACACTTCAGAGATTTCTTACAAAACAATCATGCTCTTACCATATGATCCAACAATCCCACTTCCTGGTATTTACCCAAAGGAGTTGAAAACTTATGTGCACAAAAACCTTTTACATGGATGTCTGTAGTAGCTTTATTCATAGTTGCCCAAACTTGGAAGCAATAAATGCATTCTTCAATAGGTGAGCGAATACATCAACAGTGATACATTCAGAGAATAGAATATTATTCAGTGCTAAAAGCAAATGAGCTATGAAGCCATGAAAAGATACGGAAAAACTTTAAATACATAAGTGAATGGAGCCAATCTGAGAAGGCTGCATGCTGTATGATTTTAACTGTAGGATGCTCTGGAAAAGACAAAACTGTAGAGAGAACAAGAAAACCCATGGTTGGGGCACCTGGGTGGCTCAGTGATTGAGCATCTGCCTTTGGCTCAGGTTGTGATTGCAGGGTCCTGGGATCAAGCTCCACATCAGGCTCCCGGCAGGGAGCCTGTTTTTCCCTCTGCCTGTGTCTCTGCCTCTCTCTCTGGGTCTCTCATGAATGAATAAATAAAATCTTGAAATTAAAGAAAATAAAACCATGGTTGCTGGGGTGAGAGTGGAGGGAGGGATGAAAAGACAGAGCACAAGGAATTTCTAGAGCAGTGAAAATACTCTGTATAGTATTATAATGATGGATAGATGTTATTTTTCCCAAACCCATAAAACGTACACCACCACGAGTGACCCCTAAGTTAAACTACAGACTTTGGGTAATTGTAATGTGTCAAGTGTAGGTTTGTCCTTGGTGAAAAAAAATGTCCTATTTTGGTAAGTGATGTTCATAATGGGGAAGGCTGTGTGGGGGCAAAGGATATTTGTAATCTTTGTGTCTTTCTCTCTGTTTTGTCGTAAATCTAAAACTCCCTAAAAAATCAAGTCTTTGAAAAAAAATAATAGCATTAGTAATTCTTATCTTAGATCTACCAAGATAACAATTATTTGAGGTCACTAGCACAGTACATATTTATACATAAATATATAAATTAACTGCCTCACTCGCTGCCAGCCTAAAAATCTGTTTGAAAAACAATAGTCAGGGAATTATGCTATAAGGATTCCAAACTGTGGATTACAAATGTTTTTCCTAGTTGGATATCCTTTTAAAAAGACAAGTGATAAAACTTCTATTTTCAGACAGGTTCCAAGGGGTAGTTCTTTTTTTTTTTTTTTTATGGTGTTCAATTTACTAACATACAGAATAACCCCCAGTGCCCGTCACCCATTCACTCCCACCCCCCGCCCTCCTCCCCTTCCACCACCCCTAGTTCGTTTCCCAGAGTTAGCAGTCTTTACGTTCTGTCTCCCTTTCTGATATTTCCCACACATTTCTTCCCCCTTCCCTTATATTCTCTTTCACTATTATTTATATTCCCCAAATGAATGAGAACATATAATGTTTGTCCTTCTCCGACTGACTTACTTCACTCAGCATGATACCCTCCAGTTCCATCCACGTTGAAGCAAATGGTGGGTATTTGTCATTTCTAATAGCTGAGTAATATTCCATTGTATACATAAACCACATCTTCTTTATCCATTCATCTTTTGTTGGACACCGAGGCTCCTTCCACAGTTTGGCTATCGTGGCCATTGCTGCTATAAACATCGGGGTGCAGGTGTCCCGGCGTTTCATTGCATTTGTATCTTTGGGGTAAATCCCCAATAGTGCAATTGCTGGGTCGTAGGGCAGGTCTATTTTTAACTGTTTGAGGAACCTCCACACAGTTTTCCAGAGTGGCTGCACCAGTTCACATTCCCACCAACAGTGTAAGAGGGTTCCCTTTTCTCCACATCCTCTCCAACATTTGTTGTTTCCTGCCTTGTTAATTTTCCCCATTCTCACTGGTGTGAGGTGGTATCTCATCGTGGTTTTGATTTGTATTTCCCTGATGGCCAGTGATGCAGAGCATTTTCTCATGTGCATGTTGGCCATGTCTAGGTCTTCCTCTGTGAGATTTCTGTTCATGTCTTTTGCCCATTTCATGATTGGATTGTTTGTTTCTTTGGTGTTGAGTTTAATAAGTTCTTTATAGATCTTGGAAACTAGCCCTTTATCTGATATGTCATTTGCAAATATCTTCTCCCATTCTGTAGGTTGTCTTTGAGTTTTGTTGACTGTATCCTTTGCTGTGCAAAAGCTTCTTATCTTGATGAAGTCCCAATAGTTCATTTTTGCTTTTGCTTCTTTGGCCTTCGTGGATGTATCTTGCAAGAAGTTACTATGGGCGAGTTCAAAAAGGGTGTTGCCCGTGTTCTTCTCTAGGATTTTGATGGAATCTTGTCTCACATTTAGATCTTTCATCCATTTTGAGTTTATCTTTGTGTATGGTGAAAGAGAGTGGTCTAGTTTCATTCTTCTGCATGTGGATGTCCAATTTTCCCAGCACCATTTATTGAAGAGACTGTCTTTCTTCCAATGGATAGTCTTTCCTCCTTTATCGAATATTAGTTGCCCATAAAGTTCAGGGTCCACTTCTGGATTCTCTATTCTGTTCCACTGATCTATGTGTCTGTTTTTGTGCCAGTACCACACTGTCTTGATGACCACAGCTTTGTAGTACAACCTGAAATCTGGCATTGTGATGCCCCCAGATATGGTTTTCTTTTTTAAAATTCCCCTGGCTATTCGGGGTCTTTTCTGATTCCACACAAATCTTAAAATAATTTGTTCTAACTCTCTGAAGAAAGTCCATGGTATTTTGATAGGGATTGCATTAAACGTGTATATTGCCCTGGGTAACATTGACATTTTCACAATATTAATTCTGCCAATCCATGAGCATGGAATATTTTTCCATCTCTTTGTGTCTTCCTCAATTTCTTTCAGAAATGTTCTATAGTTTTGAGGGTATAGATCCTTCACATCTTTGGTTAGGTTTATTCCTAGGTATCTTATGCTTTTGGGTGCAATTGTAAATGGGATTGACTCCTTAATTTCTCTTTCTTCAGTCTCATTATTAGTGTATAGAAATGCCACTGACTTCTGGGCATTGATTTTGTATCCTGCCATGCTACCGAATTGCTGTATGAGTTCTAGCAATCTTGGGGTGGAGACTTTTCGGTTTTCTATGTAGAGTATCATGTCATCGGCGAAGAGGGAGAGTTTGACTTCTTCTTTGCCAATTTGAATGCCTTTAATGTCTTTTTGTTGTCTGATTACTGAGGCTAGGACTTCCAGCACTATGTTGAACAGCAGTGGTGAGAGTGGACATCCCTGTCTTGTTCCTGATCTTAGGGGAAAGGCTCCCAGTGCTTCCCCATTGAGAATGATATTTGCTGTGGGCTTTTCATAGATGGCTTTTAAGATGTCGAGGAATGTTCCCTCTATCCCTACACTCTGAAGAGTTTTGATCAGGAATGGATGCTGTATTTTGTCAAATGCTTTCTCTGCATCCAATGAGAGGATCATATGGTTCTTGGTTTTTCTCTTGCTGATATGATGAATCACATTGATTGTTTTACGGGTGTTGAACCAGCCTTGTGTCCCAGGGATAAATCCTACTTGGTCATGGTGAATAATTTTTTTAATGTACTGTTGGATCCTATTGGCCAGTATCTTGTTGAGAATTTTTGCATCCATGTTCATCAGGGATATTGGTCTGTAATTCTCCTTTTTGGTGGGGTCTTTGTCTGGTTTTGGAATTAAGGTGATGCTGGCCTCATAGAACGAATTTGGAAGTACTCCATCTCTTTCTATCTTTCCAAACAGCTTTAGGAGAATAGGTATGGTTTCTTCTTTAAACTTTTGATAAAATTCCCCTGGGAAGCCATCTGGCCCTGACTCTTGTGTCTTGGGAGGTTTTTGATGACTGCTTCAATTTCCTCCCTGGTTATTGGCCTGTTCAGGTTTTCTATTTCTTCCTGTTCCAGTTTTGGTAGTTTGTGGCTTTCCAGGAATGTGTCCATTTCTTCTAGATTGCCTAATTTATTGGCGTATAGCTGTTCATAATATGTTTTTAAAATCGTTTGTATTTCCTTGGTGTTGGTAGTGATCTCTCCTTTCTCATTCATGATTTTATTAATTTGAGTCTTCTCTCTCTTCTTTTTAATAAGGCTGGCTAATGGTTTATCTATCTTGTTAATTCTTTCAAAGAACCAACTCCTGGTTCTGTTGATCTGTTCCACAGTTCTTCTGGTCTCGATTTCGTTGAGTTCTGCTCGAATCTTTATTAACTCCCTTCTTCTCTTGGGTGTAGGATCTATTTGCTGTTTTTTCTCTAGCTCCTTTATGTGTAAGGTTAGCTTTTGTATTTGAGTTCTTTCCAGTTTTTGAATGGATGCTTGTATTGCGATGTATTTCCCCCTTAGGACTGCTTTTGCTGCATCCCAAAGATTTTGAACGGTTGTATCTTCATTCTCATTAGTTTCCATGAATCTTTTTAATTCTTCCTTAATTTCCTGGTTGACCCTTTTATCTTTTAGCAGGATGGTCCTTAACCTCCACGTGTTTGAGGTTCTTCCAAACTTCTTGTTGTGATTTAGTTCTAATTTCAAGGCATTATGGTCTGAGAATACGCAGGGGACAATCCCAATCTTTTGGTATCGGTTCAGACCCGATTTGTGACCCAATATGTGGTCTATTCTGGAGAAAGTTCCATGTGCACTTGAGAAGAATGTGTATTCAGTTGAGTTTGGATGTAAAGTTCTGTAGATATCTGTGAAATCCATCTGGTCCAGTGTATCATTTAAAGCTCTTGTTTCTTTGGAGATGTTGTGCTTAGAAGACCTATCGAGTATAGAAAGAGCTAGATTGAAGTCACCAAGTATAAGTGTATTATTATCTAAGTATTTCTTCACTTTGGTTAATAATTGATTGATATATTTGGCAGCTCCCACATTCGGGGCATATATATTGAGGATTGTTAAGTCCTCTTGTTGAATAGATCCTTTAAGTATGATATAGTGTCCCTCTTCATCTCTCACTACAGTCTTTGGGGTAAATTTTAGTTTATCTGATATAAGGATGGCTACCCCTGCTTTCTCTTGAGGACCATTCGAATGGTAAATGGCTCTCCAACCTTTTATTTTCAGGCTGTAGGTGTCCTTCTGTCTAAAATGAGTCTCTTGTAGACAGCAAATAGATGGGTCCTGCTTTTTTATCCAGTCTGAAACCCTGCGCCTTTTGATGGGGTCATTAAGCCCGTTCACATTCAGAGTTACTATTGAGAGATATGAGTTTAGTGTCATCATGATATCTATTCAGTCCTTGTTTTTGTGGACCGTTCCACTGAACTTCTTCTTAAAGGGGAATTTTAAGAGTCCCCCTTAAAATTTCTTGCAGAGCTGGTTTGGAGGTCACATATTCTTTTAGTTGCTGCCTGTCTTGGAAGGTCTTTATCTCTCCTTCCATTTTGAATGAGAGCCTTGCTGGATAAAGTATTCTTGGTTGCATGTTCTTCTCATTTAGGACCCTGAATATATCCTGCCAGCCCTTTCTGGCCTGCCAGGTCTCTGTGGAGAGGTCTGCTGTTACCCTAATACTCCTCCCCATAAAAGTCAGGGATTTCTTGTCTCTTGCTGCTTTAAGGATCTTCTCCTTATCTTTGGAATTTGCAAGCTTCACTATTAAATGCCGAGGTGTTGAACGGTTTTTATTGATTTTAGGGGGGATCTCTCTATTTCCTGGATCTGAATGCCTGTTTCCCTTCCCAGATTCGGAAAGTTTTCAGCTAGAATTTGTTCAAATACATATTCTGGCCCTCTGTCCCTTTCGGCGCCCTCGGGAACCCCAATTAAACGTAGGTTTTTCTTCCTCAGGCTGTCGTTTATTTCCCTTAATCTATCTTCATGGTCTTTTAATTGTTTGTCTCTTTTTTCCTCAGTTTCCCTCTTTGCTATCAACTTGTCTTCTAGGTCACTCACTCGTTCTTCCACCTCGTTAACCCTCGTCGTTAGGACTTCTAGTTTGGATTGCATCTCATTCAATTGATTTTTAATTTCTGCCTGATTAGCTCTAAATTCTGCAGTCATGAAGTCTCTTGAGTCCTTTATACTTTTTTCTAGAGCCACCAGTAGCTGTATAATAGTGCTTCTGAATTGGCTTTCTGACACTGAATTGTAATCCAGATTTTGTAACTCTGTGGGAGAGAGGACTGTTTCTGATTCTTTCTTTTGAGGTGAGGTTTTCCTTCTAGTCATTTTGGTCAGTGCAGAGTGGCCAAAAGCAAGTTGTATTGGGAATAAGAGAAAAAGTGAGGAAAGAAAGAAGGAAAGAAAATGAAAGAGAAAAAAAGGGAAGACAAAAAAACGAAAAAAAAAAGACAGAAGAAAAAGAGAAATAAAAAGAAAGGAGGAAAAAAAAGGGAGTGGGGGAAGGAAACAAATCAAAAAGCAAAACAAAACAAAAAAAAAAAAAAAAAAAGAACCACGGGGGAGTATCTTCAGATTCTGTGTACTTTAAGTCCCTTGGGTTCCCCTGGAAGTTGTCAGTCAGTCTAGCTGGTGTTCTGGGGGAGGGGCCTGCTGTGCTGATTTTCAGGTGTTAGCAGTTGGGGGAGCTGCTGTGCCCCTGCCTGGTGCAGGGCTCAGTGGGGGTTGTTTACCCCGTGAGGCCGCAGGAGGAACAGCCCCAGTGGCGGGGCAGCTCTGGAAACCTGGATTCAGCTCCGGCAGGAACTCCGTCTGCAGGGCCTGGAGGCTCCGGGCGGGGCCGCTGATCTGCTCAGCTGGGGCAGGAGCGTCCTCGCTGTCCTGGGCCCTCCCGGCCTCTGCCTGTACCGGGGGAGGCGGGATCCTGGGCTGTGTCCCGGCGCCCTGTGCTCCGGGGCCTGCGCTGTTGGATTCGCGCTCCCGGGCCGCGCAGCCCCCTCCGCGGAGCCGCCGCCCGAGCCCGTCCGAGCTGCTCCTGGAACCGCGCAGCCCCCTCCGCACGGAGCCTCTTCCTCTGCCTGAGCCCCTCCGAGCTGCTCCCGGGGCCGCGCAGCCCCCTCCGCGGAGCCGCCCCCGAGCCCCTCCGAGCTGCTCCCGGTCCCGCCGGGTCCCGCCGCGCGCTGCAGCCCTTAGGGAGCTCGGCGCACTCTCCTGGGCGCGCAGTTGCTGTTACTGTCCCGGGGAGCCCGAGGGCATCCCCGCCCTCCTGGTTCCTGCTCCAACTCCCTGCGAGCCCCTTTCCGCCCGGGAAGGTCGGTGCAGCTCCTGCTCCTCCGGGACGGGGCTCTCCTGTCCTGGGGACACTCGCCCCGGCCTCAGCCCGGCTCCTCGCGGGGCCCCTCCCCCTCGGAGGCCTTTGTTCCTTTACTTCTTTTTCCCCGTCTTCCTACCTTGATAGAAGCGCGAACTCTTCTCACTGTAGCATTCCAGCTGGTCTCTCTTTAATTCTCAGGCCGAATTCATAGATCTTCAGGATGATTGGAAGGTTTTCTAGGTAATTTGGTGGAGACAGGTGATTTGGAGACCCTGCTCTTCCGCCGTCTTGCTCCTCCCCCCCCAAGGGGTAGTTCTGAGATGACTCCTGAGTTGGTTTATCTTAAAATTGACTGTTTTAAACAATCCTTCCTTTATAGAGAAAGCAAGTAATAAATATAGTCCCAGGGGCTTCTTCTTCTTCTTTTTTTTTCTGTTTACTTAATGCACAATCTTTTTTTTTATTAAACATTTTAAATCCCCAAAATGGACAATCCAACAATTGTATTTTCTCCTTAAATAATATAATTAGAAGATAGATTTGAACCAAAGATTATCATAACACTTTCTTTTTCTTCAAGATGATATTGGCACTTATGCATTAATACATTTTCACAGAAATACAGAGCTCCTCTATGTCTGAGTTTTCATCAGATAAAAAATTTCCTGAATTCATCTCTTCTTTAATCAATTCATGAGATCTGATATCTTTTTTTAAAGATCTACTTATTTATTTTGGGGAGAGCAAGAGAGAGAGAGTGAGAGAGAGAGTGAGAGAGAGAGAGGAGGGACAAAGAGAGAGGAAGAGAAATCTTCACACAGACTCTGGGCTCAGCATGGAGCCCAACGCGGGGCTAACTGAGATCATGACTGAGCCGAAACCAAGAGTCAGACCCTCAACTGACTGAGCCACCCAGGAGCCCCAAGACGTCTGATATCTTAACTACGAAGTATCCTCAAGAAAAGCAATGGATGGAGTATAAAAGGTGTTTCTTTTTTTTAATAAATTTATTTTTTATTGGTGTTCAATTTGCCAACATATAGAATAACACCCAGTGCTCATCCCGTCAAGTGCCCCCCTAAGGTGTTTCAATCACCAAAGGACTTTCAGAAAACTTCATCATCTATAACAGCTTGTTTCTCTGAATGTGTCTATTTTATTCTGATTTACCAGTTATCCTTATCACATATATCTCCTCTCCTCTGGTGATATCCTCTTCCAAATGAGTTAATACCATATGTAGCAAAATTACACAAAAATGTCGAGAAAAATAATTCCTATTACATACCCACAAAGCAAGCATATTACATATGTTATATAAGCCTTACAAAAAAAAGGAAAAAAGAGAAATAAGAAAAAGAAAGAAAGAAAGAAAGAAAGAAGAAAAGAAAGAAAGAAAGAGAAAGAAAGAAAGAAAGAAAGAAAGAAAGAAAGAAAGAAAGAAAGAAAGAAAGAAAGAAAAAGAAAGAAAGAAAGAAAGAAAAAATCTTTTTGCATGGTAAGTTGTATATACACTGTTAACTTTTAAGGAAATTGAAGCAAAGTTTTAAGAGATTAAGTGATTTTCCCAAAAAATATTCAACAAAAGAGTGATGAAACCAGAATTTGAATCTATGTTTGCTGACCTACAAAGACTAAACTTTTCAATAATCTTAAATGGTCTTCCACATTTGTAAAATAATTATAATATTTCCCTTGGATAGTTGTTGAGATAATTAATTAAGATGTTTACGGAGTGCCTGGAAGATGGTAGCCATGATTCAACAAATGCTATGTCAGTGACCTGGAAGTGGGGTGAGGCTGTATGTAAGAAATACCTAAAAATGTAGAAATCACTTTCAGATTGGGTAAGAGGCGACAGCTGGAAGAATAGGAAAGAGCATAGTAGGAAAATACAAAAAAAACAAACTTCTGTTATTTTAGAAAATTCTAAGATCAGCATAAACAGATCATTGGCAAAAATATGGGCATTCAAGATACTGCTGGTGAACACTCAGAAGGAAATTAGAAGAGCAATAGAGAAAACCTATCTCTTTCTAGACAATAACTACCCCATCACAGGAATAATTTTAGTAGAAATACATGTGTTAAATCATTGCTATTCAGGTTCAGAAGGCAATGAGGACAAAATTTTTGGAAACTGGAGGGAAGAAGACCCCTGTTATCTGGTAACAGAAGACTTAGCTGGATTTTGTCCTGAGATGAGGTAGAAAGCAAGATTTGCAAAGAATGAATTTGTATATTTATCTGAGGAAATTTCCAAGCAAAGCGTTGAAGGTGCAACCTGATTTCTTCTTGCTGCTTATAGTAAAATATGAGAGGAAAGAAAAAAGTTGAAAAAAGAACCATAAAGCCCAAAGGAACCAGAACTTACTGGCTTGGGAAATTCTTAGCTTATCCAGATTTCAGAATATGTTAAAATTAAGAGATTCATGGCCAGCATAGTGCTCTGGAAAGAAAGCCAAGGATGTGGCTGGATGACGTTCTGTTGGTGCCTGGCAGGGACCAAAAGGTCAGAATGTTCAATCACATAGAAGGCTCTTAGAAGATATTAGGTGTACGAATGATGAATTTCATCAGACAGCTCAGTAGAGGCCAGGAATAGAGATATGTTTATCCAGGGAAGATTTGTGAAGGAGCCTCCTGTGTAATGAAGTAAATTCCCCAGACACAAATGGGAGACCCACAAGGCTTTTAGAATGTTATATCAATGGAAACACCATAAGTTTGGACTCAAAAGCACAATGACAAGTTAAAATAAAGGAAGGCTATCTTATCCCCCAAATCCTACAGTCAGGAAACAGGCTGATGAAACCACTTACCTCTTAGAAGATATCAGGTGTACGAATGATGAATTTCATCTTACCACTATCCTTCAAGAAACAGGAGGGACAAGTCTGAGGGCAGAGCCACAGGTCCAGAGGATACTCAATTCATGAGCCTTGAATTCTAATTTGCCCTGCTGAATTTGTGAAATTCCTTGGGACCTGTGATTATGTCTTTCCTTCTGTTTTATCCCTTTGGATCAGGGATTTCTATCACTATCAACTCTTGTCCTATACCAGTCTCACCAGTGTATCTTGGGAGCAGATGACTTATTTTTTACTTTCACAGGCCCAACAGATTGAGAGGGATTTTGCTCCATGATGGATTAGACCCAGAGCCTCATCTATGCCTAATTTAGATGATTTAGATGATGAGATTTGGGACTTTGGAGCTGATAAGACTTAGATGAGATTTGGGATTTGAGCTGATGCTCTAATGGGTTGACAGTTGGGGGGATCCTGTGGTGAGATGAATATATTGTGCGTGTGAAATGGACGTGAATCTTTGGGAACCAGGTGGCAAACTGTGCAGCTGAATAGGGCTTCCTGAGGATGCCATACCCTATTCTCTGGAACTGGCGAATATATTACCTTACAAGGAAAAGGAACTTTGCAGATGGGATTAAGTCAGGATCTTGAGACAGGATGATTATCCTAGATTATCCAGATGACCTGGATGTAAGAGGCAGGTTCTAGAGTCAGAGTAAGAGAAGGTGATATGGTGACAGAAGCAGATTGAAGTGATTTCCTTTGGCTATGGATCATGAACCAGGAAATGCAGGGGACTTCTAGAAGCTGGAAGAGTTAAGGAAACATATTCTCCCCTAGAGTCTCTAGAAGGAATGCAGCTTGCAGCTACCTTGATGTTAGCCTATAAAGCCCATTTAGGACTTCTGATCTCCAGAAACATAAGATTATCAAATTTATATTGTTTTGAGCCACTAAATTTTTGGTGATCTGTTACACCAGTAATGGAAAACTATTACAGTATCATAATAAAAACTATTAATATTGTGCCTTTTCATTTATATATTTAGCCATGGTGATAGATATCTTTCTTATATGCATTGTTCAAATCAATTCCTTAAACAGAAAATACTAAGCAAAGGAGGACATTTCATTACAAAGAAGTCTTCTCATTTTGCCTAATGCCTGATGTATCATGTTATAATGAAGAGAAATAAATATTAACTGGACCCAAATGGACTATTTTAAAGATTTAATATTTGCTATTTATAACGGGCTTTTACAGTATCTTGATCTGTATCAGTTCAAATGTCTAGACAATATTATTTTGCCTCCAGAAGTCCCTTTTCCCTTATAAATTGCAACCCTACCCTACAATTCGCAATCTATAATCTACGGTCTTCAGCTACTACAATAGCAGATTTTCTAACAATTTTTCTAGAGTGTGCAATAGAATTGAATTTCACTTGGAGATTTTTATTTGGCTTAACAAAATTGATAAAAATGTGCTGAAATAAATTTTTGAAAGAAATTTATATATATATATTTTTTGGTTGGTCTGAATCTGGGGACCATATGGCTTAATAGTTTGAGCATTCTTTTCCAAACTTTTTAGATTGCACATTCCTATCATTACATATTTTAAGCACAACCCACAGTATATGTAAATTTTCGTATTTATATACTATATAAGCTTACTATATTATTCATATTGTATATCCTATACAAAAACAATTTTTAAAGAACAAAACACAAAAATTGAAATGAACCTCTTTCAGATTTTCTGCTTATACCCCAGCAGGTCATTTTATATGTCCACAGAGATGTGCACAGCCAGTTTGGAAACTGCTGATGGCAAAGCTTGAGTGGTAGAGGCAACCCGACTTTGTTGGAGGACCAGCTCCTCTTCAGGCATTGTAATCTCTGACAAATTAAATTGGTTTGTTGAGTGAACTAATTCACTTAAGCACATTGGATAGGTAGCCTTTTTCCTGGAAATTAGAAAGAGCTTAACCAAAAATTGTGGTTATTATTAGTATATGATAGTATTATTATATTATATACCTTCTATATATTATTATATTATAGTATTATTATATTATAGTATTCTTATAGTGTTTATAATACTTGCTGAAATATCGTATCAGACTTTTTGCTTGTGTTTCTTCTGGGTTTCAGGTTTGCTTGGGGGAAAAAAAAGTGACTTTTTGATAAGCAAAGAGTTGTCCTTCTTGAGAAATGAACTTGTTTTTAACTTCCACGGTCTCTCTCTACCTACGGTGCTTATCTCAGTGGCATTGTGTTCTGATCGTTCTGCTTTGCACCAGCCTTTGAGCTTTTACTGGACTGGTTGGCCCTTGTCGATTTGGTAATGCATGTTTTATGTTTACATGTGTTCTGATATGACAGACTTCTGTAGAACAGAAAAACATTTTCTAGTCTATGTACCTTTAGTCCCATGCCTTATATTAGCTGGAAAATAAATGCTTTCTTAATCACAATTTTTATTATAAAGAGCATTCCTTAAGGTGATAGGATACCTTCGGTTCGGTGAGGGGCACAGCCTCTCATTTAGAGGAAACAGGCTTTATAGGGAAAAGGCAGTCTCATGTTTTCTTCTCCATGTCTCGCCTCCTAGGTTCTTCTCAGCAAGCAGGATGAATGAGTCTTGTACTTATTGATGAATATTACATTCCCTTATTTTTAATTAACCAACCCTTCTATAACAGTTTGCGATCTATTAAGTGCTTTTCTAATTGTCGAGAGAGTCCCGTAAGTTGGTTTAATTGCAGCAGAATGATTTTGTGGGAAGAGAAACGTTGGCTTTTTATACTTGAGTCTAAGAGATTTGTATTCCTTTGTGTTTTTAAACTACCATTTCCTCCTCTGACCCCCTCCCCATCCTGCACACACCCCTACTCAGGGCAGTCAGGTGTAAAATTAGAAGGGAAAGAAATAATGCAAGCATGGAAAATATGAGATAACATTTCTAAAAATAATTCTGGTAACAGAAGCAGTCCACTTTGAAACCAATAAGAGGGTGTTAAGTCCTCTCCAGACTGTATTTCTCAATCGTTCTTCATTGGTGCTGCCTTCCGCAGCAGGCTAGGACCTCACATTTCTCAATCGTTTTCCTGGGTCACTTACCTATGATTTTAGAAGATTGCCCAACGTTTGATGCCAAGTTTCTTTTTATAACCCAGAGAAGTGCGTGTTCCCACCACACTTCCTCCATCGCTTATTTCCTCCTCTTACTGTCTTGTTTACTTCTGCCCACTATGGGGGGCCAGCCTTTGGTTAAGTTGTGAAATTTGTAGAATGTTCTATAGGCTTCTCCAACACCTCTCTGCAGCAAGCTGATGAGATGTCTTGGAGAATTATTAAGCCCAGTCTCTTTACCTCCTAACAATTAAAACTAGGACAGGTTGGAGAGAAGTTATAAGAAAATATTTCAAACTACAATGAGGAAAACTTGCTTAAGAACAAAAGCTGTTGAAGAATAAGATGACTGACTTGGGATAGGATACAAAATCTTATATATATAATATATATATATAACATATATATATATAACATATATGTTATATATATATAAAACAAAAGTAATACATTCTCATAAGAAGTAAAATAAATCAATCAGAGATGTAGAAAGAAGGAAAAAAACATGAATTTACCTTTTTCGGTACCCTTAAGTCCTACTGTAAAGAATTTAGCATGTATTATCCCATCCTTTTTCTTTTTTTCCTTTTTAAGATTTTATTTATTTATTCATGAGAGACACAGAGAGGCAGAGACATAGGCAGAGGAAGAAGCAGGCTCCCTGTGGGGAACCTGATGTGGAACTCGATCCCAGGACCTTGGGATCAAGACCTGAGCCAAAAGCAGATGCTCAACCACTGAGCAACCCAGGTACTCCCATCCCATCCTTTTTCTATGTCCTTTTTCTTAGCTTTTTTGGGAAGAGTTCCTACGAATATGTCTTATTATGGCAGAGGGAGGGAGCTATTAAACATAGTTCACCACTCCAGTGCTTAAAACCTTCCAATGAATCTTCACATCATGCAGAGTAGAAGGTGAAATCCTGGATGAGTGACCTCCCCACCTCAGCTTTGACTTCCTCTCCTGCCACTCCTGATTTCCTCTGCACTAGCCACCCTGTTCCTGTTCCCCGAGCTCGTCCTTGAACACACAAGGCTCCCTCCAGCCATAGAGCCTCCTGGAAGTGTCTTTTCTCTGCCTGGATTACACTTTTCTCTGATACTCATGTAACTAATTCCTTCATGTTCTTTATGTTTTTGCTCAGATATCATTTTCTCAATAACTTAGTAGTCTTGCTACCATTGCTGCTCTGCTTATTTATAGAAAGGGATTCAGGCCTGGTTAGTACTTGGATTGGAGAAAGAGATTCAAGGAGATGAAAACCCTACATCACTACTGTAGCATTCTTCCGGAAACCTACTGCATGTTTGCTTTTAATTCAACAAATAGAAGTTATGCTTGTATAATTTCTGTTCTTTTTTTAAGATTTTATTTATTTATTCATAAGAGACACAGAGAGAGAGAGAGAGACAGAGACCCAGGCAGAGGGAGAAGCAGGCTCCATGCAGGAAGCCTGACGTGGGACTCGATCTCAGGACTCCAGGATCACATGCTGGGCTGAAGGTGGTGCTAAACCTCTGAGCCACCTGGGCTGCCCATAATTTCTGTTCTTAAGTCCTCTTTCACAGTATACCCTTTTAAAATTATTTTTAACCTTGAGATTTTATCACTGACTCTTTCACTTAAGAGATCTCTTCTTTCCCCTTTGTTACTGGGATTCTTAAGTTGTCATTTTTGCTACCCAGAAACCTCGAACTGTGTGTCCCTCTCTAGCCTGGCTCATTCAGGATTATGCCTTACTCTCCTCTCATGTCTTAGCAAAATCTATTTGGTTTTGTGGAAACTTCTCCTAAAAGGCACATTCACTGAGGGGAGGAGGGGAAGAAGCTGGAAAATCCATGTATTTCCTTAATAACCCAAAGGAGTGCATTTCAAATGGTGGGATCCAGACATTAAACATAAGCAGGTCTCTTGCTTTCTGTAAGATATGTCCTGTACCTAACCGCCAAGGATTAGAAATCTTCGGTCTTGGAGAATATTTCTGTTTTTCATGACAGTCCAGGGGAATTAAAAAGAATTTAGAATCCATCATGCTAAAACAAATTTTATCACTTATAGTATATGTTGCATCTAGATAGGGAAGATCGACAAGAAAGATGGCTTTCCAGCCCTTGGCTCTTTTGGAGTACTGACTTTTTCATCCAGTTCCTGAAAGCAAGAAACTAGAGAGTAAAAAACAGTATGCGCTCCTGACAGCTGCAATGCCAAGATAACTGCCATTTCCCAGGAAGGGAAATGTCATAAGAACTGGGACACTGATTGGAATTAAATGAGATAATCTTGATATTGATGATATCTACTTAGAGTTACATATTGCTGAATTCCTTGTCTGTTCTCTCTGTTTTTAACTAATTGAGTTAGTACTTTTTCTTTGCCTTTGCTAGCTCAAAAATAAGGAGGGCAGAGTTTTCTTTGACTCCTAGCATCTTTTTCATTGTTCTTTCTGTTAATGTTTGTGTTGGCCTCCATCACACACCTATAAATGGACAAGTGAAATAAAAGATCTAATAATATTGTATTAATATCGGTGATATTGCTAAAGAGAAGCAGTATTATGGGTGGAGAGTAGTTAAAAATTATGCAATTTATAATTTTTTTAAATTAATCAATAACATTTAAGATTACTTTTCCAATAAAAACATAAAGCTAATAGCCTGATTTCCTATTATCAAATCCACTGTTTTTTTAAATGCATCTAAATGTTCCTGATGTGTTAGTTCAAAGTGAATATTCACTTGTTTCATTGTCACGGGATTCTCTAAACATTCTCTCACTATTTGTTTCACTAATATAATAAGTGTTGACGTCAATACTCTTTCCTTGCTTCCAACTTTATTCACTCCATGATGGTATCAAATAGTTTCCTGGATGAAGAGAGTATCATAAATATTTTATTATGATACAATCATTATGTCAAATACTTCCTGATCTTCTCTTTGAACTGTTTATTTTTTGCTTTTAATGGGACATGGTTTGAATGACAGTTTTGGATGTTGACGTTATACATGTTATTTGGAATATTTGACATGTGAATTTAACCATACTTTGACTTTGACATACTTAACCACTATAGATATGTATGCATGGTTAGAAGTATATTACTTCTATTACAGAGCAAATATTTACTAGTATTAATAGTTGTGAATTTCACTTTTATTCTACATCTACCCTAAAGTCCACTGAGCTGACAATTATTTTAGAAGTACTATATGCAGAGGTCTGTGCTACCTAAAAAGATCCCGTCCTCCAGATGTTTATCATTCAGACATGCTATCTCATTCCAAGAAATTTTGGAGCCAAAAAGACTTCCAATATCTTGGAATCTTCTTAATGAGTTGTTCAGTGTAATGAATATACTAGCTTTAACATTTTAAGTCAGTTTGCAATAATTTATAATGATTCAGGAAGAGACAACTTAAAATGCAAATGTTAAACACTAGTCAGCATTTATCCCAAATTAATTCTACCGTTAGACTCCAACGTGAAAGTCCAAGCAGCCAAAGTGGATTAAAAATGCTTGCACAAAAAAAAAAAAATGCTTGCACAATATTCATCATACAGTTAGTAGCAAAACCTCCAAATTTATTTTGTAATCCCCCCTTTATTTTCAAATAACACAATAAGCAGAATTGAGAGCTTTGTTTGAAAGGGGGTACAGTCTTGGAATCATAGTAGTGGCTTATTCTACGGGAACCACAGTTCAAACAATGTCCACATGTCCAAGAAATAAATTGGATTTATGTATTTTATCTGGTTTTCACTTTATTGATATAAACTTTCAAATTTGATAATTTAATTAAATTAACCTATTGACAGAAACTCTGCTTGTTAGGAACTATATCTAAATTAGTGATGTCCTGTTTGACAGAAAACTGGGCTTTTTACTGTTTAAAAGCAGAATCTAAGTATTTCAAGGTTATGCTCCCAGGGATTCTGAGATATCAGTATTACGATATAGCTGTAAGTCAAAGATCCAAGCTCCAATCCACAAAGCTCCAGGGCCCCACAAAGCAACTTTAGAGGTTCTTTAAATAACAAGTGCTAAATCCTACTTTCATAATACTGGCAAGAATCGAAGTTCATGAAAAATAAATTGTAAATCTGGTGTTCTGGTCCACTAGCATTACTCTCTGCCCTTCCAGATTTATTCTCAGGCTTGCTTTCCATCAAGGGAGCTTCACTGTAGGAACTACAAAGCCTAGGATCTTTCTTCTGGCCTCTGGCTGTGCTCTTCCAGTGAGAGTTATCATCAGAGGCACAGAAAGTGGGCATGTAGCCTTCTGTCACTTTCTTGTGGGGCTGTCACTTTTCCACGATGGCTTTTGCAGGGTGACTCCTCGTCAACATCTGCAACTCTCTCTGGGTTCTAGTAACCCAATTTTCTCCTTCTCTCTTCCAGGTTTAGAGGATTTATGTCTGGACTGGTGAGCCTCAGAAGGTAGTTCTGGGCACGGTGCCATCCCTTTATGATTCTGTTAATCCTGCCCTACCTCAGCAAATATTCCCTTCATTGAACTCTCTCCAATTAACCATTTGAATTAATTGTGTTTTCAGTTCCCTGCCAGAGCGCTGCTGATACGCGTGGTTTCATCTTCCTCCTTGCCATGAACCTATCAACAGGTCTCTCCACTCAGCACCACTCTTTCTCATCAGGAGTATGGTAACCACTGCCACCACAGACAAATATTAGTAGCTTACTACATGCCAGAGTGAATGCTCAATGCATGCTGGAAACCCTAGCAGGTATTTTATCTGTATCATTACCTCAATTGTAGACTCACAATAGTCCATGAAGTAGCTGCAATTATTTCTATTTTTCAGATGAAGTTAAGGAACCTGGCTGAAATCTGTCAGCCACAAAGTTGTGAAGCAGACCAATGCAGGAACATTCGCTATGGAAACCCTACTTTCAACCACTTGAGTTTATTTCCTTTCTGTAGATAGCTGCCTAATTCATTGGCATGAGTGCCCAAACAAGGAGCTTTTTATCTTAAAAAACCTAAATGCTTCCTTTACTTTATCTGAGTCTGAGATACCTACCTTGAAAATCTAAACCTCAAAGACTATATATTATATCCAAAATACTAACACTGAAAGAAGCAGCATGTGTACCATGCATGAGATGTGTTGCCTATGGGTGGTTTGCAACTGGGAAGCACAGAGTGACCGGCATAAAGTCTGAAGATTTACATGCCGTTGGACAAATGGGATGCCTTAGGAAATGGGTATCTCTCACCTCAACACTGGTGGCAGCAAGAGGACTCAGACTAGGCAATGTAACTAACAGACCCCAAACTGGGTTAGGAGTTTAGTGGGAAGAGGGAGGACAGACCAAGAGAGGACCCACCAGCAGTAAATCTTCAGCATTTGCTAGCTGGGTTCTGAAGAGACACATCACCTGTTTCACATGCTTGACTAAGGCCTGGCTTTCTCCTTTAAGCTTCCATTTCATCTCCCCAAATTCGATTCACAACAGTATTTTAAGCTTAATGAAATGCCAAAGCACCTCACCCCACCCCCGCCCCCAGAGTAATGGTCCTGTGAGATTTGGATTATTATCTTCAAAAATAACTCTCTGCCTAAGAGTTTTAGAAGATACAATCAAAATAACCAATCCACTCCTTGGGTTATCTTACTATCCTCTTTTTAATGGGCACTGCACAATTCTCTAGTTTGAATGTAAACTTTCCTTATTCATTTTATTCTTTCAATTTCCATTTCTTTTTCTTTCTTTTTTTTTTTTTTCTTTTCCTAACTCACTTATCCTTTCCTTTGTAGGATTTTCTTTCTCTGAACTTCATCTATTATTACTTTTAGGAATCAGGGCCCCTACCAGTTGAACTCTTCACCTGGAATAAGAATAATCAGGCAGCGAGCACCTGGAAGGCAGGTACTCCAAGGTGAGTCATGCTATCTCCTCATTGTGTTCTGAGGCTTTCATGCCCTCCTCTCAGGAAACGTCTCTCATTCAATTTTAAAAGTCAACAGATTAGAATGGAGTCAGACAAAAGCAAAGCTGTGCAATTGTCCAGTTCTAACCAAGGTTTTATGATGAAGCCTTTGTACCCCTAGACAAGAGTGTATCTCGTGTTTGAGAAACACACAGTGCCTGTACTAATACCATCTCCGACTGATGTAAACAGGCATCGTTCCCCAAAACAGCACTTTCCTTTAAAATAAATATTAGCCTGATATATGTAAGGATTTTTTTCTACCTTTACTATTTAGAACACAAAACAAAGAGTTGCCTCGATAGTCAGAAAACAGTGAAGCATCTGTTCTTACCAGTGAAACCATCTATTTTCCTCCTAGTGCATATAAAACAAAATTAAAGACTTTTTGATCCCTTTTCATTTCAACCTGATAAGGTTTAAGGCTTGGAAAGAAAAATGCCCAGGACAATTTTTAGGACACATTGTCACAAATGTTCAAATGAATAAAAACAAACCTCAGAGTACTGTGTTGAGGAAAGTCGAATGAGATTATAGACCAGAATGAGGGGAATCACAATCACGCCTTTAATGTCATGTTTTGTTGAAAATATGTTGATGGAATCCTGATGGAAGGAAAGAACTGGCAGCTAATGGAGAGGAGAGGAAAACTATTTGTCCTGAATAGTTCCAGGGGCCACCCCATTCTCACTTACCACCATGGGGGAAAATGCAGACTAATAGACACTCATCTAAGCTGCTTTAGCTGGAACTCGATGATGGAAATTTCATAGAAGTGTTCTTTTATGAATATTACCTGTCTTTTCATTTACGGAAGAGGCCAGACATTCTGCTAAATAGTCTCTCCCTGGAATTTTAGAGTTTGGATGCTTGTCCTGGAAGCAGGAAACATCAAGCCTGATTAAAGTGAAAAAAAAAAAAATCTGAACATATATTAACCAAATTTTGACTTTTATGTCTTACCCAGATAGTTCCATTTTAATCCATCCCATTCAAAAGCTAAAGAATCCTAAAAGATTTTATTTTATTTATTGGCCTGAGGGGAGTCCAATTTTCATTGTCTATTTTAGATGACATGAGAAATAGTCCCAAGAAGTAAAATGTGTTTAAATTTATTTTTAAAAGGTACTTACACTTCCAGAATTACTTTCAAAAATGCATCAGGCTTCTTTCATTTAGCATTTTAAAAGATAGTATGATATTTTAATTTGTGATCTGTGACTACCAGAGCTTTTTAGAAAAACAAACACAAGTCATGCCAGCATTTTTATCAACACGGCTCTTCATTTCAACAATCATTGATTTTTCAAACTTTAAAATTTCCCAACACATCCATAAAATACACTCTCTCTGGCATGAATCATGTTATTACTGTGATTCAGGAAGTTCTTTGCAGGACTAGCTAATGACACCCAACTTATAAAATGAAATGATATGCTACCTTCAACAATTGGTGTTAGGAAAAGAGAACACGATAAGTTTGTCATATGTAAACAGTAGTCTCAAAACATAGGTGACCATTATTTGGAGAGAGTAATCATTCCAAGAACTATAAAGATGGATGAGAACTAAAACCTTTCTGTCCATCCTTGGACAATCATTTTCCTAAATCCTTGAGAAAATTAGATGTTGAATGCTAAGAGGAGATTAATGTTTTAAAGGAATACCTAACTTTGGATCCGAAAGTGATCTTAGAATTTTTTCACATGAGTCTGTAACTGTCCTGTACTTTTAAAAATTCAGCTACTAAAAGCTGGAGCGCCGGGGATCCCTGGGTGGCGCAGCGGTTTGGCGCCTGCCTTTGGCCCAGGGCGCAATCCTGGAGACCCGGGATCGAATCCCACGTTGGGCTTCCAGTGCATGGAGCCTGCTTCTCCCTCAGCCTGTGTCTCTGCTTCTCTCTCTCTCTCTCTCTGTGACTATCATAAATAAACAAAAAAAAAAAAAATCTTTAAAAAAAATAAATAAAAAATAAAATAAAAGCTGGAGCACCTGGGTGGCTCAGTAGGTTAAGTATGCGCCTTTGGCTGAGGTCACACTCACAGGATCCTGGGATCAAGTCCCACATTGGGCTTCTATTCCTAGTTTGAGATCATAATTTAAAAAAATGTATTTTCTAAAAGAAAAAACAAAACAAAATAAACAAACAAAAAAGTAAACAAACAAAAATGTATTTTCTAATGCAAATCATCCACTTATTCTTGGGATAAACCCCAGTTGGTTTGATGTATACCTTTTTCTTTTCTTTTCTTTTCTTTTCTTTTCTTTTCTTTTCTTTTCTTTTCTTTCTTTTCTTTTCTTTTCCTTTTCTTTTTTAAGATTTTATTATTTATCCATGAGAGACACACAGAGAGAGAGGCAGAGACACAGGCAGAGAGAGAAGCAGGCTCCATGCAGGGAGCCTGACGTGGGACTCGATCCCAGGACTCCAGGATCACGCCCTGGGCTGAAGGCGGCACTAAACAGCTGAGCCACCTGGGCTGCCCAGATGTATACCTTTTTCATCTAATGTTACATTATAAGTTAATTTTTTTTAAATTTTGAATTTGTGTTTATGTATATGAATAACCTTTCTGCCAGATACATGTTTCTTTTCTCATTTTGCTTGTGTACTATTTAATGCAAAATAGTTTACATGTTATGATTATAAATCTATTAATATGATTCTTTTTGAGATTTGTTTTCAATGTAATGCTTATAATAAAGTCCTCAAATCCAGGGTTATGCATCCTAATATGTTATTTTTAAATACTTTGATGGTTTCATATTTCTTCTCAAGATTCACATCTGTGTTATGTATATTCGTTTTTAATAAGATATGATTATTGGATAGCCTCTCTATTCCCATCAAAGTGCAAGCCATATGATAATTTATCCTTATATATCTGGGTGTATTAGTTACCTATTACTTTATAATAAATTACTTCGAAACTTAATGGCTCAAAACAATGATAAATCTTTGCTGTCCCAGAGTTTCTATTGTTCAAGAATTTGAGTGCAGCTAACCTGAGTGATTCTGGCTTGGAGTCTTTAAAGAGGTTTACAGAGGTTACAGTCAACATGTTACCAGAGCTATCATCATCTCCAGGCTTGAACTGAGGTTGGAAGATTTACTTCCAAGATGGTTCATACAAATTGCTTGTAAGTAGCTTCTGACTGTTTCAAGAAGCCTCAGTTCTTTGTAATATGGACTTTTCCTTTGGGGTTTCTTGTATACCCTCAGAACATAGTAGTTGACTTCTCCCAAAGCAGGTGATGCAAAAGGGAATAAGACAAAAGGCACACTGCCTTTCATCAAAAGCCAAGTATATTTATTTCTACAATATCCTATTGTAGGGTAGGTCAGCACTATTCAATGTTTGAAGGGAAGAATAAGGACATGAATGAATATCAGGAGACAAGAAGTATCTAGGGGCTATCTTGGAGGCTGGCTACAATGTTGGATCTATTAATGAACTACCCATTCTTTACCATTAAATCGAATATCCCTTTGGGTTCCAAATGTACAGTAGTTTCTTATTTATTTATTTATTTAAAATATCTTATTTATTTATTCATGAGAAATACAGAGAGAGCAAGGCAGAGACACAGGTAGAGGGAGAAGCAGGCTCCACGCAGGGAGCCCGACGTGGGACTCGATCCGGGCTCTCCAGGATCACGCCCTGGGCTGAAGGCGGCGCTAAACCACTACGCCACTAAGGCTGCCCTGCAGTTTCTTATTTAATAGGATAATGCATCTCAATTTATTCCTCTGTTGTATTTTTTCAAATATTTATTTTCATAGGTGAATTTCAGAATTATTCTATCAATTTGAAAACAGATGAGGAGAATTTTTTATGAAGGCATAATTTATATATAATAAAATTCACATATCTTAAATAGATAGGGTTATTTAGTGGTATGACTGATGTATATTAAAATATAGAGAACTGTTTTCCAATCTATAATCAGAGTATGCCTTTCTATCTTTTTTCATTGTGTTCTGTCTTGTTCCTCAGTAGATATTTTTTCATTTGTTAAATTGAAATTTGTTACATTTATTCCTATTTTATACCTTGCTCCCATTGTGAGTGAGATTTTGTTCCCATTATTTTTCCAAATAATAATATTTATTATTATTCTGCAGAAAAGCTATGATAACTTTTAAAAAATGTGTTAGTGTTTATGATCGTTGAAGATTTGTGCCTCTTAGGTTTTCAAAATAGACAACTCTATCATTTGCAAATTATGATAATCTCATTACCAGTGTTTTATTTTTAACTTTTGAGTAAATGTTAAGTTCTAATAAATTGATTAGTACGTTAGGAACAGTATTAAATACAAATGTTTACCATCAGCAACTACCTTGAGTTGTTTAATTAAGAGGGGACGATAATAATAGCAAACACTTATAGAGCACTTACTTTCCCATCAGGCATTTCTGTAAGTACTTTGCATATGTTAACACATTATTCCTGAGCCTAGCTTTATGAGATGATCACTCCCACCCCTACAGTGGAGATTCCGAGAAATGCAGTAATTTACCAAGGGTATGGATAGCCGAAACAGGAATTCAACCTTCATAATCTCATTCCTTTCTTGATTCCCTTAGCTCCTAGTTATGTCACCTTTAAAGAGTCTATCTCTGAAATCTTTAGAAAGGAACACAATTCTGGAATTAGAACTGAGTAGATGTGGTGTAAAGAAGCGAGAACTTACCCCAGCTTCATTACAGAGTTGATCCTCATCTCTAAGACAGCATCTTAGATCAAAAACTAAAGCTGGAGAGGACCACTGAGGCCAACCAGTCCCACCCTCTGTAGGTTACAGAGGAGGGAAAACAAGAAATCTACAGAAAACTCCTCTTCTGATGTTACCCAGGTACCTAATAGAAGCTACCAACCTATTAAAAACCGAGTAAAAGAAGATGGAATTATATAATTCATGCCTTTCTGCTGACATGTCATTAGATACTCCTCCCTTCTATTCACAGTGATAAATGACCAACAGGAATAGGTTGCAGAAGGAGAAATGTTTGAATCAATGTTCCTTGGATTCTTAGACTGGGCAGCACTGATACTCTTTGATGTTAAAATGGTGGCATACTCCATTTGTGTGAAAAGTAGGGGTGTTTTTCAAAGTTTGTCAATGTTTATTGTATTGTAAGCAACAGATACAAATGGAAACAAAACAAAACAAACAAACAAAAACCAGATCAACAAACACAAAACCTTAAATGCATCTGAAAAAAGGGCCTGGATTCGTTTAGATTTTTCAAACAGAACTAAGCCTGGTATTCCAGTTTTCAGGGGGTTCGGTGTCGGTTGTTTTCCTTTTAAACATATTTTCAAAAATTTTTCCTCTTTTTAAAAAGTGTTGTTGTTATCCTTTTATTTTATTTAATATTTTTGAGGAGGGGGACTTTTACCAGTCCTACTGGCAAGAACATGTTGTTCTTTCATAGACACATGGAAATTCTTATTTTCACTAACTTACTTTTTCTTTCCATGGAAGACTCTTTGGAAACGTAGCATCTCATTTGGAATAGCAGCGAGTGGTGAAAATCCGTTTTTAGCATTTTGCCCATCATTTCTGCAAGGCCAATATTCTACTCTGGAAAGATGGCACTAGCTATGTCCTCAAAAAGCAGTCCATATTCCTTAAAATAGTTCTAGGTTACCAGTCTCAAGTTACTCTTTATTCTTACAAGATGGAAAGGGTTAATGATTTGTCTCTGTTTTCCTGGAGAGTCTTTCCAATTCCATTTCCAGGTGTCCATAACTGGCCCTTCACAAACAAAATACTGCAACAGCTACTGGTCTTCCATAATCTGTTTCTCTCTTTACTTGTAATATGGATTATAAATTCAGTAAGAAATCTATCACTAATCTCATTAGCAACAAATGGAAAATGGTCAGATGACGCACAGTTTTGAGAGCTTCGGTGCATAAATTAGATCTAGTACGTCAATTGATTGGAATATTCTGACCTTTTCCCCTTTAAAAAAGTATATTAGGGAAAAATAGGTTTGGATGACATTCTATGTTTAAAATATTCTGCATTAACAATTTAGGCAACTTCTTTGGTAAAAAGAATGGAAAGTTGGCAGCGAACACCAATGCATATACTACAAACCATGGCAAAATACCCAAGGTCTATTTTACACATTGTCTACGTATGGACATGCAGTATGTTACCGAGATGGTTTCACGAAATGCCCAACAGGAGAGGAAATGTATGTTTTTTTAAGTGACAAGTAATAAGTCATTCTCTGCATATATTATGAAAAAGAACCTTAGAAGCTGGATACTGTTGTTTTTGTGTGTGTAAAAGTCTGTTTGATCCATATAGAACTGTGGTACATACTCATGCATTTTTTTTGTTGTTGTTAAAAGTTTACTTCCAAATGAACAAAAGTAAACCACAGAATTGAAAATTAACGGGAAAATTAGAATTATGTAGGCAATTGATCCCTTCTTTCAAGTGTAAAAATCTTTTGAACCACATCGTTTAGTCTTTTAAAAATACGCACATAGTGTCTGCATGTGTGTGTAGATTTTAGCTAACATCTTCATATTTTCAAAAGTAGGGACTTATCTTTGACTTGGAAAGAATCTGTTAAGCAACAAATACAATTAGACAATGCGTCGTCTTAAATCCGTTATAAATGCACAATTATAAATGCGCGTGTATTTAATCTATTTGAGACTTTGTTGGTATGTCAAACCCTTAATAATATTCACTTTGTTTCAATTACTTGTTAGGAGTCCTATATTTTCTGAAAAAGATAGCCCTTTGTTAATATTCAGTTGAAGATGTGATGAAGAGTCTCTCTATGGGCCAACTGCAGACCCTTCGTATAATGATCCCTTTTGCTAGACAGTGTGACACAGCAAAACAAATACTTCCAGTGTTACATATAAATGTATATTTCATTTTCCATTGAAGTTAATATGCATGTAGCTGTTATCCCTAGTCTGAAATAATCTGTAACACACCCTCATACAGAGTACATACAGAAGTACAGAGTGCAAAAGAAATATGGAGACACATGAATGGAGGTACAGTGAAAATAATGCCCTTTTCCTATGCTTTGGAGGATGGCTGACAAACAAACAAAATGCTATCAGTGTCCCTAATTCTATAAACATAACTGGCAAGATGCAAGTGCTAACCTCAGAAGTGGCATCCAGTTTATAGGGGATGGGAATAGTGAAAAAGTTCTTAACTTCCTAACATAGCATCAATAAATTAGAAAAATCAAGTAAATCAAGTAGCGAATTCAATCTTCTACCTATACAAAATTTTATTTTATATTCCAAGATGCTTTTACATATGTTGGTTATTTTGTATCTGCTTTCTTAGATAGGTAATATGGGTATGATCAACATCCCAGGTATGAGGTAGTGTAAGGGATAGAGACATAAAGTAGAAAAATGTAACAATAGCAAGCTGACTATTCTAACAACCCTGTGGCATTGACAGGGCAGGTAATATTTCTGGTCTTAGGAGAAGAAAATGGAGGTGGTGTGTACATCCACGTTTCATGGCAATAGGTGGCCAGGCTACGATGTAGTCTTCTTGGGGCCAACTGAATTTCCATTCTTCCAGGGCTTACCCAAATTCCATTCCATGTTTTTCTAAAAGTGTGGAATTTATGTTAACCAGAGATAAATTGGTTTTTCCTCAGGATCTTTCAGAATCTCAATGTGCTTAAGAATCTCCAAGAGGGGCGCCTGGGTGGCTCAGTCAGTTAAGTGTCTGCCTTCAGCTGAGGTTATGATCTTAGGGTCCTGGGATGAAGCCCAGGCTCAGTGGGCAGTCTGCCTCTCCCTTTCCCACTGCTCTCCCCCCACCACCCCACCCATGCTTTATCTTTCTCTCCCAAATAAATAAATACAATATTTTTTTAAAAATTCTACAAAAGAAGTACTTATCATGAAATATTTTCAAAATTTTGAGATCTTGAAATTTTTCCCTTTCCATTTTCATCCTCCTATTAAAATCTTCTGGAACCATTGTTTAGCAAAATATGGTTTGAGAAACATACATAGCACTCTACTTTTGTAAGTAAAAATAGAATATTTTTCCTTTAAAGTATTTGGTTAAGGTTTAGGAAAAGTAGTACCTGATGTGCTGAAAGCAAAGAATGATACCCCAATGGCACTGTTCCCACTTGTTCCTGGGCAGTGGTTCCCTGGGGAATCATGAGGGTCCTTTGGAGTTACCCATTGCTTAGCAGACCAACTCTAAAGTCCAGAGAAACTCCTCTCTTGTCGAGATGATGATATGATGATGGTCGCATTTCTGTATTAGTTTCCTAGCACGGCCAAGACAAAGAACCATAAACATGGTGATTTAAAACAACAGCAGTTTATTCACTCAACTTCCAGCGTCTAGAGGTCTGAAATCAAGGTGTAGTCAGTCCATGGCTCTAGAAAGGAATCCTCCTTGCCTTTTCCTAGCTTATGGTAGCTCCTGGGAATTCTTGGCATTCCTTGGTGTGTAGCTATATCCCTCCGTTCTCTGCCTATATCTTCACATGGTCTTCTTTCTCTCTGTATCCTCTCTTCTTCTTCTAAAAACATTAGTCACTGGATTGAGGATCAGTTCTAATCAAGTACAAGTCATCTGAACCTAATCACACCTGCCAAGACCCTGTTTTCAAACGAGGTTACATTCTGAAGTTCTGAGCAGACATACATCTCGAGGGAACACTGCTTAACCCATCACGCCTGCCAAAGCTTTTAATTGGAAGGAAAGTTTCATCTACTAAAAAATAAAGCTTAAAAATTTTAGGTTTGAAAAAAAAAGTAAAAAAAAAATAAATAAAAAATAAAAAAAATTTTAGGTTTGGAAAGAGGAGCAGTAGTAACCTCTTACATTATCATGCAGCAGAATGAAAACAAAGATTCAAAGAACCAGATAAAGAAATAGAAGAGACATCATTGATTATAATTTGATCCCTATTTTGCATAAAAGTGCACAGAGAAATGTAAATGCATATGCTTTTTGTTTTTATATAGTTGGATTATTATAACATACATACCTCTATTTTTACCTTGAATTTCTCACTCAAATATTATGACAACTTTACCGTGACAATTGATATAAATCTACAAAATTTGCTTAGCTTCATTTTTAAATTTATTTATTTCAAAATGTTCTTAAGGTTTTTTTTTGAGGGTAAAAGGAGCAGGGGGAGACGGAGAGAGAGAATATTAAGCAGGCTCCAAGCCCACTGTGGGGTCCATTGTGGGGCTGGATCTCACCCCCCTTGACTTCATGACCTGAGCCAAAATTGAGAGTTAGACGCTTCACCAACTAAGTCAACACAGGTGTCCCAAAGTATTCTTAATTTAATAGAAGTGCCATGATCTTTATTTTTATGTAGCTATTATTCACCTCATTTTTACTAGTGTTGTATAGAAGCAATCTGTATCCAAGTGAGGGCTTGCAAAAAACGAAGGATGTCTCCCTTCTCTCTCACCTCCTTCCTGACCATTTGCTTCAGTCTCTCATCCTCTGTAGAAGCAACCACAGTGAAAGATTCTTTTTCTTTTTCTCTTTTTAAAAATATCTTGGTGATTATCCCATGACTTTAGGTGGTATACCTTTATTTCATGATTTTGTGGAATTTTAGCCAGCCAATGTTGGCTTCATTTAATAATCTCTTCTGAATGGCAAGATAAAGGTCATCTTAGTCCACTGGAGAAAAGCTGCTAATTCCAAACAAAATAAGCTGCATACATCACCATGTCAAATGAGACAAAATCCTCTTTGAAAGGTACATTTCTAATGTAGAAAGAAACAAATCAACCTTACTTTTAACCACCCAAGCAGTTAAAAGGAAGGATAAGCTGTGAATTATACATTAAATGTTGTGGATAAACTTTCTAGATGGGTTTATGCACAGGACTCGTGTGAATGAGAGGAAACAGAATCAAGCTTTTAAAAAACACGATACAAGTGCCATTCTCAGATTGTGTTTGGCTTCCAGAACCTGGATAACAATTACACTGTGGCAGACTATAAGTGCTATCAATCTCAACTCTATTTCAAGTTTAAACTTTCAGCCAAACATGGCAAAGCATAAATGTAATTGCTTTCCAAGCCTTAAACCTTATCGGGTTGAAATGAGAAAGGGGACAAAAAGTCTTTAATTTTGTTTTATATACACTAGGAGGAAAATAGAAATCTTTCATCTGAAATCATTCTGACATTTTGACAATGTATAAAGTGAGGTCTTCAGATGCATGATTGGAGTCCTTTTCAGTAAATTGAAGGTTTACACATGTTCAAATGGCCGAGAGTCTCAGCAATTCTCTTGGTCACTTGGATTTTCATTGTACTCTGATGACCAGAAACCAAGCTTTCCACTATGCTTAAAGAACTTAGGCAGCTGAATTTCCTTGAAATTTCTAGATGTCTTTTCTTTTTCTTTTCTTTTCTTTTCTTTTCTTTTTTTCTTTTCTTTTCTTTCTTTTCTCTTCCTTTTCTTTTCTTTTCTTTTTTTCCTTTTCTTTCTTTTCTTTTCTTTTCTTTTTCTTTTTTTCTTTTCTTTTCTTTTTTCTTTTTTAACACCAACTACAACAGAAGCTTTTCACAGCCATTCTAACCTCTTTATTTGGACCTGCCTGGGGGAGAAGCTTTACATCTTGAGAATGTCTAGTCTGGGTTTGAGCAAGAAGGAAGAAAAAGATAAATCAGAACAGGATGCTACCCATTCCTTAGGTGAAGAAGACTCTCAGATTTAAAAAATAACAACAGCAATAACAACTTAATATTGCAGACCATGGGGCATCTGGGTGGCTCAGTGGTTGAGCATCTGCCTCTAGCTCAGGTCCTGGGATCGAGTCCTACATTGGGCTCCTCACAGGGAGCCCACTCCCCCTTCTGCCTATGTCTCTGCTTCTCTCTCTGTGTGTCTCTCATGAATAAATAAATAGCATCTTCAAAAAAAATTTGCAGAACACAATAGTTTAAAGCCAATATTTTAAATAAAGCTTTTTCATTATATTTATTTTCCTGCCCTACAACATTGTATAGCTGTTGTATAGCCATGTTTTTTGTTTTCATTTTGTTTCTTCCTATGATTTCTTCCTCTACTTTAATTGTTAAGAATTTCCATGTCAGGGAAAACCACCCAGGCCTTGGAAATAGGTGAGTAGTTTTCACTGATTTGCCATTGAATTTGGCTATATCACAACTTTGAACTTTGAATGTAAATGTTTCCTGTTCGCTGCAATGTAAATTATTTTTGTTTATTTGAGAATATACATTTCTGTGGGTCAAATTCTCATTGGAACTACTTGTAACATCTTACTGGATTCCTCATTAATTAATAAGTTGAATAAAATATTTGATATGTGTTTACTGAATGTAAGTCACAGTTCTGAGTTTTGGAAAACATTTGTACTTTGACAGTTGTCACTCATGGAGGCTCCGTATGTCTCGAAGATTAGAAGTTATTTTATAAGCAGTCCATTCCAAGACATATAAATCATACAAAATTGAACTTCTTACTCATAGTTGGGACTCAGAAATTCTAGTCCTTCAAGAAAATAGTAGTCTAACAGAGGTTATATTTGGAAGCCATGCAAATCTCAATTTCACGTCTCTAGGGAAAATGCAAAAGGGAAGGGAATGCCTTCCTAATGCACAGCTAGACTTAAATACCATCTATTTTTCTTTTTTTTTTAAGATTTTTTTCACCCATTCATTTGAGAGAGAGAGAAAAAAACACAAGTGGGGGGTGGGGAGAGGCAAAGGGAAAGGGAAAAACAGACTCCCTGCTGAGCAGGGAGCCTGATGCAAGGCTCTATCCCAGGACCCCAGGATCATGATCTGAGCCAAAGGCAGACACTTAAATGACTGAGCCACCCAGGTGCCCCTCTTCTATTTTTCTATGTCTGCTACAAGAGTAAGATATCTGCCCCGTATTCCAGAATGGGGACCCCTGCTAATATACTCAATACTAAGAATGTATGGAAGTTGCAAGAAACCACCACTGATTCCTCCTCACCATGGATCAATATGCATGCTGCCGAGAACACCAAGTCCCATCATACCTGCGAAAGGCATTGTGTCCTGGAATTTGCATTGAGACTTCCCACTGGGAATGGTGAGTTACTTTGTACCTCTAGATGAGAGGGAACTACTCAATCTCCACTGGGACCCCATTGTCCTGCCACAAGCTGGACCTATTGAAATGCACTATATCAGGAATAGAACATGCACCATTGAAAGAGAAGAGAAGGTAGAAGGGTTCTGGACTGAATATCTGGCTCCAAGTCCATCTCCTCACATCTGACATTGCTGCTTCCTGCAGCCAACATGCAACATGTATGGTATTTACAACCCAGTCAAGTTCCTAGAGTTGCCAACCACCCTCTCCTTGAGACTAGATGGGCATATTCTCTTTTCTTCTGCTAAGGTTGCTGCTGTCTTTATTCCTTCCATTGACTTGGTGGACATTATAGCACACATAGAAGCCATTACCAAATTCACCCAACAAGTCTTAAATAATAGTTGACAAAGTCTGTCCTTACTGAACTCTGAAATATCTCTAATGGGAAAAGTTGTCCTTCAAAATAGAAGAGCCTTGGACATTATTGCTTCTCAAAAAGTTACCTGTGCCAGTATCCAATGGTGTATATTCATACCTGATAAGTTCACTACTGTATCATCTTTAGTAAATCACATGAGGTTGCGAGTGAATGCCCTGAGGGATCTGACCCCCAGCCTAGGGGGCTTAATAAATCAGTGGTTTGGATTATGGAGCTCTTGGAGGAAAAAAAAATTGGTACTTATTTTGAATCATTACGAGAATCATTCTCGTAAGCCGTGTTTTCTTTTGCATGTGTCTCTAATGTTACTGTGGCGTCTGCCGCAATGCAGCCAGACGGCCACCAAATGAGCCACCCCCATGCTGACAAAACTGCTTGCTGATTGCTCAGGGCACATTGTGGAAATGGGATGCTGCATAAGAGATTCTAGGAGCCAGTCACCAGGAGTGTTGAAGGAGGTCATGGAGAGGACATGACCACATGTGACCCAGGAGCTGGGCTTGGGCCACTGGAGGTTCCTCACCCCTCCCTGTCCTTGAAATGTACAATGTATATTCCACCCTCTGGGATGACAGTGGGAACCGGTTCCAAGGACACAGCCTTGAGAAAGATGGTATGCATGATGGAGCCTCTTTAAGGCCTTTGTAGAAACACTGAAGATTATGGTGTTGGGTGTGGAGATCTACTCCTTTGGCAGCACCAGAGACAAGTCTCATAAGTCAACTCCCCTTTGCTTCTTGAACCCACCACCTGCCCACCTGGAGTGGCCTGTCTGTGTTTCCCATCTCTCCTGGCTCTCCGTGTGTGGGGCCAGTTTGTGAATCAACACTATGTCTTCTTGCCTCTTCCTCTTTCTTCTTCTCCTCTTCCTCCTCCTCCTCCTTCTCTGGGTTCAAGCCTGAGGAATGGTAGCAGGACAGTTTAGAATTCAAGAACCAGATCCAGGATCCCACGTTCTAGGCCCAACTTGCAAACTTAGAAGCTGTGAGCCTTTAAAAAAGCTGCTTCATCATCCTCTGCCTCAGTTTCCTCTTTGGTAAAAAGGGGATTGTCATCATCATCATAATCGTTGTCCTGTCAGGAGGATTTAATCAGCTGATAAACCTAAGTGCACTTTGATTGTGCACTTGATCTATTGAATTTTGAGGGGGAGCTATGGCTTAAGGCCCTTCTACTAATAAGAACAGATGGGAATATATTTTTTTAGAGATTTTTATTTATTTATTTGGCAGAGAGAAAGGGAGAGAAGCACAAGCTGAGGGAGTGGCAGGCAGAGGAAGAGGGAGAAGCTGATGTGGGGCTTGATCCCAAGACCCCAGGATCATGACCCAAGCCAAAGGCAGATGCTTCACCCACTGAGCCACACAGACACCCCTGGACAGGAATATATTTATTTAAATTACCTTCTAATGTTAAATCTCTGAATATCTGACTTTATGAGGCATCTTCCACATTCATCAATATTATTACTGACTCCAGAATAAAATTTTGGAAGATTTTCTCCTTATCTTTGGCTCTTCTTGAGTCTTGCACTCTGGCTTTGGTTCTTTAATTTATATTTAAAATAAAGTTTTAGTCATGTTAGTCCCTCTCATTTCAAATGTTCACTATTAACTTCTCTGGGAGTACTTTGCTATTTTTCCACTTTTTTCACTGTGCTCCCAGAAACCTTTGCACTTTCTTGACTCAAGCAGATATCACCTTTGTTACCATTGTTTTGCTGCATCCTCAATACATTTTATCCTTGTTTGCTAGGGTGGGGACTTTGGTTGCTCATCTTTTTGTCCTTGTGAGGCCTTAACAAAAATATCTGGCATGTTGCGTGTACTAAATACACGTTAGCAGATTGGATACATAGAGGAAAAAGTGGATAAAAGTGTTGTTGAATCAGTATGATTTTTGTTCTTTATCGCCTATGAAAATTCCAACCTGGGTTACCTGAGTGGCTCAGTGGTTTAGCACCACCTTCAGCCCAGGGCATGATCCTGGACACCTGGGATCAAGTCCCACATCCGGCTTCCTAAGTGGAGCCTGCTTCTCTCTCTGCCTATGTCTCTGCCTCTCTCTCTGTATTTTTTCATGAATGAATAAATAAGATCTGAAAGAAGAAAGAAAGAAAGAAAGAAAGAAAGAAAGAAAGAAAGAAAGAAAGAAAGAAAGAAAGAAAGAAAGAAAAAGAAAAGAAAAGGAAGTTCCACTCTTTCTATCCTCTCTTTGATGTCTTGTTAGAGTTTCACCTGGTGAATGAAGCCCTCCTTGATTATCCCAGACTTGGGAATATTTTTTTTTTCCCTAAAAATTGCTCCAGGATTAGAATCCTACTACTACTACTGCTGCTGCTACTACTACTACTACTACTACTACTACCACTACTACTTATTCCCCTTCTCCTCCTTCTTCCTCTCTTCATCTTTTATTATTGTTATTATAATTATTATTTAATAATTATCTTTTTTGAATTGCTACAAAGTCTTGGGGTAAGGACAATGTAATACAATCTGGTATCACCTTCAGGTCCTCACACAGCATTAGATTCATGTTAGATGCCTAGTACATTCAAGATTAGTGAAGGCTGCTGTGCTTTTCCCAAAAATTCACTGGGGGCAAGGAGCCCCCCTGAAACTGAGAAGGCAAGAACCCAAAGACCCTCCAGGGAGTCTGTGGTTGAATGAACCTGTTTGGGCTTCAGAACAGACAAATGAGCGGCTGGCCAGCTCTACTCCCATTCTGAGTTTCCAAGTTGTATGCAACAAGGACTATAAATAACTAAATTCTTAGAAAAGACAGAGGAAGAGGGACAGGAAAACACTGCCGAAGCAGGGGAAGCAGGGACATACAGGCGCTGAGAGCAGCTCAAAACAGAGCCTTGAGACATAACGCAGGTGCCTTGAAACAAGTGACTGTGGATGGAAACAGATGTGTACCAAGCCTCGCTGAGTAAGAAAGAGAAAGTGCCCTTGGGCTGTAGTAACTCTCGTTTTGCAGGATTGTCGCACTTTTGAAAAGCCTTTGAACAAGTATACCTAAATGGCGTAAAAACAAAATGACACCCAGGGATAAAGGTTGGGAAGCATCTGGCAGCAGCTTCAAGTTCTGCTAGCCGGGCCTCTTTTCCTTCCTTGGGTTTTGATTGTTTTGCTTTCAACCAAGGAATAAGAAAGAATAGCAGGCAAGTTTCCAGGGTTTGGAAAATTGTAGGACACCCCCATTACTATTAATTGCAATATACTTTCTACATTCCTTTTTTAAGAGAAGTGTTGGATTAGGAAATGTACAGGCTCATCAACCAAAGACAGAATGCTGGCTACTATTCGGACCTCACAGGAGATTTTTGGAAAAAAAAAACCTGGAATGGTGAATGGAAAAAGGACAATCTAAGAGCAAGGCCCACCATTGAAAAGCAATCCGCAGGCACGTTTGATTCTGAAATCCCATCTCAGGTCTTTAAACTTGGAAAAAAATGTGTTTTCTTTAACTCTTGGACTGTGTCAATCATTTGTAAGACATCAGAAATTAATTAACCTTTATATTTTCAGATTTTTCTGAAATTATGAGAAGAGAACTGAATAAAATAACAACAGTCCTGATATCTGGCAGAGGATAAAACGTGGCTTTAAGAACCTTAAGATCCTTTTAAAAAAAATGCCGACATTAAAACAAAAGCTAGATGAGGGTCGAGACACGATCTCTCAGAGATAAACAATTTCATGGATTTGATTGCTCTACTGTTCATCATTTTCTGGAGTTGTGCTTATAATGTAATGATACCATGATAGCGTAAAACCATGTCAGCTTTGCAACAAGATATGATTTTAAGTTAAAAATGAAATTGTTTCATGTTTTGGTTCTTCATTTGGCACAAATGGCACTGTACCTAAATTCAAAGGACTGATTTCATGTTTCAGTATATTTATCACTCAGTACCCATTGGTGCTACTGTTATGTAATTGGAGTAGACTTGTAGACAAGCATTCCTTCCAACCATTATAAGATTTCTTATGCAATGATGCTGAGTTGGTTAGAAATGTAAAGTTTCAACATCATCACCATCACGATTATAATTACTTTCTTTCAAAAGTTAAGAGCAGCTCAATATGAAAAGAACATTCATGAAATAACTCTGAGAAAGCTGAAGTCGTTGCTTTGGGTCCCACTTTGGATGTTTCTTATTTGAGATGCTGGCTGTAAAGGTATATTTTTCGGTTGTTATTATTTCTGTTTATTCCTTTGCAATTTCATATACAGGAAGGCTGAGGTCCAGTGACCTCTTCACCTACTCTTAAAATAGCTTCTTTATATTGCTTTCAAAGTAAGAAGTAATAAGACTAACATAATGGGAAAAAGGATGTGCTGTGGGGCCAGACAAACCTGGAAGCAAAGCCTAGCTCTGTCTTTTAACAACTGTATCACCTCTCTGAACCCTTTGTTTGTTCATCCATGAAATTAAGATATTAGGACTGACCCTGCCTCTGATGTTTCAAGGATTTAAAACAATGTAGGTAGGTCTTTAGTAAATATTGGCTAGTGTGAAACAGTATCTCATTTGTTTTGCTCTAACAGTTGACAGATTAGGTAGGTCTACTGTCCCAGATGACTCCTTTATGACTATGCCCTATTTAGAGCCTCCTTGCAGATAAAGTCATGAAACATTATTTTCTTACAGATGGATTTCCTCTAGAGATGTATGGATATGCCTTCCTACACACTGGTACCTTCAACTGCTGATGGAAGGAAAGGTCAGTCTCATTTTATTAAAACAATAAAAATAATGTAATTTAGAAACAATTTGTGCTTTCTTCCACCTCTCTCTCCCCAGAAGAGATGAAAACTTTGCCAAACTGGTGGTATCATTCACAAATCATGATTGTGGGATGGAGAGAGCTCTCCAGAAGACATTTTCCAAACAGTGGAATTGCTTGTATTATTTTCAAAATGAAACACAAGATCTGCACTATTCTAGCAAATTTATTTTTGGATAGAAATATTTAACCCATTAATTGAATGGATAGTATTGACCTTTGCATAAACCTGATGAAAAATTATGCTGCGTGCTTGAATTCTCATGTAGAAAATGAGGCAAAGGGATCATTTAAATCTAACCTTGCATTGTACGTGAGCAAACTTCAGTAAGAAGAACTATGTGTATCTAAAGTAATATAATGTAATGCATTTTATAGCATATACTATGTGGATCTTAAAAAATGAAAGTATTGAGAATTGCCCAACAACTATAAATACTTGTAGGATTATCTCAAAGAAATAGCAACATTCCCCCCTGCCTCAATTTAACGATAAGAAGTTAATTGGCGGCAGATGTCACCCTCAACAAGCATAACTGATTTGTTTTTTTTTTTATTTGACTTTTAATGATTCAAATAAGAATGAAAGTACAATTGTCTCTCTTTAATTCACATTGCTCTGAAATGTTCATAGACAGGTATATTGCCATTGTAACGCAGTTAATTCAAGTGTTTGTTTTTTGTTCTATTACCATACTGTTTTGATTACTATAGTTTTATACTGTATCTTGAAATCTGGCATTGTGATAACTCCAGCTTTGTTCTTCTTTCTCAAGATTGCTTTGGCTAATAGGGGTCTTTTGTGGTTCCATACAAGTTTCAGTATTATATGCTCTCATTCTGTGAAAAATGCTATTGACATTTTGATAGGGATTGTTTCTAACCTGTAGATCGCTTTGGGCAGTATGAACACTTAACAATATTAATTCTTCCATTTCACGAGCATGGGATAGCTTACTATTTGTGCTGCTTTCAATTTCTTTTATCAATGTTTTATAATTTCAAGAGTAAGTATTTCAGCTCCTTGGTGAAGTCTGTTCCTAGATATTTTATTCTTTTTGGTGCATTTGTGAATGGAATTGTTTTAGTAATTTCTCACTCTGCTACTTTGTTATTAGTGTATAGAAACATAACTGATTTCTGAGTATTAACTTTTTATCCTCCAACTTTACTGAATTCACTTGGAACTTCTAATTTTTTGGTTGAGTCTGTGGGGTTTTCTATGTATAGTATCATGCCTTCTGCACATAAGTGACAGTGTAATTCTTAGAACTGGTATAGCCTATTGAATGCCCCCCACAAACTAAGATCACAGCTGGAAAAAATTAGAAGCAACTTAATTGCAGGGAGATGCCTGGAAATACTTGAAGTGAAATGGGTTCATAAACAAAAGAGGTAAATTATTTTATTGGGTAAACAAAAAGTGTCTTTGAAACCTATGTTGCCAAAAAACCATAAGTTCGTTTACCTATTCATTTTGCTTAACATAGGTTTTTTTTTTTTTAATGATAAGTAATTTGAAGGCCTGAAGCAGACATGCTATTTAACTATTTTTTAAATGTGGTCCAGAAAAGGAGAAATCAAATGATGATTGTATCATGGTTAAATGAAAAACATGCATAAAAGAAAGGTAGTGGAGGAGAAGAGTAAGTTCACTAGAGCATACAATTTATTTGAATATGTCTTTCTGAGTTTATGACTTTATGAATGGTGCAAATGGGAAAGATTACCATTTGAAGTGTCCATGCTAGTTCTCAGTATAAAGGAACCTGTTCCATAAGAGACTCTTCTCTTGTATACAGATTTGTATGTTCTTTCTTATTAGGTCACAATATGTTGTGCTTTAGTATGGCTGATGCTCTTACTGTGTGTACAAAATACACGGTACAAAAATCTAAACCTTCACTTTGAACCTGATTCTCTCTGTTGTCTCAGGTTTAGCATTAAGACTCCTTGGCATAAATCTTCAAAATGGAAATAATCATGTATCCATAAGACCTAGGGCCTATTCAAAAGAAAAATGATACTCTTTAGTGCCACAGACCAGGACCATCACTGAGAAAGCAATCCCCGTCACTGCTTCAAATGTTTCCTTTTTTAATAAATTATGTTTTTCCTTCATAACATTTGGATGTGTTTTTCATTTTGCTCTATGGACACTAATATTTTATAAGTTTTTTCCCACTTCTAAATTCTGGACACATGATCATCATTCTTCTTGACTACTGAGGACATTTTCTTGAAGCCATTTATAGATACAAACACTTCCTCCCAGACTTCATATAGACTTCACTCCATGATAATAATGTCTTTTGAGCAATTGAATGCAAGGACTCCTAGATGTAATGTGGAAGGCAGAAAGGAAATTCACCGTGGATGGAAAAGAAAATGAACCACCAGAGACAAGATAAATGCGTACAATAAATATAATATTGTACCCCAGGGGATGAGAGAGTCACTGTACCTAATGGCTACAGAATATGGTTAAGCCATAAAGATAACATAAAATAAAATAGTACACTATTCCCAGTTGCCACTCTTCCAAATGTTGCCATAAACCTAGCAGTACCACCGGAAAAATTAACAGACATTTCCATGATGCATGGACCACCAACGAGGCTCAAAGAGATATGACTCAATTGTAGTTTTCTGGTTTATCTTTTAAAAGCAGTTTGCATAGGAATGTAAAGTAAAGACCAGCTTCAATTTCCAAAAGAAACCTAAACTGTACATAATTTATAAATTCACATAAAGGGGTGTGTATATACCACTATTAAGGCCCAGGTTGGCATTATTAAGGAATTATACAATTATGAAGAAATAATTATAAGTAATGAGTAATTATTGAGGCTGTTATTAAGGAATAATGACAAAATTCATGAATCTTAGGGATAATTACCTATTTTAAAGAAATTATAGTTTCCAAATATAATGTATATATTATTTTTTAAACTTTTAGAATTATGAAATACAATGAACAAATAGTGCATAAACATAAAATAGTGTCTTATTCAGCTGAATGAAGTGTAATAAAAAAAACACCTGGGTTTTTTATGCCTAAGTCAAGAAACAGAATGTTGATACATCCCAGAAGCTCTTCTCTATCATAGACTGCTCCCTTTCCCCTAGTGACAACTACTTTTCCAAATTTTTTATAGCTTTATGGAGGTATAATTGTCTGCACATATTTAAAGTCTGCAATGTGATAAATTTTGCTTTATTTAGATGCTTGTAAATCAGTTATCATAATAGAGTCACTGAGCATATGTGTTAGCCCCTCAAATTTTCCTGTACCCCTTTACAATTCTTCTTTACATTTTCTATTGCACGCCCATCCCTAGGTATCCAATCTTTTTTTTTTCTGTTCCTATATTTTAGTTTGAATTTTCCTATAATTTTCCAGAGATGGAATCATACAGTTGTATTCTTTGTCTTTCTGCTTTTCCTCTGCACATTTGTTTTGAGACTCAGCCATCTTGTGATGTTTATTAATAACTCATTGTTTTGTATTACTAATAGCCCATGATATATATAATGTTAAGATATAATAGTATGTAATTATATAATATAGAAATAATAATATTACTTATATTGTATATATTATTTTATAACAATATATTATAATAGAACATTATGTATAGAAAACAATTATTTTATCCACTTTCCTGTTGATGGACAAATACATTTTTGTCAGTCTGGTATCCTTTCACATACAGGAGCATCAACCTTCTGTGAACATTCCTGTACATGTTTTTATATGGGTACATGCTTTCCCTTAAAATACCAAGGAGTAGAATGGCTGGGTTATACTGTAGATTTATTTTTAAATGTTTAGATAACTGCCAAATGATTTTTCCAAAGTGGTTCTATCTGTTTACATTCCCACCAGCAGTACATGAGAGTTTCAATTATTCCACATCTTTGTCAAAACTACGTATGGTCTGTCTTTGAATTTTAGCAATTCTATTTAGTAGGAAGTGATATTCCATTGTGTTTTTAAAATTCATTTTCTAAATGACTAATAATGTTGAGCCAATTTTCATGTGTCTATTCCTCATCTGTGTATCTTCTTTGGTAAGGTGCTTGCTAAATTCTTTATTCTTAAAAAAAAATCCATTGTTTGCTTTTGCATTTTCAAGTTCTAAAAATTCTTTATATACAAGTCTCTTATCAGATATATTATTTGCAAAAATCTTCTGCTAATCTATGGTCATGCTATCCCCTTCACAATGTCTTATGAAGAACAGAGATTTTTAATTTTGATAAAATATGATTTATCAATTTTTGTGGTTCATGCTTTCTGGGTTGAGTCTAAGGAATTTTTACACAGCCAATTTTAACAAGCCATTTTTCCCCTTAAGTATTCTTTAAGAAATGCTATAGCTTTACATTTTACATTTAGGTCCATGATCCACTTTCTGTTTATTTTTGTATATGGCACAAGCATGGCTCAAAGTTCCTTTTTTTTCCATATAGGTATCCAATTGTTCCAACAGTATTTATAGAGAATTTTAAATAGCCTTCGCTCAATAACTTCTAAAATAACTAGAGAGACAATTAGTAAACATATAGAGACTATGTAGATAATATACTTTAAATCAAAATAAAATAGTGTGGGTGACAGAGAATTGTGATTTTTAGCATTTTAGAAGTGAAAAAGAGATAGACTAGGAAATTTTATTCTTTGTTTCCTTTCCAACAGCTCTGGGCCCATTGGAAATCTGTCTTCCTCCCTAGTGTAATGCCTAGGAAATTATTCTGTCTCAATATCCTGAGTGCCCAATTGCCTATTATCAGTATGATGAAGGTTTTGGATTCTTGGAAACAGTCAAATGCAATATTTCACTATGTAATTAATTTCTGGTGGGAGTTTTCCACCAGATGTTGACAATGTTTCTATTATGCATTCAGAATATTTGGGATAAAAATGAAAATTTTCTCCCAATCAAGAAAAATTATATATATATATATAGAAAGAGAGAATTATGAATTTTATATATATAATAAATTTATGTATATATATACATTTTATATATATATATATATATATATATATATATATATATATATATATATAATGATGAACATCATAGATTATGAGGACCAGTAGTTTAGCTGGGAACAAATACTGTATCAGGCAAAATTCAGATTCTAGGCTATTTATGATGACCCAAGATGCCAATGATGACATTAATAAATTACCTTTGGAAGAATATCATTAATAACTATTTTAAGCCTTTATGTGTCTAGAACTGTAATTTTTTTTTTAAAGATTTTATTTATTTATTCATGATAGTCACAGAGAGAGAGAGAGAGAGGCAGAGACACAGGCAGAGGGAGAAGCAGGCTCCATGCACCGGGAGCCCGACGTGGGATTCGATCCCGGGTCTCCAGGATCGCGCCCTGGGCCAAAGGCAGGCGCCAAACCGCTGCGCCACCCAGGGATCCCCAAGAACTGTAATTTTTTTATGTTTCAAATGCTTCATCTAGAAAGCAGTGAGGTTAAAATTGAATATAATGTGCAAGGAAAGAGAAGTAGAAAATGTGGCTGTTATCTAACCCTGAAATTCTTTAACCACATTAGGCTAAATAGTTACTTTCCCCTCTTTGAAAATCACATGTTGTTATGTAACAGAAAAGTGTAGGTTTATATCCACTACTTTAGCTTTCCTGAGAGATAAAACTGAAGCCAGAATTGTCAAATACACACATAAACACACACACACACACACACACACACACACACTTAATAAAATAGGTTATAACACAGGCACATTGAAAAGGTAAATCTCTATCTCTTGTTCAACAAGTTCAAAAACTAGGATATAACTGCAAGACATTCACCTTGAAAACCCTGAGAATATAAAGTGTAATCCATGTTGGATGCCATCTCCTATCCAATTAATACTTGTTCCCTATCCTGTTACCATGAAAGCTTCATAACTAGTTCACAAGACGTACCCTTGGGACATCTGGACTTTAATTTTTTTTTAAAGATTTTATTTATTTATTCATGATAGTCACACAGAGAGAGACAGAGAGGCAGAGACACAGGCAGAGGGAGAAGCAGGCTCCATGCGCCGGGAGCCCGACGTGGGATTCGATCCCGGGTCTCCAGGATCGCGCCCCGGGCCAAAGGCAGGCGCCAAACCGCTGCGCCACCCAGGGATCCCACATCTGGACTTTAAAGGTGATGGTTAGCTCCTGTGAAATACAACCCACTATTTATGACCTCACTGATGTTACTGTGTAAATTAACTGGAATATAAATGGCTTGGATTTACCTAATCAAGAAACATCAAAGGGCTTTTCCAACTTTTGCCATTCACGATTGACTGTAATAAAAATCATACTCAAACAAATTCATTTCTTAAAAACATAAAAGGTGAGGGGCACCTGGGCTCAGTGATTGAGTGTCTGCCTTTGGCTCAGGTCATGATCCCGGGGTCCTAGGATGGAGTTCCACATTGGGCTCCCTGTGGGGAGCCTGCTTCTCCCTCTGTCTGTGTCTCCACCTCTCTCTTTGTGTCTCCCATGAATAAATAAATAAAATCTTAAAAAAAAAAAAGAAAAACACAAAAGGTGAAACATTTCCTCTAACACTTAATATTGTATCTGTTATCTGCATTCAGTGGCTTGAACATCTCATACTAAGGAATGATACTCCATAAGAAAATAGTTTTAGAAATAATAACATGTAGAGAAACTAAACTGTTCACTTCCAAACAGAATGTAAATGACTAAGAAGCAATTACGATCTCCTCAGCTTCAAAAAAACTGAAATAGAATATTAATAATGAAAAGAAGTAGAGCTAGGATAAGAGGTTCATTGTTTAATGAGATTGTACTCGCAGTGCTCTGAACAGGGTCCTCAGCATCTCTACTTCCAGATCCAAGCTCTCATTCCTGGCACTCACTCTAGACGCTGGGAGTATCTCCTGCTGACACAGCTGAGTCCCTCTCTAGGATTGTCCTTGGCTGAAGAGAATTTATGTCTCCTCCTTGGGGATGGTCTATGTTCAGTGATTTGTGTCTCTGCATCAGGTCTCACTCCTTTGCCTTGACTTGAGGCATCTTGAAAGGACCATTCCAGTTGCAGAACTTCCCTCTGGATTGGCTAAACCCCGTGATGCATCTGCTTCTCCTTCAGTCCTTCTCTCCTTGCTCCTTATAGGTGATGGGCTTAAGACCTCTCCCAAGGAAATCTTTTGTACATACATCTCCATGTAGGGGTCTGTTTTTGGTGGGGAGCCTGACTTACAGAGAGTCAGTTTCTCTCTCTGAGCAGAGAAAACAGCACTTTTCTCATGAATAAACTTGGCTCACTTTCCTTCCAGGATCACCAGGAGCATTTTTGTCACACAACATTAGTCTTAATTAGTACACAAAAATTCTATTTGCAATCATTTTCTACATCATACTTCCATTCAGCTTTTAGAATCATGAGGAATTTCATGAGCACAAGTGAAACCAGGAGACTCAGTAAATCACGTTGGTTAATAGTGGAAAGAGAAAGTAGAGAAATTAGAACTGGTGATTTCGGTGTTTGTGTAATTATAGAATTACTGTTTTGTTATTGGGCTACATTCAAAACACTTTCTCTTATTTTTCTTCTTACTAATCTTTCATGGATCTGAATTTTATATAAACTACAAATAATGTGGAGATGGTATCTATCAATTTTAAAAGGGCATACTTCCCTAATATAATTTTCTAGAGATTAGAAAAAGGTGTATATTGATGCTTTTGAGTTAGAGAAATCACTAAGAAAAAAAGAAGCAAATTTTAATTTTCCAAGTTTAATTTTGATCATTTCCATTAGCACCAACAATATATGTAGCAACATTAAATCATCAAAGCAATCCTAGTATTTTTTTGCATAAAATCAGTAATATTTTAAACATTTCAAATCACCACCAGAGGAAAAAGAAAAGTAAGTCATCCATTGGCACAAGCTCTATGCAAATGTTATATATACTCATGTTTTTAAATTGAACATATACTTATTTTAAATTAAAGCATCTGAGAATCATAGGGCCTGAAATATGAAATATACTGGTTAAATACAGTGGTATATTGGAGCTGACTTGCACTGGCTCATGAAAACCAATTGTGAGCATCTCTTTCCAACTTCGCCTTCAGTGATAGCACGTTTGTAGCTTAAAATGGACCATTGTGATAGTATTTACGTATAAGAAATCTGTAAAAAAATACACATTAGGGCTTTAATTATATTTTTTCTGGTTGTTAAACTCTTACCAGGACTCCACAATCTGTAGACCAGATGATGGGCTCCAAATTAAAATATCCAAAAATAAAAATGGAAAATACTTCAAATAATTTATAAGTATTAATTAAAGAAGAAAGTAGGAGATCAGGGGTTTTCCAATGAATTCTTATTTGATTTCTATATTCTGGGGAAAAGATCTGTAGAGTGCCTAATTACTACACTCTCTCTATTTTTTTTAACACATGCGGCAAATCATCATTAAAATGTTATAATTAAGGGGCAGCCCCGGGGGCTCAGTGGTTTAGTGCCACCTTCAGCCCAGGGCCTGATCCTGGGGACCCGAGATCGAGTCCCACGTCGGGCTCCCTGCATGGAGCCTGCTTCTCCCTCTGCCTATCTCTGCCTCTCTCTCTCTCTCTCTCTCTCTGTCTCTTATGAATAAATAAAATCTTTTTAAAAAATGTTATAATTAAGAACTTTTTTATTAATTCAATATTTCAAAGAGTATTTTTTCTCAGAAAAACACATGAGTTTTCTCTAAAGATGAGAAACAGAAGTGCAAGTTTTTGTGAAGATTCAACAGAAAAAAAGGAAGGATTTTACTTTCTGTCTTTACTTGTGATTAGCCAATCCTCCAGCAGTTTATGCTTTATTGGAGGTAAGTTTGACAAGTAGTGTTCAGAGGAGATTATAGCAATGCTTATAATACATTTGACATATGTTATCACAAGGTAACATTTAAAAATACCTCCTTCAGGAATGTCTAGCAAAACTCATTTCATTTATCCTAACATTTCTTTCAGCTCTTGACTATCAGATTAAAAATTACAATTTCGTTGTATGTTTATTTGGCATTAAAAGATCACAAAGCTTTGAAAAGATTTTTGAATTAGGTCTCTATTATGACAAAATGAAAATGATTGAACTAGCACTGGTCCTCGAATCAGGAAGAAGTAATAAGGGAAAAAACATTTATTTTTCTGCCCTTACAAAGAAGTTATAGTACCTAGCTAACAGATGATCAAAAGTAATTGAGCATCAAAAGGATATCTGAAAATAAAAAGGATCTGACATGTTTTATAGGAACCTGAATTCTAATTTTCTTTCCTTTTCCTCTTTTTCTTTCTTTCTTTCTTTCTTTCTTTCTTTCTTTCTTTCTTTCTTTCTTTCTTTCTTTCTTCTTTCTTTCTTCGTCTGAATTGCCTCTGTTTTCTCTGGATACCTTTAATTTGTTTGTTTGGTGTCTTCAGATTGGAAATTCTTATTCAAAATTCTGGTGATCCTCTGGTATAACTCTAGAAAAACCTTTGGAATTCCATAACATACATATAATGTACAAGATGCATATTAGTTAATGGGTTTGCATGTGGGGTGATCAGACTGCAGCTGGCCATTTAGTTAGAAGTCCCTCTGGCAAGTAAATCACACCTCTTAGGTTTTAAAGCAAACAATTCTTTAATCTTCTTGAGATGGGGTTCTACTCCTAGTTGCTAAAATTCCAGGTGGAGGATATGGGAAGGAGTTTGAGAGACTGTATTGGTTTTTGATGCTGCATAGCAAGTTACCATAAACCCAGGGGCTTAAAACACATTTATGATCTCTAAGTTTCTGTAAGTCAGGTGCTGGCATGACTCATCTGGGTCTTCTACTCCAGGTTCTCTTTTGACAGACTGAAATCCAAGGCTGTGGTCTTATCAGAGGCTCCAGTGAGATAGATCTACTCCCAGGATCCCTCACATTGTTGAGAGATTTCTTTTCCTTGTTGTTTCAGAACTGAGGCTCCCATTTCTTTCAACTACTTTGTGTATACTCAGCACTCCACTTTACCTCACCTCTGGGTAGTAGCCATAGTCTGGAGTCTAACTCTTATGAGATTTTTAGGGCCAGTCAAACTCTTAGGCTGCAAATTCTTCCTATCTGCCAAGTCTTTTCCTTTCCTGAATCTGCAGTTTTCTTAAAGTCTGTTGAAATTTCTGAATTGTATTTGAGTTCTCTCTATTTTTTTTTGTTTTTGTAGAGTTTCTCCTTCTTTTATTTATTTTTTCTTTTTTTTTCTCCTTCTTTTAATGTTAATTTTATTGTTATTTTAATGAGGCTGGGGAGGAGAAGAAATCTGCCATATTTAACTTGCTGTTTCTCCTTAAGATTTTGGATTTTTCCTTTCCTTTTTTTTTAAAAAAAAAATCTGTTTATTCATGAAAGACACAGAGAGAGAGGCAGAGACATAGGCACAGAGGGAAGCAGGCTCCCCACAGGGAACCCCATCCAGGCCCTGTGATCAGGGCCTGAGCTAAAGGCAGATGCTCAACCACTGAGCCATCCAGGTGCCCTGGATTTTGCTTTTCCCAATGCTATGCCTGCTCTCTCATATCCACAGTATCTCATGGGAGGATAAAACCAGAGCAGTGTCTCTGTTTTCCCAAATCACATGAAGCATCTTTTCAGAGTTCTTGCATCAGAAAATATAGAAGGAAAATAAAATAGAAAGATTAGCTAATGACAACAGTTAGATACAGGAACTCTTAGGTCCTGGAATAGTCATGGTCAGAGCAGGTATCCCCAGAAAAGATCTGATGGGGAGCCCCAAAGCCTGGAGTGCCCATGGGCCTCAGAGAAACCCACTTTTTAGCCAGAGAAGTAGCCTTGCCCTCTGGCATCCCTTAGGCCACTCATTAATTAGTACACAAGAGGAAGTACCTTGGCATATTTCACAAAGATAGGCTACACAGTCTTTGCAAGTGCAGTACATGCGACAGCAGCAATGTGTGGAACTGTAGCCATCGCAGTTCATTCTGTGTCACCCAGTAGGAGAGGAAGGTCAGGATTGCATTTTCATTGTGTCCATGTGTCTCTCCTTCAAATCACTAAGGACCAAATGCATTACCTCCTAGTGACACATTTTCGCCCCTCAATAAGGCATTAGAATTTGATAAAGGGAATGCAAAATCAAACAAGAGCAAAGAAGAATGCTGTGCAGACTTAGATCTGTTAAGTATAACCAATTTAAAATACTAGAAAATCTGCATCAGGTGTCGGAACGCCCTCCCCCTCCCAAATCAAACCCAGGTCCTAATATTAACTTCTATAACTAAAATCCTGTTGAAGTGGTTATTCCACAGTGAAAAAGTAAGCTACCCCTGAATTTATTCACATTTCCATTCTTTGGGATGGAGATACTGCTTACAGGTTTGTTATGTGAGTATTTCCTAGTTGCTAGCCTTAAGAATTTCCTAATATACAGGGACGCATTCTCATTTTTTGTCTTGAGTTAATTCTAATAGATGCGGCATATGGAAAGTATGCATGTAACGGTGGGAGTGTATGTGTTTCAAGGAAAGTTTTTGAAAATTATCCTAAAAATTTTAATTTTAAAATTAAAATAATTTAATTATTAATTGCTGAATATGCCCGACAACAAGTATGGATGTTTTGGGGGAGGACAAATGAAAGACCTCAAGAACATAATTTGACCAAATTGTTGCTACTGTGATTCAGTTCTCTCCCCTAAACACTAAATATTCCTGACTGTCTCACATAGTTTGGTGACACGGAGCTAAAAAGAACACTATTCTTCTTTTGTAATTAACATGGAGTGGTAGGGACCATACATTATTCTCTTATCACCCAGTGAGTAAATGATACTGGGCCCTTCCAGTGGACCCTGTTTATCCACCTGCAGCAGAAGCCCAAACTGAAATAAGCAATTTGGGCCTCACATTCTCTTCTCTGTTAACTTGACAATGTCCTGTTTTGTATTTGCTGCAAGCCACACCCCGAGACTTCAGAATGCACTTAAAAATAAAAAATAAAACACTTGCCACATCCTTATTCAGCAATTTAGAAATCCTCTAATTATTAATATCATTTTTTCCTATAGAGGGATATTGGCTTCATACAGTGAGCACTAATCTTTGTTTTAGAAAAAAATGCAAGTCTTAGCATTTCTTTAATCTATGTCTTTTAAGGGTAAGCTGTTGAAACTTAGAAAGGAGAGAGAAAAAAAAAAAGGACTGTATCCAGCGATTATTTGGAAAAAAAAAGAATGACCTCAAAAATTTGAACTTAGATGCATGAAAGGAAATACATCATATATATTTTTTTCCTATGGGTGATGACAGGGCTTAAGATGCAAAATGCTATGCTTGCCTGGAAAAGCTACCTATTTAAAAAAAAAATTAGAGTTTAAATGATCTCCTGGGTACTACTATGTTACTCAGGACTGTCGACACAGAGAAATGAGGCATTCCAGTTACTGAAATGTTGAGAAATGGCCCAAACACTGCCAAGTGCATGTCCCCTACCGTGAGCCATTTCTACTTTCCCTGGACACTAGCCCAATTATGGAGTGATAGTCATTCCAATGCCAAATATGGAGACTCAGGATGCCAGGCCAGAAATGTCCCTTGATGTTTTCCCCTGTACTCATTCAAGAGAATGAACATATAATTGTTAACTGTGATAAGATAATACTTCGCTCACTCTTGTAAAAGTGTCTAAAAAAGTCTTCAGATTTTCCAGCAACATTTGGATAGTGATATGTAGTATATGGTGTGTGCCAAACTCAAAGTTACAAAGCCTTATTCTTGGCAACAACTACAAACAATTTCCATTTTACTATGAAAACTAAAAGAACACACAAAGTTACAGTCTTCTTCTCTGGGGTATTTCCAACGTGTTATCCTAGAGTAAGTATGTTCTTCTTTTGAATCATTTTTCCACCAGAATCACAAGTAATGTAAAAGGACAATTAAAATGATTATTCTAGAACATAAAACCCTCACAAAAGAATATTAAAATGTTACTTATTTTCTTTTGGCTGATTATAAAAAATCATTTAGAATGGTACATTTAGAAAGTAAAGTAAAAATATGATAAAATGTCACCCGTAGTTCCTATATCCAGAATTACAAGTAATGTCATTGTTTTTGTGCATGTATTTCCGGATAGATATGTATGCACATGTATTTTGTGTCTATGCTTTTGCATGTTTATTTTATCATGATTTGTGATCGTACTGTGTAAGTTACTATTTAAGTTTTCCCTTATCATGAACATTTTTAAGGTATCTGAAATCATGAGTGCAGATAAATTTTACAAAATGCTTTGGTCAGAAAATATTTATGTGTCATCATAAGCAATGGCTACCATAAGCAATATAATTGTAGAGTGACATATCTGGAATGGTTTTTAAAAGTCTTTAAATCTTAAAACAATCTATCCATAAAGGAATATTGGATTTACTCTATAGAAGTTTGGACCTTCATTTACCTGCTTTTGTAAGAGAAATGCCATAGGCTCGGACTATCATAATTTTTTTTCTTATGTGGATGCTGTAATCTGGTTTCCATTTTGACTTATTTTTCCTCTTTGAAAGAAGTGGCAACCTGGTTTTCTTGAGTATTCCATTGAGTCACTTCATGTATTTTTTTGGTACAATTTATGTTCCCTGTTTAGAACTGTGTTACACAGGATAAATATTTTGAATAAAAATATACTATGTACATCAGTTTATATATTCCTATTGATTTTATTTTTGAAATGAATTTTAAGTTCACTTATGAATCAGGTGTCACTTCAGGTATTAAATTCCTTTGTCCAAAGTGTGGCCACCGCCTTGGCTATGCTAGGAATGTAATCCTCTCTGGACTAGATAGTTTCTATTTGTTTCACCAGATTCACTCTGCCCTTCCTTTTTTCCTGTGCTCTGTCTTAGGAAGCTGGTCTTTTGGGGTTCAGACACTGGGAAGTTTGTGTCGAAGTCAGGCAGTGGGAGAAAAGTGAGGCCAGATGCCTCATCCACAGGCTCCCTCACTGTGGGGGTCCCTCACTCTCTCTCTCCTCTACTTGTGACATCTTATCTGCTTTGTCCAAATCCCTGTCTTCTGGTCTGCCCAGAAGCTGGCTCTGTTCTTCTGTGTTTTATTTGGTAGAGAGGAGTAGACTTAGAGTCACAAGATTTAGGGGGAAAAAAAAAAAAAAGCAAGAGAACATGGCCTATTTATACTAAAACATTTATAACATTTATTTGTTATTTACTTGAAATATAAATTTAATGGAGCACCTTATATTTTATCTGCTGATCCTAGGAGTGATATAATCATTTTGCTGCCCTCTCATGCCGTTTATCTTTGTGCTTTCCTTACCAGACCCCCACATGGGTCCTTTGTCAACCAGATGTTCTCAGGTTTTCCTTGTTTGATTATTCCATTTGTTTCCTATTAGGAACCTCACTGACACACTGTCTCATCAACTTTTCCATCATCAAGCTAAGTTTAAGATAAACCAATTTTAGGTGTCTTTACTTGGTGTATCTTGATTTGTACCTGTGTTAAAAGGAAAGGATGTCTGTCCCATCTCAATGTAAAAACAAATAGTCATGAGCTCTTTTAGGTTATAGAATGCAATACATTATGTCAAAAATGACAGAGAAAATAGCATCTATAGTGACCCTATGTCAGAAATCCCAACTATGCCGGGTTAGATCTGGAGTATATATGACCCAACTTAATTATTCATACAGTTCTCTTTCCATCCAGGTTAGATCTAATGTATTACAGGATCAGCCCAAACATCATGGTGAAAAGCTAAGGAAAGTATACATTGTGTTCTTGGCATATTCACTATATAACTGTGTGTCCTTCAGAAAGGTAGCTAGCTTCCAGGGGCACCTGGGTGGCTCAGTTGGTTGAGCCTCCAACTCTTGATTTCAAATCAGGTCATGGTCTTGGGGTCATGAGACTGAGCTCAGCATTTGGCTCCACATTCAGTTGGGAGTCTGCTTGAGATTCAATCTCTCCCTCTCCCTCTGCTCCTCCCTCCACTTTCTCTCTAATATAAATAAACAAATCTTTAAAAAAAAAAAAAAAGCAAGGTAGCTAGTTTCCAGAGTTCATAATTTACCTATGAGTAATGTAATTATAATAGTGTGAATGCCTTAGATATTCTTTTTTTTTTTTCAAAGTAAAGGATATTTTTACTATCAAAATCTTTGGGTTCTGTTTCCTCATCTTTAAAACAAAGAGAAGGAAATGATTTGGTATGGGCAGAGCACACAGAGGATGTTCTAGTTGTTCGTAGCCATTGCACACATAAAATAATGTGTTACTTGATTACCAAATCTGAGTGTGAGATGCTACTTTGACTAGATTTAGGAGTAAAATAGCCATATGATTTATTATCCAAAGCAGGCAATTAAAAAAAAAACCCACCCTGCTTTATTATTATACAATTTACTTATACTCAAGTGCACCCATTTTAAGTGTATCCAATGAGTTTTGACAAATACACACACTTATGCAATCACCACCCCTATCAAGATATAGAATATCTCCATCATTCCAAATGGTTCCCTTATGTCTCTTTGCACAGTTTCTACCCACAATTAGCCCAAGGCAATTCTAGGCTATTTTCTGTCATTGTTGATTAGCTTTGCAAAGGACTTGTGAAATACAGTTTATTTTATAAATAGTCCCAGATGGACCTCTAGTCAAGAAAGAATTTCAGTTACAATAAGAAGTCACTCTGGAAATTAAATCATAAATGTAAAGAGGAACATCAAATTCCTTTTTTGTCCTTCCCAACTTCAGAGATTAGCCATTGCAGAAAATTGCCATTTTATGAATAAGGGACAAAAATGTACATTTTTACTTTTTTTTGTTACTTTTTAACATTTTTTTACATATTACATTTTTATATTTTTGCTATTGTCATACTTGTAGCTTCATTTAATAATTAATGGTGACCCAATGCATTATTCTAATACTCTACAGAGAACATATGCTCTTTGTTTCTTCTCAGTAAGTTGGATTTTGAAATTTGATTTAGTAATTTTAATTATTATATTAGGCAATGGTAGGAAGGCATGTTTTGCTTCTGGCTTGTTTAAGTCGAGAGAATTTATTTTATCTTCAGCCTATACATTCCTCAGCCTACAGACACACACACACACACACACACACACACACATATACACAATTCCCTAAAATAGGAAGCAAACCCTTCATCAGTGAAAAAAAGTTTGTTAGTTTATAGTGCAGGAAAAGGGAAAATAGGAATCCTATTTACATTTTGATTAGAGAATTGTTTTTTGGGGTAGGGGTGGCCCGTTCTTTGTAATTCAGCATGTTTACCAGCAGGCCTGACCTCTACCCACTAGATGTCAGTAGTAAACCCCCTCCAGCCAGGCTAATCAAAACTCTCCAGACCTTGCCAAACGTACCCTGAGGGGCAAAATCACCCTTTGGAGAATCACTTTTGGGAGTATTGGGATGTATAACATTTTTTACTCTCCTATTAAGATAGCAATCAACTAGAAGTTGACCTATAAGATTTTCCTGCGGCTTAAATCATTGTTTGGCATTAATATTGCTACATATTAATGTTATGCATTGACATTTTTGCCCACTAACATTATGCCCATAAAAACGACGTCAATATGTACTGTGGGATGATAGGTAAAGCAGGAATCATGGCATTTATTATTTTTTAAAATTAATTAATTTTTTTTAATTAGGGCAGGATGCAATGGACAGATTTACAATTAATTAGGAAAAACTTCCAAGGGGTGGAAGATTTCTTTCTTTTTTTTTTTTTTTTGAAGCAATAACATGCAATAAAACTATCATAGGTTACATTAAATTTTAATTTGTATGTGAATTAGCTAGTTTGCCTGAAACATCGAAATCATTAATCCACTGTTGTTCTTCCTCAGTAGAGGAGCAGTGAGAGCGGATTTCCCCAATTGGCTCGCTTTGTACAAAGGTAACAGATCCAAGATCTGCAGTGCAAAGAATTTGGAGAAACAAACAAGTGAGCAAGCCATCAAAATGTGAGAAGTAGGAAAAGCCCTCATTTGGATCAGGAAAGCATGTATCAGCCGTTTATATTTAGTAAATTGTTCAGAACACAGCTCGTGGCTTCCTATCAGTACGAATTAGAGATAACCTTTCACTATAATAAAAAAAAAACAATTAGATTGTTGCACTCGCTGAAATGCACACATGTGACTAAGATAAGTTCCCAGGTTAATTCCTCTAATTCATCTCTCTTTCTCCATGGACTCTCAGAATCCAGATTATTTAACCCTGAGAGGAAGTATGTCAAGACGGTTCTCACCCTTGTGCTTGAGAACTAACGTATTCTGAGATCCCACAGAGGACAGTTTCCTTGTGATTTACCAAGTGAATGAGCAGCGTGGCTGAGAAAAGTACTTTACCCTTCTACTTGGATGGCCACACGTCTTGGCCCTCAGCTCTTTGCAATTTATTTAGAATTTACTTATAACCTGTGTTCCTGCAATAGTGGCCATCTCTACATACATGGAGAGGAGAGGTATCCACAGCATGGATTTACCAGAGCAGCTTTTTAAATGAGTTCCCAATTAAAGTCTCCATCATCTTCCTAACCTGCCATTTGTGAATGAGTTAAATTTCCTAACTTTATTTTTCTTTAAAATAGTATTCTGATAGTATTCTATTTATAAAAATAATTTTAAGAGCATTTCAAACTTCCACCTCCAGCCACACACACACACACACACACACACACACACACACTTCAGAATTCAGTTCAATAGCCTGTTTTCCTTGCTCAATGCTTTTTCTTATTTATACTACTTTTCAGTATTAAATTCATAAAGTATAGAAGGTATGCCTTAATAGATCTATTAATTATTCACTCTTTTATGAGCAATTAAGAGCATTGGTTTTGCTCTTAAAAGTATGTACCCCTACATATAATGCATTTATATCAAATATCCTGAGACAGATTTTCCACAGATTACAAACTCATTTTGCATATCTCAATTTATAAACTTTGTTAAAAGATACCTTTCTCTTAAAATATGGAATTTTTATAGTAATTTTCATTTTTTGCTACTACTGTTGACACTGGGGTCTCCCAACTTATAGTTAGGTGCAGAATGCCTCTAGATAAACATCTAGCTTTAATAAGCCAAGGTGGGGAAAAATGGTTATTTCAAATTATCTTAATCGCATCTTCCTTGAGCAGACTTACAAAGTGACTTCTGTTGCAGCCTAAAAAGCCAGTTAAGAATGTGTGTGTGTGAGAGAGAGTGTGTGTGTTTGTGTGTGTGCGTATGTGTGTGTATGGGGAAGGTCAGAGGTTGGGCAACAAGGAGAAATTTGTGTCAGGTTATGAGTATGTAAATTCAACACATTTTCAATAGTTTTTTAGAGAGTTGTCCCCATAAAGGATATTCTGGGAGATTTGGTGTGCTGTGCATTCAATACATTGTAGCGTCTTACTCTCAGGAGCTATGTAGATTCACACAATTGAAAAAGAATACTTCTAAAATCAAGGGTATTCAAGTAGTTGGAAGACCCTAGTTGTTGAAAGGAGCATACCAGTGTAACTGTGAACTCTCCACTGGAGGGGAATAAACTTTTCATTACTAAGTAATTCCAAAGATGAATATTCCCTCTTCTTTTTGACATGCTTTTCTTTCTTTCTTTCTTTCTTTCTTTCTTTCTTTCTTTCTTTCTTTCTTTCTTTGTTTCTTTCTTTTCTTTTCTTTTCTTTTCTCTTTTCTTTTCTCTTTTTTCTGTTTTCTTTTAGTATCAGTTTGGGACTTTTGATGCTTTAACCTTACAAAATTCCTTGAGTCTCCAAGCCCAGTGGGTTCCTCTTTCCATGTCATGCAGCAGTTATTTTTGTTTTTTCTTTTGGTGATGCCACATATTCACTTTAGCTCTCATAGTTCCCTTCAGTGCTCCATCAACAGTCCCCATCTCCTTTCCTTCAGTCTCTTCCTTATCAAATTAACTAAATCTGCAACAAGCTAAGTCTTTAGAATGTGACACTTTAATTCTGGTTTTAAAACTCAGTTTCTTTCATTTCCTCAAGGGTAAACCCTTAAATTCTTAGCATGCTATTCAGACCTTCTACTGTCCAACAATCCATCTTCCCTTTTAGTCTTTTGTTTTGTTTTTCATCTTTCTTTTTAATCTTGTCTGCTCTTTACTGCTAGCTAGTCAATCCAACAATCCCTGCATTATCTTACTTCCTTTCCTTTCTTCATACTTACCTCTCTTGCCTAAAATGCATTTGCTCCCATTTCAAACAATTCTTCTAGGCCCAGAGAAAAAGTCCCCTCTTCTATGCAGTTGTCTCAGTTCATTCATGATGAATGTAACCTCTCTCTCCTGTGAAACTACATGAGCCGTTGTCCTCACCAATGGAACATACCTTGTCTTGTGGCACTGTATACATATATCTTCAATTATTATTTAACTAACCTATGTTGATAGCTTGTTTGCCCAATATGATGTCATGCTTTATTTTTTAGCTTAATTGTCCATTTATGTATTTTTTATTTATATTCAAGAAATGATAATGGATTATGAAGAAAAGAAGGATCTAATTAAAGGAGGGAAAAAGAAAATTAATCCTACAGATTTCATGTATGTTCAGTAGAATTAGGAGCTATTTAAGACCTAATCAAAAGAAGACTGGCTCTGTAAGACAAACATAAGTGTTTTTCAAAGCTTACTTGGGTGATGGCAAAGGACAGAAGATATTGTTATTGTAATATCTGTACTTTGAGGAATCATTCTATTAGTTTACCAAATTAGATAAATGAGAGATGAATTAGAAATTATAATAGACTAAAAATATCTACCAAAGAGGAACCATTCATTAATAAATGTTTATTTCTCCTTGTACCACTAAATGCCAAGCATGAATCCTATTATGATAAATCAAGTATGGGAAGAAGTAGCTGTTGCCTTGAACTTTGAGAAAAGTTTTGTTGAGGTCTTATGTGAGCCTTGAAGGATCACAGAGATTACAAATCATGGAGAAAGGGAGTCAGGAAGTTTTGGAAAGTGGCAGGCAAGAAGGGGAGAATAAAGCAACACAGAACTTCACAGGATTCTAAGAAAACTGCTCTAAGAAGATATTAAACTAGAATTTAGTACTTGGCTTATGTCATAACCTGTTCATGATAAGAGGAAATCTTTTTAAAATTAAATCTTCTAAGGATAGGCCTTGCAGATGTGGAAAAATGTTAACAAGATGATATTTTAAATTTCCTCTTGGTTAAACTTGCCTACTTGTAGCCAGTATTAAAGGAAGAGGAAAGAAAGAAAGAAAGAAGAAAGAAAGAAAGAAAGAAAGAAAGAAAGAAAGAAAGAAAGAAAGAAAGATCTCTTTCTCTCTAGATCTAGCCCATTGTTCTCTCTTCCAACAAGTGGTGACCCAGAAGTATAAAAAGCTACCCCCTAGTATAACATGTTTTGCATCATTTTGGTACATATATAAAATGAAAAAGGAAGTCTGTGGCCTAGTGACTAATGTTTATACCAATATGGATTTTATGATACCACATGCATTAATGTTAAAATGACAATAGAACTCTACCCATATAAAGATTTCTACCCCAGTCTCCTGAAACAGACAGAAATTTGTCCCAATTCAATGGACTTTGTTATTAAGACATTACATTTTTGAATTAGATGTTTATATTAATAACTGGGAAATTGAATTCAAAATAAATCACTTTTGAAATAGAAAAACATTTTAACAAGGACCTATATTAGTTTCCACTACATAATGTCATCTACAAACAGTGGAAAATAGGTTGCGGGACTTGAATTTAAATTAACTCTTTTTATATGCAAGTAACTAGTCAAGAGAGACCAATGCCATACAGGCCAGGAGTTAAAACAAGGGAAATTATTCTTCTGGAAAATTTAACACCTGGGAAATAGATCCTATTAAATAAAAGACATTTTATAGGAGAAATAAAAGCCTAACCAACGTTGTGATGATTCCAGTTGGAGAAAGGATAATATGTTGTCTTTCTACACATTCTGAGAGCAAGAAATTTCAGAGAATATTGGTTGAGAGGGAAAAAACTCGGAACTTTTCACACTAAGTAGACACAAACCAGATTAATATTAAAATATTTCCCCAAAGCAGTTTGTGATTTGATATGCCAATTAAACTGTGGCTTTTTCAAGATACCCTACTCACATATATTGTTAAAAAATTTTACCCTTAAATGAGTAAAAAAGATTCAAGAAATATTCAATAATCACTATCTGCAATGTGTCATTAAAAACTGTAGTATGTTCTTTAGAATTTCTATTTCTCAGAATTGTCATCACATTGTTACATTTCATTTTCATTTCTAAAATTAGGTATAGTTAGGTTAAAGTAGTTATTATATTCTATAGTTACCTGTATGAGACAGGAATTTGGGGGTATAACCATTCAAATCAATTTTTGTTCATTTAAGTATCAGAAAAGAAGCTTATTAATAGTGAGCAATGTCTCTAGAAATCAGGGTTAGAAAGTAGGCAACAAGTGGAATGAAGAAATGGAGACTTTAAGGAACCCAGGATGAGATGTTTGTAATCTCTCTGGACATATCCGTCATACCTTTTCATGGAATGGCATTATTTGCCAATAGTGAATTCAGGTGAAATGATTGTGTTAACCTCGGAAATTTTCTCTCTCTCAAGCTGATGAGAACCACTTAGCCATTCTGTCCAGCTTTTAGGGGAGAGGATCTTATTGGTCCCATTCCTTTCAAGTGCTTACCCTTGTTCAATCAACTATGTTCAATTTTGGCTGCCGGAGACACATTCCATTGGGTGTTGTGGCCAAGAGAAAAAAGTCATTTTGAGCTAAGCAAACATCACCTCTGGGTATCAAGCTGAAAAAAAAAAAAATAGTAAGATTCAAGCATTTGCATGATTAAGATCCCCATAGTCAGTGGTAGAGTTAATTTTAATCTAATTAACCTTTCTCACATAACTTCAGCTGCAAGATCTCTATTGATGAAAGAAATATTCAAGATTGTACCTGACTTAGGATCAGTTATCATTCCTATTTTCTTTTGTCCAAAGGGTTGATATTTTAATACTGTAAGTGTTGACTTATTATGTGAGGTGTTTTAGTGGCTTTTTCCCCCCCTCCTTGTCTTACTCCTTTTTGTGTATGTGTATATGCTCTGTGGTTGTGGAACAGGGACATGGTAGTACTGGCAGAGATTTATCACTGAAATTATATTTACCATGGCATTACTAACAGATGATCAGGTAGGGGTGTTATTACCACTATGTAATTCAATTTCCTTTGAATTTTAATATGAATCTGGACTTTGTATCCTCAAAATGGTATTTCAAAACATGTTTGTATAGCTCACTACTTATAAAAAAAGAAAACTCTTTGGCAGCACAATTTACGTTTCCAAATCCTAAAGATGTGATCCTGAAGCTCCCTCCTGAAGACAAGATTTTCAGAAGGATTTTAGAGTATTTAGTAAATCCTCTCTGCTTTCTCAAATGAAGCATGATTCCATATTTCTTATAGCAATTCTGCTTCTATGTAAAGTGCAGTTCTAAGAATGAAAACATAGGAACCGGGATTAAGTACAGTTTTTAAATCTCCAGATCATGAAAGATAATTGTGAAAGATTATTCTGTCCATTAGCAAATACTTCTGAAATGACACAGCAGACAGGAGATAATTCATTTGGAAAGTCATTCATTTATCCTTTCCCCTTAGGTCACAAGGTGTTTAAATAATTTTGTAGAGGAAGTAGGAAACAGCTGTGGTAAAATTGTGGATTTTATGTCTTTCACTCTTGGGTGTGTAGCTGCCAAAATTAAACCATTAATAAGATGGAGACTAGATGAGGTTGAAATGTACAAACCTGAGCCCCTTCTTTGGGTGAGGCCTATAATGTGCTGCTTTTCTATTCCATTGTTCCCACAGAACACTGAAGGTACATGAGTTAAGGAATTTTTTTTTTTTTTTTTTTTTTTAGCTTAACTCTTTGCTGGAGTCACAATGGAGCTAAGCAAATAGAAGAATTCTGAACAGGGTCTGGCCAGTAGTTTATGTTCCCCATGCCTCTTCTCACCACCAGATGTAAATTGAACACTTGAAGATATTTTCAAAGCTTTTAGGTAGATGGGATATAATAATTTAGTGCACTGAAAGAAGAGATTGTTCTAAATAAAGAAATAAATCTTAAGGTACTCTAGGGCTTAAGAACAGGACTAAAGAGATCCTATTCTGGAATGTTCTCAAATCATATTCTTAAATGTCCCGATCTAGAAATTGATATAAATATAGATATAATATAGATTCACAAATATAAGATGAATTAGTGGGGAAGTTCATGGTACAATAAACTGATTATTAATGTGAGGCCATAACCAAATGAGGTCCCAATCTCAAAAGAGATTAGTCTAGCTGCCTGGAAACTTTAAATCGTATCTCTGAAAATAACATCCAACACCTAATGGAACAAATATACCAGAGAACCTTAGGTATAATCAGGCAGACAGCAAATAGCAGCATTTATTTTATAAATTATTTAAAGACATCATAGATAAAATTCAGACCAATGTAAGAGGATTGCAGAGTCATAGCATTTTATCAGCAATAGGAAACTTTGGGATTAAATAATCTCATTACTGAATAGAAGGGAAGCAAAATTCAGAGAAGTTGATTTACTTAACCAAGATCATACAATGAGGGCAGGACAGAGAAAACTTTGTGTTCCATTTCCACTTCAATTCCAGTGTTGTTTCTACAAAGCCAGGTTGATCTTTGATGTCTGATACTCTCTCCTATGAGAGAGGTAATAATTCAAGGGGAAAATAAATCATGTCTCTTACTATTAAGAGTTAATAGTCATGGAGAAAAGCAGATTCATTTTTCAAAATTACGGTATAGGTTTGTCAAACTCACAATGTATTTAGGCATACACATAAAATGAAATGTATATAAGCAAGATGCAGGAAAATGGATATATTCTCTAAATGAGACTATAACCTTTGTTATTACAAAGGTTTTTTCTTTGCTTCACTTCCTAGTCATGACCAGTACTTAGAATTGAAATACTAGTCTAGTAACTAGTTGTGGTTGAGTGAATTTGTTCAGAGAAGAAACACTGAGAGTGCTGTAATGATATTAATGCTATATGTAATGATATTATAACTGACCAAGAGAAAGATTGGGGGGAAAAAAAGGGAAGTTCCACTAGAATCAGTTGGTTTGGAATTTATCCCACAAAAACTAACATGCATTTTATCCCCTTCATTCCTTCTTCCTTGTAACACTTAGAAAATACTGCAAAAAATATATATACAATGGTTATCTAAAGCAAGACACTGGGAATATAGCCTAAGAAAACTACCAAAAGTACATTTGCAAACATAAATCAACATAAGGCTTGTAAAAACACAAGAATAGGGCTGCATTCTTGGGCATCAAACCAGAGGGGTGTTGGTTGCTTCAGAAACCATTTCTCCATTGTGTCTCTTGAATTACCAATAATTCTAGCTATGTACTCTTTAAACATCAATAACCAAATACACGATCTAATGCAGTTTTTAAACACCAAACATAAAATCAGGCAGTTACACATAGCATATGCTTATGGAAAGCAAAGAGAAGGGGTATAATAAAGAAAACGAGCATTCATTAAGTACACATTATAGCCAAGGCATTTTGTCTTTACAAAAACCCAGCTAAGATTCCTGTTTTACAGAGGAGGCTCAAAGAGTTTGAGTGTTTTTTTCCAGAGTACATATAGTAGGAAGTTATAATTCCAAGATTCAAAGCAAGGTTCATTTGAGTTGAAAGGGCAAGATCTTTTTGCTGAAGTGTTGTGAAGTGATACATTTTCTGGATCACTGATCTCTCTCTCTCTCTTTTTCTCTCTGTCTCTCTCTCATCCTCTGTGTGTGTCTCTTTTTGCACAGGCTTGGAATGGTAAAGGGATATGTTGAAAAGGAGTTATATACTCTAGATAAATTTATAGTTAATAAAATCTCCTTCCCAGCATAATGGGATTAGGAAGCCAACTATCTTCTAACCGAAAGGAACCATAAAACTGGGCAAAACTGTCAAACACAATCATTTCAGATTGCTAAAAATCTAGAAATCACCCAACATCGAACATCAGTGTAAACAGCATCTATTCATGAATACTATGAAACTTTGGGTAAGAACAGCATGAGCCTATGGTGTTCTTGCCTAGGATGGATCCCATGACCTCACTGGCTCTGCCCATGATAATTCAGCCAGGGAGAGGCAGGCTGTCACTGTCACTGCTAGTAAGATTACACAGAATTTAGAACACTATTATTAAAGTGTTGTGATGATTAATTTCATGGGTCAGCTTGAGTGGGTCACAGGATGTCCAGATATTTGGTTAAATATTATTTCTGGGTGTGTCTGTGAGAATGTTTCAGGCAGATATTAGTATCTGGACCCATAGAGTAAGTACAGCAGATTGTCCTCCCCAAGTAGGGAATCTGCAAACCTGTTGAAAGCCTAAATAAAATGGAGGAAGACAGAAGAAGAGAGAATTCTCTTTCTCTGACTTACTGCTTGAGCTGGAGGTTGGCTTTTTGCTATCAGACTAGAAGTTACATCATGGACACTCCTGGTTCTCAAGGCTTTGGACTCAGATTAGAACTAACCACTGGCTTTCCTGGGTCTCAGATGCCTTGCAGATACCTGATTATGGACTTCCTAGTTTCCATAAACACATGATTAAATGTAAATATGCAAAAATACACATGTATTTTCATATATATGTGTGTATGTGTGTTTGTAGGTGTATTTGATTTGTTCTGTTTCTCTGGAGAACCCTAACTAATACAAGGGCAATCCTGATGCAAGTGAAAAGAGAGGCTAGGAGCTCTATTTGCTTAAATTTGCATAGCTAGTGATTAAACAAGAGTTCCAGTAAATGAGCACACATAGGGGGTTTGATAAGCTTTCTACACATCTGGGATTGGCCAGAAGCAATGTGGGTATACAGCAGAGATCACAACGGATTTAAGCTGCTTGTACATCTCTGGCCTTTGGTGCCAGGGCACACGCTCAAAGGAGACACAAGAAAGTTCTATGGATAGTAAAAAAAAAAAAAAGAAAGAAAGAAAAAGAAAAAAAGAAAGAAAAAAGGATAAATCTAAAGCAGCCTGTTTGAATCTGTTCCTTAACTTGCATACAGATTGTCAGCAGAGAGTAGAAAGACTCATAAGTTTGAGGTGTTTGAAAATAATCTTTAATCCTGTACTGAACAGTAAGCTATTCCTAGGAAATACACATAGGAAAGCAAACTTGAAAATAAAAATAAAATAACAAAAACAACTCAGCAGAAACATCCAAAGCCACACATTTAGAGGGAGACATACATCACAGATTTAATGAAGAAAAACAAAACAAAGCAACAACAATAACAACAACAACAAAACAAAAGCCAAAACAATTCTCAGGAGAAAAAAAGCCAATATTGTCTGAAATATGCAATATTCCACAGAAAAATATGTGAAGCAATAGGAAAATGTGCCTCAAACTCAGAAAAAAGAGGGGTAATCAATAGAAACTGTGTGTGTATGTCCCCCCAGCCCTGGTTTTAGATTCAAAGGAATCCAAATAGCTAAAGAATGCCATACTGAAAGAGTAAAAGGAAAGTATGATGACAATGATTCAATGAACAGAAACTTGTATTAACTCGTATTAAGGAGATGGCAGTTGTAGAAAAAAAAATGAGGATTTGGGATTTGGAAAGTAAAATAATTAAAATGAAAAGTTCACTTGACAGTTACAACAGAAGAGTCATATGGGCAGGAAAAAGAAAATAAAAAAGAATCGATGAAGTTGAAGATAGATCAATGGGAAAATTAACAAAACTTCAGAGATCTCTGAAACACTACCAAGCATACGTGTGTGTAATGAGTGTGCCACAAGGAGAGAAGAGAGTGAAAGGGGGGAACTAGTGGAAGAAATAATGGCCAAAAACGTCGCAAATTTAATGAAAGCCAATAATCTATAGATCCAAGAAGCTCCGTATACCCAAACGTCTTTTTCTTTCATTCTTGAATTTTAAATTCCAAATAGTAAAATAAGCCATTCAGGCATATACGTCAGGGTTGTAATTGCTTTTAAAAATATGTATGTAGAAAAAAATACGTATGTAGATATATTGAATTGGATACTTAAAGTGAAAGAAGCAGGATCATGGTACATGCACTTGACTGTTTTCACTGGACATCACCGCCAGCTCCTTCTCAGGTTTTCCTGTAAGTGCAGAGAAGGAACTGAGAGCTACAGTTTCCAGAATGTGCTCATGTATCTGATTCAGGGTTAACAAGTAAGAAAGGCAGGTATTGGAGTCCAACTGGGAAGTCTGGACAGAAGGATGAATGGCCTTGACAGGATGTCTGAAGCAGAATGTGTGTTCACTGAACTTTTGATAATTATCCACATAGGAACTTCAGACTGATATAAATCATTAGGAGATTCCCAGGGGTTCTTATTCTTCTTTTAATCTCAGGGATTCTTGAGATTTGGAGACACTGTAAGCAAGATCCTGAGAATCCGTTCTAGTGCTGAAGCTCCCACTTGGGAGCTGGTTTCCCTGACCTTCACTTCCCTACTAGCCCTTCACTATAAACCTCTAATCCCAAATATTAAAACCATTCATAATTTGAGAAAAATGTAATGATGCTTCAGTATTAACATGATGCTGAATTTTACATTCTGTGATTCTAGTTTCTTAAATATCTTTGCCACCATTAGGAGAATAACCACTACCATACCCCCCAAATAACTGGTCTGATTCTTCTAGCTAGCTGTGTAAATTTTGGTCAGAGGGGGTTTTATTTTTTTAATTCTTTATTTAAATTTAAGTTAGTTAACATCTAGTGTATTATCAGTTTCAGGGGTAGAATTTAGTAATTCATCAGTTTCATACAACACCCAGTGCACATTACTTTGAGTGCCCTCTTTCATGCTCATCACCCAGTTACCCCATCACTCCACCTACTTCCCCTCCAGCAACCCTCAGTTTGTTTCTTATAGTAAAGAGTCTCTTATGGTTTGCCTCCCTCTCCCTTTCCATTTTCATCTTATTTTGTTTTTCCTTCCTTCCCTTCTCCTATGTTCATCTGTTTTGTTTCTTAAATTCTATATATGAGTGAGATCATATCATATTTGTCTTTCTCTGACTGACTTATTTCACTTAACATAATACCCTCTAGTTCTGTCCACATCATTGCAAATGGCAAGGTTTGATGACTGCCAATGGCAAGATTTCATTCTTTTTGATGGCTGAATAATATTCCCTAAGAAGTATATACCACATCTTCTAATCCATTCATCTGTTGATGGACATCTGGACTCTTTCTGTAGTTTGACTACTGTGGATATTGCTGCTGTAAAGATTGGGGTGCATGTGCCCCCTCAAATCACTATGTTTGTATCCTTTGGATAAATACCTAGTAGTGCAATTGCTGGGTCGCAGGGTAGCTCTATGTTGAACTTTTTGAGGAATCTCTATTCTGCTTTCCAGAGTGGTTGCATCAGCTTGCATTCCCACCCAACAGTGTGAGAGAGTTCGTCTTTCTCTGCATCCTCACCAACATCTGTTGTTTCCTACATTATTAATTTCAGCCATTTGGTCAGAGGAGTTTTAAGAAACACTTGAATTGACCCAGAGTTGTTAATTTTCAACATGGCTGGGCTAGATATCAGCAGTAGAAAATGCGAAAATTCCAGTTCCACAGATGGGACAGGTCTTACCACAAAACCTAGAGTGAACATTCAAGTTTGCTTTCTGGAATATTTAAAAATACTTTTGAATCTCTAATGTTCCAATCTACAATCTCTTTTTCACTGCTAACTCTTTATTAGAATGCAAATGAGGAAAAGGCGGAAAATAACCACATCTGTGCCAGAGAGATGGATAAACGATAGCCAGAATAAAGCCTCCAAAATGCACAGAGCACATTGCCTAGTTCCCTTAAGAGAAATGCCGCTATTGTATTTTGTTGTTTAATAGTTTTGAATTATTAATGATTTATAATGATTCCTTCATCGTTAAAGCTAGTCCTTTATTTTTTCAACACAATATGGCACAGATTGAGGAAATAAAAGAGATTTTTAATGGACTCAAGGACAATGCCGAAGGATAAATGTGTTTAAAGCACTTGGATTTAGAGAAACTGGTCGTTTTCTTTTAAGAGCTATATTGACAGAGAAGCCAACATTCTCCTGTACTGCTACCTTCTATGAGCATATTTTGAAAGTGATTTCCCCCTCTTTTTAAATAGGATTTATTATTATTATTATTTTTTTGGTGCAGCTTTAGGTTCACAGCAGAATTAAATGAAAAGTATCATGAATTCCTACATAATGTGCCACAGCATCCTTTACTATCTACAACCCACCCCACTACCCAGAATAGAACCTATATTCCTATATCTTTATCAGTCGAAGTCCATAGTTTATATTAAGGTTCACTCTTGGTATGGTACATTTTATGGGTTTTACTTTTTAGCAAATGTAAATGTCACATATCCACCATTATAGCATCATACAGAATAGCTTCACTGTCCTAAAAATCCTCTGTGCTTATTCTCATCATCCCTCCAATCCTCAGCCTTCCCCTGTAACCACTGATCTTTTTACTGTCTCCCTAGTTTTGCCTCCTCTAGGATGTCATAGTTGGAGTCGTACAGTATGTAGCCTCCATATTCCATACAAATGACTGATTGTCTTCTTTTACTGAGAAATGTGGACTTAAGATTCCTCTGTGTCTTTTAATGGCTCCATAGCTCTTCTGTTTTGTTTTGCTGTTGTTTTTAAATGCCAAATAATATTCCATTGTTCGGATAGATCAAAGTTTATTTATTCATTCACCTCCTGAAGGACATCGTGGTTGCTTCCACGTTTTGGCAATTAAGAATAAATCTGCTATAAACAAACCATCTGTGTGCAGTTTTTGTGTGGATGTAAGTTTTCAACTCCTTTGGATAAACACCAAGCCACATGATTGCTGGATTATTTGCTATGAAGATGTTTAATTTTGTAAAAGACCATCTTCCAAAGTGGCTCACCTGCTGCTCTATAGCCTCACAGGTGTTTAGTGTTGTTAGTGTTTTGGATTCTGGCCATTCTAATAGGTGTGTGTATCTCACAGTTTTGTTTTTTTTTTTAAGATTTTATTTATTCATGATACACACAGAGAGAGAGAAAGGCAGAGATGCAGGCAGAGGAAGAAGCAGGCTCCATGCAGGGAGCCTGATGTGGGACTTGATTCCGGGTCTCCAGGATCACGCCCTGGGCTGAAGGTGGTGCTAAACCGCTGAGCCACCCAGGGATCCCTCACAGTTGTTTTGATTTATCTTTCCCTAATGACATATGATGTGGAGGATCTTTTCATATGCATATTTTCCATGTGTATAACTTCTTTACTGAGGTGGCCATTCAGATCTTTTGCCCTTTCTTTGAGTTATTTTATTTTTGTTTTAAGAATTACTTTTATATTTCAGAGTGAATGCTTTTGACATAACTCTCAAGGATGTGGTTTGGGGCATAAGGAAATGCAGAAGGGTCACTGATAATGATTTTGGTGAGGGGTCTCCCCACAAATACCAATACACGAGACATTAATTCCTTCCAGGGAGAAGAGTACCACTGCCATGCTAATGACATTGGCTTTTCCAAATGAAATATTATTGGAATAGGAGAAGTTGAGAAATAATCATTACTTAGGTTTAAACACACATGAAGCATGAAAAATGAATTCTAAAAGCTGCCAAAGTCTGCCACTTTTCTATTTTTTTAGCAGAGAATATGTTCAATTATAGAATTATACTGTTCTCAATCATAGTTATATATAACTAATAGATGATCATAGATAAGTAGGTAGAGTATTATAGGAAATGCATTCCTTCCCCCAGGAATCCAGAAAGCCAAGTTACGGTGGTTTGGTTATTTGGAATTTAAAACCAGTTTGCTTTGTATCCTTGGTGATAGATGACTGAAAACCTTCAAATTCTAAAATGTTTACATGAAGAACAGGAGCTTCAACCTAAAAAAAAAAAACTAGTCCACAAATGATTTAACAAAACAATAATGATAAGCATAACAATGGCTGTTCTGAATTAGTCTCCAATTCACTTAAGGTGTCAGCATCTTATCTTCCCAATCATAAATAGCTCATCCTGCAGGAAAGTAATATTAAGTTAATACCAGTTTAAAACAAGAAAGGGAAATACAAGAGAATCTACCTAAATTCTTTCAAAAAAAAAAAAACAAAAAAAAGCTTGAAAAATATACTACAAAGATATCAGAAACTAGCTGGCATTTTGACCACTTCACCCAGAAATAGCATGGCCATGTATTTTAGAGGTCCTTTTAGAAACATATTTGTACAGCCATGAAAAATGCAGATTTTGGGATGGGGGTGGGTGGGGGTGGGGTGGGCAATAACTTCATTCTTCTTCTTTTCCTAAAGTTCCTGATTTGAAAACGCTACAGAAAGTTAATTTTTTCTTCTTTTGCCTCTAGTTACCACCATTATTATGCTATTTGCTGTTACTTCTATAACTTTTCTTTTACCTATAAACAAGGTTATGATAATTCACCATTAGCATGATAGTGTCACTTTGGATGTGGCCATAAAGACAGGCTTTCTCAGGAGCACCTGGCTGGCTCAGTCAGTTAAGCGTCTGACTTAGGCTCAGATTATGATCCCAGGGTCCTGGGATAGAGTCCCACATCAGGCTCCCTGCTGAGCAGGAAGTCTGCTTCTCCCTTTCTTTCTCCCCCTGCTCATACCCTCTCTCTCTTTGAGACAAATCAAATCTTTAAACAACAACACCACTGAGGCTTTCTGTAGGCATAGCTGAGATACAGAAAGAAGCATGTGGCTGCTCAAGACACTTACAAATCTTTATTTATTAAGACTTAAAAGGAAAAGAAAAATCTCACACCATAGAATTTTGATAAGTATAGAATTATGTCCTAAAATTCTCAAGGCTGAGCTGAAAATCTTGCTTCCTCAATGTATTTTTTTCTTTTCTTTCTTTCTTTCTTTCTTTCTTTCTTTCTTTCTTTCTTTCTTCTTCTTCTTCTTCTTTCTTTCTTTCTTTCTTTCTTTCTTTCTTTCTTTCTTTCTTTCTTTTTCTTTCTTTCTTCTTTCTCTTTCCTTTTTGTTTTTTTTGGTTTGGATGGTGGACTTGGAGAGGTGGCGAGAACATGAAGCAAGTCATTTAAACTAACCTTCAGTTTCTGCTATTGTAGAACAGAGCTAATAAAACTCCCTCCACACAAACTTGTTGTGAGAGCCAGTAAACCAATAGTCATGAACACAACGTCTAATCCAAGAAAAAATGCCATTTGTGTTACTCATCGTGACATGCAGTTGGAAAACAGAGAGAGCCAACACTCTGTACCTCGCTGACCATGCTCTTCTTGAACAGCTCCAAGGCTATCAGGCAAGTCCAAGGCAATATTTTTAAGCATAATAGGTTCCCTAGTTGGTATTCAGCAGACACTTTCCCAATGTTTGGTCACTACTGATGTACATGAAGGGGCAGGTATGCCCTCTGCATTTCTGCAGGTCTCTCTGTCTGCTGACAGCGACATGCACACATCTGGTTGCTTCCTGTTCATTTCACAGATTCATCTGTATGTGTGCCTTAGAATATGCCTTCAAACGTGAAAGTCCTACGAGGTCTCTCTTCCCTCATTCATAAAGTTCATTATGTGGTATTTGCCAATGTGTAACCCACCCACCCCCAATCCCCATCTTGGTGTTTCCTCAATCAGAGAGGATGCCTTTACTTTTCATCCAAATTCACCTCTAATTTGCTTTGAATGTCAATTATAAGAACCCCTGCAAAATGTTTTATTTTTCAGAATTCTTTTTTTTTTATTAATAAAATCTGTTCCTGCGTATCCATTAAAAATGAACAGAAGAAGGTTTTGGAAACATTTAAGTTGATTACAACATCTTTTACAAAGTACATAAAATTGTTTAAGTGTCCCTAATAATATGTATGAAACAATTGATTCCCCTCACCCCCCACTCCAATCTAGCTAGCTGATCTCCTTAGTCAACTGCCAATAGATTTCATTTTGGTAGCAGCAGAAAGGAACACATAGTTCTAATTATTTAACAATTACTTGAGTGAAGAGTTTATTTTTATGCTACAGGAAGCCAAGCATATCTATGAATATTGAGCACAGATACTCTTAAAATATTTTTCAAACATGCAAACTGTTCCCATTTTATGGATATTTGGCTGATATTTTTACTTAAGACATGGGTCCTCCTACTCAAGGGAAATGATGGAGACACAGCCATGACAGGGGGGTGTTATATGATTTTTGTCCCATTTAGTGCCTGTGGCCCTCCGTCATGCCACTTGGAAGAATGAGGAGGTAGATCAAATGAAGAGTGGTGGGCAGCAAAGCAAAGTTTATTAAGCAAGAGTACAGAGTTACTGGAGAGGCAACCCAACCTAAGTGGGTTGCCCCCAGAGTTTCTAAGTATTGGGATTTTTATGAACTCTTTGCAGAACTATCTTAAGCAATCAGGGTGTGCTGAGTTGTGCCAATCAGGGCTTTGGTCATATAACTTATTAGGTTAATGCCCACATGCTGATGGTGTTCTTTTGCTGACATCTGGGGTTGTAGGTTTTAACTGCCTCTTGCCTATGATATTGACAAATGCTTTGCGGTTGTCTTATTTTAGGACATTTTTCAGAAGTCATTTATGCAAAGGCTGCAAAGCAGAGTATCAGTGCTGTTTTATCTTAGCTGTCCTGACTCCATATTTTCTTGTTGGGGATCCTGACCCCAACTCCCTAACTGTCCAATTAACTCCTAACAAGAGGACCAGCTTGGATGGTGACCCATGGAGCACTGCATTTGCACTGAGGACTGGAGAGCCTTCTTTAGCATTATACATTTCCTTAGTTTTCTTTGGTGAAGGGAGATAGACCAGTAACAATTGAGATTGAATATCCTATCACTCATTCAAGGTGAATTTTAGCTTTATTTAGAACCTTTTTTTAAAACATTTTATTTATTTTGAGCGAGAGAGAGCAAGCACACAGGGGCGGGGCACAGGGAGAAGGAGAGGGAATCTCAAGCAGATTCCATGCTGAGCTTGAATCCCTACGCGGGGACCCATCTCACAACCCTGAGATCATGACCTGAGCCGAAATCAAGAGTCAGATGCTTAACTGGCTGAGCGACCCAGGAACCCCCTAGATCCTTTCTTATTCATGTGTGGCAGTGGTGAATTCAATTCAGTATATATAGAAACTTAGGAATTGCAAAGCATCCTTACATACCAGCCTCTAATTCCAATCAATAAGCTATGAACGATTCTGTTGTGTGAAAATACACTTGTCTCTCAGAAGTCACTCCAGATTGGAGGGATACTAGTAGATGCTGATCAAATTAAGATGAAAGAATGATGGTTAATGCTTTGAAATCTCCAGACAGATTCAGAGTGGTCTGCAGTCAGATCAGTAAAGAACTAAAGTAGTAGTAGACTTGCTAGAACTTGCTGAAGAGATGAATTTCTCTGATAATCCCAAGAGTTGTCATTTTATCGGTAGACTATACATTCAAAATATTTCAGTATAAACAATGATATGTGTACGTATACCAGTTAACTGCAATGTATTCTTTAGGGGTCTTAATTGTCATTTGAGGAATACTAATAATATATCCTGGGTGATACAAATGATCTTCAAAGGAAATATTTATAATATTTGATCTCACTTTACATGATAATTTTAGATCAAATGCACTGTATTTTCATATAGTACCTTTTAATACATTGCTATCACAAATATATATTACATATAATTATATATGTATATATTACATATAATTTATTTCATATAATATATACATACATCAATACTCTGTTGCCTCCAACTTCTGAATATTTACTTACATATTTATGTAACTATAAGTTATATTATTTTTCTACTTGGTTGATTGATTGATTGATTGATTTGTATTTGTTTAATGTCAGGTAGCTGTTTTGGTTTATTCTGTGTCACCCATAATCCCTACTTAGGTTTCAATATCTGATCTTGCCTTAGAATGTGAAGCACTTTCTTGATTACTACCTTGAAGAGCTCCCACTTAGATTTTACTTTTTCTTTTTCTTTTTCTTTTTCTTTTTTCTTTATTTTTATTTTTATTATTTATTTTTATTTTTATTTTTTTGTTAAAGTGTCCAGTTGGGAACCCTGATATCACTCTTTTATAATTATTACTGGTATAAGAAGAAGCATAGCCTAATGGATACAAATGTAGACTCCAGAGTTAGTCTAACACAGTCTGAATCATGATTTCAATCATTTATTGGCTATGTGACCTTGGGGATGTTATTTAACTTCCCTGCCTAGCATTATTTTACACCTGTAAAACTGAATACTAATAGTACCCTGTTCTTGGGAATTACACGAGATCCTAAATACCTGAAACACACAGTATAAATGTGTAGTAAGTGCTCAAAATTTATCATCATTGGCAATAGTCATTTTAAAAGCATAGCCTTATTTTTTTTCTCTTTACAGTTGGTAGTAATATTGTATTTCTTGCTAAGTAATATGTTAAGAGTTTTACTTAAATTCTAACTCAGTCTTCTTGGAAACTCTGAAGAATGTACTATAATTGTCAACATTTTGAGAGAGAGAGTTTGATACATGATGTGCCCAAGGTAATATGGAGAGTAAGTGGCTGAAGGGAAATGGGGATCCTTTCTTTATCAAAACAAAGCTAGAAAAATCACACAAAATGTAGATGTTGAAGGGCAAAGGTTATTAACTCTGAAATATAAAAAGAAAAAAAAACAGAATCAAAACATGTTAGAAAAAAATGGAGTAATTATTAAATTATGCAAAACTCTGGGAAGCTAATAATAAATTTTGTTTCTTATTTCTTTCTCGTAGCTTACGTTAGTATAAATTAAGAAATAGTTTGGTGCCATCATGGGTATAAATATCTGATTTGTGGCCTGTAATTCACTGTTGTATCAGTTGTATTCTTGACTAGTTCATACCATACAATTTTGTCAGAAATAACCATAAAAGTGTACGATGTACTTGTTTACCTCCTGGCTAATACAGAACTAATAGTACCAAGCAAATCAAGTCTTTAAAAGCGCTGGAACCGCATAATGTTTAAGAGATTGGTTGGGTGATTGGAAATTGTATAATACCTCTAAATATCTTTCATAGGAATCTAACCAACTTTTGAATCTTGGAATTTTCCCAGCACCATTTATTGAAGAGACTGTCTTTCTTCCAATGGATAGTCTTTCCTCCTTTATCGAATATTAGTTGCCCATAAAGTTCAGGGTCCACTTCTGGATTCTCTATTCTGTTCCACTGATCTATGTGTCTGTTTTTGTGCCAGTACCACACTGTCTTGATGACCACAGCTTTGTAGTACAACCTGAAATCTGGCATTGTGATGCCCCCAGACATGGTTTTCTTTTTTAAAATTCCCCTGGCTATTCGGGGTCTTTTCTGATTCCACACAAATCTTAAAATAATTTGTTCTAACTCTCTGAAGAAAGTCCATGGTATTTTGATAGGGATTGCATTAAACGTGTATATTGCCCTGGGTAACATTGACATTTTCACAATATTAATTCTGCCAATCCATGAGCATGGAATATTTTTCCATCTCTTTGTGTCTTCCTCAATTTCTTTCAGAAGTGTTCTATAGTTTTGAGGGTATAGATCCTTTACATCTTTGGTGAGGTTTATTCCTAGGTATCTTATGCTTTGGGGTGCAATTGTAAATGGGATTGACTCCTTAATTTCTCTTTCTTCAGTCTCATTGTTAGTGTATAGAAATGCCACTGACTTCTGGGCATTGATTTTGTATCCTGCCACGCTACCGAATTGCTGTATGAGTTCTAGCAATCTTGGGGTGGAGACTTTTGGGTTTTCTATGTAGAGTATCATGTCATCGGCGAAGAGGGAGAGTTTGACTTCTTCTTTGCCAATTTGAATGCCTTTAATGTCTTTTTGTTGTCTGATTGCTGAGGCTAGGACTTCCAGTACTATGTTGAACAGCAGTGGTGAGAGTGGACATCCCTGTCTTGTTCCTGATCTTAGGGGAAAGGCTCCAAGTGCTTACCCATTGAGAATGATATTTGCTGTGGGCTTTTCAAAGATGGCTTTTAAGATGTCGAGGAATGTTCCCTCTATCCCTACACTCTGAAGAGTTTTGATCAGGAATGGATGCTGTATTTTGTCAAATGCTTTCTCTGCATCCAATGAGAGGATCATATGGTTCTTGGTTTTTCTCTTGCTGATATGATGAATCACATTGATTGTTTTACGGGTGTTGAACCAGCCTTGTGTCCCAGGGATAAATCCTACTTGGTCATGGTGGATAATTTTCTTAATGTACTGTTGGATCCTATTGGCCAGTATCTTGTTGAGAATTTTTGCATCCATGTTCATCAGGGATATTGGTCTGTAATTCTCCTTTTTGGTGGGGTCTTTGTCTGGCTTTGGAATTAAGGTGATGCTCGCTTCATAGAACGAATTTGGAAGTACTCCATCTCTTTCTATCTTTCCAAACAGCTTTAGGAGAATAGGTATGGTTTCTTCTTTAAACGTTTGATAAAATTCCCCTGGGAAGCCATCTGGCCCTGGACTCTTGTGTCTTGGGAGGTTTTTGATGACTGCTTCAATTTCCTCCCTGGTGATTGGCCTGTTCAAGTTTTCTATTTCTTCCTGTTCCAGTTTTGGTAGTTTGTGGCTTTCCAGGAATGCGTCCATTTCTTCTAGAAATACGCCTAATTTATTGGCGTATAGCTGTTCATAATATGTTTTTAAAATCGTTTGTATTTCCTTGGTGTTGGTAGTGATCTCTCCTTTCTCATTCATGATTTTATTAATTTGAGTCTTCTCTCTCTTCTTTTTACGAAGGCTGGCTAATGGTTTATCTATCTTATTAATTCTTTCAAAGAACCAACTCCTGGTTCTGTTGATCTGTTCCACAGTTCTTCTGGTCTCGATTTCGTTGAGTTCTGCTCGAATCTTTATTAACTCCCTTCTTCTCTTGGGTGTAGGATCTATTTGCTGTTTTTTCTCTAGCTCCTTTATGTGTAAGGTTAGCTTTTGTATTTGAGTTCTTTCCAGTTTTTGAATGGATGCTTGTATTGCGATGTATTTCCCCCTTAGGACTGCTTTTGCTGCATCCCAAAGATTTTGAACGGTTGTATCTTCATTCTCATTAGTTTCCATGAATCTTTTTAATTCTTCCTTAATTTCCTGGTTGACCCTTTTATCTTTTAGCAGGATGGTCCTTAACCTCCACGTGTTTGAGGTCCTTCCAAACTTCTTGTTGTGATTTAGTTCTAATTTCAAGGCATTATGGTCTGAGAATATGCAGGGGACAATCCCAATCTTTTGGTATCGGTTCAGACCCGATTTGTGACCCAATATGTGGTCTATTCTGGAGAAAGTTCCATGTGCGCTTGAGAAGAATGTGTATTCAGTTGAGTTTGGATGTAAAGTTCTGTAGATATCTGTGAAATCCATCTGGTCCAGTGTATCATTTAAAGCTCTCGTTTCTTTGGAGATGTTGTGCTTAGAAGACCTATCGAGTATAGAAAGAGCTAGATTGAAGTCACCAAGTATAAGTGTATTATTATCTAAGTATTTCTTCACTTTGGTTAATAATTGATTGATATATTTGGCAGCTCCCACATTCGGAGCATATATATTGAGGATTGTTAAGTCCTCTTGTTGAATAGATCCTTGAAGTATGAGATAGTGTCCCTCTTCATCTCTCACTACAGTCTTTGGGGTAAATTTTAGTTTATCTGATATAAGGATGGCTACCCCTGCTTTCTTTTGAGGACCATTCGAATGGTAAATGGTTCTCCAACCTTTTATTTTCAGGCTGTAGGTGTCCTTCTGTCTAAAATGAGTCTCTTGTAGACAGCAAATAGATGGGTCCTGCTTTTTTATCCAGTCTGAAATCCTGCGCCTTTTGATGGGGTCATTAAGCCCGTTCACATTCAGAGTTACTATTGAGAGATATGAGTTTAGTGTCATCATGATATCTATTCAGTCTTTGTTTTTGTGGACTGTTCCACTGAACTTCTTCTTAAAGGGGAATTTTAAGAGTCCCCCTTAAAATTTCTTGCAGAGCTGGTTTGGAGGTCACATATTCTTTTAGTTGCTGCCTGTCTTGGAAGCTCTTTATCTCTCCTTCCATTTTGAATGAGAGCCTTGCTGGATAAAGTATTCTTGGTTGCATGTTCTTCTCATTTAGGACCCTGAATATATCCTGCCAGCCCTTTCTGGCCTGCCAGGTCTCTGTGGAGAGGTCTGCTGTTACCCTAATACTCCTCCCCATAAAAGTCAGGGATTTCTTGTCTCTTGCTGCTTTAAGGATCTTCTCCTTATCTTTGGAATTTGCAGGCTTCACAATTAAATGTCGAGGTGTTGAACGGTTTTTATTGATTTTAGGGGGGGATCTCTCTATTTCCTGGATCTGAATGCCTGTTTCCCTTCCCAGATTAGGAAAGTTTTCAGCTAGAATTTGTTCAAATACATATTCTGGCCCTCTGTTCCTTTCGGCACCCTCGGGAACCCCAATTAAACGTAGGTTTTTCTTCCTCAGGCTGTCGTTTATTTCCCTTAATCTATCTTCATGGTCTTTTAATTGTTTGTCTCTTTTTTCCTCAGTTTCCCTCTTTGCTATCAACTTGTCTTCTAGGTCACTCACTCGTTCTTCCACCTCGTTAACCCTCGTCGTTAGGACTTCTAGTTTGGATTGCATCTCATTCAATTGATTTTTAATTTCTGCCTGATTAGCTCTAAATTCTGCAGTCATGAAGTCTCTTGAGTCCTTTATACTTTTTTCTAGAGCCACCAGTAGCTGTATAATAGTGCTTCTGAATTGGCTTTCTGACATTGAATTGTAATCCAGATTTTGTAACTCTGTGGGAGAGAGGACTGTTTCTGATTCTTTCTTTTGAGGTGAGGTTTTCCTTCTAGTCATTTTGGTCAGTGCAGAGTGGCCAAAAGCAAGTTGTATTGGGAAAAAGAGAAAAAGAGAGGAGAGAAAGAAGGAAAGAAAAGAGAAAGAGAAAAAAAAAAGGTAAGAAAAAAAAAAGAAGAAAAAGAGAAAGAAAAAGAAAGGAGAAAAAGGGGGGGTGGGGGAAGGAAACAAATCAAAAAGCAAAACAAAACAAAAACAAAAAAAAAAAACAAAAACAAAAAAAAAACAAAAAACAAAAAAAAAGAACCACAGGGGAGTATCTTCTGATTCTGTGTACTTTAAGTCCCTTGGGTTCCCCTGGAAGTTGTCAGTCAGTCTAGCTGGTGTTCTGGGGGAGGGGCCTGCTGTGCTGATTTTCAGGTGTTAGCACTTGGGGGAGCTGCTGTGCCCCCGCCTGGTGCAGGGCTCAGTGGGGGTTGTTCACCCCGTGAGGCCGCAGGAGGAACAGCCCCAGTGGCGGGGCAGCTCTGGAAACCTGGATTCAGCTCCGGCAGGAACTCCGTCTGCAGGGCCTGGAGGCTCCGGGCGGGGCCGCTGATCTGCTCAGCTGGGGCAGGAGCGTCCTCGCTGTCCTGGGCCCTCCCGGCCTCTGCCTGTCCCGGGGGAGGCGGGATCCTGGGCTGTGTCCCGGCGCCCTGTGCTCCGGAGCCTGCGCTGTTGGATTCGTGCTCCCGGGCCGCAGCCCCCTCCGCGGAGCCGCCGCCCGAGCCCCTCCGAGCTGCTCCTGGAACCGCGCAGGCCCCTCCGCACGGAGTCTCTTCCTCTGCCCGAGCCCCTCCGAGCTGCTCCCGGGGCCGCGCAGCCCCCTCCGCGGAGCCGCCCCCGAGCCCCCCCGAGCTGCTCCGGGTCCCGCCGTGCGCGCTGCAGCCCTTAGGGAGCTCGGCGCACTCTCCCCGGGGCGCAGGTGTCTGTTACTGTCCCGGGGAACCCGAGGGCATCCCCGCCCTCCTGGGTCCTGCTCCAACTCCCCGCGAGCCCCTTTCCCCCGGGAAGGTCGGTGCAGCTCCTGCTCCTCCGGGACGGGGCTCTCCTGTCCTGGGGACACTCGCCCCGGCCTCAGCCCGGCTCCTCGCGGGGCCCCTCCCCCTTGGAGGCCTTTGTTTCTTTACTTCTTTTTCCCCGTCTTCCTACCTTGATAGAAGCGCGAACTCTTCTCACTGTAGCATTCCAGCTGGTCTCTCTTTAAATCTCAGGCCGAATTCATAGATTTTCAGGATAATTTGAAGGTTTTCTAGGTAGTTTGGTGGGGACAGGTGATTTGGAGACCCTGCTCTTCCGCCGTCTTGCTCCTCCCCCTCAGCCTATCCTTCTAATCAACATTCAATACTTGTATAATTTAAGCCCCATCTGGAATATTTTATTAATACATCGCATGTTCTATCACATTTTACAAATATAGTATTTATAATAACTCCATTTATTTGCCAATAGGATGTTTTTTGGATTAATCGGTAATACTTCTGGAACTCCCAATATATAAACATACTGAAATTGTTCTTTTTTAAAAAAGATTTTATGTATTTAAGAGAGAGCATGAAGGAGGGAAGGGGAAGAGGGAAAAGGAGAAGCAGACCCCCCACTGAGCAGAGAGCCCAATGCAGGGCTCCACCCTAGGCCCCTAAGATCATGACCTGAGCTGAAGGCAGACACTTCACTGACTGAACCACCCAGATGTCCCTATGTTGAAATCTTTCTAAAGGAGACCTGTTGGACCAGAAATTATCAAATGGAAAATAATGGGGGGAAAAAAACCCAAACTAGCAATGGCTTAAAGAAAAGGTGATATAGGGGAGACCTAAAGGTAATCTTAGAATATTTGATAGGCTAACATCTGCAAAAGGGAGTGTAGTCAGCATCGAGGCAAAGGCAAATGAGAACTTCAATTCCTGTAAGGTAAGCATGGCCTATAATTGTCCTGTATGAGATTTACAGCATACAATGCTGTATATTTAGGAGGAAAACTGGGATTGCCTCAAAATAAGTGCTTTGGGCCTACTACCCTACCAGTTTACTCACATAGCCTGCAATCTGTCCATTATCACCGTAATGAGGTATCTCAATTGCCTGTATAAATCCAGGTTCTGGATTAGCGCAACCCAAAGAATTCAGGAACTTTTTAGAGATGGAGTAAAATAATCACATTTTTCTGGGAAAAAAAAGTACAGGTGTAAGTGAAACAATAAGTATCCATAAAAAAATAAGCAACTGGAAAATCATGGACATTAAAATGGCAGTCATTAAACAAAAGACACAGTAGAAAGGTGTACTCGGAAATAGTACCTTTTCAAAGAGAATCTGAGAATGAAAGAATGATACAAAGAATGTTCACCCACAATGGAGGACAGAGATAAAGAAATTTTATTTGAATATAGATTTTTTTTTCCAAATAATCAAGACATGAAGAGAGAATCCTAGATAGATACACAGGCTTTCATAAAAAGGGAATGGAGAACATGGTAGAAAAACAAAACTCACAAAACTCAGATAATTGCTAGAAATTTCCAATGGGATTGATATTATAAAATAGGGCATTGTGGGGACTGCAGCACTATCTAAAGGCATATAAATTCATTATTTTTTTTAAAGCCGAGTAAAACCAAACAAAACAGGAATACTGGAAAACTCTAGCCAATAGAGTACCACTTTCCAAAACTTGCAGCAAATATCCTTCTAAGGAATTAAAATGGAAAAGAAACCATATAAGCCCTATAAAAACTTACCATGATTTGTGTAGTTGTAGTTCAAGTGATTCAAACTTGATTTATTCTAAATGTTAGTGTCTTGTTAGAATCACACATATATCCAGCTATTGATAGAGAGCCTTGTTAATGATTGCACAGGATTACCTGGTTCATTTGGAAACATGGGATCCATTCCAACCATCACAGAGTTTGTGTTTTCAGCAGCGATGAACTAAATGTATCAAAAATGCTCAGGAGTCTGGGATTGCTGATTTGTCAGCAAGGAAGTCCACACAAAATTAGATCTATTTTTTTCAACTTTTTCTCTACCCCTCCTCCATTACATAATAGAGAACTTTGAAAAGCTACTGGTCATGAACTCTGGGTAATAAAAGAACACTAAATTTGTGTTCAACTCTCTTCATTGATGAATATAATTTATGGTTTGTGTCACCATCACCAAAAAGATTGAGATTTATAGAATGCAATTTACATCGTATTGGTTCTATTTTCCTTTAGTTTATTTTTTCTCATAAAAAGGAGTAAAACCAGTGAAAAGGGAGAGTTTTACTAGGAAATTTGGTTCAACCTCAAATCCCTAAATGACCTTCTAAACCAAAAGTACATTTTTGAACTACTCATATGTGGGATTCCAGATTAAGTGAATTCCACACCATAGCTAAGGAACTGATTATTTTATATATACACAAAATTGTTGATTAGTGATGTATTTTGTAACTTTTTTCTTTTATCAGTAATTTGCTTTTGTTTTCATAGATCTACAGAAAAGATGACAAGCTATAGTTTCAGCTCAGGTTCAACAAATTATCAATTTTTTTAAGAGTGAGAGACTTCCACTAAAATCAAAATGTTTGCAATGATAACCTACAGGTTTTTTTTTTTTTTAAGATTTATCTATTTTAAAGAGAATGAACACAGAGGTGAAGGGCAGAGGGAGATGGAGAGAGAAAATTTAGGAGAGTCCCTGCTGAACAAGGAGCCCTATAAGGCATTCAATCCCAGGACCCTGAGATCATGACCAGAGCTGAAACCAGGAGTTGGACACATAACCAACTGCACCACCCAAGTGCCCTGATAACCTACAGTTTTAAAGAGTGAAATATAAGTGTCAGAACTCATTTTAAGTAATTTCGAAGATTTCTCTTTGAGAGGACTAGAGAAAAATGGAACGCTTATGCCAACTTTTGTAGTTTTTATCCTAAGGAAGAGAGACACTGAACATTGCAAGACATAGTTTTTGAGTTGTAACTAAATATACAAATTTTGAGTAAGTTCTAAATTTGAAGAACACAATTCTAGTTACAAAAAAGGAACAAAACAACCAAACAAAAACAAACAGCTCTGCAATGGAGAAATCTTCCCATGAGTGCTTGATGGATCTATTTTCCTTCTCCAATAGGATCACTCCTAACTTTCTAACTAGAAGAATTTAGGCTCTGAGCAATTACCACTAGAGATCATTGTCTACAGGCCCTACCACGCCTTATACCTCTTTAAGAGCATTACTCATTGAACTGAATTAGGAACATGATTGAGATGGAAACTCATTTCATAGCTGCCATATTTCTAATATTGCAAGAAGTCTTAATAAGATTTATATCTGAAGGATAAAGCATATTTGTCAGATAAATCTGCATGTACATGCTCATAAAGAGCGCCCACACCTCACTGGAGGCATAGTAGGTGTGTAAGAAAGCATGGAGGAACATGGGCATGTGTATTGGTATGCACATCTTCTTGTCTTTTTAAAAAATTAATTTTCTTCCTAAGGATCAAGCAGAACCACCCTTAGATCTGGGCTGATGTGGCCCTTGCTGGCCTCGTGCTTCAAACGGTTCTGCATAGCACGAGGACAATGAATGATTGACTAGAGAGCACAATTGCACCTCACTCAGAAGTGAGCACTCACAGGCACAGCGTTTTCTGAACACCTGTGCTCATGACTAACCCCTTTCAGGCTCAGAAAACACATCTTCACATCTCTCATACTCTATTCTTGTATCAAAAGTCCACTGAGACCAAATGTATTGATCTTTGGGTTTGGGTCCCTGCCAACATAAGAGGCAGACACTGTTTCAGAGTAGGGAGAGGGCTTGAATGCTCGAAATGCTTCACACACACAAAAAAGACAAATTAACCACCTCATCAAGTTTCCCTTTTGAGATAGCATGAGAGCATTACATTATTGGTTAAAGTGTTTTTTTTTTTCTCTCAGTAATGCTGAGATACTATTTTCTGGCTTCTCATGTTGTAATTCACAAGCCTGGAGATATTCATCACAGTTGCATAAATCTTAAAGTTATTACTTTTAAACTTCCAAATATCTACATCTTAGACATAATTGTGAAACTTGAAAGCTCCATTATCAGGTAGGCGTTGAATGCTAAATCCCTAGTTTTATTTTATAAATTTAACATAATTTAAATTTTCAAAATACAAATTTCAATTTCATCTCTGTTTAAGGAATTCTGCTTGAAGTTGTGATATTTACTACTTATAAATTAGCTTTTGAATATCTAAGAGAAATAATTTATGAATGTGTTACAAATTAATTTTACTTATAATAGATTTAGATTTCACTAATATAAGGTTATTAACTAAAATAGTTGTTGAATAATTAAAAGTAGATTAAGACATAATTTTAAATGCTTTCACTACATTTATATTTAAAATGTTAAATCTTATCTATCAATAGTATACCAATTAGGTGAAAATATTGATTACATAAACGTCACTGATCCTACTAGAATGAAAGCAATAAACATAAATGTTATTAAAATATACAATCATTTATGAATTGTGTATATCTATTTCATTACTCATCCAAAGATTGCTGGCTTATGAACAGAACACCAGGCATGCAGAGTAATAAGTAAATTCACTCATCTTTGGTATTTTGCCAGCTTTCGGTCACATAAAAGCTAAGCCTTTGAACATATCTTTCAATTTTATAATTATGAAGATATATTTGCCAAGAAGAGAGAATAGAACAGATTTTATTTAACAGTCTGTTAGCTTGATATGTAACTTTTAAATATTTGACATATGGTATGTGAGTCTCTCTTTTTACTCTTGCTTCAGGTGCTGCAAATGTTCCAAGTGAGCTTGGTATCAAAGACATACTCTAAAGAGTAGGTCTAAGGATGCAAGCCTACAAACGTATAAGCCAGTACTCTAACTATGTCATGTGGCCAGGCAATTGGAGGACAGGATAGCCTTTTCACAAAATCATTAAATATTAATATGTTATATATTTTATTTTATGCCAGTTTTTTTAATTGAAATTCAATTAGCCGACATATAGGACATCATTAGTTTCAGATGTAGTGTTCAAAAATTTATCAGTTGCATATAACACCCAGTGCTCATCACATCACATGCCCTCCTTAATATGCATCACCCAATTACCTCATCCCCCACCTTCCCTTCAGCAACCGTCAATTTGTTTTCTACAGTCAAGCATCTCTCATGTTTTGTCTCCCTCTTTCCGTTCCATTTTCCCTCCCCTCCCCTATGATCCTCTGTGCTGTTTCTTATATTCCACATGAGTGGAACCATATGATAAATATCTTTCCCTGATTTGTTTCTCTCAGCACAATACCCTCCCTCCAGTTCTATCCATGTCGATGTAAAGGGTAAGGATTCATCCTTTCTGATGGCTGAGTAATATTCCATAGTACTACATCTTCTTTATCCATCTGTCAATGGACATTTCAGCTCTTTCTGTAGTTTGGCTATTGTGGACATTGCTGCTGTAAACACTGGGGTGCAGGTGCCCCTTCAGATCACTACACTTGTACCTTTGGGGTAAATACCTAGTAGTGCAATTACTTAGTCATAGGGCAGCTCTATTTTTCACTTCTTGAGGAACCTAGAGTGGCTATACCAGTTTGCCTTCCCACCAACAGTGTAAGAGGGTTCCTCTTTCTCCATATCTTTGCCAATATCTGTTACCTCCTGCCTTGTTAATTTTAGCCATTCTGACAGGTGTGAGGTGATACCTCATTGTGGTTTTTTTATATAAATTTATTTTTTATTTGTGTTCAATTTGCCAACATATAGAAAAACACCCAGTGCTCATCCCGTCAGTGCCCACCTCAGTGCCCATCACTCAGTCACCCCCAACCCCCGCCCACCTCCCCTTCCACCACCCCTAGTTCGTTTCCCAGAGTTAGGAGTCTTTCATGTTCTATCATTGTGGTTTTGATTTGTATTTCCCTGATGCTGAGTGATGTTGTGCTTATGCTGCTTTAGTTTTTGACAAATCAGACCAATTCTTATAGAATACAGAAGTAGAAGCCGGTTCTACATTTTAGGAAAAACAAAATCCCAATATTCTGTTTGAGATATTGTTTGCTGTTCCAGACCTACTATTTACCCTCGTCCAGCTTGCTATATGCACTAGGGGGGCAGACCCATGTAGACTAGTGATGGATTCTGTTGACATCTAGCTTCTGGTTGGGTTTGACGACATAGGACATAACAGGGAAGGGGGAGTGTGGTCCGCTTCTCTGGCATGTTCCCATAGGCCGGCAGCATCTAACTACTGAAGCTCGCAGCTTCTTTAAGGAGCCCCACTTTATTCCTCTTGAGTCAGAATCTGGTCATGGCTCCATCGCCTCCCCCTTTTATGTTCAGGTAACATACTTATGGATCCCTAGCATCCTCAGTGTATGGCAGTACTCCTTGTTACTTTTTCTAAACCTGACCCCTACCTTTGCAAATAGCTCCCCTCCTCCATTTTTAAATTCTATCTGTCCAATCTGGATGTGCCACCTTTCTCCCATTAGCACTGTGATTACTATTCAGTTGACCCTTGATCAACATGGGTTGAGCTCTAGTAGGTCTACTTATATGGGTTTTCTGATAAATACAGTTCTATTCATGTATTTTCTCTTCCTTATGATTTTCTTAACATTTTATTCTAGCTTCCTTTAAGAATACAGTATAGAATACATACACAAAGTATGTCTTAATTGATTTTTAGGTTACTGGGAAGGCTTCTTGTCAACAGGAGGTTACTCGTACTTAAGTTTGAGGTGTGGGGAGAAAAAGTATACTTGAATTTTTTACTGTACCAGGGTTCGGTGCCCCTGATCCCCAAGTTGTTCAAGGGTCAGTTGTACTTTCTACTGGCATATGTGTGACTTGGATCATCATCCTTCAGTTTTTAAAACATAGTCCCTGTTCCAAGTCCTAGGTCACAAATACTCTACAGAAATTTAGTTTAAGAACAAGAGAACAAATACTCTATTGACAGTATGTGCAACTTCAATACCATTCCAGCTATTTCTCTTGGGGGAGTACCTCTAGCACTGAACACAGTGTTTGTTCATTATAGGCACTTCAATAATTATTGAATATCTAATCAGTAGTAAAGGATAAGATATGACCTCTCAGAGGCAATGGTAAAAGTTGCTTCCTTTCTTGAGCTCATTTCCTTCATATATCTGAGTGTCTCTTTGTCACCCTTTGTACTTGCATGAACATGGCTGATTACAGTTATGGTGTCTAAAATGGAAAACTGGTATGGAAAACCGATGGGAAATAAAATTAGAAGGGGATTTTAAATTATTTTTCAAACAATACAATATCACAACATTTGTGAAATCCTCTGTCTTTGAGAGGCTAGTGCTTGAATATTGCCTGACTTTCATGCCATGAGAGTTTTTGAATGGTGTGCAAGTCATATATTCCCTGGTCTTAATATCACTTCATTATAAATTAAGATGAGGACAGTTCCTTTAGAGGAAAATTGATCTGGTATCTACTGCTCTTCTCCTATTGATCTTTTTCCCCCTGTTGCCTTTTCATTTTTCTTGTTTAATAGCATTTCATATTTTAATGAGGCAATTATGTCATTCATATAAAATTTATATTTTCCTCGGTGATAATCCTGTGCAATCACATTTTCCAATGAAGTTACACATTGTCTCTTATACTTCTGAAAAATATTTTACCAGTAGTTTTGCCACCATTCTTGTTCCTAAATTTTTTTTGGTATACCTAAAAGTGAAAAACAAAGGTATTTTCTTAGGAATTCCATTTTTGTATGACCTACACCACTAATTTCTCATTTTATAAGTTTCTTCCTCCATATCTCTTACTCTTTTTTTTTTTTTAAAAAAGATTTTATTTGTCAGAGCAAGAGAGCATGAGAGGGGGAGCAGAAGAGGGAGAGGGAAAAGCAAACTCCTCTGCTAAGCAGGGAGCTGGACACTGAGTGGGGCTCAATTTCAGGACCCCAGGATCATGACCTGAGTCAAAGGCCAATGCTTGACAGACAGAGCCACATCCAGGCACCCTATCCCTTACCTTTTTATTCATATTTTCTTTTTAATCCTCAGATAAATGCTTAATTTTTATTTTGTAATTAATAGTGGAAATGGCTTAATGCTATGAATTTTAATGTTGGTTGCAGCCCACACTGTTCAAAGTGTTCTAACTGCTGCTTATCACTAGAATAGACTGCAATTGCAGCTTTAACTTCTCAGTGATCTGAGAATCATTTACAAGTATTTTCTAATTTCTACAAGCTTAGGAAGAAGTTGTAATCTATTTATTATTAATGTTCAGCTGTATTACATTTAATTAGATAACACTGATTCCATGTTTGCTTTATAGAATATATTGCCATTTCTTTGGACATTTAATATGTTCTCTCAATAAAATCCTATGGATTTGATAACATTGACAGATGTATAATTGAACTTTTAAGATTATTCAGATACACATACACACATACATGTGTGCATCATCCATTTATATATTTCATACACTTCATCTGTTCCTTGTGATTATAGAGATTTAGGTCCCATTTTATTGATGGCTGAAAACTCAGGGTCATTCCCAGCATTCACAGAGGCAAGGTAGTCAATCCATTCAATGAGCAATAAGGACAGAGAGGCCATCAGGTTACCGGACTCATGGGCATCTATGGTGAAAACTAACAGAATGTAGTATTCCAGAGTAAGATAGACAGACATCAAATTATATTACTTGCCTTATATGGCCAGAAAAAAATCAAGAACTGATAAAGTCATTGTAACATTTCTAGATCCAAGTCAGTTCACAGGAATTGAATTCACTGCTTAAAGTTTTCCTTCAAGGAGACCAGATTTCTTAAAGCATGATAGATGCAAGTTTTGACATGAGCTTAGTAGGAGACTCAATACTCCATCATAGTCTTTGGTCAGAGTGAAGGTTTATGGGCTCCAGAAAAAAAAAAAATCTGTTCTTGGTCCATGTGATGGTGATTCAAATATGTCAGAAAATTCATCCTGTGATTACTCCCCCTGTCCTCAAGTGCATATTTAGGTTGGATCTACCTAGGAGCTGATAGAACCCTCAACTTGTAGAATAAGAGCCTTCAAGTGTAGTCCCTGAAACTTTTTCTCCTTTAGCCAAGATACGAAGTTGAATGCAGTATTAGCAATACTCCCCAAGGACTTAAATGATACTGGTGATCCCTATTAGATCCTTGTTCACCTCAGTAGTATAACCCCTATGGAAATCAAATACATAGGATTATAATGGACATATATGAATTTAACCAAATGGAAGACTCAGTTATAGTTATGGGGTGGGATGAGTTATCTTCACTGGAACAGATGAATACTTGGCATCCAGCTATTGGTATAGTAAATGTGAATTTTTAAAAATATCCTATTGACTCTGTTCTGTGATAAGTGATCTCAGTCATCTTGACATTCTGCAGAACACCACAATAGCCAATTGTAGTGTTAATGGCATACTAGCTGAAGCTGGTTAACATGAAGTGGTTAAATGGTCCTGGCAAAACACAAGCCCCAAATGATAGGTGGTAGATGCACAAATATTTAGGGAACTGCCTCATCAGGCCAATTGTCTGAATCATGCCTGAATATTACCTTTTTCCCTTTCATGTAAATAACAAGTTGTTGTACCTTGTACCCCTGCCATTAAAACATATGTACCTAAACATGCAACATATCACAAATATGTACTTACATATACTTGCACATTTATACACACAGTAAAAGCAGTATTGAGCAGACGTTAAACTTGTTGATCCAATGGGAGTATTACCTTTATTTGGCAAACATATTGAATATTCTGTTTCAGGTACAGAAACAGGTTCTGGTAGTAGATGTTAAGGGTGAAAAAATTAACATATAAATTACTCTGTTTCCTCAAATATTTCATTTATTTAATATAAAATTACCTAGTTTGATTAATCTGTATTTTAGAATTTGAATGATCAACATCCATCAACTCCCCCAACTATTCCCACCCATACTCCTGCCTTTAAACATACGAATGGCTCCTTATTTGTAATTTCTTTGTTCTTATGATGAAGTTCTTTGGAAAACGGATCATCTTATGTATGGAACTATTGCTCTTGGCAAATCTAGATCCATTCACAGTTATCCTTTCCAGTGAAACACTGTATTTTGCCCTAATTTTTTTACATTCTATTTAAAACCATTCAATAAAAATGTTCTAAAATCTTGACTTGTTTTTAAGAGTTTTCTAATTTAGCTAAATGACCAAAGCTGTCCCTTATAACACTAATGAATTTTATTTGCTCAAAGTATGTCCAAACTGGTGAGAATTTTGTCAGAGGTTTTCCAGTACAGAGAAATTGGTTCCAGAGCTCCTTAATGAGGTGTAAACTTTTTATGTACGTAGAGCATTGTTGTTCCGATCTTTATCCTGTTTAAGTTACACTTAGAAAACTCAGCTCCTAATTTCCTCCCTTCAAAAGGAATTGTTGTTGTTGTTTCAATTTTTAGCTAATTTCCTTTATTTATACTGCTTTTGTCATGCGTCGATAATGTTGACCAACTTCAGATATTTACAGATTCGAAACAGCTGCAAACATATAATTAGATCTTATCAACTTTGGCCATATGTTTGTGAACAAAACTCTCTTCCCCTCTTGTCACCAAAGAGCTAAAAACACTTAGGAATTTGGCAAGTTTACAAACTTCTGTATTCTTACTCTTTCTACTAGGATCCTAGATCTTAATGAGCTTCCTAAACTTAATCTCCGTGAAATATAAGTCTAGGAACTGTATTTTCAGAACTAGTTACCTAACTAGCTAAACCTTGTACACCTGGTGGCTTCCTCCACATTAAACACCCTACCTAACCCTACCGTATTCCAGGGAGGCTGGTCTGATAGTAATTTATAAGAAGATCACCCACAGACATCCATGACTCACTTCACAGGAAAAGGGTCTCCTTTCTGAACACAAAATGAATATATTGGAGATTCCTCCTTTCCATTCTTGTCTGTCGTATCAGGCTTTTAAAATTTAGCATTGATGCTCTTCAGTTAGAATATCATAGATCACTTTCCCTTTAATGTTGTAAATACATGCAGCATATTTCAGCAGAACAGATTTTTATGAGATTTAGCTACTTAATAAATTCCATTTTATTAGGGAAACTGCCATTTTCCTACCTACACCTCCTACTAGCAGATAACAACTCTGATTTTAATCAGGTCGCTTCTTCTGGTTAAGTTTGTACTAACTGGTGTGAATCATTACTTTGCTGAGATTTCATTCCTTTTTTCCTGCTTAACAATCATCCCTTTAGCAAAACTGAGTCAGTTATGAGCTACATTTGGAAGCAGGGTAGAGATGCTTGATCCTTGATTTCTCTAACTCTATAAAATCTGTACCAAATGAAACCACAGAAGTAATAGAAATCAAGGGAAAGATTATATAAAGAAGTACAGGGAAGCAATTTCAGAAACAAAGAGTTCAATCTAAACTCAAATTAAAAATTTTCCAAGTCAAAATTCTGCAATAAAATAACCCAGAATAAATGTGTTGGATTGTGTCAGCTGAAATTGCTCTTTTCAATAAAAAAAAAAAAAAAAAAAATGGCATGTGATTTTGACCTGCATAATAAATCTTGCAGGAAGATGACAGATGTTAAAGTTAATAAAATGTTTGTTGGGAGGAACTAAAAAAGAAATGGAAGGAAAGCACGGAGAAGTACTTTAGCAAAGCTTATCTATATAATTCAGAAATCATGTTTATATCAAATTTCATGCCTGATTCCAGACAGATCACAGAGCCATGGCTATTGAAGAATGTCAATAAGTGTTTGTAGTAAGACAATCCTCATACTATTAGTCAGACATCAATGAAGTAAACAAAAATCTTATAGCTCATTTTACCTTTAAGCATGAATAAATTCATATTGTCTTTCTTTCTTCCTGGGGGAGTGGGTGGGACAGAGGATGGGGAGCAGAGCAGAGACACTAGGTGGAGGCATACTTGAACAAAGCTGAATTTAGCTTATATTTTAATTCACTTGTGTGGGTGCTCTTCTTCCGAGAAGATAGAATCCAAACATCTCCTGGGAAAATTTAGCCATAATGAAAGCAAAGCAAGGTCTAGAACCACTAGAGCAATTAAGTACCTCAACTGCTCATTTTTCAAATCAAATACCCTAATGTAAAAAGGTTCATCTAATAGTTTTCTTTTTATGTACTTCTCTCTTTTCCATCACAATCGCTAAGTCAGCTGTTTTTGATTAGATCCTCTACTTCCTTCAGGACTTAACTGATAAAGCGATCTTTAGAGAAAGACTCGAAGTTTGACATGTTTCTCTCTGACATTTTCTTTACAAATAATATAATGACACTTCTTGATTCTTCCTAAGCAATTTCAATACTTGTGACAGAAAACTCTTGGCAAATACAGAATAGGCCACAATTTAAAGGCAAATAGAAAACTTAAAAAAGTCTGCAGCAAGGGAGAATCAGAGGCTGATGTTTTCATATTAAACAAAGAGTTTGTATGCTTTGGGTTGTCTAACAATCAGTAAAAGGATGAAGGATAGACTACGCATGTGTTGGGAGATTGCTGGTTCTCAGAAATATCTGGTTCCTCTCTCTCTGTGCTCTTATGTCTGAGTGGAGTGATTCAACCAGTTTTGACCAGTGAACTGTAAGAGGAAGAGAAGCATGTTCTTTGCAGGCTGAGGCAATGAAAATCTGGATGGGACCTATTCTGCTGACATACTAACCCTTGGAAGTCGGGGTTCCAGATATTACATAAAGGCAAGCAAGGTAGACTTGCAAGGGGAACAGCATGTCCTGTGCCAATCTTAGAAGAAAGTGCCCAGGAGAGCTGTTGAATCCAAAATGGCTTTACACTGATATTTTGGGGTTAGTACATTTTCACAGCATGACCCAATCCCTCATGACTTATTCAAAACACAAATATAAAATTATAATTAAATTCAGAAATATAATTAGTAAACAGTTATTCAATATGACCTGTTAAAAAGAAATGTGCAAATTATAAGCCATTTTAATTATTTAACACCTTTTTGAAAAAATCTATAATATGCATATCTAACTAGGTATAGTAAAATAGGCCCTCATATATAGCTCCCAAAAATATAAAGGAATTATTTTTGGAATTTTTTATTAAGAGCATTCATAGTTTTGATCTAGTATGTCAATGGAGATTAAGACAAAAAATCAAAAGCTAGAGCGAAAACTTTGTACAAACTATTTCACATCATAGTCGAAAAAGGAAACCATCTTAAAGGTGAAGTAATGAAGGATTTCAATAAACAATAAGTCAATTGTGAATAATATTAATCAGCCATTTAAATGGTGTTTCTTAAAGTCCTAGAATGTAAGAAAAAAAATTTAACTTATAATTCCTCATTTATTTTTAAGTAATAGTAAATGAAGGGTTGTATTCCGGAAAAGTGTATTTATGTAAAACTAATCAAATTTCTCTAAACAGGAAAGAGGAGAAAAAAATAAAGATAGGCACTGGAAAGAGGGTGCTGGATAACCTGAGTATTGCCTTGGTTGGGAAGTGGTGAAGGGAGAGAAGAAATTCTGAATGGCAAAGATAAGATTGAGGAGATTAATGTGGGGGAAGATTTGAAGCATTTCAAACGTGTAGTACAATGGAAGTCCTTGCCTCCACCTGTCATTAAAATAGTCTATCTTGTTTTCTTTTATGTAATTAGATTATTTGAGGCAAAGTGTGGAGAGAGATGCCGAAGTTTATGTCAGGTAATATAGATGTGAAGACAGCATACACAGAATCTGATTAGTGCAATGGAATATAAAATTGAAAAAAAAAAAGTCAGCATAAACCACATAAACCCAAGTAACACAATAAAGAGAAACTATTTGGATACTAAAGACTGGAGTGAAATATACCACCAAAAATATAAATATATCCCAATCTCCTCTTGGAGAACTAAATTGTTTCAGTGGGGACATCAAATGTAGGGCTGGGATCCAGCTACTGGATGCAATCCTACCAAAAGAAGTATAAACCCAGGTGACCTGGGGAAGAAGACAAACAAAAATCCACAAAGGAAGCTAAGAATTGAGAATCAAACAGTTCTAATTCTATGGTCAAATCCAAAGAGCAACCGGAACCACTCAAAGTGGGTTAGAAACTGTCCTGGAACTGAATCTACTCAGCTAGGGCAGCTCACACTCGAGCAAGGACCTTCTGGATTGACTGTTTCAAATGTCAGCAGGTGCTCCATTGGATGAAAGATACAAGGGTTATATGTATTGCTTGTTTTGGTGGGAGGCTATGTTTGTTTTCCTTGGTATGTACTTTTTTATATTTTTAGAATATTCTCTATAATAAAATATAGCATTTTATAATGGACTATAATTCCAATAATCAGGATTGGGTGAGCAGATATAAGAATAAAGAAAACAATGAATTTCAGGAGAGAACGCTGAATTCATAGCAATAAAAATATGTTCACCTTCCCCAGTCTCCCCCATTTAAGAACTCGTTCCTCAAATATTCCAGCTTGAAATCCAAGATGATCCTATTTAACCTTTGCTTTGAAAAGGTTTATAGCCCTCTTATTTTCAAAAGCAATCAAAAGCAATTTTAAATGACAGGCAATAAAACATATTTAAAGCAGGGCACTTAAAATAAACAGTCTTTGGTTGAGCTCAGAAACCATTAACAAATGGATGGGTATAAAGATTTGTGTGTCTTCCCAGGTCACCCCAAATCTCCTTTTTCTCTGTTAATTTCCCTTTTTCATGAGAGGTGACCCCTCACGGATGTTGCTTTATTTCACGACCTGGTCATAACTGAATGGACCACAGGCAACTTCTTGATCCAAACTAAGTCAGTCCACATCTCTGCATAGAATTTGGAGTTGGGACTGAGAGGATGTCCACTAGCTTAGAATTATCCCAAGTAAAGAGCAAGAAGGAGAGAAAAGTCAAAGGGCATGGATACGGTAGGGAGTGAAGACAGAAAGCAGCTCAGGAGAAGCAGCAGGTTCCAGAAACATTGAACAGAACCTTGAGACATTTCTAGTATATGCCCTTTGCTGAGACCCAATACTATCACTAATTCTGAGGTATTTGATAAACCCTTTCATATGTTCTTGCTCAAGAGGACTCAAGTTATTTTATGTTAATTGCTGCCAAAAATCTCTAAATCATGCAGAGATAGTGAGAGAATTATATAAGTAACCAGCATTGACCCTTGAACAACACAGCTTTGAACTGAACAGGTCCATTTATATGTGGATTTTTTTCTAAATATAGCACAGTGCTATAGATGTATTTTCTCTTCCTTATGATTTTCTTAATAACATTTGCTTTTCTCTAGCTTGCCTTATTGTAATTGTTCCGAATATTAATACATAGAATATACAAAATATGTGTGGATTGTTTCTGTTATCAGGTAAGCCATCCAGTCAATAGTAAGCTATTAGGAGTTAAGTTTTGGGGGAGTCAAAAGTCATGCACAGATTTTTGGCAGCACAGGAATCAGCACCCCTAAGCCCTGCATTGTTCAGTGGTCAACTGTAGAGAGTAAAGATTCTAACTTGATACTGACTTAACTGGCAGCCTTTACACAAGAGAGAAAAATAGACTCAATAGTACTTTTAACCTCATACAAGGTACTGTACAAATTAAATTTAATAAATATGGAGACAAACCAAAAAGAAATATTAAATCATAGAATAAATTTATGGTTTGTGATCACTGTATTTATTAGTTAATAAAAGAAATTTGCAATGTGAATTTTCATTAATGAAATATTGGGCTTAAGAAATCATTTAAATATGTGCAAAACAAATCAAAAAGCCTTCAATGACACTCAGTGTGTATTTTTAGAGCTTGTTTCTGTCTCTTATAGAATTTATATGTATTGCTTTCCTTATAACAGTGAGCATCCAAACTGTAATTTTCCTAAAGCACTAAACATTTTCAAAAATCAAAACCAGATTTAATTATGTTTATTATACTGAAATTATTGAGGTAAGATCATTTATAAATAACTTAAAATATCTGACAGGAAGGAAGCAGAATTATTTCTTCTTAATTCTTGCTAAGTACAAAGTTCCATTTCCTTCCAGTTATTTTACAACTGGAAGTCTGTAACTCTTATTCTCCTTTATCTGTTTTGCCTTCCCTCCATCCCAGCACCACCCCTCTGGCAACCACCAGTTTGTTCTACTTAGTCTGGGGTTTTTTGTTGAATTAACACATATCATGTGGCTATATGTATTACAAACTGTATTCTTACAATAAAGCTAGCTCGTGGAAAGAAAGTGGTAAGAAAATACATTCACAATACTGTACCAAAAAAAAAATCAGCATATAATGGAATGCGTTCAAATTGGTGTTGTTAAAAGGTTCACTGTCTTTAAATTTGAATTAAATCTGGTAAATTCCCATTTCCCTTTGGTTCCATCAGGCAGAGAAAGAAGATGTTTCAGGAAAAGTAGAGAATTTGACATTTTTAGAAAGAACAAAAATGTGACAATGACACTCAAGTAAGATTTTGGTCCTGGGATCATGCAAATACTTCTTTTTGGAAATTGCATACTATGCAACAAATAGAGTTTCAAATCAGAGAGGACCTTGCTTCAGAAGTACTTGGCACTTGAGCACCTTTTAGCTTATTCGTTCTAATGCGTTAATACATTTTTCTCATTTACACGGGTGCTGGAAATGCTTTTCATTTGTCTTATAAACTTAGCCTCTTGTTCCTTTATAGGTCACCATTTGCTGGCCCTGCTCCTTTAATTTTCTGTTTTGTTTTTAGAATTACTCCCTCCCTTTATACTTGTATAAAGCCCTCTACAAATCAGTGTACTTGGTACACAACTTCCTGGATTCAACAATTTGCTCCTAACAATGTGGTTCATTTTGAGCATATTATTTAACTTGCCTCTGTTTATTCAAGTGGAAAATGGGGAGACTAATCAAACTTTTCCATGAGCTGTTAGAGTAAAAGGAGACACTACAGTACGTAACAATGTCCGGGAAAAGAGAGTACATAAATATCAAACTGCATGTGCTTGTTGCATTTAGCTATTAACAGGAATACACTATTATCAGGAATAGTTAGTATTAGCTGTGATCAACATGGTATGAATTAATCAGTGACAAAGCTGAAAATATGGAGAAATTAAGAAAAGTTTAAAAGGGGAGTATTTACAGAGATATAGGAGGTTAAGGGAAACTCACAGGGATGGTGACGTACCCTAGGGCTAACTATAGCATAAACTTGTTATAAAACTTGGCAGAGAGACTACCAAAGGAAGTAGCGGCTGATCTCTCTGAGCACAGGTTAATGCCCTCATGGGCTGAACCCACCTGAAAGTCAGACTATTAAGGACATAAGTTGATGAGGGCTACAAAAGTCATCTTCTCAAAGCACCAAGCATGTGTACAGTGGGGAGTCCTGGATCTTGAGGTACCAAAAAAAGCCATCTGCCCTCTACTTGATTTGCCTTCAACATCCAGCCCTCATCGTCTTCCTGAAGAAAAACATGGGGCCCCAACCAAAGGTATCCACAGACCCCTTCAGCATCACTATGAGCAATGGTCATTTGGATATAATGCCACTTAAAATCTCAAACTTTAGTCCCTACCAGTTTTGTTCACCTAAAGTACCAGAGATAAGAGAGAAATGAAACAAATATAGACTATTGCTATAGTTCTCACCTCTGCAGCTGGCTGTGGGGTTTCCATGGACCATCCCATCAAGAGTTCCCAGCAACTCAATTTCCCCAGATTCAGCCTGAAATTTTCCCATTTCATTCTGCCATCAAAAGTATTTGCCTGGGCACCTGATTGGCTGGGTAGGTAGACTATGCAATTCTTAATCTCAGAGTCATGAGTTCAAGTCCTATAATGGGCATAGAGCTTACTTAAAGAAAAAAAGAATAAAAACGGCAAAGTAAATCTTTTTGAAGGAAGTATTTGTCACGTAATGTGATCAATTTATGATAATGGGGTTCTATAATTATTGTACAAAGGTTAAATCCTTAGACTCACCAGATCTACCCTATAATTATTGTACAAAGGTTAAATCCCTAGACTCACCAGATCTATCCAAACATATCAACATTGAATATGTAAGATGACGATTATATCAAGAGACATTGCATTAACCAGAAGCAATGAGTTTTGAGGTGGTGATTTTTAGTGCTGTACAAGTCCAGAAGTTATTTAAGGACAAAAATTGTTTCTGATGTTTCCCAAATTAGACCTTAGGCAGCCAACTGTGCTTTCTGTTTAAGAGAAGCTGTTGAGAAACTCTCAAAGATATACCAACTTCTAATTTTATCTTGGAAAGGTAGCAGATTTGGTGTTGTCTATGTAAATAATTCACCATCACATATCTCCATCATCAACTAGTGTATGCTCTGTAACAGAGATTGAAAACTCCTTAAAAGTATGTTTTTCTGTTGTGTTCGAAACCATCATTCCCATCTTTTACAGTGCCCAGCACACAAGAGGCCCTTAGTAAATATTTGGTGAAAATAGAGACAGGGTAAGCAAACAAAAATGACAAAAGAAAGCGAGGGTCCATAATAGGAAGTGACTAGCAAGGCATCCAAATTTCACACTGACTCAAAGTGTTGAAACACAAATTCTTTTTATTTGTGAACCAAATAAAATGCATCCGTGCATCAAATCTATTTACAGAAATGTGACTACCGCAGTATGACCAATATCCTCACATGGAGTAACCATTGGGCAACTTACATGACCAATCAAACTTCAGTTCCCCCATCTGTAAATTGAGAAGATATAGTGCTTACATGACAAGGTTATTGATGGTGTTAAGTGAGATCTACCTCCTAGTAATTAGCATTTAATAATGGTAAGTCAGAACATTAAAACTACTATTACTGATAATAGCTAATGTTTACTGGCTATTCACTGTGTTCGAGTCACTGTTCTATTATACATATATCAACTTAAACTGAACGAACAGTATGTGGTCCCAGGTTAAGAACTAAGACTCCTTACTACTGTACTCAGTAAATAAAAATTAGTCCCTGGCCTAGAACTTCTTCCTCCAAAACCATTCTAGGTGACATTGACATCTCATAAGAGCCTGTCTGGCTGGGGTATGGGGAAGTTGCTCCTGGATTTTTCCTGAAAATTCTCTTAGTTTGGGAATTACATTTTATTGATTGTCATCTGTGGTAGCAACTTAAGAAAATTCCTTGACCTCCTCTCTGGCCTTCAAGTCAACCACAAAATCTTCAAGTGGAAGAGAAAGGGAAAGAAATGGAGAGGTGTCGGAGGGAAGGAGGAATCAGCTTGTCTTCTTAAGTAGTATCTCCCCAGTGAGTCTTGCAAACTGGTAGGATGCTTCCTCTTCTCTCTGGGGCTGATTGCTGAACCAGCTGGGTTCCCTTATTCTAGAATATGTCATGGAGCTTTAGGTTTGACACCATGGTTGCTTTTTGTTTTTCTGATGAGGACACTTAAATATTGGGGGATTTTTTATGTGAGACAATTAGGAGCCTAGAACACCATTAGCTGGACAGAGGAGTAAAGCCCTTTCCTGGCAGAAATGTAGGCTGCAGAAGATGTTTATTGCCAGCCTCTGACTAATGAGATGCTTCAGGCAGCTTTGCCCTGCAATTGAGATGGAGTGCACATGCAGCCCAATTAGAAGCAAATGACTGCAGTCTTTAGTGGAAGTGATGAACTGGAATTCCAAGACATAAACAGAAATAGAGGATGGATTCTAATGTTTTGAAAGGAATTTTTATCATGGTATTATAATTTTCAAAGCAAAAATGTCAATAAAAAGTCTGAATATTAGCTTCAGGAATTTTAAATCTATTTATGGCAAAAATAATTAGTTGAAATATCAAGTTATCTCAAGTTTCAAAAGTTTCCTTAAACTATAAACCAAATCTTCTCCTAAAACTGCATCATAGAAATAATTTGTAATAGATGTGAATTTTAGACATTAATTTTTAAAAAATCAATGGGAAGTCAAGAAACCCAACTACAGGTTCTTAACCATATGTGAGAGAACCCTAAAACCTCCCACAAAACTGGTGTGAGGATTCCAGTGAGACAGTGAAAATAACTACCAAATATTTATTGAGCACGCTCTGTGTTAGTGTTTCAAGCACTTGGGATAGATCTGTGAACTCATGTGTTCCCTGTCCTTGATGGAGTCAGATTTCTGGTGGGAGCTGGAAGGTAGTTACAAAACAAATAGATAAGTAGATTATTTAGCACGTTAGAGGGTGGCAAGTAAAGACTGAGCAGGATAAGCGGTCATGGGGAATGTCTGAGATAGGTTGAAGAGGGGAGTTTTTGTTTTTTAATTGCCACAGACCCTTCTGAAAGGTGACAGTTGATCCAAACAGATTTAGCAAGATCAGAGAGTTAGCAATGAAGATATCTGGGGGAAGAGCATTCTGGGTGAAGAAAGCAACCAGGACTTAGGATCTAAGTTCCACACATACTCTGGTTGTTTCTGGAACAGCATGGAGGCCAAGGTATTTGGAACCAAGGGAGAAAGAAGCAGGAGGAGACAGAGTCAAAGAACAAACAGAGAGTCAGATCCTACAGACTTCAAAGGCCATCGAAAGGACTTTGATTTTACTCTGAGTGAAAGAGGAAACAATCACAAGGTTTTAGCGGAGCAAAGGCATGATCTGAGTTAGGATTTTTAAAAGATCCCTCTCGTTATTATCTTGAGAAAAGACAGGACAGGCTGGGCAGAAGCAGGGGACATGTTGAAAACTACTGTAGTAACTCAAGAAAGAGATGATGGGGTCCAGTCCAAGGTGGGGATATACAGAAAACTGAAACTAAAGATCCTGGCCTGAAATTCACACTCCCTAAGTATCAGCTCTTATTATCATTTTAAGGAAGTGGGTGATAAGATGACATCTCCCACTACTTGTCTTTCCCGGAAAGGCCGGTACAGTTTGTGAATAATACGAAGACATTTATTTACTGGACCACAAAATTCCTCTTCCCCTCTGAGATTTAGTTTAGTTCAATCCTGAATCTAATCAAAGTAAATGGTGTTTAGATTTTTTCCCCCCTCTAACAACTTTATGATCACTAGTTTTTATGACTCTCTCATAAATCTGCCAATCTAGGAGTCTGTTTTATATGGTATTTTGGCTCTAGACCATTAAAAATAATGGTTTAACTCCCATCCATATTTTTGGCATCAACTACATTATTTCTGTATCTGTTTCCATCCTTTCCTATACACAATTTGCTTTTTCATCATTCTTTTTTCGACTATAGGTTTAAATTATTTTAATTAATTCATCACTCGAGTATCTTTTAAAGTGGCAAAAATATATGGGGGCAGATGTGGTCTCTAAACCCATTTAGCCCTAACTTTGGGCACAGATAAGGTAAAACTAGTAAGTAGTTAATGCCAACTAACACATGTTAAAATGTGACGTTAAGGAAGATTTTGAAAAATTGAAATGCATGCACCATTTTATACAAATATGTTTAACAGATGTATGAAGCAAAACTAATTATTAAAATTTCCTTTCTGGGAAAAGTTACTTGTGGCCAAGTTTAAAGGCAAGGACTTTGTCTTGGGCAGGTATTAGCAGCTTAATAAATCTGAATAAATTATATACACATCTTTGAATTTAATGCATTTTCCAGAGGACCAAAAAAGATGTAATTCCATCTCCTAAATTCAAACTCATTCATTCATTCAGTCATTCGCCCAACAACTAGTATTTATTGAATACTTATTATGTTTCCAGTACTCTGGCAGCACTGACAATAAAACATTAAACAAGCCTGCAAATGATTCCTGCTTTCATGGAGCTTCTAGTCTAAAGGAGGTATCTGGGTGGACATTAACAAATTCACACTAATGAGCAGGTCATGACAAGTGGAGGAAACGTGTTCTGATTAAAAGAATAAATCGCTATTCTGTAAGGATGAGCTTCATAGATCAAGCAAATCTTTTGTCTGTTCTTATCAAATAGGGCTTGTTCATTAATCTTTCTGCTCCCATGGTGCTTTCAAGGAACATAAAAGAAAGCAGTTTGACTTGGAGACTTCAAACAAAAATCTTTAAGAAGCTAAAAATGAGGAATACATTAAAAATCTCCTTGGAAGTCCTATAGTTATTCAGGATATCAATGATTTCCCAAGTAGGAGACACTACTTCTGTGAATGGCATTTTTCTACTAATGCCCTGACAAGAGCTAACTCTGCCTTAACATCTATTCTATTTGTGGGTTGCCCCATACCGTTCTGTACATTTTCTTCATCATTTGCTAAGCTTTCGCCAGCAGAAACCTGTGAGAATCCCTCAGATTTCTGTTATTTTTCTCCCAATAGACAAAATACGCACGGAAGTTAAAATGTGCTTACATCTGCCCAAAATAGACTTGGCAAATCCAGTGTCCTTGTGTCTGAGTTCCTACTATACTAGCTATATGACGAGTGATGTGCTAAAGACTAAGGGCACAGCATAAATGAGGAAGAGGAATTGGTGGCTCAGAGAAAGTCACTTCCCTAGGGGACTCCCAGCTAGGAAGCAGCAGATCAGAAGTTCAAATCTAAGTGTTGTGACTCCAAAGCTCATGGGTATTCCACAGTTAGCCTGAGATCTTTGTAACAAAAAGTACCACTTTTTTTTTCTTTCCAGATTTTAAATATCTGTAGGAACACTTACTCTGATTCAAAAAGCCACACAAACAAGAAACATAGGACATACACCCTAAAGGACAAAATCCCTTTTGTCCTAAAGAGGAACATGCTGACAAGTGATAGAAACTGGTCTCAAAAATCCTTCTGTAACAGCTGTTACAGATGCAGTGGTTGAGCATCTGCCTTTGGCTCAGGTCATGATCCTGGGGTCCCAGGATCGAGTCCCACATGAGGCTCCCTGCGTGGAGCCTGCCTCTCCCTCTGCCTGTGTCTCTACCTCTCTGTGTCTCTCATGAATAAATGAATAAAATCTTTTAAAAAAATCCTTCTGCTCCCATGGTGCTTTCAATGAACATAAAAGAAAGCAGTTTGACTCAGAAGGACTTCAAACAAAAATCAGAAAACTACCCAACATCTTGCCAATGTCTGCCAATTTCTCAATTCTGTTCATCCATGCCTTATTTTCTTTGCTCTGGAAAGTAAGCTCTTTCTTTAGTACTCCCATGATGAAATAGGGCCACCGTACCGCTGCTTCTGAGTTTGCAAATTCTTTTTTCTAGTAACCATCACAGACCAACTAGTGTAGCTCATCACAATTTCAAAATTACATGGGAAGCAATCTGATTATCCTGGTCTTGGCCAAGGGTCAAATTCAATCCGGGCATCTGTGGCCAGGGAGGGGAAAACATAGTAGGTCATGACTAATAGGACCCAATTTCTATAGGGGCCAAGGAGCAAAGAAGGAAAAAAAAAAAGAGAGAAGAAATGGACAGGGGCTCCAGTACATGGCCACACGTAGTGTAGCTTAAAAGTTTTAAAATATATGAAAATGAAAATGAGAGAGTAGCATGTAATTAATCTGAGCTCTCAATTAAATTTGAGGCAAGCATTCCTGGGTGAAGTAGGTCAAAGAGAATGAAAGTGAAAATTTGATTTGAGAGAGAAGTCAGGTCAACATGTTGTCATCAAAGTTTCCAATGGAAGAAGAATGTGCATAACAAGATGCAATGAATGTTCCTGGTATAGGGAGGAAGAGAAAGCTGAGGACATTAGTAAGGATTAAAAAAAAAAGTTCATTATAAAAATAATGCCAGATAGATTTTCAAGGCAAAATTATGGCCAATATTAAAAGCCCAAGGGAAAACTTAAAGTCTTAAAGTTAAGAAATGGACATTGTTGTAAGTTTTCAACTGGAATTATACAATGCAAATGGAATTTTTAAGAAAGATAAATCTGGGAAAAGCATCCCACTAGTGTAGGTAATCTCGTAACACTGGAGTCTACAGGGCGCAAAATTTCAGTATTGGAAACATTAGGGCAAGGGAAAAAAAAAGTCATCGGAAACTATGTGTAACACAAGCTTGAAATGAAGGTCTGTTTGTCAGGGTCAGGATACATTTAAGTGACCATATCATTAAATGGTAAATTGATAACTGAGTTTAGACACAGATTGTGGAAAAATAAATGAGGGAACAAAGAGATCATTGGAATTTTCAAACTTTTTTTTTTTAAGTCATGGGGTTTTGTTTTGTTTTTTTAAAAGGCAGAACCTCTGTGTAATATACCTCCATAAGCCAAAAGGTCTATCAAGTTTACCTGGGATTTGGTGGGTATATAATTATGAGCTAGTTTGTATATAATTAAGAGAATTGGTTTATCGGCTGTTTAGTCTCAGAAACACACATTTTAAGATACCGAAATTCTTAGGTTCTCTTCCTTGAGGTTAAATATTTTCTGCTTATTTGCTCTTAACCCAAAACCTCCCACTAAACACTCCAAGTATTCTGAGATGGAGATATATACATGTCATTTGTGCAATATACTGTGTTACTGTCATTTATATCCTGTTCTAGTTTGTGCAAATCCTTTGTCCAGGACCTTTTTTGCAGAGAAACAACTCTTTCACTTTAAATGATACCTGGAATGTGCCTCTCCAAAGAAAACCTGTATTACCCTCTCCAATGAAGTCATTATTTTCCCCATCTCCTGGGGAGAGAAAAGGTCTGCTCAGGCCTTATTCCTACTTATAATTATTTCAGTGCTCTAACCCAATCATCTTTCCTCTTGTGAAGTCTACAGCAGCTGTTAAAATAGTCTTTAACCATTTGATTATTATGAAGCACCAGGCCCCAAGATACATTTCCACCTTCTTTCATTATTTCAGCAATTAACTCATATTTTTCTTCTATGCCAAGTCCCTTATGATTATCTTCAGTAACTTTGAGGGTTACAGGCCATGACCTGTACCTGAGATACACAGCTCCCTAACTCAGTCTTGAAACCATTGGTTCTACTCTAGTTATATAGTACAATAGTTAATAGTATAGACAGTAATATCAGACGTCCTGGTTTAAAATCTTGTTTTTTTTTTATCACTTAAGCTATTGATATAAAATGAACCATACTTTCTAATGCATATACTTGGATGAATTTGGACATTTGCAAAGACCTGTGATACCATCACAAAAGTCAAGGTCATAGACATATCCAATACCTCCCAGAGTTTCCTGGTATCCATATGTGTGCACGTGTGTGTGTGAGTGTGAGTGCGTGATGAACACTTATTGGAGAAGTACATCTTTTAAATAGGGATATTAGTATGGAACTAAGTAAGTTATTATAGCAGTTCTCAAAGTTTGGTTTGCAGACTCCTGGGCATTTCTAAGACTCTTTCATGAGGTCCAAGAGACTCAAATATTTTCATGACACCACTAAGATGTTATTTGTTTTCCACCCATGGTGGAAAAATCAAGGGGGGGTAAAGCTGCTGATGCCTCTGCCTAATTTGTACTGAAGAACTCAACTGTACTTGGAGCCATTATATTTTCACGACCGTACATGCACATGCATTAAAAAAATGACAGTTTATGAGAGTTTCACTTAGGAACATCCTGGAGGAAGCAGTAAAATTTGTTAATTTTATTAAATTCTCAGCAGTCAACATACGTATTTTTAATTATTTTGTGTAATGGAACAGGAAACCATCCTAAAACACTTCAGTGGTCTACCAAAGCACTGTTGTCTTATGCTTATGCAATTGTTTGAGTGATGAGCTGAACTAACTTCTTTTCTCAGGGAACACTATTTTTACTTGAAAGAACAATTGACAGACAACTATGGTTATTCAGACTTTGGTATTTGGATTTTTTTTTTTTTTTTTGAAAATGAACAAAGTAAGCCTGTCAGCTTAAGGAATTAAATTGGCAGTATTTGCTGCCAGTGGTAAAATTTGAGCTTTCATGAGAAAACTGGAATTTTGGAAACCTTATATTGGCCACTGTGAGTTTGCAGCTTAACAATAGTTAAGACGCTTATGGATTTTGATGACATTAACAATGCTTTTATGTTATGAAATAAAATGTGTCAATATTTAGAAGGCCTGTGTAATGCTGTGAACCAATATTTTCCAAATGATCAAGCAAGATGCTAGAAAACTATGCAAAAGTAAAAGATACATTTGAGGGGCAGGATAGACAATGGATTTTAACATTACAGAACATAAAATGTTCATTGACAGGGTTTCAGCCTTTATGTTATAAATAACTTTTGAGAAATTACGACTTGCTAAATACTGGTATGAGATCAAATCATATTCCTAATTATCTCAAAGGGCTATTAAAGTTATTCTCCCCTTTCTGATCACATAGTGTGATTTTCTTCATATATTTTTACCCAAATATATCACAACAGATTGACCATAGAAGTAGTATAAGAATACAGATGTTTTCAATTAAGTCAAACATTACAGAGATTTGTGGGGGGGTGGGAGGTAAAACAATGCTTCTCTTTTCACTGTTTGGAAAATACAGGTTTTCATAAAAACGTTATATTCACATAAAATGAGTTTTCATTGTACTGGTTTTTTACAATATTTTGATCATTTAGGAAGTATGGAGAAAGGGTCAATAATTATAAAGACAGTGAAATTTGTTGTATGTTGCTAAATCCTATTAAGGCATTGAGGGGAAAAAATGTCAAGCTCAGGTTAGCCAATTACCAACTTACAGCCTGGTATGAAAGTCAAAAAACCTCTATATCAGTATTAAAAGAAGCCGTCCTTTTTGTAGCTGAGAAGCAGATGAAGCCAAAGGCTGGATCAAGGATTTATTTAAGAGAAAGAAAAATTGAAACATGCTCTAGCCAGGCTAACCAAGTTTCCCACAGCAAAGAAACAGGATCCTGAAATTTGGGATGGGCTACCTAGGTAGATGCCCTCAATCACATTGCATGCCAGCATCTGAATCCCAGATCCTCAGGGACTGCTGGCTCCCTTCCTTTTGCTAAAGACGACCATCCACTCACCTGAAGCTGAAGCAGAGACCTCATGCCTTGAATGTCAATGCCTGCTCACCTCAAGATTTACCCACACTCCCTCTCCTCTGGTAACAGGACCTGTCTAGTTAGGGCCAAACATAGGCATGGCCTGATTGGAAAATGTGGGTCCTGCTAAGCAAGGAGGGGATTACACAAACTGAGCTTCACTGTCTACTAATACCTACAGCTCAAAATGGGAGAACAGGTCTGGAAGCTAACCCAAGCATGCCCCATAGAAGAAGAAAGGTACAATATAAAACTGATTGGGAGAGAGTTTGTGGATAGGATGTACTCCCACGATTCAGGATCTAATGCCTTGGCAAGGGCCTTGGAAACCAGTGTAGCTAGTTTTGATAGACAGCTGAGAAAGCCCCCTGGAAGCTCAGCAATGCATTGGAGGGAAGAAAGGACTCAGAAAAATGGGCATACTAAATCAGATCCATTCTATGAGGCAGAGAATCCTAACTGTGTTCATCAGGAGAACTCAGAGGGCAGTCTTCACATATGTCTGGGTATGAGCATTAAGATGTAGTATTATTCTGGATAATGGGTATGCTGTTGTTGGGAAAAAATGCTTTCAAAACATTGATTTTTAAATATAATTAATATGGAAAATACGTAAATAACCAAAAATATATAAGAGGTTTAAAATAATATTTATGATACAAGGAAAACAACTGGTATTATTTCAGGTTGCCTCCGTTAATTTTTACCTCTGCAAATTTTATACAATTGGATACTGTAATTACAGATTTACACTCTGCTTTTACTATAATAACATAGATATCATTGTATAACATAATCTTAATAGCCACCATTACAAGAACAATATTACATTATTTAGGCTACGTGGTTTATTTAATCATTGTAGTTTTTTCTTTACCTACACTGAACATTTCTTTTACTATGCCATTGGGTATATTTATATGCTTTTTGCTGTAAGAGTGCCTATTTTTTTTTGTCTTTTAAGATTTTATTTATTTATTCATGAGAGACATAGAGAGAGGAAGAGATATAGGCAGAGGGAGAAGCAGGCTCCTTGGGGAGCCCAATGTGGGACTTGATCCCTGGGCCCTGGGATCTCGCCCTGAGCTGAAGGCAGATACTCAACCACTGAGCTACCCAGGCATCCCAAGAGTGCCTATTTTGTATCTCATCATACACTCATGAATAGTTGTTAATAATTTTTATCTTTCTAGATTTTTACTAATTTGAGAGTAGAGTTGTGATGTTTTATTAGCTAAATGCCATTTATTAAATACCTTCCTAAAACTCATTTTTATAGTGATTAGATCTCTCTACAGAGAATGAATCTCTTACGACCTTCATCTTATTATCCACTGAATGTTTCTATTCATTGTTTGTATGAGCTCCACATTTATTGTGAAAATTTCTTATTGCCCTAAATATAACAAAAAATTTTTCATTTATTTGCCATTTCAGATGATTCATTCTTTTAGCATACAAATTCATCTTTGTTGTGGTACTTTGATAGACATTTAGAATTTAAGAAATAATTATTTAAGTTCAGAGATCTTATCCATCATTTTAACTTTATCTCAGTGTATGATAAAATATCTCCACTTATTTTTGTCCCTCCCAATGAATTTTCCTAGAATGCTATGTAAAATCTTTGTCTCTTTAGATACCTGAGATTTCCTTTATCATATATACTCTTCCACATTATGACATTGATTTAAAACAGATACTCATTCTTGCATACTAATTTTCCATGGTGCTCTTTTGAACAGCTGAGTTTTTCTTGACACAAAGTCATTGAAGATGGAGACTACTACTTAGCCATATTTATAGCAGTTGCTGCTACAACACTAACATTCCTCAGGGTCTTTAACAGTTCACATGTTTCACATAGTTTTCCTTGGGCACTACACCTTTTTTTGAGTAAAACTATTATTCACACTAATGCCATTCTTTTAAACATTCAGGATTCACAACTCTTATGTGCCTTTGTGCTTTTCCTTTGTCCAGACTCAATGTTATGCTTGCTTCTCAATATAAAAGACATTGCCCTTTAGCATGTGTATTCAGATAGCAAAATTATTCTTATTCAGAGATCAAAGTCAGGTAGAATGGGATGATTTGCATCAACAAAACCCTTCCACTGATGACCACTACAAAAACTATACAATATTTCACAACAACAGAAAATCTTTAAGGTTTCAAGGAGAAAAAAAAAAATCAGAAAGAACCTGAAGATTCAAGATGCTGTGAGAGAACATGCACCGAAGTGAATCAGACATTCTTGGCCACTTTTCTATCTCAGGCTTATCCATACACAGCTGAGGGGCAAAGAGAAAAACCAAGAGTGACTTAGAACTTTTACTAGTATTAAAATAAAAGCCAAAGACTGGAACTCAGAACTACCAAGGCAGCAAGGACTTGAGAAGGCAGAGAAAGGGCACATAGAGATCAGAATTTCACATTATGCATCAATATTCTCCGTAGACATTTGCTAATACAAAAGGTGTGCAGGGAAAGAGCCTGAGAAATCAAGCATAAAATGGCAGGCTCAGCTATATAGCAGCAAGCTATTAGCATTCTCATGGCATAAAGAGATAACAATTTGGGTTTAGACCAGGCTTTATCAGAGACCCCTCAAGGTCTGCACAACAGGAGAATGAATGCTCTGGAAATAGACCAACTCAGTTCTCATGAATGCTACATCTTAGGCTCCAATGAGAAAATTAAATATTTTCTGTAGAAAGATAATATCTAGCCACCTGGGTAGATCGGTTGCTTAAGTGCCCGACTCTTGATTTCAGCACAGGTCATGATCTCGAGGTGGTGGGGTTGAGCCCCATGTCCAGCTCTGTGCTCAGCCTGGAGTCTGCTTCAGATTCTCTTTCCCTCCACCTCTACCCCATCCCTTCTGCTTGTATATTCTATCTCAATAAACAAATAAATGAATGAAATCTTTTTTAAAAAGTATCTTCCAAAGCCTCAATAATTGTTCATATACAATAGCCAATATCCAATAAAAAAAGTCAAGAGATATGCCATAAAATAGGATCATAAAATAAAATCTCAGAAAATAGATATAGATTTGGAGGTGATCCATCATTGGGGTTTTCAGATAGAAAATTAATGATAATATATTCAGAAAACTAGACAATTTCAAAAAAGAGATGGAACTTATTTGAAAAATCAAATGGAAGGCCCTGACCTGAAGAAGAAAAAAAAATGAAAGTGAAATTAAGAACTCAACAGATTTTAGATAAGATAGAACAGGAGAGAGGAGGATTCAATTATAAGGTATGTAAAACATCAGACTAAAACCCAGAAAGACATACTGAAAAGGAGATAGAAGATCCAAGGAACATGGTAGAAAGTACTAAAATATATGTAATTTGATTCCATGAATAACAATGTCAGAAGCAATATTTGAAGGAATATTGATCAATGCTTTTCCAAAAATGATTAGTACACACAGATTCAAACATTTAACAAACCCCAAACAAGAAAAAACATTTACAGTTCTATCAGTTTTTTTAATCATAAAAACTGCTGAAAAAAATTTGAAGACAAAACTTTAAAATCACCTAGAGACCTGGACAAAATACCCTTCAGCAAAAATACATTAATTTGATATCTTACTTTTCAATGGAAAAGATAGTATTCAAAAGACCCTTTCCAGAAAAGTTAACCTCTAATTCTGTGTTGAGCAAACTTTTTCAAAAAGGAAGGTGAAGTAAATACATTTTCAACAAATACCAAGATAACTTACCATCAACATTAAAGTAAATATTAGGGACATTCTTATGTTCTTTGAAAGAACATAATCTAGCTGGAAACACTAAACAGAGCAAAAGAGTAATTACATGAATAAGTCTAAATACTTTAGCAATGCCATTTAGGAGTTCAAATATACTTGAAATAAAAACATGACAGAGTATAAGAAAAAACGGAAGTGGGGGAGCAAATGGAGTTAGTATTCTGGAGTCCTTGCTTCATGCACTTAGAAAAGCACTTACTCATAGTTAGAGAGGCATGTTGCACTCTGAATGTTAGTAGATTAATAACATATTGTACAAGTAATAAGCTAATAGAGAACAAAAAAAAGTATTTGATCATTCCAAAGAAAAAGAGAAAACATGGTAAATATACAAATTAGCAATAAAATAGCAAAGATATAAAATACTCCAACTAGAAATGTATTGAAAATACCTTATCACAATGGATATGAAAAATCTATGATAAAGTGGTATAAACAATGTTGAGAAAAGATGTCTCACCCAAAATATTTCATCTGAAGATTTTTTTTAAAGACAAGCAAAATTAATTTATGAGCTACAAATTAATATAGTGGCTATCTATGGGTGGAAGAAATTATAGAAAGGCAATCAGAGAGAATTTCCAGGCTTAACATTTTGATCCAGGTCATGGTTTCATGGCTTCATCTTGTAAAATTTCATTAAACTGCCTACTTGTGATTTGTACGATTTTCTGAAATTGTAGTTGATACTACAATTGGAAAATAAGACTTTACTTAAAAAAACAATTGGTGGTGAATCTCAACGTATTTCACATCCTGTCAAGTATTGCTCAAAATACTGAGAACCGGTATTGTCAATAGTACCTGTTGGCAGTATAACCTGCTTTTTTTTTTTTTTCCTGCTTATTTATTTCTCACCTGTAAAAAGTCTGTGAAATGATTTACTTCTACTGCACCAGTCCTTCCTTAACTCTCTTTAATTTTTAAAAGTATCATAGCTAAAGGAAAACATACTCTCATGAATTTTAAAAGCTGGGGGGAGGAGCAAGATGGCAGAAGAGCAGGGTCCCCAAATCACCTGTCTCCACCAAATTACCTAGAAAACCTTCCAATCATCCTCAAAACCTATGAATTCGGCCTGAGAATTAAAGAGAGACCAGCTGGAATGCTACAGTGAGAAGAGTTCGCGCTTCTATCAAGGTAGGAAGACGGGGAAAAAGAAGTAAAGAAACAAAGGCCTCCAAGGGGGAGGGGCCCGCGAGGAGCCGGGCTGAGGCCGGGGCGAGTGTCCCCAGGACAGGAGAGCCCCGTCCCGGAGGAGCAGGAGCTGCACCGACCTTCCCGGGGGAAAGGGGCTCGCGGGGAGTTGGAGCAGGACCCAGGAGGGAGGGGATGCCCTCGGGTTCCCTAGGGCAGTAACAGCAACTGCGCGCCCAGGAGAGTGCGCCGAGCTCCCTAAGGGCTGCAGCGCGCGGCGGGACCCGGAGCAGCTCGGGGGGCTCGGGCAGAGGAAGAGGCTCCGCGCAGAGGGGGCTGCGCGGCCCCGGGAGCAGCTCGGGGGGCTCGGGCGGCGGCTCCGCGGAGGGGGCTGCGGGGCGGGAGCAGCTCGGGGGGCTCGGGCGGCGGCTCCGCGGAGGGGGCTGCGCGGGGCGGGAGCGCGAATCCAACAGCGCAGGCCCAGGAGCACAGGGCGCCGGGACACAGCCCAGGATCCAGCCTCCCCCGGGACAGGCAGAGGCCGGGAGGGCCCAGGACAGCGAGGAAGCTCCTGCCCCAGCTGAGCAGATCAGCGGCTCCGCCCCGGAGCCTCCAGGCCCTGCAGACGGAGTTCCTGCCGGAGCTGAATCCAGGTTTCCAGAGCTGCCCCGCCACTGGGGCTGTTCCTCCTGCGGCCTCGCGGGGTAAACAACCCCCACTGAGCCCTGCACCAGGCAGGGGCACAGCAGCTCCCCCAACTGCTAACACCTGAAAATCAGCACAGCAGGCCCCTCCCCCAGAAGATCAGCTAGACGGACAACTTCCAGGAGAAGCCAAGGACTTAAAAACACAGAATCAGAAGATACTTCCCTGTGGTTCTTTTTTTTTTTTTTTTTTTTTTTTTTTTGCTTTTTGATTTGTTTCCTTCCCCCACCCCCTTTTTTTCTCCTTTCTTTTTCTCTTTTTCTTCTTTTTTTTTTTTTTGCGTTTTTTTTTTCTTTTTCTTCCCTTTTTTTTTCTCTTTCTCTTTTCTTTCCTTCTTTCTCTCCTCTCTTTTTCTCTTTTTCCCAATACAATTTGCTTTTGGTCACTCTGCACTGAGCAAAATGACTAGAAGGAAAACCTCACCTCAAAAGAAAGAATCAGAAACAGTCCTCTCTCCCACAGAGTTACAAAATCTGGATTACAATTCAATGTCAGAAAGCCAATTCAGAAGCACTATTATACAGCTACTGGTGGCTCTAGAAAAAAGTATAAAGGACTCAAGAGACTTCATGACTGCAGAATTTAGAGCTAATCAGGCAGAAATTAAAAATCAATTGAATGAGATGCAATCCAAACTAGAAGTCCTAACGACGAGGGTTAACGAGGTGGAAGAACGAGTGAGTGACCTAGAAGACAAGTTGATAGCAAAGAGGGAAACTGAGGAAAAAAGAGACAAACAATTAAAAGACCATGAAGATAGATTAAGGGAAATAAACGACAACCTGAGGAAGAAAAACCTACGTTTAATTGGGGTTCCCGAGGGCGCCGAAAGGGACAGAGGGCCAGAATATGTATTTGAACAAATTCTAGCTGAAAACTTTCCTAATCTGGGAAGGGAACAGGCATTCAGATCCAGGAAATAGAGAGATCCCCCCCTAAAATCAATAAAAACTGTTCAACACCTCGACATTTAATTGTGAAGCTTGCAAATTCCAAAGATAAGGAGAAGATCCTTAAAGCAGCAAGAGACAAGAAATCCCTGACTTTTATGGGGAGGAGTATTAGGGTAACAGCAGACCTCTCCACAGAGACCTGGCAGGCCAGAAAGGGCTGGCAGGATATATTCAGGGTCCTAAATGAGAAGAACATGCAACCAAGAATACTTTATCCAGCAAGGCTCTCATTCAAAATGGAAGGAGAGATAAAGACCTTCCAAGACAGGCAGCAACTAAAAGAATATGTGACCTCCAAACCAGCTCTGCAAGAAATTTTAAGGGGGACTCTTAAAATTCCCCTTTAAGAAGAAGTTCAGTGGAACAGTCCACAAAAACAAAGACTGAATAGATAACATGATGACACTAAACTCATATCTCTCAATAGTAACTCTGAATGTGACTTACTTAATGACCCCATCAAAAGGCGCAGGGTTTCAGACTGGATAAAAAAGCAGGACCCATCTATTTGCTGTCTACAAGAGACTCATTTTAGACAGAAGGACACCTACAGCCTGAAAATAAAAGGTTGGAGAGCCATTTACCATTCGAATGGTCCTCAAAAGAAAGCAGGGGTAGCCATCCTTATATCAGATAAACTAAAATTTACCCCAAAGACTGTAGTGAGAGATGAAGAGGGACACTATATCATACTTAAAGGATCTATTCAACAAGAGGACTTAACAATCCTCAATATATATGCTCCGAATGTGGGAGCTGCCAAATATATCAATCAATTATTAACCAAAGTGAAGAAATACTTAGATAATAATACACTTATACTTGGTGACTTCAACCTAGCTCTTTCTATACTCGATAGGTCTTCTAAGCACAACATCTCCAAAGAAACGAGAGCTTTAAATGATACACTGGACCAGATGGATTTCACAGATATCTACAGAACTTTACATCCAAACTCAACTGAATACACATTCTTCTCAAGCGCACATGGAACTTTCTCCAGAATAGACCACATATTGGGTCACAAATCGGGTCTGAACCGATACCAAAAGATTGGGATTGTCCCCTGCATATTCTCGGACCATAATGCCTTGAAATTAGAACTAAATCACAACAAGAAGTTTGGAAGGACCTCAAACACATGGAGGTTAAGGACCATCCTGCTAAAAGATAAAAGGGTCAACCAGGAAATTAAGGAAGAATTAAAAAGATTCATGGAAACTAATGAGAATGAAGATACAACCGTTCAAAATCTTTGGGATGCAGCAAAAGCAGTCCTAAGGGGGAAATACATCGCAATACAAGCATCCATTCAAAAACTGGAAAGAACTCAAATACAAAAGCTCACCTTACACATAAAGGAGCTAGAGAAAAAACAGCAAATAGATCCTACACCCAAGAGAAGAAGGGAGTTAATAAAGATTCGAGCAGAACTTGGGATCCCTGGGTGGCGCAGTGGTTTGGCGCCTGCCTTTGGCCCAGGGCGCGATCCTGGAGACCCGGGATCGAATCCCACATCGGGCTCCCGGTGCATGGAGCCTGCTTCTCCCTCTGCCTGTGTCTCTGCCTCTCTCTCTTTCTCTCTGTGTGACTATCATAAAAAAAAAAAAAAAAAGTCAATAAAGATTCGAGCAGAACTCAACGAAATCGAGACCAGAAGAACTGTGGAACAGATCAACAGAACCAGGAGTTGGTTCTTTGAAAGAATTAACAAGATAGATAAACCATTAGCCAGCCTTATTAAAAAGAAGAGAGAGAAGACTCAAATTAATAAAATCATGAATGAGAAAGGAGAGATCACTACCAACACCAAGGAAATACAAACGATTTTAAAAACATATTATGAACAGCTATACGCCAATAAATTAGGCGTATTTCTAGAAGAAATGGACGCATTCCTGGAAAGCCACAAACTACCAAAACTGGAACAGGAAGAAATAGAAAACTTGAACAGGCCCATCACCAGGGAGGAAATTGAAGCAGTCATCAAAAACCTCCCAAGACACAAGAGTCCAGGGCCAGATGGCTTCCCAGGGGAATTTTATCAAACATTTAAAGAAGAAACCATACCTATTCTCCTAAAGCTGTTTGGAAAGATAGAAAGAGATGGAGTACTTCCAAATTCGTTCTATGAAGCCAGCATCACCTTAATTCCAAAGCCAGACAAAGACCCCACCAAAAAGGAGAATTACAGACCAATATCCCTGATGAACATGGATGCAAAAATTCTCAACAAGATACTGGCCAATAGGATCCAACAGTACATTACGAAAATTATTCACCATGACCAAGTAGGATTTATCCCTGGGACACAAGGCTGGTTCAACACCCGTAAAACAATCAATGTGATTCATCATATCAGCAAGAGAAAAACCAAGAACCATATGATCCTCTCATTGGATGCAGAGAAAGCATTTGACAAAATACAGCATCCATTCCTGATCAAAACTCTTCAGAGCGTAGGGATAGAGGGAACATTCCTCGACATCTTAAAAGCCATCTTTGAAAAGCCCACAGCAAATATCATTCTCAATGGGGAAGCACTTGGAGCCTTTCCCCTAAGATCAGGAACAAGACAGGGATGTCCACTCTCACCACTGCTGTTCAACATAGTACTGGAAGTCCTAGCCTCAGCAATCAGACAACAAAAAGACATTAAAGGCATTCAAATTGACAAAGAAGAAGTCAAACTCTCCCTCTTCGCCGATGACATGATACTCTACATAGAAAACCCAAAAGTCTCCACCCCAAGATTGCTAGAACTCATACAGCAATTTGGTAGCGTGGCAGGATACAAAATCAATGCCCAGAAGTCAGTGGCATTTCTATACACTAACAATGAGAATGAAGAAAGAGAAATTAAGGAGTCAATCCCATTATCCCATTTACAATTGCACCCAAAAGCATAAGATACCTAGGAATAAACCTAACCAAAGATGTGAAGGATCTATACCCTCAAAACTATAGAACACTTCTGAAAGAAATTAAGGAGGACACAAAGAGATGGAAAAATAATCCATGCTCATGGATTGGCAGAATTAATATTGTGAAAATGTCAATGTTACCCAGGGCAATATACACGTTTAATGCAATCCCTATCAAAATACCATGGACTTTCTTCAGAGAGTTAGAACAAATTATTTTAAGATTTGTGTGGAATCAGAAAAGACCCCGAATAGCCAGGGGAATTTTAAAAAAGAAAACCATATCTGGGGGCATCACAATGCCAGATTTCAGGTTGTACTACAAAGCTGTGGTCATCAAGACAGTGTGGTACTGGCACAAAAACAGACACATAGATCAGTGGAACAGAATAGAGAATCCAGAAGTGGACCCTGAATTTATGGGCAACTAATATTCGATAAAGGAGGAAAGACTATCCATTGGAAGAAAGACAGTCTCTTCAAGAAATGGTGCTGGGAAAATTGGACATCCACATGCAGAAGAATGAAACTAGACCACTCTCTTTCACCATACACAAAGATAAACTCAAAATGGATGAAAGATCTAAATGTGAGACAAGATTCCATCAAAATCCTAGAGAAGAACACAGGCAACACCCTTTTTGAACTCGGCCATAGTAACTTCTTGCAAGATACATCCACGAAGGCAAAAGAAACAAAAGCAAAAATGAACTATTGGGACTTCATCAAGATAAGAAGCTTTTGCACAGCAAAGGATACAGTCAACAAAACTCAAAGACAACCTACGGAATGGGAGAATATATTTGCAAATGACGTATCAGATAAAGGGCTAGTTTCCAAGATCTATAAAGAACTTCTTAAACTCAACACCAAAGAAACAAACAATCCAATCATGAAATGGGCAAAAGACATGAACAGAAATCTCACAGAGGAAGACATAGACATGGCCAACATGCATATGAGAAAATGCTCTGCATCACTTGCCATCAGGGAAATACAAATCAAAACCACAATGAGATACCACCTCACACCAGTGAGAATGGGGAAATTAACAAGGCAGGAAACAACAAATGTTGGAGAGGATGTGGAGAAAAGGGAACCCTCTTACACTGTTGGTGGGAATGTGAACTGGTGCAGCCACTCTGGAAAACTGTGTGGAGGTTCCTCAAACAGTTAAAAATAGACCTGCCCTACGACCCAGCAATTGCACTGTTGGGGATTTACCCCAAAGATACAAATGCAATGAAACGCCGGGACACCTGCACCCCGATGTTTCTAACAGCAATGGCCACGATAGCCAAACTGTGGAAGGAGCCTCGGTGTCCAACGAAAGATGAATGGATAAAGAAGATGTCGTTTATGTATACAATGGAATATTACTCAGCTATTAGAAATGACAAATACCCACCATTTGCTTCAACGTGGATGGAACTGGAGGGTATTATGCCGAGTGAAGTAAGTCAGTCGGAGAAGGACAAACATTATATGTTCTCATTCATTTGGGGAATATAAATAATAGTGAAAGGGAAAATAAGGGAAGGGAGAAGAAATGTGTGGGAAATATCAGAAAGGGAGACAGAACGTAAAGACTGCTAACTCTGGGAAACGAACTAGGGGTGGTAGAAGGGGAGGAGGGCGGGGGGTGGGAGTGAATGGGTGACAGGCACTGGGTGTTATTCTGTATGTTAGTAAATTGAACACCAAAAAAAAAATAAAAAAAAAAGAAAAAGAAAAAAAAGAAAAAAAAAGAATTATTTGTTTATAAATGCTTATACATATTAAAAGTTGATATTTGGGGCAGCTCAGGTGGCTCAGCGGTTTAGCGCCACCTTCAGCCCGGGGTGTGATCCTGGAGACCCAGGATCGAGTCCCACGTCAGGCTCCCTGCATGGAGCCTGCTTCTCCCTCTGCCTGTGTCTCTGCTTCTCTCTCTCTGTGTCTCTCATAAATAAATAAAGTCTTAAAAAATAAAATAAAAGTTGATATTTATTTATTGTCAAATGCTCATCAAAGAGAGTCTAGTAGTTTATATCCAAGTAGCATCTGTTTCAACCTGTATCTGATTATAAGGAAGGGATAAGTGAACAACAGAAACAAAGAATAACCAAGACATGCTGCTCTAAGAAGGAAGAAGGTATGAAGAGAGAGCAATAGTTTTGAAAAAAATGTAGAGAAAGTGAGGTGATGTAAGTGTGATTGTTGGGCAGTGCTGAAGAACAGTTTGAGGCCAACATACATTGTTAAATTTTCTTTCAAATAACAATTGGCTGTTTGGTGCAGGCAAAGAGAAAGAGTTAGATTCAACTATCTTTTTTCAATGTTGTATTTAGGCTCTTCCATTTTATTTTACTACAGCTTTAGAAAGGAAAACAATTGCTATAGTTTTGATTATTTTGCTAAGTATATTCAATAAGAAAACATGTACAGGAAACAAACAGCAGTGTTCATGTAGCATTGTTTGTAATTTGGAAACAACATAAATGCCATTGACGTTCAACACACAGATTGTGATAAATTTACATGGCAAAATATCATACACCCATATATACATTTACAAAATTGCTGTCTTCCTACATTAATCTTGCCTTACATTAAAGTAATATTACTCATCATAAGCATTTACACCATTACATAATTATATATGTCATTTTAATGGATGCTTAGTATTCAACTTCTTTATATACCTTCATTTACTGTAAAGCTCCACAAATGGAGGAAGAATACAACAAATATCTAAATATATCCCACCAAGTTACAATAGATTTTATTATTTTCTTATTTTTGCTCAGATCTTTATATTTTATATATCTTTATATTTTAATAATATATTTTAATAAAACATTGCAGATATAGTTGAATCTCCTCCATCGTACCCTTTTTTTTAATATTTTATTTATTTATTCATGAGAGAGAGAGAGAGAGAGAGAGGCAGAGACACAGGCAGAGGGAGAAGCAGGCTCCATGCAGGGAGCCTGACATGGGACTCGATCCCCGGTCTCCAGGATCACACCCTGGGCTGCAGGCAGCCCCAAACCCACTGTGCCACTGGGGCTGCCCTCCATCATACCCTTCTAAATTTCCTTCTGGAATCCATTTCCCCTCATTAATATTCCAGAGATATGACTCTACTGGGTTTGGTGTTTATAACTGCACATGTCTCTTCATACCTGTGCTGTATGTTTTTTTTATGTATGACCAAATAAGGTACATTTAAAAACTTAATATAAATGATATTTGAACATCTATATAGATGTGTATATGTATAGACATATACACATCTATATAGATAGATAGATATACACTTGCAACCTAGTTTCCTAAGGGTTTTAATCAGGAGATTTTGGATTTTGCCAAAATCTTTCCATATGTTTCTGATTAATTTTTAAATTTTTTTAGTTTGTTGATATGATTAAGTCTATTGATTGATTTTCAAATGTAAAAGTAACTTTGCATCCCTGTTATAAATTTCATTTGGTTGGGATGTATTGTCTTTTTTACATATTGCTGCATTCCATTCACTAAATGTTAAGAGTTTTTGTATGTTTATTCATGAGGGGTATTAGTCTATAATTCTCTTTTCTTGTAATTCTGGCCTTGTTTTAGTATTAGGGTGATGTTGATCTTGTAAAATGAATTGGATAGAATTAGTCTTCTCAAAGAGTGTGTAAATTGGTATTATTTCTTCCTCAAATGTTTGGTATAATTAACCAGCAAAGAGCTATCTGCCCTGTAGCTTTCTTTGAAGGATAGCTTTTATTTATTTTTTAAAAAAAATATTTATGTATTTATTCATGAGAGACACAGAGAGAGGCAGAGACATAGGCAGAGGGAGAAGCAGGCTCCCTGCAGGGAGCCCCATATGGGACTCGATCCCAGGACCCCAGGATCACGATGCAAGCCCAAGGCAGACACTGAACCACTGAGTCACCCAGGTGTCTCTGAAGGATAGCTTTTAACTAACAAACTCAATACACATATACACAGAGATATATATTTATACTATTTGGGCTATGCATGTATTCCTAAGTTTGCTTTGGTTGTATCAAAGAATTTGTCTATCTCATCTAGGTTGTCAAATTCATTGGCCTTAAATGTATTCATATTTCATTAATAAACTTTTAATAGGGTGGGGAGCCCAACATGGGTCTTGAATTTACAACCCTGAGATCAAAACCTGAGCCAAGATCAGGAGCCAGATTCTTACCCAGCTGAGCCCACTAGGCACCCCTAAACTTTTAATATCTTGAATCATCAGTTGGTTTACTCTTTTTATTGCTCATCTAGGTAAGTTGTGTCTTCTTTCCTTTTTTGAGACCAATCTATCTGGCTAGAAGTATATCAATTTTTTTGATCTTCTCTAAGAACCAGCTGTTAGTTTTATTGTTTCTATATTGATTTCTGTTTATTTTATTTACTTCTATTGGATCTTTATTACTGTCTTTCGTCTTCTTCCTTTGGGTTTAATTTGTTGTTGGAGGAGGTCATCAAAAAGATGTGACCATAGGTTGACCTGTGAGTAGGATCCAGGCAAGCAGAGGCTCCTCACCCCTCCTCTTGTTATTGAAATATACCTTTTGCCCACAGTTCCCGGAGCGGGAGCCATTTTCAAGAGGCAGCCTTTGAAAGAGCAATGTTTGAAAGGTATATGTAATTGAACCTAGTTAAGGCCTCTCTATAAACCCTTAAGATTCCAGGCAGGGCAGGCACAGAGATCTACTTGCCTTGCGGCCATCCTCCTATGTAAATTTTCTTGCTTATTAAACCTGCCACCTATGAATCTGGAGTGGCCCACCTCTTTCTTCCAACTGTCCTTGCCCTCTTTGTAAAGGGGTCAGTTTTCAAAACAACATTAGCTCTTCATTTTCTAGTGTCTGAGGTTATTGACTTGGGACCCTTCTTATTTATTAATTTTTTTAAAGATTTATTTCTTTATTTCAGAGAGAGAAATCATGAGCAGAGGGGAGGGGCAAGGAGGGCAAGCAGATTGCTCTCTCCGGGTACAGCCCAACACGGGGCTCCGTTCTAGGACTCTGAGATCGTGGCCTGACCTGAAGTCAGACACTTAACAGACTGAGCCACCAGGCACTCCTTTTATTTTTTAATATAGGTGTTTTGGATTATAAGTTCCCCTCCAATTCTTGATTTATTACCATCCCACAAATTTTAGTATGTTGTATTTTCATTTTGACATAAAGAATTTCTAATTACTTTAAAATTTTTTTTCTTCCTTGCTCTATGAGGTATTTGGAAGTGTGTTATTTAGTCTCCAAATATTTAGGGCTTTGCAAGATTTTTTTTCAGTTATTAGTTACTAATTCAATTTTATTATGGTCAGAAAACATAGTTTTATGCTTTGAATATAAAAAACAGTGAACCATATTGAAATATTAAAACTTGTTGTATGACCCAGATATGGTCTATCTTGGTAAATTTTCCATGTGCATGTAAAAAAATGTGTATTATGCTGCTGTAGGTGAAGTATTCTATAAATGTCAGTATAAACTGGCAGGGAGTGTTCAGATCCGTATCTTAACTGATTTTCTGTGTACTTGTTCTATTAGTTATTAAAGAAGTTAAAATTTCTGAGTATAATTGTGGAATTGTCAAGTCTCTCTCTTTTTTTTTTTTTTTTTTTTTTAAGATTCTATTTATTTGTTCATGAGAGACACAGAGAGAGAGGCAGAGGGAGAAGCAGGTTCCATGCAGGGAGCCCAATGTGGGACTTGATCCTGGGACCTGGGATCACGCCCCGGGCTGAGGGTGGTGCTAAACCGCTGAGCCACCCGGGCTGCCCTCTCTTTGTGGTTCTATGTTTTTGCTTCATACATTTTGAATCTCTGTTATGGATATATAAACATTTAGGATTTTTGTCTTTGTTGAATTGACCCTTTTATTGTTATGAAATACTCTTTATTGCTGTTAACATTCTTCGTTCTGAAATCTAGTTTTTCTGATGTTCTTAAAGCATACCAGCTTTTACTTAGTTATAGAATGGCGTCTTTTTCAGATCTTTCATTTTTAACTTTTTGTTGTTGTTTTGTTTAAAATGCGTTTCTCATGGGCAACATATAATCAGAGCTTGCTTTTTATTTCTTTTTTTTGTTTTTTTTTTAGAGCTTGCTTTTTAATGTAAACTGATGATCTCTGTTTTTCAATTATGCATGTGTTTTTTAGAGGTTGTTTTGGGCTTTAAATTATGTATCTTTAACTTTTCAAGTCAGCCATCAGGTGGTTATGCCACTTCACATATACAGTATTCCCTGCCCCCAGCTTTGTACTAATTCACTGCATGTTATAAACCCCACTATGTATTTTATTATTATTTTTTGCTTTAAATCATGTCTTATGTTTTAAGGATATTAAAAACATATTTTATATTTACTATTTTCAGTGATATTTTGAAATAATTGTTATATAGGTGGGTGTGGTTGTCTATCTTAATAACTTGAAACCTACTTAATGATGGATTTTTTCTTTTTTCTTTTTTTTTTTTTTTTTGTCTTTCTGGCAGCCAGTATAGGTACCAAATAAATATTTGTCGGAATTTTTGTAATGTGATCTGTAAAAGGTACCTAAACTCTGAATAAGTAAAATCTCATCCAATTCTTGGGACATGTGTGTGGCTCAGTGGTTGAGCGTCTGCCTTTGGCCCAGGTCGTGATCCTGGAGACCCGGGATCAAGTCCTACATCGGGCTTCCTGCATGGAGCCTGCCTCTCCCTCTGCCTGTGTCTCTGCCTCTTTGTGTCTCTCATGAATAAATAAATAAAATTTAAAACAATCTCATCTAATTCTTAATATTTTATAATTTCTCTAGTTTGAGGACATTACTACTTCTGCTCAGAGTTCTACTGTATTTCTTTTAAGATGTCTGTAGCTTTTCAGTTTTAGAAATTTGGGCTTTTCTTCCCAAACATATGCCTCCTTTGTGCTCCCCAGCTACTTTCTCATAGTTCTGAATTATCTTCCTCAATGTACTTACCCTAACTCAGCAACAGTTGAGAGAATGACTTACTTCCCCCTACTTCTTCATAGGATATGGGACTCCTGTTTTCTTTACGCTCTCCTGACAGAAGACTTGATCTCGATGTCCACTAAAGATGGCTTCCCATCTCCCATTCACCAAGCACATTCCCCACAACTCTGACCCTCTGCTCCCATCCATTTTTCAAAACAAAATCTATTTAGAACATTTCATGTGGGAGAATGGAGACACTATTACTTAGGAACCTACCTTTGTAGCCAGACTGACTGGTTTGGAATTCTGACTTGGCCACTTACCAGTCCTGATAGGGCAAGTTACTCAAGCTGTAAAATGGGTAGAGTGCTACTCATCTTATGGAGTTGTTAACAAGAAGAAAAAGAGCTAAGTGCCAAGTGCAGAGTACAGTTAGGACTCAATAAATATTAGTTCTTACTGATATTATTACACAAATAAACTTATCATATAGTTCCTTACTTTGCTATATTTATCAAGCATGTCCTTTTCCTTTTTTCTAGTAGATAACACTCATTCTCAAACACTTCATATGTATGTGAATAAAGGATAATTTCGTATAAAAAATAGAAGTTTTCAAAAATGTATTACTGAATATATTAAAAATTAGCAGATTGTTTCAACTAGAGAAAGCCCTCTAGCTAAGTTATTTTCAATATTGTACTGGAATGGAGTACAGAATCAAATATCTTGAATTGCATAACCCAAGATAATTCCCTTTTTCTTAGTCTTTCATATATTATGCTAGTTTTTTGGTCCTAAATCTAAAGCTTTTATGCATGTGTGTATTTTTCACATACAACTTCATCATGTAATTGCTAATCTTTATACCAGAAATAAAAATTTTCTTATCAAATATAAAATGTGAATATGACTGTTGCTTTCTCCTATAAGTACTATGAAACTTAATTTGCATGGGCAACATGTAGCTTACATATGGGGTATTACAGATGTAACATGATAAAATTTACATGCAAAGTTTAGAAGCACTTAGAGTCTCAATACTTCATACCTGTATTAAATGTCTACTGAATTACATACTCTACAAAAGCATTGCTGTTGTAGTTATACCTAAAATGGCAGCAAGATCAACAAGATACCATTATTTTCTACCCAAAGATGCATCCTCAGTGCAATACCTCCAGCATGGAAAAATTCATTTACTGCTTTACTTATAAGAATATATGTGGTTTTGCTTCTGCTGCAGGATCACAAAATTCATAGTTTCTCTTGCAGTTATGCATTCAGATTAGTTCAAAGATTGCTTAAGGATAGTCTATCTTGCTTCTTGTGAGACAAGTATCTGTGTGCTTTTCTCAGAGACTTTTTCCCCCTTTTTTGTTTCTGGGTATTAGAAATCTACCTGGTTCATTAATGTGTTGAAAACTTTTCAAGGGAAAGATGGACATATATGTGAAATGTTACACTTAATACTGCCCTTGCTGTCAGAAATCATCATATTTTCTTGCATATTGAGAATTCAGATACGGGCATTTGAGTTGCAACTTGTTGGTTTACAAGTACAAGTCTAGCTAGGAGACAAGAACACCAAGACACAAAGGATCGAAACACCTAAAGGGGTTTTTAAAGCTACTCCTTGCAGATCAAATTCAGCCCACTGACTTGTAAATAAAATTTTACTGGAAAACAGCCAGGAGCCTTCATTTATTTATTATCTGTGACTGCTTATATTTACAATGGCAGAATTTAGTTGTTGCCACAGAAAGACTATGGCTGGCAAAGTCCAAAGAAATAGTCACAGATAAAGAGCTTCTTAACTTTGTTCTAGAATGTTAAATATGGGGGAATCCCTGGTTTGGCTCAGTGGTTTGGCGCTTGCCTTCGGCCCACAGCGTGATCCTGAAGTCCTAGAATCGAGTCCCACATCCAGCGTGATCCTGAAGTCCTAGAATCGAGTCCCACATCGGGCTCCCTGCATGGAGCCTGCTTCTCTCTCTCCCTGTGTCTCTGCCTCTTTCTCTGTGTCTCTCATGAATAGATAATAAAATCTTAAAAAAAAAAGAATGTTAAATATGCATGCATTGTTGATTTTGATATGGATTTGTTAGTGTCCTGCAGTCTATTTGGCCAGCCTTCGCCTTTCTACTTTTCTAAATACCAGACTTTTGTCCCTTCTTCTGGAGAACAGTCCTTAATACTTGGGTGTGAACATCAAAGGACTATCACCCTATTGCATATTAGCTCTCCAACTTTTCATGGTACTTTGAGGGAGGTTTCTGAGTCACCTGCTGTACTGGTGGTGGTGTCTCTCTTTTCTACTTTGTCTCAATTAATCCTGTCAGGTATCCTTGGTTTCTTATTCTCTATGAAGGAGATAGGAATCTATCTAAAATTTTAAGTATTTTCTATAAAGAATCAGATATTTATTTTGATAATTCACTATTAATTCAATATCTAGTGCCAGAAATGCCTTAACTAGCATTCATTTGAAATTCCCTTAAAAATTTTATTTTGTATTTTTAACTCATAAAACTTCTCTTAATCGCTCATGATAAATGCAACCTCAGAAACATTGATTTTAGAGTCTATAGAGCCAATGTTGTTTGTTACCAAAAGGTTTTATTCTGATATTTTTATGTAAAAATTTCCAACAAAGGTCAAAAATGATTATTTGACAGCACTTATTACATATTCCTCTACTGTGCATCACTTTTAATTTGTTGTCCAATGAAAAACCAAATACAGTTTCCTGGAAAGAAGACCACAGTGTCCTGGGGGCTGTGATAATTGCATAGAAACAGAGTCCTCTTGTCCTTCAAACCAAAGGGATCTCATAGTTCTAGGCTACAGGTCTGCTGGCTGGTTGTCTGATGTTTAAGTCTTAAAAAGGCAGAAGCAATATTCTGTCCCCACCTCACTCTCTCTTTTTTAACCTTTAGAGGCATAAAATTGTGTGTTGGCTAAAGAAAAATCAGGTCCTTGTGTTTTCCTTTTTATTATTTTATTTGATCAAGTAATTTTTCTCCTTCTTCATTCAGTTTTTTGAGGAGCCACTCTTACAACTCAACATTAAATGGCTGACCCACTGGGACGCCTGGGTGGCTCAGCAGTTGAGCATCTGCCTTTGGCTCAGGGCCTGATCCCAGATTCCCGGGGGTCAAGTCCCACATCGGGCTCCCTGCAGAGAACCTGCTTCTCTTCCCTCTGCCTGTGTCTCTGCTTGTCTTTCTGTGTCTCTCATGAATAAATAAAATCTTAAAAAAATAAAAATAAAAAAATAAATGGCTGACCCACCATCATAAGAGCCTGAGTGGTGACAACTGCTCTAAAATATAAGCAGATGTTTTCTACACATGACTGTACACTGATAAGGATTTTGGAATTAAGGGCCCATCAGCCATGGCTGAATATATTTCTGCCATAATACTCTCCAAGTCTGCAGTAATTTTTTCATAATATGAAAAACTGAGCTGTGAATTTCTGTTCTGTTTTCTATCAATAAGAAATAGGATGATGAACTATCAACTCATACAATAGTGATTACTGTGAACATAATATAAACCAGATGCACAGAGGATTCTTTAACTCAAGATTTCAACTAGAATGAAAACACTTCTCCTAGGGTACCTAATGGGTACCCATTATATGTCCTATCTCTTTCCCTTCCTTATTCTTACCTTCTTTCTATCATAATTTGGCATGCCTATACTTGAAAACCTCAATAAATAAAAGTTGATGACTCAAATATGTGATTTGTGCCATATAATCTGAAAATCGTTTCCATGTTTTGAAATCCCTGAATAGTTAACCGTCTTCTTGCCTTCTGGATTTTCTAGTATTCTATAGACTCTAACTTGGGCATTTCAGAATATAGAATGCCATGGAGACATATGGTGATAGTAAAACTTAATATCATTGCAAGATTCTAATAGAGATAAAATGATAAAGTTATGATCCACTAAACCTTCTGTGCAATGAAGGTCAAAGAATAGAGCGTCTCTGCATTGCTCAGAGGCTGACAGTATCTGTGCAGTTTAGTTCTGGCCCAAATTAATTTTACATGAGAGTATAAAAGCTTCAAACTAAATATATATTGTTTCTATAAAAAGTCACTGATCTTTCTTTTCTTTTAGCTCAGTATGTAATCTTGAAACATTATCTGTTAAATAATAAATTAGGGAATCAAAGGCTCTTTTTATTAATCCTATAGAATGCCAGATATAGAACATATCTAAATTACGTATTGAAGAATTAAAATCAAAAGTTCAAAACTTGAATTAATTGGTTAAAAAAAGGGGGCATTCATCTTCTTTCTTTCTCTTAAAATTTCAGGAAATTAATAGTCAATTCAAGAATCTCGAGACTGTGGTTTGCTACCATATTTTATGAGTGAGAGTCCAGTGTCCCTTTATCCTGTCCCTCTATAAATTGTGAGAATGGATCAGAAACCAAGAATATAACTATTTAGGAATCTGATTTTACCTGAGTGAATCATTTTATCCTGCCATGTCTTTGTATCTGTGAGCAGTGAATTATTCTAGACTGTATATGCAAGTGAAATAAAGGCAGAACTTCAATTGGGAAAGTAATTGTGCAGCTAAAGTTTTCTCAGCAAACCACTGGGTGGAGAAGATGGACTTTGGTGTGAAGGAATGGATACGATTCAGGTTATTAACTCTTTGTCACCAAAGCTGTAATGATTTAAATGCTGTGCAATTATGAAAGCTTCCCCCTTGCCCTAGCTTTTCCTGTGTGTGTGGATGCTTACGTGTCAGCAGTCAGTGATGTCTTGGTACTTTCAATGATTAAGTATGATCATTTAGTGTAGGACACTTAAAATTGAAAATGTATATGCATGCATCAGCTTCAAAAATAATCACCCCAAACATTGCTTACCTTTTTAAAATAATACATATATATATATATATATATATATATGGATTATCTTAGAGAAAGAGAGAGAGTGTGGTGGAGAAGGGTAGAGGAAGAGAAAGTCTTAAGCAGACTCAGTGTTGAATGCTCAGTGCAGACCCCCAGGCAGGGCTCTATTTCAAGGACCTGAGATCATACCCTGAGCCAAAACCAAGAATTGGACATTTAGCCAACTGCACCACCCAGGTGTCCGTATGATAATCTAAATTTTTTATTTAAGTATAGTTGACTGGGACACCTGGGTGACTCAGTGGTTGAACATCTGCCTTTGGCTCAGGTCGTGATCCTGGGATCGAGTCCTCCATCAGGTTCCCTGGAGGGAGCCTGCTTTTCCCTCTGCCTCTCTCTCTCTCTCTGTGTCTCTCATGAATAAATTAATTAAATATTTTTTTAAAAATAAAAATAAGTATAGTCGACACAATGTTTACATAAACATTGCCTATCTTTATTAGTATCATGGGTTTTGAGTTCAAGTGACAAGGACAATAAAACAAACTGAGTTTTAAATGACATGTCTCATCTAACTCCTTGTTTTCTCTAGTTTTTATGAGGGATATACTTATAGAAGTGAAATTATGGAATTGATGAAAGGATATATTTTTCTAAATAATTTGTTCTAACTGAGAACTTTATGGGTCCTAGTTCCACAGTGCATGCTGCCATCCTCTGATTGAATCTGATTAATATAGCTGTAGACAAGCTGTAATCTAACATTTAGTGAATCAGGTACCTTGGCGTAGAGAAATAATAAGATGCTATTTTGTTTGCTTGTTGGAGATCTCCAAATTTTCCATTTGTGTCTTCTTTTTTTATTATTATCATATTTTCTTAATATGAGAATTCTTCTGCATCGTATACTTGTTTTTTCTTGCTGTTTTATCATTTACCAGTCCTGGTGAGCTACATTCAAGCCCCCTATGTCTTTCAGACTTTAAGCTATATTGTTGCATACATAGGACCAATATAATTTATATTACTTCCAATAATAATTAAAGTTATTTATAAGCAAACATAAATAGAGATTTGTCCATTATCTTCCAAATTCAATTAACTTCTAAGAGAACTATGGAGAAGCAATGTGCAATAGCATAAGAGAGCATTGCAGGGATCGGATATACCTGTCATGATTGTTGACCTATACACCAACAAATTGAGAATGGCTTGTTTCCTCTGAATCCACAACATGGCTATCAGTTAAGGTGAATGCCAACTAGGGTCAAGAACCACATACTTTATGAGTTTGTAGTTAAATGAATAATGAAATTTCATATTGCTTTTAGTTTGGGTTTCCAGAGATCTCAGTGAGGTTAGAGCAGTGATTCTCTAATCATTGTCCCAGGACTAGCAGCATCAACATCACCTAGAAACTTGTTAAGAGATTTAAATTCTCAGATGCCACCCATGATTTACTGAATCAGAAACTCTGGGTGCGACATCCCTCAGTCTGTGTTTAACAAGTTCTGCATGTGATTTTGATGCATCCTACATGTTAATAACCATTTGTTTGGGTATGATACTGTTTCAGTCCATACTGTTAAGATCTAAAACAGTGATTGGGAGATCCCTGGGTGGTTCAGCGGTTCAGCGGTTCAGTGCCTGTCTTTGGCCCAGGGCGTGATCCTGGGGTCCCGGGATCGAGTCCCACGTCGGGCTCCCTGCATGGAGCCTGTTTCTCCCTCCTCCTGTGTCTCTGCCTCTCTCTCTCTCTATGTCTATCATAAATAAATAAATAAATCTTTAAAAAAATAAAATAAAACAGTGATTGGTGCTGTATGGGACATTAGTCTGAACTTGTATGTCCAGATATATCCCAAGAGAGGTTTCTTCTTCAAAAACTTCTGCATCTGAAAAATACAGAACATCATTAGCTATGCCAGTGCAACTTTAAATGATAGTTGACAGCATGCTATTTTAGAGGATAGGAGAGTTTTGAAATAATTACTGAAGTTTAGAGCAATACACTGTTAACAAAGTAAGTCGAAGTTACTAGTGGTATTTTGCAAATGGATTTGTCCAGTATTTAATATTTAATAAAATATGCAGAGTGTTAATTATTGAGGCTGTAAATACTTTTTAAACCCAATAGGTGATTAATTGACCCAAATTGTAGGTTTTGTTTTTTGACCTTAACCCAACCTTCCGCATCAGCCAATAGGAAATCCATAAAGCACGCAATGCTTTATAATCTATCATGTAGGATTCAGTGACCCAAACTATATAATTTGTCTTGCTAACTTTAGCTCTGTCTATATAAAATCATACTTCTGGATTTTATATGATTGTAAATGAGTGTAATAAAACATAAGATCTAAGCAGATTATGTCAAAATTGATTAAAGGCATTGGCCAAGGAATCTCCTGGTTGTTTTCACTGGAAGCACACACACAAATCTGGTGATGGTGTTCACACTTGCTAATGAGTAACTGACAAAGTAAAGAAGTGTCTTTAGAAATCTATGAGTAAGTTAATTAAAGGGCGAATCCAGAGGAAGTCACTGTAGCTGTCAAGATTTATTTTCTTCAGCTTGCAGTTGAGAAACGCTAGGAATAAAGAGCGAATGTATTCAGAAACATGCATAAGAAAATAATTCAGTTTCTCAGATTCTCACACAGTGACCCATCTGTTTAGAACACATTGACTATTAATGATTGATTCCATTTCCTTAGCAGGTGTGTAGTAGGTGCCTGCCGTACAATGGACGCTAGCATATCAAAATAGATTACAATAGATGACTGCACTGACCATCATCTAGGTAGTAATACTTTTCTGTAATCCAATAACTGCTTTTTAAAGCACTTTACTAAAATTAGAACATATCAAAGGCTGAGGCAAAATGTGCTTCAGAATTACATTTACCACCAACATCATGCTCTTTCCTTCCTAAGACAAAAGGAGCAATGTTCCTTCATTTAAAAAGTAGAATAATAATTTTAAAAATCCATTTTGGCACCCCCAGTTGCCATGGTAACAAAATGACAAGTGGCCTTGATGTGCTTTCACTATGTATCAATAATAAGCTAACCATTTGGGAGCATTCATTCTCTTCAGACATGTCTTTTGAGCAGAAATGCTATATGCTTTTATTAACTCATGAAGGAGGTGTTATTCATACAGTACTTAATTTAGCAATTATCAAATAAGTTGTTTTTTAAGAAATGAAGCAATAGGAGATAGAGCAAAGACTCAGTTTACTAGCATTTCCCCTGTTCCCTTTCTATTTATTTTTCCTTTGGAGGAATGGTCCAGGAGACAAAGAATGAAATCTATAAACCACATTCTGGATAATAAAATTTATTTTGGACTTCTCTAAACACCACTTAGGAAAGTCCCAACCGAATATAGAAGAGCATTAAAAGAAGATGAGCTTCAGCTTTTAGCTCTCTGATGAATCATCTGTACTTGCCCTGTTATCCGACCTGGCTTCCACCCGATTCCCAACACTGGGGGATAACTTGTTATTACTGGTGAGTCTTGTTTCACTGTCACCTCTTGATTCATAATCCTTTTGAGTTGGGAAAGTAACTATAATTATTTCAGCATAAAAATAAGGTAAGTAGCTGTTTTAGGAAATTCAACTTAACTATTCTTCTAGTCTAGATATTACCTTTAGCTACAGATTCCCATCATACAACTCTTTATCGTATTTCACATTATTTGCCTTATTTTTAGAATCTTATTTCTTTCCAAATGGGTGTTCATAGATCACCAATTGCTTTCTCATTCTTTAACCGATTGCTTCCTCCTTCTGGGGGCCCACTGATTTAGCAACTAATATCTTTTCCTGGATGCGTAGATCTGAAATGATGCTTTCTGACTCTTGTTGTTGAAGGTCCTATGCCTGCAGGTAAAATTCAATGGCTCACTAGTCAGGTTTTATGAGCGCTTTCACACTTTTTAGATAATTCAGCAAATGGTAAGAAACTTCTTGCCATAGAGTCCGTGGACTCTCTCTACTGGTTCTAAATGTCTACCTAACAAAAGACAAAACACCCTGTAAGTAGTGACTGAACAACTAGGTCTCACATTTTAGATGTAATCAGGGGAAATGGATTTATATCTCAACTTATGTTTCTTTATACCCAAAGAATAACAGTGACAACCTGAACCTTTAGGCAAAGAGCTTTTTATGTTTAAGAAGTGTTAGCCTGAATGAAATTAATTTATTTAAAACTTTAATCATAGTAGATTCCAAAAGTAAGATACCATCAATGATGTCTGTTAGAATTGTATTGTTCTTAGTAGTACTATTAATATTACTAAAGAGGAATGTAATCTCATTACTATAGTGTTCATGTTTTCAGTTTTTTAAATACCTTTTCATATTTATTATTTACCTCATTGCATATGACAACTGATGATCAACTAAACGATGTTTTATTTTTATTAATTTTTAAAAAAATTATGTTTAAATTCCAGTTAATTAACATAGTGTAATATTAGCTTCAGGTACACAGTATAGTGATTTGACACTTCCATATATTACCCAGTGCTCATCACGAGTGCACTCTTTAATCCCCATTGCATATTGCACCTATCTTCTCATCCACCTCCCCTCTGGTAACCATTAGTTTGTTCTCTATAGTGAAGAGTCTATTTCTTGGTTTGCCTCTCTTTTTCCTTTTGCCCATTTATTTCTTAAATTCCACATATGAGTGAAATCATATGGTATTTATCTTTGGCTGGCTTATAATATTTAGCACAATACTATCTAGCTCCATCCATGTTGTTACAAATGGCAAGATTTCATTCTCTCTTATGACCGAGGAATATTCCATTGTATATGTGTGTACCACATCTTTATCCATTCATCAATCAATGGGTACTTGGGCAGTTTCCATAATTGGTTATTGTAGGTAATGCTGCTATAAACATTGGGATGCATTTATCCTTTTGAATTAGTACTTTTGTATTCTTTGGGTAAATACCTAGTAGCGCAATTGCTGGATCATAGAGAAGTTCTACATTTTACTTTCTGAGGAAACTCCATACTATTTTCCAGAGTGCCTCACCAACACTTTGCATGACCACCAACAGTGTAAGACAGTTCCCCTTTCTCTGTATTCTAACAAACATCTGTTGGCTCCTGTGTTGTTAATTTCAGCCATTCTGACAGGTGTGATGTGATATCTCATTGTAATTTTTATTCATATTTTCCTGATGATGAATGATGTTGAACATCTTTTCTTATGTCTATTGGCCATTTGTATGTCAGGGTGCTTGGCTGGCTCAGCTGGAAGAGCATGTGACTCTTGATCTCAGGGTGATGAGTTTGAGCCTCATGCTGGGTGTAGAGATTACTTAAAAACAAATATATAAATAAATGTAAATGATATTTTAATCTAGGACAACATATCTAAATTATTAAAACAAAAATAGAATGCAAATGTTCTGAATTCCAACTTCGAAAACCATTCTGCTACACCATGCTTCCACTTCCCTCTTTTAAAAATGTGGGATGCATTGTCATAGTTATCAGTCTTCTGAAAATAACCTTGAAAGTTCAAAAATACCTATTTTGAGCACCAATGTATAAGCCAGTTTACTTAAGCTAGACCAAGAAATATTTGAAAAAAGTAAAATTTCTCTTTAGGAATTGAGTGATTCTTTCCAAAATATAACTAAGCTCTTGTTGCCCCTCAGAGGCCTTTAGTCAAATTGACATTCACCCCTGGGAAGCCTGCAACCCACAAATATTGTAGATCTCTGTTTGACCTCAAATCCTTTATAGTCTTTCTCTCTCTTCTCTTTTGCTCATTTTGTATAAACTAACAGTTAAAAATCTCAGTAATTGACCCACTAAACAATCCACAGATGAAAATTATTAGATTTATGGTCATTTAATAGAACTTAATTCTTTACAGCATACTATATAACTTACTTTTTTAATTATGCTTTTTGTTATTTATTCTCTGTCTCTCTTTGTTAGAATATAAGTTTCACAAAGGAAAGGAACCTATTATTAAAAGATATATCCTCAGTATCTTGAATAGTCCATGGCACATAGTAAGTGCTCAATTAATATTTGTGGCAAGAATTCATGGGGGAGCGGGGGAACTATCCATGATGTCATCCCTGCCTTTCCAGACAATAATACTTAATATATATAATCCTTTTGAGTGCTTAACGTGTTCCAGACATTGTCTTAAGTACCTTATATAGATTACCTCATTTGTTCTTCAAATCAACGCTTTAAAAGTACTACTGATATTAATCCTGTTTTATAAATAAAAGACTAGAGTTTCTAGGGGGAAATACCTTGCTCAAGGTAATATGGATAGCAAATGGTAGAGCTCCAACAAGCCCAGGCAGTTTTATTCCATGGCTCACATTCTTATCTACTACAGCTTATGTTTTAAAGGTAGTTTCTGTTTTGTCTAAACCAAAGAGTAATTCTAATGGTGAAAATTTTAGGCTTCACAGAAAGAAGAAGTGGTCATGACAAGTCCAAAAGGAAGACATTTCTTTTTTTTTTTAAGATTATTTATTTATTTATTCATGAGAGACACCCAGAGAGAGAGGCAGAGACACAGGCAGAGGGAGAAGCAGACTCCATGCAGGGAGCCCAATGTGGGACTTGATCCTGGGATTCCAGGATCACGCCCTGGGCCAAAGGCTCAACCACTGAGCCACCCAGGAGTCCCTAAAAGGAAGACATTTCTTAAGAGGAAAATTCTTAAATTATATCCTCTTACCTGTTCCATCAAGCAAGTCCATCCAAGAATCTACAACCTGGCTTGCCATTGGAATTGCCTTTTATTGTTAATAGTAGAATCTAAGGGTTTTTTTCTATTTAAATTCTCAGTATTTTCCTCTCCTTATGTTTTCAACCAAATCTGTTGACTAGAGATCAGATAGGTATGCCTTTTGGAGGGTATGTGATCAACCTCGTGCTTTCCCAGGGCTAATCAAGGAATGTAGTGATGTACTAAGAGACAGACTCACCAGTGACATAGCCAGTCCCTGGTCCAGAGCAGTTTGGGAGCAGAGATAGTGCAGAAGAGAAGGATGACATTGTGAAGATCCAGAGCACAGAATGTGTCAAATATTTGGAGAAGGAATAAAAGAGTGAGGGACAGACACCCTAACTGTATCTCTGAAGGAAAGGTTCAAAGCATGCATGCCTAGAAGGATGGTGGTGCTGACATTAACAGAGGAACAGAGTGGAGAAAACATGTTTTTATTATATTTTTCTGAAATGCTGAATCGGATTTGCCAGCCATGAAGATGGAATAAAGACTTTTTCAGACATGCAAAGTCTGAAATATAGCTCCTATGCAACCTTTGATAGAAAGCCTCTGACAGATGTGCTCCACCAAAATGAGGAAATAGACCACAAAAAGAGACATAGGACTTGGGAGAAAGCAGTACAACATAGAAGAGGCAAAGAGAATCCCCACGATGATGGCAAAAGATGATTCCAGGATGGTAGCTTTGTCGTAGAACAACATAGTCTGGATTGGAGTAGGTTAGAGGCTCTAGGAGTGATTTCATAAATAGGAAAAACCTGATGAAATATCAAATATATTTGTATATGTTGCAACTCAATTTTTCCAACAAGGAGGGAGTTAATTAATTGAAATATCTATTAATATATGAAAAGTTGAAAATGGAAACATTAAATCTAGAGTAAACAAAAGCTATGCAAGAAAGGAAAATTAGTGCACTACAAGGCTCAGCTGCAAATAGATTTATGTGGTATTATCTTTGTAAATATTAAATAGTAATCTCAACACATGTTTGTTCTACTGGGAGAATGAGAAGAGGTAAGAAGGAAGAAGTGATGTGTGGAAGTGTGGGCAAAAAAGAGCTAAATCTTCATTTGCTTTACTGAGAAATCAGGAAATAATAGCTAAAGTAAATAAAAAAAGAAAAAAACAAAAGACATCATAAATAAATTATTAAATGCATACAAGTAAAGCAAAAGAATCACCTAAAAGAGTTGAAAGTCTTTGCCTTTGAGTAAAAGAGCGTGGGGAGTGGTGATGACAGTCTGCTTTTATTTAAACTCTAAACTCTGTAGAATAGTAGAATCTTCAAAATATCTGTATATGTAACTCTAATTAAAAAAAAACTGCAGGAAGGCAGAAAAGAATGGATTCATCTTAGCTAGACGGATGGATGATTCCAATTAAGGGTCAAGATAATGCAGAAAAGGAAAGTACAAATTAAGAAATTTCAGGGACTTTGGCTTCAGATTAGTCTCTTACTTCACCATAAAGAGAATGAGCTAATGTCTTCTGAAAGTCAAAGCAGTTGAATATTAGAAAATGGTGGGATTGTGACAGAGGGAAGATGTATAAAAAGATTGTCAGTCAAACTGACATATATAACCTGCATTTGTAGTTAGTGCATGTTTGTGGTTTTCTGTATAATCTATGATTAGTGAACTTGGGAGCTAAAGAGTTGGGAAATGGTGAAGGTGATTCAAAGGAAGGACAGGATTCTAGGTTGTTTCCAGCCCTTCAGAATTTAGAGAAGGAAATGAAGCCATATTTGAGAAACCACCAGGAAAATTAGAAGAGATCAAGAGACTGGGGGTTATAATTACAAAGAAGAAGAGAATGAGAAAACAGGATGTGAGATGGATGTCAGAGATGGGAATTGCAGCATTTGGGACTATACTGTAGAACTTCTTCAAGCCATATTGAAGTAGGCGAATCCCCAGTCCAAATAGTCATCATCAAGCCGGTCTGTAGCAACAGGTGACACTAAGGTAGCCATTGGGAGTCTATATCTTCAAGGCAGGAGCTCAGTCACATTGTCCTTAAGTGCAATGTAGAGATGGAAAATGTACCCAGTGGACCAGGGTTCTGATGGTCCTCCCTAAAAGATCACAACAGCAAACATACTCACTCAAGTTTGACACGGCAATCAACTCCAGGCAAGAAGCAGACCTGGAAATTGCCTTCAAGCCTGTGGTCCTGTGCTCACGTTGTGCTAGGAATGCACTACAGTTCTGCAAGCAGTTAATCAATCAAAGTGTGTAGTTTCTGAAATATGCAGATAAATTAGGAAGGAAAATTGAATCTTTGTTATGTGATTTTTCTTAATGATTAGAGTGTGTTCTAAATAAACAGAAAAACAAATTGATTGCCAAAAACTATGTTAATGTGCTTTTAATTCACAAGGGTTAAGCATATAATAGTCAGGATATTGAAAGTTAAGATTCTCATAGAAACATTAATTTGACAACATTATGCATACTAGGTGTGGGAGGTTTATATTTTATACCATAAAAGCAGTAGGAAATATTGCAAAATGTGGCTCAGTTAAACAAAATGAAATAACAAATTTAGGAGAAAGTCATTAAATGCGATTATGGAAAAAAAAAAGTGTCTTGCAACCTCCAAAGAAAGGTTATAAAATTTAATTTTAGGAAATAATGCCTTCAAATCTTTTCAAAAAATGTTTTCAATGGAAATTATTCATTTTTATCAGAAATCAATTTCCCTAGCACATTGTATGTTATGACATGAGTTTATGCCTTTCTTTTTTTTTTAATTTATTTTTTATTGGTGTTCAATTTACTAACATACAGAATAACACCCAGTGCCCGTCACCCATTCACTCCCACCCCCCGCCCTCCTCCCCCTCCACCACCCCTAGTTCGTTTCCCAGAGTTAGCAGTCTTTACGTTCTGTCTCCCTTTCTGATATTTCCCACACATTTCTTCTCCCTTCCCTTATATTCCCTTTCACTATTATTTATATTCCCCAAATGAATGAGAACATATAATGTTTGTCCTTCTCCGACTGACTTACTTCACTCAGCATAATACCCTCCAGTTCCATCCACGTTGAAGCAAATGGTGGGTATTTGTCATTTCTAATAGCTGAGTAATATTCCATTGTATACATAAACGACATCTTCTTTATCCATTCATCTTTCGTTGGACACCGAGGCTCCTTCCACAGTTTGGCTATCGTGGCCATTGCTGCTAGAAACATCGGGGTGCAGGTGTCCCGGCGTTTCATTGCATTTGTATCTTTGGGGTAAATCCCCAACAGTGCAATTGCTGGGTCGTAGGGCAGGTATATTTTTAACTGTTTGAGGAACCTCCACACAGTTTTCCAGAGTGGCTGCACCAGTTCACATTCCCAACAGTGTAAGAGGGTTCCCTTTTCTCCGCATCCTCTCCAACATTTGTTGTTTCCTGCCTTGTTAATTTTCCCCATTCTCACTGGTGTGAGGTGGTATCTCATTGTAGTTTTGATTTGTATTTCCCTGATGGCAAGTGATGCAGAGCATTTTCTCATATGCATGTTGGCCATGTCTATGTCTTCCTCTGTGAGATTTCTGTTCATGTCTTTTGCCCATTTCATGATTGGATTGTTTGTTTCTTTGGTGTTGAGTTTAATAAGTTCTTTATAGATCTTGGAAACTAGCCCTTTGTCTGATATGTCATTTGCAAATATCTTCTCCCATTCTGTAGGTTGTCTTTGAGTTTTGTTGACTGTATCCTTTGCTGTGCAAAAGCTTCTTATCTTGATGAAGTCCCAATAGTTCAATTTTGCTTTTGTTTCTTTTGCCTTCGTGGATGTATCTTGCAAGAAGTTACTATGGCCGAGTTCAAAAAGGGTGTTGCCTGTGTTCTTCTCTAGGATTTTGATGGAATCTTGTCTCACATTTAGATCTTTCATCCATTTTGAGTTTATCTTTGTGTATGGTGAAAGAGAGTGGTCTAGTTTCATTCTTCTGCATGTGGATGTCCAATTTTCCCAGCACCATTTCTTGAAGAGACTGTCTTTCTTCCAATGGATAGTCTTTCCTCCTTTATCGAATATTAGTTGCCCATAAAGTTCAGGGTCCACTTCTGGATTCTCTATTCTGTTCCACTGATCTATGTGTCTGTTTTTGTGCCAGTACCACACTGTCTTGATGACCACAGCTTTGTAGTACAACCTGAAATCTGGCATTGTGATGCCCCCAGATATGGTTTTCTTTTTTAAAATTCCCCTGGCTATTCGGGGTCTTTTCTGATTCCACACAAATCTTAAAATAATTTGTTCTAACTCTCTGAAGAAAGTCCATGGTATTTTGATAGGGATTGCATTAAACGTGTCTATTGCCCTGGGTAACATTGACATTTTCACAATATTAATTCTGCCAATCCATGAGCATGGAATATTTTTCCATCTCTTTGTGTCCTCCTCAATTTCTTTCAGAAGTGTTCTATAGTTTTGAGGGTATAGATCCTTTACATCTTTGGTGAGGTTTATTCCTAGGTATCTTATGCTTTTGGGTGCAATTGTAAATGGGATTGACTCCTTAATTTCTCTTTCTTCATTCTCATTGTTAGTGTATAGAAATGCCACTGACTTCTGGGCATTGATTTTGTATCCTGCCACGCTACCGAATTGCTGTATGAGTTCTAGCAATCTTGGGGTGGAGACTTTTGGGTTTTCTATGTAGAGTATCATGTCATCGGCGAAGAGGGAGAGTTTGACTTCTTCTTTGCCAATTTGAATGCCTTTAATGTCTTTTTGTTGTCTGATTGCTGAGGCTAGGACTTCCAGTACTATGTTGAACAGCAGTGGTGAGAGTGGACATCCCTGTCTTGTTCCTGATCTTAGGGGAAAGGCTCCTAGTGCTTCCCCATTGAGAATGATATTTGCTGTGGGCTTTTCATAGATGGCTTTTAAGATGTCGAGGAATGTTCCCTCTATCCCTACACTCTGAAGAGTTTTGATCAGGAATGGATGCTGTATTTTGTCAAATGCTTTCTCTGCATCCAATGAGAGGATCATATGGTTCTTGGTTTTTCTCTTGCTGATATGATGAATCACATTGATTGTTTTACGGGTGTTGAACCAGCCTTGTGTCCCAGGGATAAATCCTACTTGGTCATGGTGAATAATTTTCTTAATGTACTGTTGGATCCTATTGGCCAGTATCTTGTTGAGAATTTTTGCATCCATGTTCATCAGGGATATTGGTCTGTAATTCTCCTTTTTGGTGGGGTCTTTGTCTGGCTTTGGAATTAAGGTGATGCTGGCTTCATAGAACGAATTTGGAAGTACTCCATCTCTTTCTATCTTTCCAAACAGCTTTAGGAGAATAGGTATGATTTCTTCTTTAAACGTTTGATAAAATTCCCCTGGGAAGCCATCTGGCCCTGGACTCTTGTGTCTTGGGAGGTTTTTGATGACTGCTTCAATTTCCTCCCTGGTGATTGGCCTGTTCAGGTTTTCTATTTCTTCCTGTTCCAGTTTTGGTAGTTTGTGGCTTTCCAGGAATGCGTCCATTTCTTCTAGATTGCCTAATTTATTGGCGTATAGCTGTTCATAATATGTTTTTAAAATCGTTTGTATTTCCTTGGTGTTGGTAGTGATCTCTCCTTTCTCATTCATGATTTTATTAATTTGAGTCTTCTCTCTCTTCTTTTTACGAAGGCTGGCTAATGGTTTATCTATCTTATTAATTCTTTCAAAGAACCAACTCCTGGTTCTGTTGATCTGTTCCACAGTTCTTCTGGTCTCGATTTCGTTGAGTTCTGCTCGAATCTTTATTAACTCCCTTCTTCTCTTGGGTGTAGGATCTATTTGCTGTTTTTTCTCTCGCTCCTTTATGTGTAAGGTGAGCTTTTGTATTTGAGTTCTTTCCAGTTTTTGAATGGATGCTTGTATTGCGATGTATTTCCCCCTTAGGACTGCTTTTGCTGCATCCCAAAGATTTTGAACGGTTGTATCCTCATTCTCATTAGTTTCCATGAATCTTTTTAATTCTTCCTTAATTTCCTGGTTGACCCTTTTATCTTTTAGCAGGATGGTCCTTAACCTCCACGTGTTTGAGGTCCTTCCAAACTTCTTGTTGTGATTTAGTTCTAATTTCAAGGCATTATGGTCCAAGAATATGCAGGGGACAATCCCAATCCTTTGGTATCGGTTCAGACCCGATTTGTGTCCCAATATGTGGTCTATTCTGGAGAAAGTTCCATGTGCGCTTGAGAAGAATGTGTATTCAGTTGAGTTTGGATGTAAAGTTCTGTAGATATCTGTGAAATCCATCTGGTCCAGTGTATCATTTAAAGCTCTCGTTTCTTTGGAGATGTTGTGCTTAGAAGACCTATCGAGTATAGAAAGAGCTAGATTGAAGTCACCAAGTATAAGTGTATTATTATCTAAGTATTTCTTCACTTTGGTTAATAATTGATTGATATATTTGGCAGCTCCCACATTCGGAGCATATATATTGAGGATTGTTAAGTCCTCTTGTTGAATAGATCCTTTAAGTATGATATAGTGTCCCTCTTCATCTCTCACTACAATCTTTGGGGTAAATTTTAGTTTATCTGATATAAGGATGGCTACCCCTGCTTTCTTTTGAGGACCATTCGAATGGTAAATGGCTCTCCAACCTTTTATTTTCAGGCTGTAGGTGTCCTTCTGTCTAAAATGAGTCTCTTGTAGACAGCAAATAGATGGGTCCTGTTTTTTTATCCAGTCTGAAACCCTGCGCCTTTTGATGGGGTCATTAAGTAAGTCACATTCAGAGTTACTATTGAGAGATATGAGTTTAGTGTCATCATGATATCTATTCAGTCTTTGTTTTTGTGGACTGTTCCACTGAACTTCTTCTTAAAGGGGAATTTTAAGAGTCCCCCTTAAAATTTCTTGCAGAGCTGGTTTGGAGGTCACATATTCTTTTAGTTGCTGCCTGTCTTGGAAGGTCTTTATCTCTCCTTCCATTTTGAATGAGAGCCTTGCTGGATAAAGTATTCTTGGTTGCATGTTCTTCTCATTTAGGACCCTGAATATATCCTGCCAGCCCTTTCTGGCCTGCCAGGTCTCTGTGGAGAGGTCTGCTGTTACCCTAATACTCCTCCCCATAAAAGTCAGGGATTTCTTGTCTCTTGCTGCTTTAAGGATCTTCTCTTTATCTTTGGAATTTGCAAGCTTCACTATTAAATGTCGAGGTGTTGAACGGTTTTTATTGATTTTAGGGGGGGATCTCTCTATTTCCTGGATCTGAATGCCTGTTTCCCTTCCCAGATTAGGAAAGTTTTCAGCTAGAATTTGTTCAAATACATATTCTGGCCCTCTGTCCCTTTCGGCGCCCTCGGGAACCCCAATTAAACGTAGGATTTTCTTCCTCAGGTTGTCGTTTATTTCCCTTAATCTATCTTCATGGTCTTTTAATTGTTTGTCTCTTTTTTCCTCAGTTTCCCTCTTTGCTATCAACTTGTCTTCTAGGTCACTCACTCGTTCTTCCACCTCGTTAACCCTCGTCGTTAGGACTTCTAGTTTGGATTGCATCTCATTCAATTGATTTTTAATTTCTGCCTGATTAGCTCTAAATTCTGCAGTCATGAAGTCTCTTGAGTCCTTTATACTTTTTTCTAGAGCCACCAGTAGCTGTATAATAGTGCTTCTGAATTGGCTTTCTGACATTGAATTGTAATCCAGATTTTGTAACTCTGTGGGAGAGAGGACTGTTTCTGATTCTTTCTTTTGAGGTGAGGTTTTCCTTCTAGTCATTTTGCCAGTGCAGAGTGGCCAAAAGCAAATTGTATTGGGAAAAAGAGAAAAAGAGAGGAGAGAAAGAAGGAAAGAAAAGAGAAAGAGAAAAAAAAAGGAAGAGAAAAAAAAAAACGAAAGAAAAAAAAGGAAGAAAAAGAGAAAGAAAAAGAAAGGAGAAAAAAGGGGGGGTGGGGGAAGGAAACAAATCAAAAAGCAAAAAAAAAAAAAAAAAAAAAAAGAACCACAGGGGAGTATCTTCTGATTCTGTGTTCTTTAAGTCCCTTGGCTTCTCCTGGAAGTTGTCCGTCTAGCTGATCTTCTGGGGGAGGGGCTTCGGTGCAATGACAACCAAAAGTACCCTCACAAAGGAGCAAACCATGAAAATATAAAGATAAATTGACATGCTGCTAACATTTCTATTTTCCTTTGTATTTTATGTCATAGCAAGGCAATCTACAGAACAATGAAAGTTTATTCATAGAAGTGAGATATGTAAATTCCTGAGCTAGCAGACTCCTGGCCCAATATTCAAAACGCCCCTTCCAAAAAGGCACAAAGGTCTGTATTTTTCACCGGAAAAAAAAAAATCTGTGCAACCACATTCCATGGCAATGAACTCTTTATAAGCTTGATGAAGAAAAATGCTCTGTATATTTACTTTAATCTTTACCCCCTGCTATTTTCTGTTTCCAAACAAACAGAAGGACAAATGCAAACTGCCAACTCGCAGGATGTACAAACAAGTGTTATTGAATATTCAGAAGTATGGTGGTATTTCTAAAGTTCAACAACAGATCACTTAGAGTCTTTCTTTTGTTTTTAAATTGTCCTTATTCAGGCACCACAAGGCCACATAAGGAGGGTGAGGTCCCTGGAGTGGACTATATTTTCATCACCGTTGAAGATTTTATGGAATTGGAGAAAAGTGGTGCTCCTAGAAAGTGGGACTTATGAAGGTAAGCACAGCTGCACTGCTAAATGTATTCCTTGTTGCATCACGTTTTTCTCCTTTGATTGATATGCATTAGGACACCAGGTTACCAATATGCTACTGTTTTTATTTTGAGAGCTTAGGTCCTGTCAGAAACATATTTGCAAGTAAATAAATAAATAAATAAATGTACTTCTGGATTAATTCTACTCTTCAGATGCCAAGAGATATGTATAGATCCACTGAATATCCACTGAAGCATGCTTAGGATGGTGTCCTGAGGCTAAGCTGTGATCTTCCAAATAATTTATCCTCATCTCTGGGGAGCATCTCAAAGAGCACAGGACTTGAGTTCCAGTCCTCTCATTATCTCTGTATGGTTTTCTTCAGTTTCTTCACTTAACTGGCCTTTACTTGCTTCCCATGCAAAATGATGAAGTAGGAAAATATGATCTGGGCATGCTCTTCAAAGGTCTACTACAATAGCAAGTCTCCTTGTGTACCCGAGACAAATAGGAACAGCAAATGACACTAGAAGCTTGAATGTGGGAAGTATGTTTCAGTGGAAAGAACACTGTAACATGAGCCAGAATCTGTCTCAGCACCAAATCTGGCTTTTATTACTTACCCACTGTATAAATACTAAATAACCCAGTTAGTGTCCTTGAACCTCAGTAGAATTAGCTGCAAAAGAGAAATGGTAGCATTGAAAAATGCTGATAAATAAGATGTTGATATGATCACATTTATACATATAAGTGTTATCTACATGCATGCAGTTTATGTCTAATGAAATTATGTATCTGTGTATGCATAATGAAATTTTAAAATAATGTGACTAAAATAGGTAGAGAACATTATTTTTATTCCTATTTCACAGTTATTATATGTGTGATCTATATTTATATATATATGTTATTAACTTTAAAGATGAATCTAGTTTTACTGTACTATAATTAATAGTGAGTTATATTAAAAACCAAACCTATAATATACACATTGCTGCTTAGTCTATAAAATAGCTCAGGTCTACTATCAGCAAATAAGTTGGTTTTGTTAGCAGTTTGACCCTCTTCTTCCTCTTTCATTTACTTGTGGATGCCCAATGGACTATAGTTATTTAAGAACATAATATTTTTGGGATCCCTGGGTGGCGCAGCGGTTTGGCGCCTGCCTTTGGCCCAGGGCGCGATCCTGGAGACCCGGGATCGAATCCCACGTCGGGCTCCCGGTGCATGGAGCCTGCTTCTCCCTCTGCCTGTGTCTCTGTGCCTCTCTCTCTCTCTGTGACTATCATAAATAAATAAAAATTTTTAAAAAAAAGTACTTAATATTTTTGAGTTCTCGAAACTATTAAAATCTCTTCTTTTATTTTGCATTCCTGTGGCAATTTAGGCTAAGACATATGCCACGTTTTATGGCTAAGACAATTAGTTGCTTATTGTCACATTTATAGGAGGTTAGCAACATGTTTTTATTTTAATACTTGTTCCTTTTTCTTTCTTTTGGTAATATTCCTACTGTGGAAGATTCTAAGCCATGTATCTGGGTGTTCAGTTTAGGAACACTAAACATTTACACATAAAGCTCACTAAATGTTTATTTGACCAATAGAGGAAAACACATTAGTGAAGTTTTACACTCCTTTGGGATCTTATTATGCCAGTTTTTTTTTCTTTTTCCTGTAAGTGATTCAGTCTGTACTCAGAGCTATTGACAGAGAGTGTATGATTTTTGCAGGCTGTTTTGCTCTTGTGTAAGGCACTAAAAGTAGATGTATTATTGTGTGTTAAAACATGACAAAATATCTTTTTGGTTTGGGACCTTTTGTAATCCCAGCCTTTTCCAAAATATATAATATAAATGCCTATTTCTAAGTATTTCTTTCTCCAAAAAAAGACTAAAAGAAACAAACCAAGCAATTAATTAACTAATTTAATACTACCATATAAATGATAACTTAAAGACTAAAGTCAAGGAACATGAAATGACTTGCTTGTTATTACTTAAAGTACAACATTAGCCAGTTTACTGTTAGCTCTATAAATTTTTGTGCAGTTGTAGTTAAAAGGAACAGGAACAGCCTTTTTGGAGTATGTCATTCAAGTAAAGCCAGTATTCACGGGCATTGGACTTACTTTTTCAGCCTTCTCACAACCCAAAATGATAATAATAATAAGTAAAGACTAGGTTTGCAAAACTGTGGTAGTCAAGGTTTAATTAATTTCCTTCAAGCTCATATCTTTAATTACAATGATTTTCTAACTCCTGTGTATATCCCCTATAAGTTTTTATCTGAAACAAATTGATACTTTGCCTGAAAAAATATAATGCCCCTCATTTAGTGGGAAGAAAAAGAATGCATGACTTTAAAAGTTTTATTTGTATTTCTTTCCACTGCTTCAAGAAGCAGAACCTATTTGCCTTTCTTGATTGGATGCATATTTTCAAACCCTCTGAGTTGTCTTACTTTAAATTGACTCATTTTGTAGGAGGCACACAAGAGTTTTGATCAAATTGACCACCATGGTCTCCTAAATTAGAACATATGTTTCTCTGAAATGTTATCATCAACATAGTGATAATCAATGGCTCTTGCCATTAGTGTTAGATTAGACATACAGATCTTTTGAAAGGACATGTTTTACTTGCCTCAGTTATATCCAGTGGTGTCTGAATGTCCCCCCTTCGTGCAAAAGTTTTTTTCAGAGACTACACTTTATTTCATAGACCAATGACTTGAAAATCATAACCTAACATCCTTCTCTACAAAAGTCAGTTTTGTATCTGAATTTCAAATCTAAAAAGTAAGACTTTCTGAGACATTCTTTCCTTGTATCTTCTATACTCCTGCTCTGAAGAAGAGTCTGACCCGTTCTTTCTCTCGGGAGAAATAGAAATCACCATAGTCCTCTCATTTTTATTTTACTTAAAATAGTTACTTAAGTAACTATTTTATTTCAAAACATTGTTATCAATCTCCAGCAAAGTTATAATAGATGTAAATCATTCTATGAATTGTTTTTATAAGCCCCAAATTTAATTCATGCACAAAAAACAGTATCTGAAATTTTGAGGCCTCCATTGATCATACTGCAGAGTATATAGATATGCTCAGTGCATTGACTAAAAATTATGAAGTAACAGTTCTAAAAAATACCTTGCTGCCCTTTGTTTAAAGAAAGCAATCATGTTGTAGAGGATTCACACCTTATGAAAGCTCTTCCTTGTTGAGGCCTTAGAAATTCTGGCCATTACAGAAAATCATTCATAACACTAGATTACAATCTAATATGGTGAAACAATCTGTCCTTCCTTATGTAATAATCAGCTCTCTTTGATCTGCTACAGGTTGTATTCGTTTGTAACAGCCAGATAAAATTAGGTAAAATATCTTGTCTGCATGGGACTGTTTCCATGAAAGCTGATTCTAAAGACCCTATAAATGTGAGTTTTAAAGGACCTGTGAAAACAAATTGGTATTATTAATTATAATAAAATGGAGAGTTTATCTTATATTGTCTTCAGTTTCTTTATATTAGCTATGCTGGCCTCCCTCTCAGTTTCTTTATATTAGCTATGCTGATACTCCCTTTCTGTTCTTTGAATAGGACAAACTTGTTCCTGTCCATCTGGGATCTTGAATTCATCATTTTATTTTCCAGGATTACTTGTCTTCCAAATAGCCACATATTCCACATTCTTACTTTAAGACATTCATTTAAAAGTCTTCAGGAAACTCTTACCTGACAATATTATCAAAATTTGCGCATGCCAGCATTCTCCAACCCCTTCCTCTGATTTGTCTTTCTTCATCATAGTTACTGTATAACTGAAATTATAGTTTGTGTCTACTTGTCTATTTGGTTATCCATATCCATTTCCATATCTAACCACTTGAATGTAAGCTTCAAGAGGTCAGATTAATTTATTTGGATTGTTGCTAATTCTTAAAATTATAGTGGTCTCTGGCACCTAGAAAGCACTGAGTGAATATGAGTCGAATGAATGAATGGATGTTTGCCTAGATTCTTTCCTCAAACTCAACAATATAAACCATTTAATCTCCACATAGAAATTCAGCCTAGCTTGAGACCCTAGGACACATCCACTTCGTAATTCAAAATGTTCTAAGTCAGTAGTATGGAGCTGCAGCACCAATTTGACCTCAGAATCTTGTACTAGATTAACCTTGTCTCATAATTATAATAATTTCTTTCTTGTCTTAAATCTCATGATTAACCTTGTGAGTCCATGTTCTGAGTTCCTATATCTGTTTTTCTCTTAGTACCCTACAAACTATAACACTGTCTCCAGAATATAGTTCTTACCTTGTTATGGCCATTCTTCATAGTCTGGTTTTTTCAATACAGTAATTCATGGTGTGTCAAGTTACTCAAAATCAAAACCTAGTAGACTTAGTCAACAAAACTGTGTCTCCCATTAAACCCCTCTCCACCCAAGTTCTATTGGTTGTACTTACCTAGATACTTCTTGGACTCATGGCAATTGTGTTCTCGTATAATCCCTCTTATTCATGTTCTGTTTATTTTTTTCCAAAAATATTACAAGGACTTTCTTGATTTCTGTACCTCTAGTACAGAATTCAGTGAAGAGTTGGAGAATAGAAGTAATGAGGCCAAACCTCATTGGTTTGGAAAAGAAAAATAGAAAGGAAAAAATAGAAAGGAAAAAGGAAAGATAGAAAGGTCCTAGGATATATTAGAAAATATGCAACTTCAGAAAGTTATTTTAAAACAAAGGAACTAGTACGTGTGTTCTCTCAATAAAGAAATGTAAAGAAATGTAAAGGCATTTTAATAAACGTGGACATGTGGTGTTTGGAATGTGTAGCATTTCGCTAACATTTTATTTATTTTTAATAAACTATAAAGGAGCACGAGTTTCTTTATTCTTTTATTCTTAGAGAATTAAAGGAAAGGAAATGGAAATAAAAATTTATTCCATTATTAATTATATGCCACTAATAGGATTTCTACTCTCACCTCAACTTTCTCTTTCATTTTATATAAGGATGACTTTAAATTTCCTTATGATATGTGAAAATTTAATTTCTTTCACTAAATAGTTAACAGACAAAATGATAAATCTGAAAAATTCACAATGGGAATTCTGATGATAACCCAAATACTGAACACAACATTGGGAGTTAATAAAAAGTTTTAAACAATGTATAGGAAGCTCAAACTGAAACGAACCTTATGATAATGGGGAAATAAAAGGAAATGACTTGATTTAAAATTTCCCAAAGAGTTTTCTTTCTCCTCACCCCCTACTTTCATTCCATACTTAAGAATGTTACAGCAGCAAGCACGCATTAGACTAGAGAAACCTGACCTTTGGCACTGTGACCTGATATTGAAGGGTGCTGTTTCTCAAGGGAACGTGTTCCCTTAGGAAACAAAGGAAAGATCTCCCCAAATCAGGTCCCTCAGGATTATTTCCAAGAGGATTAAATGCTTCCAATTTCTACCCCCATTCTCTGAATTCTCCATTAAACTTCCAGAGAAATTTCTACTGATGCAGCTATCTGGTTTCCCTGGAGATGAAACAAGTGTGAGTGTGACTTGGAGTGTAACTTGTTGCTACAGGGTGGTCCTATCATTTCTACCTTCAAGGATATCCAGGAACATTCATTTTCTTTCTTTTTGTTCAGATTTTATTTATTTGAGAAAGAGAGCGAGAACATAAGGATGAGCAAGAGTTGGGGCAGGAGGAAGAGTGAGAGAGAAAGAACAGCCAGCCTTCCCGCTGAACAGGGAGCCAGATACAGGGCTCAATCCCAGGATCCTGAGATCATGACCTGAGGCAGATGCTTAACCAACTCAGCCACCCAGGTGTCCCTTGGACCCCTCATTTTCAAATAGTATTTGCAAGTTTGGTGACTTTATTCTCCTCTATATTCCCCTGTCCCCCCTCAATTTAATAAGCCTCATTTACAGTAAAATGTAGCAGCAAAGTAGAAGAGGGACCATGGAATGATTTACATAAGAGAGAAGTGGGGACGGAGTCTCCTGGAGGCCAACACACTGACAGCCTGACAGTGATTGAAGACAGGGGAAAAGTACCAAAAATGTACAGAAGAAATTAAAAAAACAGAGTCTTCTAGGGTCATTTGTTATAGGGGAGGCACTCTTCAGTCTTCCAGAGGACAGCAGAGTATTGCACCCAGCAACAGCTATTGATTTTCCTAATAATGACCCGAGCTATCCAGAAAAGGTTAAGTCATATGCAGAAAAGTAATATTTGAGAAAGATTTCTTTCAAAGGTGATTAAAATTTTAAATTTTGAACTTCTGAAGGAAAAGGCTAGAATATTCACCTAAACAGAATACCACAGTCCCTGAAAATGCCAATGAGATGAAATATTTTAGTTATTCTCTGTCTAGAAACAAATTATAATATGTATTCAGATTAAAACTCAGATTAAATTGTCTCAATAATTAATTTATAAACAGTCTATAAATGCAAACACATGATGTTCTTATATGCCCAAAACATTCTAAGTGTATATGAATATACTTAAGAAAAATGACTAGATAGTTTCCAGTTATAATGAAATCAGAAACTACATATTCTTTGGCTTTGGTAATGTTTGTCATTTTTTTAAGCCAGAAATCCTGTACATTGTATATTTGCAAGGCAACTAATGAATATGCTAGACTTAAAATATATCTATAAAACTATTGGTGCATTACCAAAATTTTAAAATTAATGTATTAATAAAATGCAAATGTACAAATTCATTCATTTAAAAAAAATCTTAGCATAATAGTATGTTGACTTTTTCTCACTTTTTGAGATGATCACCTGGCCCCCAAGCGTCTGAAGGAGTGATAGGTACAGGCTACTTTCTCAAAGCCCCCAGTTGGGAAGGAAATACTATGTCATTGCCTTGGTTTGTTTTCATGAATAGTTGACAGAGTGTTATATATACTTATCTGAGAAGCTAAACATATTAATCAGAAGTTAAAGCAGTTGTACAGGGCAGCCCGGATGGCTCAGAGGTTTAGCGCCACCTTCAGCCCAGGGCGTTATCCTGGAGTCCCAGGATCGAGTCCCATGTCAGGCTCCCTGCATGGAGCCTACTTCTCCCTCTGCCTGTGTCTCTGCCTCTCTCTCTCTGTCTCTCATGAATAAATAAATGAAATCTTTTAAAAAAATAAAAATAAAGCTCTTGTACACTGGGAAACTATCTTGCTCCATTGTATTACCACATTTTTCCTTTATATTCATAGTCTTTCCCTTGCACTAACCTTCATTTTAGTACTCTTCTTGTTTGTTGTTTTCATTTCTTTAGCTCCTGTCATATTTTCATTATCTTACAGTTCAGATTTTTTTCTTTATTTATATATTTACTTTTTAAAGTTTTTATTTAAATTCCAGTTAGCTTACAGTGTACTATTAGTTTCAGGTGTACAATATAGTGATTCACCACTTCCTTTTTTTTTTTTTTTTTTTAATTTATGATAGTCACAGAGAGAGAGAGAGAGAGAGAGAGAGAGAGGCAGAGACATAGGCAGAGGGAGAAGCAGGCTCCATGTACCGGGAGCCCGATGTGGGATTCGATCCCGGGTCTCCAGGATCACGCCCTGGGCCAAAGGCAGGCATTAAACCGCTGCGCCACCCAGGGATCCCTGATTCACCACTTCCATACCATCTACTAGTGCTCATCACAGCAAGTGCAGTCGTTAACCTATTTAACCCATCCCCCCTCTACCCACCTCCCCTCTAGTAAACTATCAGTTTTTTCTCTACAGTTAAGTGTCTATTTCTTGGTTTTCCTCTCTCTCTTCCCCCTCTTTGTTCATTTGTTTTGTTTCTTAAATTCCACATATGAGTGAAATAAAATGGTATTTGTCTTTCTCTGACCTATTTCCTTTAGCATAATACTCTAGCTCCATTCATGTTATTGAAAATGGCAAGATTTCATTCTTTCTTATGACTTATATAGGCACCTCGATGTTTATAGTAGCATTAGCTACAATAGCCAAATTATGGAAACAACCCAAGTGCCCATCAACAGGTGAATGGATAAAGATGTGATATATATATGTGTGTATATATATATATGTTTATATATATATATATTATAAACTTTAAAAAGTAAATATATAAATGAAAAAAATTTGAACTGTGAGATAATGAAAATATGACAAGAGCTAAAGAAATGAAAACAGCAAACAAGAAGAATACTAAAATGACGGTTAGTGCAAGGGAAAGACTATGAATGTAAAGGAAAAATGTGATAATACCTTGGAGCAAGAAAGTTTCCCAGTGTACGACAGTTTTAACTTCTGATTAATGTTTTGCTTCGCAGGTAAGTATATATAACACTGTCAACTTCTCATGAAAACAAACCAAGGCAATGACATATATATATAAAACTTAGATTTTTTTGTACTTATCATTCAAGTATTTGGTTTCTACCAAAAGCTCACTAATTATTCACTTTCTTTATTCTTGCTTTGTATATCCTTTGCTTTCTCCTGAAAATTGGTATCTTATATTCCTACTTTATATTCTAAAAATCTTCCCTGGTGGGAATATGCTACATTTTATACTTCACTTGGTGTTATTTCTTACATTTCAGCACTTTATTGAAAAAGATTTTATGTATTTATTTGAGAGAGAGAAGTGAGCAAGAGAGAGCATGAGCAGAGAGAAGAGCAGAAGGAGAAGCAGACTCCTCACTGAGCAGGGACCCTGATTCAGGGCTCAATCCGAGGACCCTTGGGTCATGACCTGAGCTTCAGGCAGATAGTTAACTGACTAAGCTACCCAGATGCCCTTTATTACTTCTTTTTAAAAGCTAGTAAGCTATAAGTAACAATAATGTGAGTAATGGAGACGATATTCACAAATATTCCCACAAGACAATGGCTTGTTGTTGAAAACAGGAGAAATTTAACTAAAATGATTTCTCTGTCCTCTATAAGAAACAACACTGCCCTAGAAATGAGCATAAATATGAGTGTTTTGTTCAAAATAAGTTGTGTTGTTTGACATGGTATATGCCTAAACACTGATATAATTTACCCTGATTCACCATTTTTTCTATGTAATTCAGTAGCCCAGTGAATACTGAAAGCTGCCCTCTGGTCAAATGGGTCTTACTACTTAATATTTGCCCAAATGAAACTAATAATTTTAATTAGCATTTTACCTCATTTTTTTGTCATTTAATTAATTAAATTGTATATATGAAGATGAAGATATATAGAATTTTCTTCTTTATTGTTTTTAATCTTCAAATCCTTATCCTTTCATCTAGGCAGGCCTTCTTAGTAGTAATTAGGAGGTTGTTGGGGAGGGAAGTTAAGTGTCTCTGAGTATATGAAAATATTAATAATACAGAAAGACATGACATTATTTTCATTTTTTCTTTTTTCTTTTTCTCTAATTTTTAAAAATATTTTATTTATTCATGAGAGACACAGGCAGAGGGAAAAGCAGGCCTCCAGGCAGGGAGCCCAAGGTGGAACTCGATCCTGGGTCTCCAGGATCACACCCTGGGCCGAAGGCAGTGCTAAACTGCTGAGCCACCCGGGCTGCCCATTTTTCCCCAGTTTGAAATTTTACTTCATTTTCAAACCATCCTCTATAAATCATTCTTATTTTGATTAACCGCATTTTTGTATTCTTATTGCTTATTATTTTCTATTCTGGGTATCCTTACAATGATCATTGATTTAATTCTATTATGTACAATTTGAGACCACACTTGTTCCTTGGTAGACTCTTTGGTAGGATCCTATTATACAATTAGATTCAGAAATACTATTTAGTAGAATTATTTATATTCTTCAAACATGGGTTTCCAATTATTTGAAAAGTGTTTTTGCTTTTCATGTTCATTTAAATTTTACCTAATTCCCCTATTAATGAAAAAAATGCATTCTCATGGCATCTTATTTTTCAGAAACAAGAGTAAAAATAGAAATCACATAGGAGAGTAAAGATGCATTCCCAAGAGTGAATGAAAGTAGATCACAGCTGCCTCAAAATAACAAAATATTGATCAAGGTTTTGTCAAAGGTAACAAAATGCATTAAATATGAGCATGAAAATTTTGAGACAGCATGTTGAAAAGCTAGAAAGGGGGCAAGAAAGGGAAGATGCTGGGGGAGCGGACAGCTGAGTTGTTAGAGAGAGAATGGACTTTGACAGGCCTTGCCAAGGGGCACAGGGATTTCCAGTTGTAGAACAGTCATTTGAATTTTTGTGTGTGTGTGTGTGTTAGCAATCCACTTTCAAGTACAAGAATTGGTATTATGCTTGAAGGAATTAAATGGTGCTACAATACTGCAGTTTTCAGAGTGCTACATTGCTCCAATCCTCAGAGCAGGTTGATTGTCTGATGGAGTTGTTTGCATCCTAAGCTGCACTTGTGTATTCTAGAAAGTTCTGATCTCTTTGGTGTCAACCAAACCATACCATCATGTCTATCACATTTTCTGACAAATAACATTGAAATAGAGTCTGTGGGAAACAAAAGCAAAAATGAACTATTGGGACTTCATCGGGATAAAAAAACTTTTGAACAGTAAAGGAAGTAATCAACAAAACTGAAAGTCAGCCTATGGAATGGAAGAAGATATTCACAAATAATATGTTAGATAAAGGGCTAGTATCCAAAGTCTATAAAGAACTTACCAAACCCAACACCCCAAAAATGAAAAAAAAATCCAGTCAAGAAATGGGCAGAAGACATGAACAGACTTCACTGAAGAAGACATACAAATGACTAGACTCTTAACTCTAGGAAACAAACAGAGGGTTTCTGGAGAGGAGGTGGGTGAGGGGATATGGTAATTGGGTGATGAGCTTTAAGAGGGCATTTGGTGTAATGCACACTGGGTGTTATATGCAACCAATGAATCATGGAATTCTACTCCTGATACTAATAATATAGTATATGTTAACTAAATTGAATTTAAATAAATTTTTTTAAAAACCCAATCTATCCTCATTTGTAGCAAAAAAAAAAAAAAAAAAAAAAAAAAAGGTTCTAAAACTATGTTAAAATGCAGAAGATAGCCAGCAAAGAATTGTCAGTGTTCCAGATGACCAAAGCATTGGTAGGGATCCAAGGAAAGCAGAGTTATTTGTCCAAGTATATAGTTGAGACTCAGGAATTAAAAGTGCAAATGCTAGCCTTGTATTTGCCATAACTTGGTTTTCGACCTTTACTAAGAAGGCTGTAGGAGAACATGAGCACTGTATTTAAACGACTGATGAGTTACATATGATAGAGAAATGAGACTTGGTCTGAGTGACCTTTAAGGAGTGGAACTAGACAAATAATAGATAAAGAGATGAAGACTGTGGCTTGATATAAAGAAATGTTTTCTAATAGCCAGGGCTAATGAAATAATAATCTATTATTAGAATGCATTGGTAAATAGTTGCTGGAATTGCCAAACATGGGCTAAGAGCTCTCTTGGCAGTGCTGTTCTAAAGGGGATATACACATGGATAAATATTTGGCCTGGAATAACTACAACATCAAAACATCAAATACAACACTAGATGTAATGGTTAATTTTATGTGTCAACATGGGGCCACAGGTTGCCCAAATATCTGGTTAAATGTTGTCTCTGGGATGTTCGAGGGTGTTTCTGGAAGAGATGAGCATTTGAATTTTTGAACAAAGTCAAACGGATGGCTCTCTCAAAAGTGTGTGGGCATCATCCAGTTTGTTGAAAGCCTAAGTAGAACAAAAAGATTGAGGATGATTGAGCATGCTGTCTGCCCTGCTGAGCTGGGACATTGATGTTCTACTACCCTTGGGCGCTCCTGACTCTCAGACCTGACTATCCTATTAGTTTTGTTTTTCTGGAGAACCCTGAACACTGGGCACCATGCTTTGCACACACTATAATTTTCACAGTGATTTTCTATAATTTCACTATAATTTTCTTTGCTGAGAGTATTCTTTTAATCCTTTTTACAGAGGAGGAATCTGAAGCTCAAAGATGTTTAGTAACTTGTAGGAGGTCTGTCAGGTAGTAAGTGGCAAATTTGAAGTTGCTTCCAACATTTTTTGACAGTTTGTGCTTGGAATAACATTTTTCCATTGGAAAAGTTTCAATTGGTGCAAGGTCAATGTTGCCCTATTTTTCGTTAACTGGATGGTTGGCTCCAAGTCTCTGCTCTCCTAGTTGTGCCTCTGTGACTTTCAAGATCCTTCTGACCATAATATCCCATCATTCTAAACCAGTGTTAACTAATGGATACTTAGAAGAACACAGGAGATTGAAATTCCACCACCAACCTCAAAGAAGAAGGAACATTGTGAGGTCTTGAAAAATAGAGAATACTACCTACCATATTCTTCTTGAAAGATTTATATTACAAATTTGTATTTTAAAGTTTTGAGAAGTCTTGCAATGAAGAAACTTGTATAAATTTGTATTTCTGGCATTTTTCAAATTTGCTAGACTGTGGAACTAATTGTCATGGAACTCTATTAATATCTCCCCAGAGCCAGTGTTTTGGAGTACATGTTTGAAACAGCATTAACATTCAACCCTCCATGCCTCCATTGTATACCATGAAAGTCAAGTGATTGAGCTAGATGGCCTTTAAGAGTTCTTGCAGCCTACAATGTGTAGTACTGGTATTGTGTCCACATAGCCAGCTCTACTGAGTAACCACTAGGACTCAGCATCTAGAAGCCTGGCCACATCACCTCTACCTCAAAGTAAACCAGCAAAGAGAGACTACGGGAGGTAAAAAAGGCAAAAAGTGATTATGCCCTCAAGTCCAGTATTATACCTACTATGATTTAAAAAACAATTTCTTAAATTTCTCTTTGCATAACAATAAGTGCTTAACATCCCTTTAACCATACACAAAAAAGTATTTTATTATGTATATCAACATAGTCATACCAGGAATTAAAGAATATTAAATTGGAAATTTCAAGAGAGATGGTAGGATACGATAGAAATTAATGACAGTAGTAATGATAATGAAAGTAGCAATAAGAAACCTTTACTATATAGTAGGCTCTATTCAAAGATATATATAGATATAGAGATAGAGATAGAGATATATAATCATTTAATCTTCACAAAAACCTATAAAGTAGATGTCATATCATTATTGTTTCCAATTATGTAGATGAAGACACTGAAGGAAGCTCAGGAAAGTAAAGTAACTGCATCCCAAACCCAGTAAGTGTCAAGAAGCTGGCATGGAAGAGTAGGAGGGTATGAAAGGGGGAGAAAAGGTTTGTGAAAAGAAAGTTATGGGGATCCCTGGGTGGCTCAGAGGTTTCGCGCCTGCCTTCAGCCCAGGGCACGATCCTGGAGTCCTGGGATCGAGTCCCTCATCGGGCTCCCTGCGTGGAGCCTGCTTCTCCCTCTGCCTGTGTCTCTGCCTCTCTCTCTCTCTCTCTCTCTATGTCTATCATAAATAAATAAATAAATAAATAAATAAATAAATAAATAAATAAATAAATCTTTAAAAAAAAGGTTATGCTATGACTCCACCCCAACCAAAGTGGACTGATGAAGGGAAATTAACCCCCATTACCTCTGAGGTAATGAAACTGTAATATATACAGTTAACCCTTGAATGATGTGGGGGTGTGGGATGCTAACCTCCCCATGCAGTTGAAATTCACATATAACATTTGACTCCTCAAATATTTAACTACTAATAGCCTACTGTTAACCACAAGCCTTACTGATAACACAGTTGGATAATACATATTTCATATGTTAAATGTACTATGAACTTCATTTTTATAATCAAGTGTTCTGGAGAGAATAAAAGGCTCTTAAGAAAGTCATAAGGACTCCTATTACTGTCCAGGGGCAAACCTCTGTCTCTCCTGACACGCAGCCTCCAAGCCACCTGCACAGTATTCTTGGCTCATCAGTGGGAGACCCCAGCCATCCATACAGGAGCTCTTTATCCCCAACATCACTGAGAATGATAGTGGATCCTATACCTGCCCCATCTAGAACAATGGCACCCACCTCAATAAGACCACAGTCAAAACTATCACAGTCTTTTATAAGAGCATCCCTGGAGCATCTACACTGAACACCAGGGCGAAGGTCTGTCCGCCTTTCAGAAAAGAGCCTAGAAAACTTATTTCCCATGTGCTTGTCATAAGCAAATCCCAAATCTGTCCATCAACTCTCTGATTACATGTCTGCAGGCACTTCCTCTCCTTAACTCTCAGATTTCTCATGGCACCTTGGGTCCAGCCTGGAATATGAAGAGAGGAATTGTCAGCCCCAGAAAGCCCCACACATAAAAGGGGGTTTTGCAAATGGGGAAGAAAAAAGGGTCCCCTGGGTGATTGTCATTTGTTGTTGAATTGCAGAAGCTCTTTATATATTCTGCAGATTAACCTCTTACCGGATATGACTTGCAAATATTTCCATCTAATCCATGTGTTGCCCTCACTTTTTTGTTTTGTTTTGTTAGTGAACTTTAGTTGACACACAATGTGACTTTTGTTTCCTGTGTACAACATAGTGATTGAACAAACATATATGTTATGCTCTACTCTACACCATGCGGCTCCCATCTGTCACAATGCAACCCCATTAAAATACCATTGAGTATATTTCCTTTGCTGTACATTTCATCCCTGTATTCTATTCATTCCGTAACTAGTGTTATGACTCTCTGGATTGTGTCTTTTGATGCTCAGAAGTTTTCCATGTTGATGCAATCCAATTCATCTATTTTTTTATTTTGTCGTCTTTGCTTTGGGTGTCATATCTAAGAAATCACTGGGGAATCTCTTTTCAGTGAGTTTTTCTTTTGCATTTTCTTCTAAACCTTTTACAGTTTGGACTTTTATGTTTGGATGTTTGGTCTTTTAATTTCTGTACATGGTGTAAGGTCAGGTCCAACTTCATTCATTTGCATGGATAGCCACTGTTCCCAACACCATTTGTTCAATACATTTTTTTTTCTCCATTGAATGGTCATGACAACCTTATTGAAAATCATCTGGCCACATATGTCAAGGTTTGTGTCTGGGGTGCCAGTTCTATTCCATTGATCTCTATGTCTGTCTTCATATCCCACCCCCATTATATTGGTTACTGTAACTTTGCAGTCAGGAAGTAGGAGTCCTCCAACTTTCTTCTTTTTCAAAATAATTTTGGCTTCTTGAGGTCCCTGAGATTCCATGTGAATTTTGGAAATTCCTATTTTTGCAAAAAATTTCCTTAAGAATTTGATAGGAATTCACCTGGCTGGCTCAGTTGGTGGAGTATTGGTTTCTTGATCTAGGGGTTATAGGTTTGAGTTCCACTTTGGGTGTAGAGATTACAAAAAATAAATATTAGAGGCACCTGGGTGATTCAGTCAGTTAAGCATCTATCTTATCCTCAGGTCATGATCCCAAGGTCCTGAGGTGGAGCCCCGTGTTGGGCTCCCTCCTCAGAAAGGAGTCTGCTTTGTACCTCTCCCTCTGCCCCTCCCCTTTCTTGTGCTCTCTCTCTCAGATTAATTAATAATCTCTCTTTAAAAATAAAATAGGGCAGCGGTTAATAAAATGGGTGGCTCAGCGGTTTAGCACCAGCTTCAGCCCAGGTTGTGGTCCTGGAGACCCGGGATCAAGTCCCACGTTGGGCTCCCTGCATGGAGCCCGCTTCTCCCTCTGCCTGTGTCTCTGCCTCTCTTTCTCTCTGTATCTCTCATGAATAAATAAATGAAATTTAAAAAATAAAATAAAATCTGAAAAGAAAAAAAGTCATAAGGAAGAGGAAAAACATTCACAGTACTATACTATATTTATCAATACCATGAATTTATGTCATCTGTTTATAAGACAAATTGTCAGTACCTATATCGATATTGTCTTATATAAAACAAAACATTTTGTATTACTAACACTAGATATAAAAAATAGAACGATAATGTGAAAAAAATCCTATTCATTTCCAGGTAAAATGCTTCATACATTGATAACAAAGAGGCAGCAATATGATTGCTTTATGGTAGCCTAGTGTAATTGATAAGATTCCTTCACAGTAGCCTAGTCTATACACTAATGAATGAATCATAAAATTTTTATGGCATACAGTATCACAATCATATTCATAATAGGGTATTGGAAACATTGTTACATTTTATAAAAAGCACCTGTGATGATAAACTGATACACAGTTTCTCCAGTAACTATACAGAGTTAATTATTTCTTAATTTTTTGGATATTTCTAGTGACACAGTTTATCTGAGAGTTTTTTCAAATTACTACAACCTCCAAAAATTGTTCCAATATATTTCTTGAAAAACATCCACATATAAGTGGGCCTGTGCAGTCAAATTCATGTTGTTCAAGGGCCAACTATATATTCAATAGAATAGTATTCAGCTATAAGAAAAAGAATTCAATCTTGTCATTTGCAACAGTATGGGTAAACCTCAATGGCACTAAACTAAGTGAGATAAGTAAGAGAAGGACAAACGCCGTATGTTTGTGTCTCTGATATATGGAATCTAAAACAAAAATAAAGAGGCTCATAGAGTACCGATTGGTGTTTGCGAGAGGTGGAGTGGGGTTAGAATGGGAGAAGGGAGTCAAAAGATAAAAAGGAAAAAACATTAAAATATGTAATGACGGGATCCCTGGGTGGCGCAGCGGTTTGGCGCCTGCCTTTGGCCCAGGGCGCGATCCTGGAGACCCGGGATCGAATCCCACATCGGGCTCCCGGTGCATGGAGCCTGCTTCTCCCTCTGTCTGTGTCTCTGTGCCTCTCTCTCTCTCTGTGACTATCATAAATAAAAATAAATAAATAAATAAATAAATAAATAAATAAATAAATAAATAAAATAAAATATGTAATGAGCAGTAAGTCTTTCTGGAAGACAGGAAACCGGAGAAAGAGAACACAATTTTATTAACTTAATCAAATTCTATTGTAATCATTTGCTTATAAGTCTTTTCAACTGGACTATAAGTCTATTAAAGATTTAAATTATTATTTAACTATCTTAAGAGAGTTTATTATTTATAGTTATAGCACTAGAACCCACAGTGTCTGCCGCATAGTAATCAATAAATCACTACTGGAAATGGGTAAAAAAGATTAATCTCCAAAATATATAAGGAACTCCTACAACTCAAATGAATAAATAAATAGATAATGCCTAATAGCCCAATTAAAAAATGGTCTATGGACTTAAAACATTTCTTCAAAGATAATCTGCAAATGGCTAACAGTTATGTGAAAAAATGCTGAACGTTACTTATCATCAGGGGTATGTTTGACTACTGATGAGATGGAATATATGATGGTGTTTTCATGCAAAGATTGTTTACTATAAAGGAAGAACCCAGTTAAGTGTCTGACTTCTGACAGATACAGGCACTGTCAGCCCTGGAAGTGGGGCCCAACCACTGGACTTATGCTGTTGGATGCTGGAAAACATTTTCAACTCTCTCTGCTTCTTTAGGTTAATCTGTCCAGATTCAAAGTCTTCAGCAAGGGTGTCTGATTGAGATTGGGTCACATGTCTGTACTCTAGCTACCCGGGCTCAGAGTGATGGGCTTTTTTCCATATCACTGGAATGGGAAACAGGATCTTTATTCTCACAATATTCACACAATGATGGACTTCTTAAACAGAGAGAAGGGGTTAAAATGCTGGACAAGCAGTAACATCCTGCCCAGATGCAGTATCATAGGCACTTGGCAAAGGGCAAAGGTCCTCATAGGAGGTGTGCTTGAAAAGTAGTGACATCTAGGTTATTATTGTTAATATAATTCATTCTGTTAGTATTCAGGGTCTTCTTAGACCTTGGAAATTTTATGATACATTTACAAATATGTATAAAGGATGAGGAAGAGAGTAAAATGAAAATTAGAAATGGTGAGATTTTTTTTTTTTGATAGAAAAAACAGCCCACATACATGAGAAACAGATGCAAAGACAGCAGAAAATGTAGAGGAAATTATGGGAGGGGTATGTTAAGCTGAATACAAGGGCACGTAAACTGCAAGACAAGGGGAAATTTTATAGAGCAGTCATTTTAACTATATATTAAAACTTTATCGGTGCCATAAAATCCAAACACTATAAACGTGAATTCGTTGTTAAAAGTACACCATCACATACAAAGATAAATTGAATTTGTATGTAAAAGACATAAACCAGTGTAACATTTTAGAAAATGTTTATACATTTAGAGAATATATATAGAATACGGTATAGTCATAGTCTCTCTCTCTCTCTCTCTCTTCCTGGTTTTTCTCTCTTCCTATCTTTGTCCATTCTGTCTTACTCACTTTTCCTTTCACTTATTGTTGTGCCTGTCTTAATTCTTTTACTTCTCAGTCTACACATACACCCACTCTTAATCTGTATCTGTAATTCAGACCTAATCCCTGGGTCTAAACCTAGATATAGCCTCCATGTGTGTTGTCCTTGAAAGAAACATAAACAAAAATTCTCCTAACTAGAGCACAGCATCTCCTCAAAACTTGTCACCCCTGTAGTCCCAATATTAGTAAACATCATACCTATTAACATGGTTGCCCAAGTCAGAAACATAGGAGTCACCCTTGATTCCTCACAACATTCAAGTAATCATCCAATCCTTCCAATCCTAACCCCCTAAATAACATCTTCATCCTCTGGTCTATTCCCAGTATCATTGTCGTTGTTCACATTCTAACCGTGTCAGAGAACACCGAAAGTACCCTTACTGGCTTTTTTTCTCTTGGGACTAGAGTAATCTTTTATCCAAATCTAATAGGGTTACTTCTCGGCTCAAATAGCTTCCATCAACTTTTCCGTAAAATTCTTTTTATGCTATAGAAGGATACGATCTTTCTCATCCCTGGCAGCTTCCACTTCATTAATTCCTCCAACATATGCAGATTCCTTCAAGTTGCTCTAAAATGTTACTGTCATCCACATGAACATGACGTTGTGCTTGGATTTCCTTCTGCTCTCCTCTAGGGTGTGGCAAAATTCTGTTCATCTCCAAACAGATTTCAATATGCTTTGTACCTGTGCTTTCTTATGGTTTTCATCATAGTAATTATAGTAATTACAAAATTATATTTTTGTTGTCCATAGTAATTATAGAATTATATTTTCATTGTCCTTTTTGTCTCTCTGTCAGACTTATACTCTCAGTACAGTTAACAGGATATAGTAGGTATTCCGTGAATTGTTGCTGCATAGAATGGTTAAAGAATATTTCACTGTGTAATTGTATTTTTTTATTTAAATTCAATTAGCCAACATATAGTACACCATTAGTTTCAGATGTAGTGTTCAATAACTTATCAGTTGTGTATTACACCGAGTGCTCATCACATCACTTGCCCTCCATAATACCCATTACCCAGTTACCCATCCTGCCACCCACCTCCCCTCCAGCGACCCTCAGTTTGTTTCCTATAGTTAAGAGTGTCTCGTGGTTTTTCTCCCTCTCTGATGACTTGCCATTCAATTTTCCCTCCCCTCTTCGATGATCCTCTGTGCTGTTTCTTCTATTCTACATATGAGTGAAACCATATGATAATTGTCTTTCTCTGGTTGACTTATTTCACTCAGCATAATATCCTTCAGTTCTATTTACATTGATGTAAATGGTAAGTATTCATCCTTTCTGATCGCTGACTAATATTCCATTGTATATATGTATAGACCACATCTTTTTTATCCATTCATCTGTCAAAGGACATCTGGGCTCTTTCCATAGTCTAGCTATTGTCGATATTGCTTCTATTAACATTGGGGTGTAGGTGCCCCTACAGATCACTGCATTTGTATCTTTGGGGTAAATACCTAGTAGTGCAATTGCTGAGTCTTAGGGTCATTCTATTTTCAAGTTTTTGAGGAACCTCCATACTGTTTCCCAGAGTGGTTGTACTAACTTGCACTCCCACCAACAGTGTAAAGGATTCCCCTTTCTCTACATCCTTGCCAACATCTGTCATTTCCTGACTTGTTAATTTTAGCCATATTGACTGGCGTGAGATGGTATCTCATTGCGGTTTTGATCTGTATTTCCCTGATGCAAAGTGATGTGGAGCATTTCTTAACGTGTCTGTTGGCCATTTGTATTGTGATTATATATGTTAACCAGTGTTAGTTCCATGTAGTCTTTTTCTTTAAAGGATCATGTTTGTGTTCATTATCTTAGTGAACAATTCTTTATCCATCCATTTCCCTAAACTCGAAAGCCAGAGATCACTCTTGAAATATCTTTCTCCCTCACCTCCATATCCATTCTAACACCAGGGCCAATCAACATTACTTTTTAAACATTATTTAGGTCCTCTAATTTTTCCTTAGTTCCACCATTACCATCCACCTAGTGTAAGATGCATTATTTCTTCCTGGATTGCTACAGTAAGTCTCCTAAATAATTTATTTACATATATTCTAGACTCCCTCCACTCCAATTTTCATGTAGCATCCAGCATTTTTTCAAAACGCAAAGCCGGCCCACCTGCTCTTCCACTGTCACCCCACCCACACCAGAAACACACACAAATCCATGGATCTATGACTTAGAATAAGGAATGGAAACAATCTGGTTTTCCATCATGTGGAATATTTATACATAAAATGTGGAGAAACACTGAGTATTATGCAACAGAAAAAACAGATTCCATGTACTCCTAATAATATAAAGGATCTAAAGAACATGGTTCTAAGTAGAAAATATAAGAAACTAAACAAAATCTGTAGCACAAAACCATTTTCATGACTTTAAATTGTATTCATACAAAACAACGTGAATATCAACAAGTATATATTCAAACAGGAATGTATATTTTTATACTTCCAGCTCCTATTCCCTATTTTTTTTATCCTTAGCACTTAACATCTAATCAACTTATGTTTTACTTATTTATGTCATTATTTCTCTGTTTTCCTCATTATAAATGTAAGCTACCATAAAGGTTTTTAATCTGTTTGGTTCACTACCATTTTTTTTTAATTCTTAGAGTGATAAGTGGCACAAAGACAGCGCTCAATAAATATCAGTCCAATGAGTGAATTTTTATTTGATACATTAAAATATTTGACCATAGTGTATGTATGGAAAAATAGGAGTCACTATGAAGATAAAAGATAATCAGTTAATTGTCAATGACACAAATGAACAATAAATAAGGGCAGAGGAGATGAAAATCCTTGGATGATCTTCAAAACCCTTTAGTCTATACCTGTGTCTGAAGCATCATGTCTCCCAGTGCTCTGCCCACCCACCAATATATTTCAGCCACCTTCCCTCAGTTCCTGAAATGCCCTGTTTCCTGACACCCCAGGATTACCATGCCTATTGTTTTGTCTACAGAATTTTCCTTACCCACACTTTCCTCTCCCCAGTAGTTCTTTGCTCCAGTTAAATCCTACTTCTCCTTTAGACACCCACTCAAAAGCCACTTCCTCAAGAAATCGTTCCTGATTCCTTTAGTCTACAATGCTGCCATGGAGTATTGTAATCCATCCTATGTCTTTGGCTATCTGTATATCTACATATCAAATGTCATTAGACATTCATTTTTAAGTCATTTCATTAGTTCCAATATTCTTTACCAGTCTATAAGCCATACAAAGTCAGGAACTGTTACTGGTTTTGTTCATTATTATATTCCTGGTGCCTAATACACTACCTGGCACACAGTAGGTATTCAATACATATTAGCCGTTTGAATGAATAAATCTCATAAGATTTATATATTTCTTTGTAGCTTTTAAGAAAATAGAAATGTTGTCTGCCATAATTCCCGTAAATCAGGAACGCTTTACCTTTTGGAATTTTTAGTCTATTTCAAGGTCTCTTTCTTTTAAAATGACCTTCATACAGGTCTTATTGTCTCATTGGAAATGACATCAAGATCACCAGCCTAGATAAGATTTCCCCAGAATAGACACCTAGTAGAGCTAGAAGGCAACAGACTCAAATTTTAAATTAAGAGGAATCTATATTAGAGCATCATTTCCTGTCATTCATTAACTTGCTCCTTTAAGAAAAAATTTAAGTTAATTATGTATAAGAAAATTAATATTTCCTTTGCCTTTGAGCCAGATACTATGCCTTGTTCAGCTTAAAATTTTGTAAAGGATTTAGTACTTTTCATTATCAGGTTTCTTGGCACTCCTCAGTGTTTCTGTCAGTTTAATTAGAAAAAGTACAGGAGGTCTTTGATGACTGAAAGATTGAGTCCCTACACCCAGTAACTGGTGCTTGGGATTGCTTATTGTAAAAGGAGCTGGCTTTTCAAAGTCAGGAAGCTAATGCTTTGATCAGATTGCTCTTAAAATCACCATTAATTTTCCTCATTATTGTAATTCTTGGTTGAACAATTAATTGCAACTCCTTTTCTAGAGGTGAAAGCGAAGAATAAATGAAACTTGATGAACAAAATCTAAATGATATGACTTACTTTTAAAAATGATGTTCCTAACCTATATGCAGGTTTATTGTTTTTCTAATGATATATTTGATAGAAAAAAATTATCTGTTTAAATGATCAAAGTAAGCATAAAAAACATTCTATGAAAAGATATTCTCTCCATTTCTTTCTGTCTGTGCTCCCCCATCTCACATAATTATATGCCTGGTTCTTTCCTAATGTGTCCAATCTCATTAAATAAGTCAGTTTGCCTATATTTCCTGTCCCTTTCCTTTGTCTTATTCTTGTGAAAATGCTCTTAAATAAGAGAACATAGCATTTCCACTCAGTTTTGAATGGAGACTAAGTCAAATGCTCACAAAGACTTACTTCAAAGTATTCAAGACAAGAAATCTTCCAAAAGGTGAGAAAAGGTTTTTGATCTTCTGGAACTTACAATATATGGAAAGGAAGGAGAGAAGAGAAAAAGATTATATTCTTGCAGAATTTGGGTTAGAGTATGATAGAGTTACCTTTCAAATCCTTACAACAGTTTAACAGTAGAACTGTCTATGTAGCTTTGATTGTGAGATGGATTCTGATAATTCCTCGTTCAAATCTAAGAGATTCAGCTAAGTAGGAATCTAGCTCATCTGCTTCTTCATTACAAGAGGGCAGTTTCTGTGCTGATTATATTATATGTGCATGGGAACAAGCCTACATGATTTACAAACAATTTAAGCTTAATATTTCCTGCTTGTATTTGTTTGTTTGTTTGTTTCCTTAATGTAAATCCTTCAAATGTGTTACAGTGTTTCATAGGTTAGATTGCAAAGTGTAAAGATTTGAACTTCTTTGCTTTGGAAGAAGAAAGTTTGGGAAACTGATTGTGTCCAGGGTAAAGGGGAGCTATCATTGCCCCAAACATTCAGCCATTAACATTTTTAGAAGTTGAAATTACATTAGCATCCAGTAAGGATGCAGAATTTGAATATATCCTTTTTTTTTTTTTTTTTTTTTTTTGGTCTTTTGGTCAGAATTTGAATATATCTAAAAGATGCTCCAAAGTACTGAAAGAAAACAGGATTTTTTCATTATCTCAAAATAAACAACCAACATTTCCTGAAATGAGGCAGCCAAGATTTCTAAGACTTTTTACACAAAATATATGAAATGCTGGTTCTCAGCAGATGAACTTCAGAAAGGATGCCAAGAATATTCTTGTTAAAAAAAAAAAAACAAGACTGATTGCCCAAGAACCCACATTTTCAAATTTTTGACACCATTGAGGGGAATATTTACTTTATTAAAATACACATTTGCTTTACTATACAATATAGAAGGATGAATCAGATTCAAGAATTAAAGTTGTGGGGCACCTGAGTGGCTCAGTCAGTTTTATATCAGACTCTTATTTCTACTCAGGATATGATATCAGGGTGATGACCCTGGACACCACATTGGGCTCTGTGCTCAGTGAGGAGTCTGCTTGAGATTCTCTCTCTCTCCCTCTACACCCCCAAAGTAAACAAATATTTTTTAAAATGAATTAAATTTGCATCTTTCCATAAGGTTTTGCCAGATAAGTATATTTTATTTTATTTTTATTTTAACACAGTAGTGTATGAACATGTTTAAAAAGTCAAGTAGATTTAAAAAAAAAAAAGTCAAGTAGAGCAAAAAGGCCAATGTTCAATAACAAGTGTGACCTATTATACCTGTTACCAACCTACATTCTCCTCTTTTAAGAATATCACTTTCAGCTGATTAATTCAATCTGATATGTGACTATATATTTTAAAGTAATATTCATGTACTTTTATTTGTTGGTTTATCAATTTTAGAAATTATATTTTGATTCCTAATCTAGTGTATGAATTTTTAGCTCTTTTCCATTTACATACCACATTTACCTCCCCCCTCCCCTCATAGGTAATGACATTTTTAAAATTAAATTTACTCATGGTTTATTTTATTATGCTTATGTAAGTATGATTCACTCCTAAGACAAGTGGTATGCTTGAATGTATTTTTTATGTATGTATTTGTATGTATATATGATTTTATATATTCTTTTTTCCTGAATTAATAACTTATTTTACCACTAACTTAATTTTCTTTTTTAAAAAAAAATTTTATAAAGATGTTTCTGTTTTTGAAAGAGAGCATGAGCAGGGGGATGGGCTGAGGGAGAGAAGCAACAGACTCCGCTAAGACAGGAAACCCAACATGGGGATTGACCCCAGGACCCTGAGATCATGAGCTGGAGGCAAATGCTTATCCGACTGAGCCACCCAGGCGCCTCGCATTTGCTTCACTTTCTAATGTAATGCTAAATTTTTCAGATGTACTAATAATTTTACAACATGCTGGTGGATACTACTTTTGACATAAACCCATAGGATGATTTATAGATATCTTTTTCCCCTTCCTGCTTCAATCTGCCAATCATTCTTTTGTATGGTATTATGTTATTTCATGAATATACCATGTTTATTTTAAAACACTTTTCTTCTGTTCCCAGAACAGTCTCTCCTTCCCTTGGTTTGTGCTTTTCTGTTTATTTTGGTCTCTAGATATTAGAGATTTCTACACAGGCCATGTGATTCTTGGTTGTGTGTATTCTAATACAAGGCTGTGAGACCTAGTTTTGAGGTCTTACACCTCTCCATGTTAGGGAAGAGGGCTGTTTGGACCGGTGGGCTTTATTCAGGGGGACCGGCCAGAAGCCTGGTGCCTCTCAGTGGGGAAAGGAAGCATCTTCAAACTTCAGTGTTGGTAGGTACATTTGCCTAGGGCCATTCGATTTCTCCAGAGAAGAGTATTGAAGCCTCTTGCCTTGGAGTTTATGCCTATTGCCTGTATCCTGGGTGCTCCAGAGTGAGGGAAGGTTGCTGACAAGTCAAGCGCTTCAGTGAGCAAACTTTGCTTAACTGTCTTGTTTCAGCTTTGCGCTTAAACCCAGCTACCTTCAGGGGGTCCACAGTATATATAGGTTGATTCTCTTCTGTGACGTTATGCAGGCTGTAGATTTCTGCTAAGATTAGTTAACTCTATTTTTTTATTCTAAAATTGTGCCGCTGTCCTTGCTCCTCTCTTCTCTCCTTTCCTCTTTTTCTTTTTTTCTCCCTTTCTTTATTCCTCTGATATAATTATAGTAAGGCTTTGGAACAATAAAATTGTCCTCAATTATCCATGTATTTATCTAGGTAAATTTAAAAGATTATAAAGATATGATAACATTTTTTATGGAGTTACCAAGATATTTACGAAAAAAGATATCCTATGGCATTGAGGAGTTAGGATAGAAGGTTGGTTATGTAAGCATTCTGCTTAAAGGATTCTGATTGACTCTTCAACTTCTGTGGAAAATTCTGTATCCTATATAGGAAGAGGCACAAGTCCAAAGTTCATAGGAAAGAATTTCTCTGAGAAATACAGTGTTCAGAAAATGCCCTGTGACAACCCCATACAGGAAGAGCAAGCAGGAGTAAAGTCTTATCCTCCCAGTAGGTGTGAGTAACAAGGCCTGTCTATGCAACTGTCAGTGTCACTCTGGAGAAGGATTCAAGATCTCAAATTAGGAGAGAACCTGAGGGTGCAGCCCAGGTGACTCAGCGGTTTAGTGCTGCCTTCAGCCCAGGGTGTGATCCTGGAGACCTGGGATCGAGTCCTGCGTTGGGCTCCCTGCATGGAGCCTGCTTCTCCCTCTGCCTGTGTCTCTGCCTCTCTCTGTGTCTCTCATGAATGAATTAATAAAATATTTTTTAAAAAGGAGAGAATCTGAGACCTCAGTACAGGAATTACTGGAAGCCAGACAGGGCATATAGCAGTATTCATTCCAAATCTAGGGGTTTCAGAAGACTGCCTAGGAGTTTGCCAGTTAGGGCTATTGTTCACTGTAAGAGTAGAGTGAAAGAAATAGTCACATTGTTTTGGTAGCAATTAAAATGTTTAAAAAATAGCTTTATAAAATTCTTATGTTAGTTCAAACCTGTCTATTTTATTCATTCTGGCCTTTCTTGGTTCCTGGACTCTGAATATTTGTCAGAGACTGAGGAGAGGAATGAAATGGCAATCCATTGGTAATCTCCAATGGATAAGGGAGATTCTGGTTTACTTTTATATGCTAGATTATGAATGGTTTTTTTGTTTTTAAGATTTTATTTATTTATTCATGAGAGACACAGAGAGAGAGAGGCAGAGACACAGACAGAGGGAGAAGCAGGCTCCATGCAGGGAGCCTGACGTGGGACTCAATCCCAGGTCTCCAGGATCAGGCCTTGGGCTGAAGGCGGCACTAAATCACTCAGCCACCCGGGCTGCCCTATGAATGGTTTTTTACACAGATATGGAAAGAATTTTAATGAAGGTGAAATGGTGTCCTCAATGTAAACAAAAGTACAAAGGGATAGTGAAAAGATAGGGTATAAAATTTATGCAAATCATAAAAAGAATAGCTATATGGAAGTTTTCATTTTCAAAACTTGATTTTTACTGGAACAGATTTTAGAGGTATTCAAGAACAAGGTCATATTCTATGAGTGCACGCAACACTAATGTTTCTGTGCTTTAACTGTTACATATGAAGCCTATATTCATTTAATTGCACCAAGTCTGCATTTCCAGCCCTAAACTCTGGAGCCATGGATCTAATGCATTTTTGACATCTCCACTTGGATGCCCCATAAGAATTCAACTCAGTATGTTTGAAGCTAGATCATCATCTTCTTCCAAACCTGTCCTGGGGTACCTATCTGTCCCTGTGAATGGTAGCTAATATCCCAAGACAAAATGTCTATCGACTTTGGTGTCTCTTTTCCTCCAAATAACCAAATACTATATATCCTGGCAATTCCACTTCTTAAATTATTCTTTAAACATGTCCACTTTCCATTCTCACTTTCCAACAGCTTTTTTTTTTTTTTTTGGTCATTAGAATCTTTATTCAAATCAAAAGCAACACTACCAAACCTTTCCCATTTTCCCAAACTTGCCACACTTTAATCGTTCACTGTAACCATAGTGATTTCTCTCTAGTACTAATCCAATCATTCACTACCTTGCTTAAAAATCCTTCAGAGCAGGGAGCCTGGGTGGCTCAGTTGGCTAAGCATCTGACTTCAGCATAGGTCCTGGTCCCAGGGTTCTGAGATCAAGCCCAGCAGCATCTAGCTCCCTACTCTGTAGGGAACCTGCTTGTCCCTCTCCCTTACCCACCTCCCCAAACGCTTGTGCTCTCTCACACACTCTCTCAATAAATAAATAAAATCTTAAAAAAACATCCTTCAGGGCTCTTTCTACCCTTCAAAAGGAAGTTGAAACTGCTTAATAAAGTTTATTTAACCCAACTGTCCTCTGTAATGTCATGTCTTCTCTTCCAGACATTGAGTTTTAATCCGTCATTTTCCCCCAATGGGCCATGCCCTCTCATAGCTCTTTTCCCTCTGCCTAGGCTCGTCTCACATACTTACTTCCTCACCACCTTTCTTTACCAAAGTAATTGCTTCTACTTTTCAGGACTCCGCTTAGAGGCTACTTCTCCTGGCAGCTCTCCTCAACTGCCCAATATACCTATACCATATCCCTGTACTAAACTCTTCTTGTTGTATTCACCATACCTTATTGCAAATCTCTATTTAATTCCATGGCCACTACACTATACAATCTTTGAGAAAATATAGTTTGTTTCCTTTACTATAATATTCCTAGAGTTTAACATACCATATTCATAAAAGGCATTCAATAAATATGTTTTAAATTAATGTGCAGGGATCCCCGGGTGGCGCAGCGGTTTGGCGCCTGCCTTTGGCCCGGGGCGTGATCCTGGAGACCCGGGATCGAATCCCACGTCGGGCTCCCGGTGCATGGAGCCTGCTTCTCCCTCTGCCTGTGTCTCTGCCTCTCTCTCACTCTCTCTGTGTGTGACTATCATAAATAAATAAAAATTAAAAAAAAATAAAAATAAATAAATTAATGTGCAAATAGGGATGACTGGTTGGGTCAGTGCTTGAGTGTCTATCTTTGGCTCAGGTCATCGTCCCAAGGTCCTGGAATCAAGTCCACATCAGGCTCCCCGCAGGGAGCCTGCTTCTCCTTCTGCCTATGTCTCTGCCTCTCTCTCTCTGTCTCTCATGAATAAATAAATAAAATCCAAAAAAATTAATGTGCCAGCAAATTTAGTTATTTAACATTGAACAGTTCTTTGAATACAATCCCAAGAAGACAGTTAAATCCAAAATAATTCAATATTCAGAAGTGGTTTTTAGAATGTACTGTTTTTATATTGTATTCTATGTCAGTTAATATGGTGATTAAAAAATAAAGAAGTGTCACATATCTATTTTTCTTTGATTATTAAATAGACATATGCAAATTTTACCAAGTGAATGATTCTGTATGGGGGAGGAAAACAGAGTGTCACATATCACAAAGATTCTAGGAATATTGAATTGAAGATTCCAAAAGAAACCTTGTAAAGATATATGCAAGCAAAACCAAAATAGCCTGATACTTTAAAAGCCTTGTTATCAAATCCCTACTGCAATAAATGTGAATTTAACCATTAAGAAACCAAGCTATCCAATATCAATTGCATTTACAGCTAAATGCAGATGAGAATTGTGAAAACAGTTTAGGAATCTCAAGAGTCTACCAGTATTTAAACCATTTAATGATGTGTGCATTATCTTTACTTCTTCCTTTTTTTCTTACTTCTTCCTTTATTTCTTTATTTCTTGTATCGTTGCATAGAGTCTTTGACTGAAATCCTATGAGTTAAGAAAACTCTAATTTATTTTGTATTTATTTTAATTTTTTTTTTGCTTTGGAGGAGCAAACATAATTTGTTTATGGAGTTGAATTGGTTAGCCATATTGTGCCCATGATTATATTTTAAGTTGTCAAGACTCAGCAGCATTATGACTTAAATCTTCTAAAATTAGTCATTAGACCACAGAGCAATTCGCTTAATTTAGCTATTTTATGTAAAGCACTACAAAAATGTATCAGATTATCAATAATCTTAAGACATGTCATAATATTAAATAAAAATAGCAAAATGTGTGCTTCTCAAACTGGAGGATGCCCAGAAATGAGTCCTTGGTACAAAATAAATTCACTGGATCTTGTAATCAAAGTCCTATCCCTTCTCTTACCTGTACATTGTTTAGGTTTGTCTCTTTGGTTAGCTTCTCCTCCAACAACAACTCAAGAGCAATTCCTACTTGAAGAATTGTGTCTCACAGTTTTATTGCATCCTAAAATAGGCTTTTCTGTATCATGGCAGTGCTCCAACTTTCTTTCCACTTCAGCACACAGGTGAGGTACCTTCACATGTGCAGTACATGTGGAAACACCCAGATTTCCGCTGCAACATAGAGTAAAACAGTTCTATACAGTTCCCTGAGGACTAGCTTATATTCCACCCCGATTCTCTGTTACATGATAGAGCTGTCCATGTGCCTGTTGAGATGCCTGGGCTGAGCGTTGTTAATGCTATTGGACACCGGATCAAGATCAAAATTTCTTGATGACATTTGGATGGCAATCAGGGCTCTGAAAGTAATTGGTAAATGAGAAGAAAGGATCCTAGTTTGCTACGCATCCTCAAGAGTCTGTTCTTATAACTTGCTAAAAGGTGTGCTAGACATCACCTGCAGTATGGTTTTAAAACTTGAAGCAATTGGGAGTGAAAACTAATAATACTTCCACCAAGGTGGACATAAAGAATACAGAATACAGAATCTTCATGTAAAGGGCATAAGATTCAAAGTTAGATTTTAGTCTCACTTTTACTCATTACTAACTCTAACTTTTTTTTTTTTCCTGTTTCTATAGTACTTAGCCCACATCCTTGAAATAGCCGTCACATGATATCTGTTTTCTCCTTCAGGATGGAACTTCTGGGGCTAGAGGACTGATAAAGATCTTGTGTCATCAGAATCTACTACACTTCATTTTCAGGGCTTCTGATCTAATAATACTAAGGTGTATACCCCACTGGTGTGGTTCCTTCCTAGTGTCTTCCTGCCTTCCAAATACAAGTATTTTTTGAGCAATTGTTCTGTTCTCGGAACTGATTGAAGGAACAATGAACTAGGCAGTCTTTGTCCTTATGAGGCTCATTTCCCAATAGGGAAAATTCTTGGTTTAGATCCAGATTTATGCACATTACTTTTGATCTCTATCCATAATGCACCAAAGGAGAAAGGCATTACAGAATTACTAGGTTAGAATTCCTCTGTATGTGAAGAATCCTAGGGACAAATAAACTCTCTGACCCATCACTCTACTCGAGAATATCGTAGTGTCTCTAGCTGCAAGTGCTCTTGTCTGAGAGCCTACCAATCTTCTGCTTCCCAAGATTCTACATTTCCCTAACCCATCATTAAGCTTTGAGTACCTCATCACAGATCCTTCTATTTGCATTTTTTATTCTTCAATGAATGTTAGTGGTGTATACACTGAAAAAAATGAAAATAATCCCCATTATACTAACTGACTACAATACTAAAATGTATCTGAACTGAGTGCATAGTTTTCTTTTAAGGGAAACAGCATAGAAACCAAATGAATACCTCTATTCTAGGTCAAACTCATGTACAACAATCTATCTGAAACTTGTTCTTAAGCAGCTTTGGCAGCAGAGTGTGAAACATTAAGTTCTTTGCTTTTTAAAAGCAGTAATTAAACTTGATAAGAGAGTAAACAGAAATCTCAGCAAAGATGGCTTAAAAGGAAAGATAATTTCAGAAAACAGAACAATTTTTTGTACCTAATTTTATACTGAAATCAAATACCACTTTAAATTTAGGCACAATTAAATATTTGCCTTTCCACAGGTTATATATAGTTTCACATTAAGATAATTTGTTTTTACTCTAACTCCAAACACCATGGCACCAAATTGGTGGAGAAAAATTATGGAAAATGTTGCCCAGAGTCTTCTGCCAAATTAAATAACACAGGATAACAAAGGGTAGCAATTATATGGTAGAATTTGAGGACATTATCTTAAAAATGACGAGCTTCTATAAGAGTTTCATGGCTCATCTTACAAACTGATAGCAAGAACGAATGGCAAAGAACGTGGATGTAAAGTGGATGTGAGGTGGACTAAAAGAAGGGATGTTGACTAAGTATATATAGCCCTGTTAGTATAGTTTAAGCCAGAGCTACCAAACATCTGTTAAAAAATGCAGATTTCCAAGTGTCTGCCCACCCAGACTCCTGGATCTGATACGTTCTTTGGAGATTGACATTTATATACCCTTACCGAGAACAGCTGCCCTATCTTTTTAGTACCCCACTTTTAGTGCATTTATTCTGAACCCATAATGAATGAAAACAAGAACAAAAGTTCTCAGACCTTGGACAGTATTTAGTTTACTGGAGGTGTGGAAGTTTGGGAACTATGTAATAAAAACTTGAATTTTGAAAAAAAAAATCTACTTATTCTATTGCAAGTATCTTCTGCTTCTGTGGTGTTCTTGAAGATATCAAACCCAGAATGTTTTCTGCATTCCTTTCCCCATTTGGAAGATAAACAAGAACTGGTCATCTTCAAAAGAAAGCTCATGGAAGAGCTCTAAGATGCATAGTATTGATACCTCTTTATTGGTTACCCTGCTATTCTAATTCTGCAACAAAAGGCCAGATAGACTTGGCCAGTCGCACGTCCCCCCTGTGAGGTCTCCCTGCCTTCACTCTTATCTACTTCTGGTCTACTACCCCCACCAGAGCGATATGTCAGTAACTGAACTTTTGTTACTTCTGTGTTTAAAGCTGTCAGTAGCCTCTAATTCCAAAAAATAAGAAGACAAAATAAACCAGAAATTTCTCGTATAATACACAGACTCTCTCTGATGGAGCCTCTTATAATGCAGCCTGTGCTCTCACCATCCCAAAGTGATTTCAGATCCCCTTCCAGTTCTTGCTTTCTCAGGTTGCTGGAGCTGGACTGGAGTTTCCTCTCCTGATAATCCATGCAGATATTCATCTGGTCATTACATAGACAAGAAGAATGGCATGATTATGTGTCCTTTCCTGTTTGGGTTTTAAATATTTTCTCTTTCTAATTGATTTTTCTACTATCACTATTTGCCTTTTTTGTACTTTTTTTTTTTCCCTTTCAAATGCTACATCATGTCATATATTTGGTCAAGTTTTGTTTTGTTTTGTTTCCAAATACCATCTTTGCAATGCCTTCTGTTCCCTTGCTTCACTCAGGGTTACTTATAGGTTGGATATATTATTTTTCTGAGTTCTATTTTGGGGTGTGTGTGTGTGTCCGTCCTATTTCTATTTGGTTTCTCTTTGGTCTTATTAAAGTTCACCTTGAAGTAAATTCTTCATAAAAGATATTTGCAAGGTAAAATTTCTGACTCCTTGTCTGAAGGTTTGCTCTCAAATTTGCTAGTTTAACTAGGTGCACAACTATATATATTTTCCTCAGAACTTTGAATCACTATTCTAATATCTTATTAGTCGATATTGTTCATACCATTCTGATACTTATTCCTTTATAGGTTATCTTTCTATTTTCTTGTTTTCATTTTCATTGATTCTTTTCATTTCTTTGACATTTTCTCTGCTTTTGTTCAGGGGTCAATGAGCTACAGCCCATGGGCCAAACGCAGCCCACCAGCTGTTCTGTACACGAAGTTCTGTTAGAATACGGCCATGCTCATTCACTGACATATTGTCTATGACTGCTTTTGTGCTGTGACAGGAGAGTAGAATAGATGTGACGGAGACTGTATGGTCTACAAAACTTAACGTATTTACTCTCTGATCCTTAACAGGAGGTTTGTTGACCCTTGGTCCTGGTATTCTGAAATTTCACAATGAAAGGTCTACATATATTACTTTTCAAAAAATGTGTTTGTGCCAGATCCAGAAATGGATCTCTTCCATCTGAAGGTAGTTTTTCAGCTCTGGAAAATACTCCTTTTTTAAAGTTTCTTTGCACATTTAATCTTTCATGTCTGGAACTTCTGTTGGTCAGATATGGTCTTCCTGGATTGACCCTCTGAGTCATTTATCTTCCCTCATATTTTCCCTCTTTGCCCCTTTGCTCCCTAATATGAGGAATTTCCTTATTCTTATCACCCAACTCTCCAGTTAAATATCTTTATGATGGATAAAATTTAAAGATGTAAATAAATATATCATATATATATATTTTTTAATTTCCAAATCTTATTATCTGATTTTTATTGTTTGTAATGTCTTTCTTGTGTTAAATTTTCCTGATTCTTACGTTCTTATCATTATTCTTCATATTTTATGTTTCAGACTTTTTCTGCAAAGAAGGCTTATTCTTCATTGCCTAGTTATATTTACAAATTAGAAGTTGACTATGATCTCTGCCCACATATTTGTAGCCTCATTTTAGGGAGCCAGCTTTAATCTTTCAGGTCCCAGATGCTTCATTTAAGACAGATTTACTCATGTTCTAACTCTTATATTGCCTTTCTAATTTTCATCAGAGAGGTCTATGTACTTCTTTCTTTGGCTATGGGCTAAATGATTATTAGGGTTCTACTTTTAGCTTCATGTGTCATCTTGATCTCATCTACCCAGTGTCCTCTGAACCCCAAACCTCTCTAGAGTTCTGTGTGTCAAAGACTCCACTTATCTACTTGGATGAAGCCCTTTCTTTAATTTATTCTGGTTCATGGCTATATGTGACTACATTAACTATCATTATATCCATTCTACCTTCCAGAATTTTAATGAGATCTCTTGCTCAGTTTTGTTATCTTTATTGTTATAGATTAAGACCCATTTTTAATGTTTTATGATCTTTTCAATGAAGTCTATTTCTGGGGATACACATGTGTACTCAATATACTGTCTTGAGAGGATCCCTAGGTGGCTCAGCGGTTAAGTACCTGCCTTTGGTCCAGGCGTGATCCTGGAGTCCCGGGATCAATCCCACATCAGGCTCCCTGCATGAAGCCTGCTTCTCCCTCTGCTTCTCTCTCTCCCTGTGTCTCTCATGAATAAGTAAATGAATATTTTTAAAAATTTTCTTTAAAAAAATATACCGTCTTGAAATAGAGTTGCTGGGTATTTTTTGATATCCTATATAACCTCTGAAAGCATTTTCTATCTACTGCTTTCATGGCTTTTCTTTCTTTCTTCTTCATGTTCTGTTTGTTTTTGTGTTAATTTTACTTCCTCCTTAGACCATACTCTCTTTGGAGATAGCTGAATCTAGGCACAGAAAGTGTTTCTTTAATAGTTGGTGTTGAAGAAATAGATTAATGAATATAGAGAAGGCGGTGAGAGGGAGGAGTGTCTTTTTTTTTTAAGATTTTATTTATTTATTCATGAGAGAGGCAGAAACATAGGCAAAGGGAGAAGTAGGCTCCCTGCGGGGAGCCCAATGACTAGATCCCAGGACCCCGGGATCATGACCTGGGCCAAAGGCAGACACTCTACCACTGAGCCACCCAGGTGTTGGAGAGAAGAGTCTCTTGAAGAAAAAAATAGAACCTGCTTTGTGGCTACTGAATTGCAATTTACCACTCATCTTCACAGTTCCCCTAGGAATACTAATGATCTCTAGATGCTAGCAATATCCCTACCTTTGGAACAATTCTAAGGAAAGAAAAGTAAATTACATTGTGCCTAAAGGATGTCTCAAGAATTTTCTTTATTTTATGTGGTTAGCCTATAATGGAACCAGTCACCACAGTTCTTCCTCTTTGGTTTAATAACCAAGGAGACCAATACAAAAAGTTTTACCTAGAGGAAAGAGTTAAAAGGTAAAAGGTAAGTGGTTTGGACGGTTTTCCTGTGGTATCTAGAGAAACCACCCACATCACTTGCAACAAGTATATGGACTGGTTTTAATTATGAGGAAAACCAGTCATGATAAGCAATAAGGACTTCAATTTTGGGATGAAAACTAAATATGAAAAACTTTCCTGATGTCATGTGGTTACTGAGGGAGGAAACTATGGAATTTGTAAAGATAACCAAAGATTCTAGAGTTATGTCAGTCACCCTTGCTGAGACTCCGGACTACATCCAAAACTAAGCTCCTCTCTTGAAATCCTCCAGACTGGAGGTCACTAAACACAATCTTCTGGACTTTTTGGAGAATAAAGCAGCATTAGCATTCAAGGGCATTTGGCAACTGAGTGTCTCGTGCTTGGATGGTTGACACTTCACATTACTATGCTAAACACATCATGTAACTCAAATAGGTAATAAATTTACCGACCTAACAGTCTTCCTGCCAATGACTTTATCTTCTGCCTCTCACTAAAAAAGAAAAATATAATTTTAACTTTGTCTTCTCTCTTCAAATTGTTAATCATTGCTTTAGGGTACACAAGCAAATGTGTGTTTTATTACCAATCTCAATTTACACTGTTTTCTGAACTGCAATTTCATAGGAGTTTGTCAATATTATCTTTCTAAAAGGAACCAAGCAAACTGCCATGATGCATTCTTAATGGCCTCCTGGTGATAATTAAAATGTCATTTATGAAATAATAGGCTGCTTGTTTTACCTGACTTCGAGGAACTGCTCAGTTTTACTTAGCCTGCATTGCTCTTTCCATATTGAAGACCTGCACATAAGGTAATCGAAGAATGTTGTATTTCTTGAAGAGTAATAAAACTGCAGAAAATGTAACCTCTGCCTTTTCCAAGATGGCCTCATTTGAGGAACATTTACAGTGAAATTTAGATCATACCTGGTACCTTTTGACTCTCAAACCTTCCCTGCCAGATCTCCCACCATAGGGACTACCATACAAAAGGGACAGAAACTAGATTCAATAAATTACTTTACTGTGGCCACCAGAAAAATCTCCTCATCCTTATCATAGAGAAGTAGTGGTATAGGATAACAGTGTTTCCAAAGGAAATACAGCATTGTATTTAAGTGCACAAACTCTAGAGTCATGTTGGCTGTGCCCAAATCCCAAATCCATTACTTATCAACCATGTACATTATGTACAAATTTATTGACTACTCTGTTCTCAGTTTCTTAATCTGTAAAATGTGGATAACTGTCCCTTCTTCATAAGGGTTTTTGTGAGTTAGTTGATATAAAATGCATATATTAGTGCTTGGCATAAAATAAGGCCTAGGGGAAGTGTGAAACATTATTATTTTCATTATTATAGTCATTAAGGTTAGAAAAATATGTGCTTGGTGAATTTTCGAGAGTCCACCTCAAAATGCTATGGGCCAGACCATAGATCATCTCTGATGTAGATTAGGAGTTTTGGGAAAAGAATGCAGATTCTTTCCGGGTTGAATACATATGAATCTTGCTCTGAGAAATCACTGGTGTGGCCTGTGGGATGGGCCCTGCCCTGGTAGTCAGGAGGCTTGGGAATTCCAGCCTGTTCAACTTTCTGGTGTTGGTCCAGTCGTTTGTCCTCTGTCAGCCTCAGTTTCTTTATTTGCAAAATGAAGTTATTGTACTCGATGAACTCTGGAGTATTTTCAGCGCCACAGTCCTGTCTTTTCAATCAACGGTTTGTAAATCAAATCACATTTGGAGTGCACTGAGGAAATTTCCCACTTTAAAGAGAACACCGTGATGCCTGGAAAGCACTTTGTTATGGCAAATCCTCCCTGCTGATTCTGGCTTGTAAATGTGGTTGTTCAAAAATCAAATTTACTTACAGCCAGCACACCTATGTTGATATCCCACACATGCCCAAAGCAGGAAGTAAGATGCTCTAATAGGAGCTGGACCAGTCATCTACAGCAACCTTGCAGCCTTCCCTTAGCTAGACATGAATGCACCTGGGCGGTGCAAGTTGTTTGAAACTAACTTAGCACCCTTCACTCTTGGAGTGTTGCCCAGATTCTAGCTTCCATTTGCACATATTTTATCTGCCTCTACCTCCAACTGAGTCATCTTCCCCTCACCCCATACCCCACACACATTGGCTTGTAATAACTATGCATATTTCATATTACCTAAGGGATTTTGAAGTTATTAATTAAATTAAGTTTACTGCTTAGGGGGAAACCCATACATTTACACTGCAATTCATGCTTTGAAAGTAAACATTTAATTTTTCTGTGCCAGAGAAAGTGAAAAGGGAAGAAATATGATAATTGAGATAAAATGTTCCTCTGGATAATTGTCATATAACAAAGATGATAATTAAAGTGTAGGATGGAGAGAAAAGAAGCGTAGCATTGAACAAGAACCTATTCTGGGGGTCCTCTAATACTAGATGTTTCTCGACAATGTTTTATTTTATTGATAGAAGATAAGCACTGTATTCACTAGTTTACAGTTTGTTTTTAAAGTTCCACAAAGATTCCAGACCAATAAGATTATAAATCTGGGACCTTTTAAAAAAAAGTTATCTTTTTGTTAGGAACATTGCTTGAATTACCACATCTTTCTGATTTTCAAATTGGGGAAGATTCTTTTGCGCTACTGTCAAATATTTGCGGCCTACAATTGTAATCCAAACAAAATGTAGAGAATGATACCTGGCCCGAGCAAATAAAATGTAATCAGATATCTAAAGCTTAATTTACTGGTTGACTCCACCTACCTGAGGAAAACTCAGTTGGCCTTTATAAAGGTGCTAAATTTTATTTGCAAATGCAATCCAGAAGAGCTATCCATTTCAGATACTTATTAAAAAAATGATAACTGAAATGGATTTAACTGGAAATCTACAACAGACAAATACTAAGAAGGACTAATTGAATATTTTTAAATAAATTGAGTTTTGATGACTAAAATATATGCATCAATTTATGAAAAATATACAAGTATTAGTATTCTGTGATTCTTTTTTTTACCTTTCTATCGTTGTTCCTATTGGCAAAAACTGTTAGTTAGAACACCCATTAGGACAGTTAATATTTAAAAACAAAGAAACAAATGAACAAACAAAAACCAATTAATACAAGTGTTGATGACATAGAAATCCAAACCCTGTGCACTACTGGTGCAGCCTCTATAGATAAGAGTATGGCAGTTACTCAAAAAATTAAAAATAGAATTACCATAGGCTCCAGCAGTTCCACTTCTTGATAAATGCCCAAAAGAATTGAAAGCAGGAACTCAAATAAGTATTTGTACACCCATATTTATAACAGCATTATTGACAGTAGCTAAAAGGTAAGAGCAGCCCAAATGCCCATTAACAGGTTAATGGATTTTAAAAATTATCATATACATAAAATGGAAAAGTTATTCAACCTTAAAAATAAATTCTGACACGCACAAAAATCAGTAGTGGTTTGTGGTAGATATGTTTGTGTGTGTGTGTGTGCGTATGTATATATATATATTCATATATATATATGAATGAAATCTTATCATTTGCAGTGACATGGATGGAACTAGGTTATTATGCTAAGTGAAATAAGTCAGTCAGAGAAAGACAATTATCATATGATCTCACTCATGTGGAATTTAAGAAACAAAATAGCTGAACAGAGGGGAAGGGAAGGAAAAGTAAAATAAGATGAAAATTGAGAGGGAGGCAAACTATAAAGGACTCTGAATTCTAGAAAATAACTGAGAGTTGCTGGAGGAGAGGTGTGTGGGTGATGGGGTAATTGGGTGATGGGCATTAAGGAAGGCACTTGATGTAATGAGCATTGGGTGTTATATACAACTGATGAATCACTAAATTCTACCTCTGAAACAAAACAAAACAAAAAATCAGTGGTGTCTCTATACAGTAAAGGGATTTCTCTGAAAATGTCATAAAAAATTAAAAAATCAATCTCATTTATGATAGTATCAAAAACAATAAAATACTTAGGAATAAATTGAACAGAAGAGGTGAAAGATCTGTACTCTGAAATCTACAAGACATTGATGAAACAAAAAAACCACAGATAAATGAAAGGTATTTAGTGTTTATGGCTTGGAAGAACTAATATTGTTAAAATGTCAATACTACTAAAGGCTATCTATAGATTTAGTGCAATACTTACCAAGATTCCAATGGCATTTTTCTCAGAAGTAGAATAAAATACTCCTAAAATTTGTGCGGAATCATAAAAGGCCCCAAAAGGCCTAAGAAATACTGAAAAGAACAACAAAGCAGGAAGCATCACACTCTCCGATTTCAAGTTATACTATAAAGCCATGGATGTCAAAACAATACATCACTGGTGTAAAAACAGATAAATAGACCAATGGTACAGAATAGAGAGCCCCAAATAAACCCAAGGATATATGGTTAACTAATATTCACCAAAAGAGTCAGGAATACTTAAATAGAAGACATTTTTTTTCAATAAGGGTGCTGGGAAAATTGGATATTCCCATGTAAAAGAGTGAAACTGGACTCCTATCTTAAAACTACTCACAAAAATGAACTCAAAATGAATTAACCTAAATGTGAGGCCTGAAACCATTCAACTCCTGCAAGAAAACATAGGGATAAAACTCCTTGACAATAACCTAGGTAATGATTTTTTGGATATGACACCTAAAGCACAAGCAATAAAGTCAAAGATTAAAAAATGAGACCACATCAGACTAAAGGCTTTTGCACAAAGAGCTACCAACAAAGTGAAAAGACAACCTACAGAATAGGAAAAAAAATTGCAAGCCATACATGTGATAAGTGGCTAATATCCCAAACATATGAAGAACTCATATAACTCATTAGCAAAAAAATACCCAAATAAAATTTGGATATTTTTAAATGGGCAAGGGACCTGATTTCCAAGAACAATATGAAAAGACCAACAGGTATATGAAACACTCCCAGTCATTAGAGAAATGCAGCGTAAACTCACAAGACAGCACCTAAGCCTGTTAGCCATCATCAAAGAACGAATGCTGGTGAGGATGTGGAGAAAAGGGAACCTTTGTGCACTGTTGGTGGGAATGTAAAAAAAAAAAAAAAAAAAAACAGCCACTATGGAACACAGTATGGAGGTTCCTCCAGAAGTTAAAAATAGAACTACCATATGATTCACCAATTCTGCTGGTAATATATCCAAAGAAAATAAAAACACTAATTCAAAAAGATGTTTCCACTTTCATGTTCATAGCAGCATTGTTTGCAACAACCATGTCATGGAAGCAACCAAACCATCCACTGATGGGTGAATGGCTAAAGAGGTATATAATATGTTATATGGAGTATACAAATTATATATATACACAATGGAAGATTATTCTGCCATAAAAATTGAGGAAATTCTATTACTTATGACAACATGGATGTACTTGAAGGCATTATGCTAAGTGAAATATCAAATAGAAAATGACAACTACTATATGATCTCACTTATGTGGAATCTGAAGGAAGAAGGAAGGAAGGAAGGAAGGAAGGAAGGAAGGAAGGAAGGAAGAAGGAAGGAAAGGAAAGAAGGAAGGAAGGAAGGAAGGAAGGAAAGAAAGAAAGAAAGAAAGAAAGAAAGAAAGAAAGAAAGAAAGAAGAAAGAAAAAGGAAAAGAAAAGAAAGAAAGGAGAAAGAAAGAAAGAAAGAAAGAAAGAAAGAAAGAAAGAAAGAAAGGAAAGAAAGAAAGAAAGAAAGAAAGAAAGAAAGAAAGAAAGAAAGAAAGAAAGAAAGAAAGAAAGAAAAAGAAAATCAAGCTTTTAGAAAGAGAGTTCAGAATATGATTACAGGGGCAGCAGCCAGAGAAAGGGCAGATTGTAGGAAGGTAGTCAAAAGTACAAATTTCCAGTGATAAGTAAATTTTAGAGATATAATGTATAGCATGATGACTGTGGCCAACACTGCTTTATGATGTATATGGGAACGTTAAGAGAACAAATCCTAAGAGTTCTTATCACAAGGGGAAAAGATGTTCCATGCTTTCTTTTCTCCTTTCTTGTCTTTATTGTATTTCTGTGAGATGATAGGTGTTAGCCGAACCTGTTACAATAATCTTTTAACAATATAAGTAAATCAAACCATCATGCTCTATGCCTTAAATTTGTGCATCAATTATTTCTCAGTAAAACTGGAAAAAATATTTAGAATAACTTTTACATTTTATGTATTCCCCTCCCCCCAAAAAAGCCCCTCAAAAACAAACAAATAAAGGAACCTGGGCAGAAGAAAAGACATAAGGGATTGTCAGTATTAGCTCAGTTTGCTTTGCTACCTAAACCACAGTTTAAGAGTGTGAAAACTTTGAGCTTTGGTTTCTTCATAAGTAAATGTTAATCATAGCGCCAGATTCACATTTGTTTGGAAGGATCAAATCAGTTCTTGGATGTGAGGGGGGGCAAAAGCTCTTAGCTAGAACTCCTGATGTGAGTCCCCAGTCTTCTCTGCTTTTGTAGTTACCACAGCTCTGCGAGCTCAGTTCCTGTCCAGGTCGGTTCTGAGATGCTAATTGCATAGAATTCTTCAATTGTTGAAAAATGGAGAAAACTAACATCACTGCGTACTTACCATGTGCAGGTGTTGGAAAAATATGCTACATATTCCATCTCTAGGTTACAAAGCAGATCACACTTTTCCCATGTAGCTAATAGAGTAACAAGCCAAGAAAGGCTCAGAACTTGACCAAGGTTATGTAATTTGCTGCATTCAGACACAATTTGATGATAAATCCATATTATCCTCTTAAAATGCCTGAAAGAACAGAGTAAAGAGATAGAAGATTATCATTAATTGAGTGCCTCTGATGGTATGTATTAATCTCTGACACAGATTTCCCAGACTCACCATTCCCTGGATCCAGATAACGTCAATGCTGATAAACTACATGAAACGGGCCTTTGCCCACATCTGATCATGCAGGACTTTGACTCCAGCCTGTCATTGCTCCTTCATACGCCCCCACCGTCCTCCCCCAGGATTTCTGGTGGCACTCACGTGGTGTCCCGTCCACGCTCACACACCAGCGTGCTTCCCCTGGCCACCTCTTGCCGTCACTGCCAGTGCCTTTGCTGGTTGTCTGCCAGCTGCCACACACCACCAGCACTAGCCACCCTTCACAGGTGTGGCCACACCTGCTGCACAGCCGCTGGTTGTGAATGCTTTTACTCCTATCACAGGTGCCACCGCCCCCTCCACCCCCGTGTACCTAAACTGCTGCTACTTCCACTTTTAACTACAATCTCAGGCAAGGACCCCACAGCAAGAAGTGCCACCTCATCTCATTGGGCACTGTAGTTCTTTTTCTCCACAGCCACCATTAAACTGGAGTCTTCAATAGTTGATGGTCAATGCTTAATTGGAAGAGCAATATCTTCTCTTCCATTCTGCATAGCCCTTTTAGATGAATTCCAAAGTGAGGTAGCCTCTGTTCCAGAAGGGCTTTAGTAAGAGAGCCCTTTCACGTTGCCCTTACAGCCCTCTGGCGTCCTTAATCACAGGCATGAAGCTAGGGGCCTAACCTATGATAGATTTCAATGGTGGACATCAAGCTCGATGCAACATCATTCCTCCCCACTGGATCTGAAACCATTATGAGTTCAAGTTAGCTCTTTCCTCAGAAAATCTTTTTCTTTATTCTTCATACAAATAGTTTCCCAGATACCTTACTTCACCATTTTATCAGACTTTTGCAAGTTTATTTAAATCCTCATAGCAGGTACAGTTTAGGTCCAGGCAGCCTGGGTATCTCACTGCATATTTTCGGTCTCATTTAATCTCACAAAAACCCAGTGAGGTACGTGTTATTATCTCTCTTTTATAGATAAGGAAATTGAGTGGCTCAGTAACCTGTCATTAAACAGCTAAGCCATTAACATTAAATATTAAAACAGGTAGTTAATAGCAGAATCAAGATTTGCGCCAAGGTCTGGCTAACGGCCAAAGCCCAGGCCCTTGGTCACCGCCCTGGCTCACCTCCCAAGCCCTGTGCAGTACTTATCAGGTACCTGCTGCCTGCTTTGCTCACACAGCTCAGCACTACCATTTCTCAGACGATGGCTGTCACCACCCCTAAATTACAGCTGCGTTACATCTACATCACATTAGATCTTCATGGCTCACATGTCTCTTGCGCCCTGCACTGTGCTGAGGCCATGCAAGGAGCGTTTCAGACCTTCACAGTTTTATGTGGGCAAATCACAGTTTCCTTTCTGAGTGCTCACATCCATGAGGCTAACACCCTGTTCTCAAGCTTGATTTCTGCTCTAATTGAAAAACCTCCATCCAGAAGATCCACATGTCCCCCAGGGCTGAGTTTATTCCAAAGCTATTCAACTGAACTAGGACTCTCATGTTTAAATGTTTTTTAATTGTGGTTATATTTTGTTTTGTTTTTCCCATCACACTCAGGTTACGTAAGCTTCCTCTCCTAAAACTGCTTAGTGACCTCTGCTATTTAGAAGCACTTGTGTAACATTCTGTAAGGGCATCGAGGCTCAGTAGAAGGTGCAGTTGTCTCCATTTAGCTCCTGCTGAATTCTCCATCATAAGGGCTCAATTAGCATAGACAAGAGAAATGAAAGTGACCTTTAGGTTATCATCTCATTCATTCCTACCTATACATGATTGTTCTCTTCAATACCGTCCAGAGTATTACTGATTCAAATTATAAATGAATCAAGTGACAGGTCTGCATTTATACTTTCCCCCAAGGGGATCGGGTCAGTACACTCAGACATTTTGGCTCTTCCTTGAAGTATTGAGCATGAATCTAACCTTGTCTCTCATCACACTGTGCCTTGGTTGATGTTTTCAAGGAGATGTATTTTCAGTTCATTGATATACTTGAAGGAGAATTTTTGTGTTTATCCATTTCTAAAAATGCCTACACTTCTCATAATAATTGTTTGGGTAAGAGAGGCTTATTTTAACTCTGACTAGGCTAAGTTCTGATTCACATGTGTTTTGGTACAAAGCTTTTTAACAAGTCAACTCAAGATGGGCTATTGAAAATATCCCCTACGTTTTCTCTATACTCACACTTTTTAACTGCTGATTTGAGTGATATCTGATATTGGAGTTCTCACTTCTGATAAACGAATCACAGAATTTCAAGTCTGAAGAAAGAAACAGCAACTAATTTAGGGCAACTTGTTGCAAACAAAAAGGAAACACACTCTTGGATTATAAGTGACTTATTCACATCCCAGCAAAGCAATTACAGAATGTTCAGAAACAGATCGGTCTAAAGTATCATATTCCCCATCCCCTTCCTCCTCCAAAATCTAACAGCATCACTGGCCCTATTTTTCCCCAAGGCTTCTATATAAGGTAGTATAGTTAACATTGTGCTCACTGCTATAATACATATGCCCTAAAATCTCAGTGAAATAGCACAATAAAAATGTATTTCTTGCTCAGGCAGTAGTTGAATACAGGTGTTCCTGGTTAGATTGCACTCTCTCCAGTGTTCACATAGAGATCAGACTTTCCATCCTGCATCTTCACCATCTACAGCATATGCCTTCCAATCTGGAGTTTTCTCCACTTGGCTGTCAGGGAAAAGAGAAGTAAAGATTGCCTGGGAAGTTGTTAAGAATAAGGCCCAGGAAAAAAAAAAAAAAAAGAATAAGGCCTGGAAATAGCATACATTACTTTCATCCACATTCCATTTCCAGAAGATGCTTGTCTTCTACACTAAGGGTTCAATCGTTTTCTCTTTCCTTTTTTTTTTTTTTTTAAGTATAAAACCATTTTGCAGGTCCTAAGTTTACAGAACCATTTTTCTGTTATGTGAGGTTTTCATACCTAGTGTTTGCTTACCACTAATGATTCTGTTCACCTTCACTTTCCACCTCGTTGCTCTTAGAATCTTTTCATGCCCTATGCCTGAAGCCTAGTTGAGGGATTTGGTTCCATGCTACATTTCTAATGTCAAGCCGTTTTTTTTTTTTAAGTCTAGTTATCTTGCTGAACTGAGCAAGAAAGCTCTGCTTTTGCTACCTAGTCATGTAAATATGGGAAGGAAGTGCATCACTGCAGTATTTAGTTTGTAATTTTTCTCCTGAAAAATACTTAAGTGGGGGTGTTTGGGTGACTCAGTTGGTTAAACGTCTGCCTTTGACTCAGGTTGGGATCCCAGAGTCCTGGGATCTGCCCTGAGTCAGGTCCCCTCTCTGCAGAGAATCTGCTTCTCACTCTGCCCCCTCCCTCATTCCTGCTTTCTCTCTCTCTCAAATAACAAACAAAATCTTAAAAAAAAATACTTAAGTGAAAAGTTACTACTCTTTAAAGATCAGTGTTCTTAAAGAGTCCCTTTTGTCTCTGCCCTTCTGGCTGATGACTTATAGCCAAAGTTCTGACCATATACTAGCTATGTATATCTCTCCTCTCTGGGTGGAATTGGGAGTATGAATTCATACTCTGGGGAGTATGAATCTTTGAATAAATAGAAAAGGATACTAGTGGCAGTGAGGGTATGTAGGCGTACAATGGCCCTGAGAGCATCAGGAAGCAACTTTCTTATGGATGGAGAGAAACAAGAGATTATCTTTACCTTCTCTGTTTGGAGAAGACCAGAAGTCCCTGAGGTCGTGTTTGTAGTCAAGGTGCTTGTACATCTGCCACACTCAAGCCTGGGCCTACAGCTCTGCCTCACAGCCTCTTAGTAGATATTTCTCTTGGTCTTCACCAACTATTTGTTAAATACCAAGTGTTTCAGCTAATATAACTTCATGTCTCTGTGTGTTTTCTTGAACATGTTTTGAAAAAAGTAAAAGTTGAAATTATGTATCCCTCGCCACCCACTATCACAATTCAAAACACTATAATTGGGGGTTAGTTTTGTTTTGTTTGTTTTTGGCAATAAAGTAGGAATCCTGTTGAAATTAGTAGTAATTGTCACCATCTGCACTCATGTTGACATTACCTAGGTTGGCATGGGGAAGGAAATGGGATGTTTGTCTAATCAATAGGCAGTCCTCACTGATCTTTTTTATGTCTTTGATTAAAAATAATTTCAAATCAAGAATGAACAATGTTATTAAAGTTTATCCTCATCAGATGTTTGATAGAAATAGATAAAACCCAGCCTCTTTTGTATTTCTGATCTGAATGCATTATATGTAGGCATCAGAATCCATTTAAGATTCCTACAGAGTACTTTGAGAGTCATTTGCTGAACTAAAGTGTTTTCTAACCACACTTGGCAGCTAAGGATGATCATAAGGGTATTGGACCATTCCCATTATGATATATGTGGATTACTCTAAAATTTGATATTCTGAACACTACCTGTGCCCCATTTGGAATGAAATATCCCGGTTCTTATTATTATGTCCTGACAGTCTGTCTGGATTGCATTATATTCACCAATAGGAAACAATTGTCAAATAGCATTTGTAGGTTGTTCTATGAGTTAACATGTAACTGAACATGCAACTCGTCACCTTGTTTTGAATGACCTATTCTAGCACTGCAATAGAAAGAGGCAGTAATCACTACCTCCCTTATTTTTCAATTCATCTATTTCTATTTTAAATAGAATTCATCTATTTCCTTTTAAATAGTTATATGATAATATTGCTTTACACTGTAAGTGATTTTTAAGGTGGCATATGTGTTTTTAATCTCATAATCTGTTGATTTAAATTTTAAAATTCAAAAAGAAAAATAATTTCCTTGAGAGTTTTTGAGAAGCATCTCATTGTAAAACACATACCTACATAATACACACACACTCTCTACTGTATTACTTACAAAATATATATTTCTTGAAAATGTTAATCTTAAATTATATTTTATAAATTATTTTGTTGAGAATAACAGTAGTAACTCCATTAGTTTATTCACTCACTTGTAAGTTTAATTATTTGCTGTATGTACAATTGGATATTGGAGATTCATAGTTAAGTAGTTGGTCCCTACATCACAATCTAGTTGGAAAGAGACGTCGGTCCATCTGCTAGTCGTCTTGTCATTCATGATAATGAATGACACCTTCCTGATGTCAGTCATTATACCAGCTACTGGGGATATAGCTGTGAACAAGATCAACATTGTTGATCTCCATGGAGCTTATGGTTTACCAGGAAGTTTGGAAGTTTTCATTATGGAATCTGGGGAAAACTTCAAAAGGAGTTAACCACAGAGATGAGACTTGAAGTATAATAAGCAGAAGCCTGCCTATGAGCCTTCTGGTAAGGATGTTCCAAGCAGTACAACCTACAGTGGAGACAAAAAGTTACTTGGAAAAATCTCCAGAAAACCAAATATATAAATATCCAACCAAGCAGGCGAGGCTATTGGGTCTGGAAAGAGGTTTCTTTGGATGCTCGGGGGCATTCTTGTTCTGTTCTTATAACTACTCAGCCCAGAGGGATAATGCCTTGCTTGCTCCCCTAGTGAGAGGCAAGGAACAGTGGTTAATGAGCTAATTAACATTTCAAATGGAGGAATAAAAGGTGTTAACACCCTTACATCTACAGTTCCTGAAACAGTGTGACAATACATTCAATTTAGAATCTCCAGAGGAGTCCTCTTTTTTTCCCTCTTTTTCTTTCTTCCTTTGTATCTTTTTCTGATTTTGTGCATAAATCCTCCATCTTTTTCTCCTTCTCCTCAATTATTTCCCTTTTGTCTCTATCATCACTTACTTTTTCTATTTTTTTTAGTTTTCTATTTTAAGAATGTATTTTCTTTTCTTTCTGCATCCGTTTGCCAACCGAACGAATATGCTTACTATGTGACTATGTTTACAGTCACAACAAATGGTTTCCATTTGTTGTATAATACATATGTATATATGTGTGTGTGTGTGTGCATGCATGAGTCCTATTTTTATTATATCTAATATTTTTATCTTCAAGTTCTTTCTTGTCTTAAACCAAACAGCTCCCCCCACCCAAGGTCTTAGGTCTTCAGCCTCTTTCTTGGGGTTTATGGATTTTGAGTTTTTCATTTTTGTCTTAAGCACAACCATAAATAAAAATTAGTAATATTTAACCATGTTTTATGATCATCCTAAGAAATTTACCTACCATATGCCAAATTTTCCATGCTTAAGATGAAAACCAATATACTATACAAATATAGAGAATGCAATTGAATACCCTTTTCTTTGGACCTTTATGTGCAATGATAACTGGCTCCCAACATACTAGTGAACCCCAAAACAAGAAACACGAATAAAAATGTCTCTTCTACATAACTTCAATTTAAAAAATTCCTTGTGATATGATTTATTTTCTTTTTTAAATTAAATCTAAATCTTCTAATTAAGGAGATATTACATGATCAGTATAGATAATTTATAAGATATAGTGAAGAAAATCAAAACACCCATAAAATCAACAATTGTTTTCCCTTTTAAAATTTAATTCAGTCTTTATGATATTGCCTATTGCTATTTCTTCTTTTTTAAAAGATTTTATTTATTATTTGAGAAAGTGAGCGAGAAAGCACAAGCAGGAGGAGGAGCAGAGGCAGAGGGAGAAGTAAGCTCCTAGCTGAGCAGGGAAACTGATGTGGGGCTCAATCCCAGTACCCCAGGATCATGACATGAGCTGAAGACAGAGGCTTAACCATCTAAGCCACCCAGGCACCTACCTATTACTAATTCTTAGCAACAATATAGTACGGACTCATATTAATCTTATATACAACTAATGTAACCAAACTAATGTGAGTTTGCTTATTGGTGAGTCACAGATAGAAATTACAGCAGCTGGAGTTGTCACACAAAGGAAATTTTATTTGGTGCAAATAAATAAGATCACCAGGAATAACATTCAAAGCCGTGACTGCCCAAGCAAAGGTGAATAGGTTCCTTTCATTTAGGGTTAGGATGAATATATAGATAGAGGAGCCTTGTCATCATGTATAGAGGCAGGCATAAGTCACGCATGCCTCTTAAGGAAACATGCTTATAAAGGCATTGTGTGTTATGTAAATGAGGCCTGTGCTCCTCCTGGGGCAGAGATTTTAGTATTATAATGAGGTAAAAGTAATCGTAGATCATCCCAGAGGTCACTCTGTGGTCCATCTGCACAGATATGAATTAGAGGTTAAGTTCAAACTGGTCTGGGTGGTCTAGGCTGGCCAGAGCTCATCTGAATAGTTGTTAATGCTGGAGGAGTAGTTTCAGTTTCCATCACAGGATGGTACTCCTCCTGGGTCTTTGGCATGAGTTAGGAGATAAGCCTGGAAGACTAGATAAAGGAGTAACATGGGACAACGGTCTGTGGGTATAGTCCAGTGAACAGTAAAAGTCAGATCTTGAGTCTAGCAGGTAACACAAAAAAAACATTATTTATATAACCCCATTATTTATCAAAGCAACCCTTATTTGTTGTTTTTGTTTTCCTATTTTGATAAGAGAAATGACTGCATATTTCTAGCTTTCTCATGTTTTAGATTTTTATCACATCTGTCATTTTGAACTTTGTTTTCCACACAATTAGCAAGAGCACCTACTCACATTCGAAGGTGTATTTTTTATTTGTCCAATTTAATGGGATAAAACAATACAAATAAGTTGCATCGAAGATATCTTATTTCTTCAGAATCTATAATGTGGAAGTTGATGTAGAAAATGACCAAGAAAGAATTCTTGAGATGTCTTCGGTGCAAAAGGATGGTTTTATTGAAGTACAGGGACAGGACTGTGGGCAGAAAGAATTGCACCGGGGTTGTGATAGGTGACTGATTATATACTTTGAAGTTCGGAGGGGGTAAGGACAGCACAGACCTCTAAGATATTTTGGAAACAAGGTTTCCAGGACCTTAAGAGGCCTAGGTATTTTTGGGAAAAGGTCGTTTATTATGTCTAACAAAACCTTAGTCAGTAGACCCTTCAGATGTATATGGTGGGCCCTATGCTTGGGGGATGATTGCTAACATGTATCTTGGGAGGGTAGAGATAAAGGAAGTTTCCAAAGGAAGTTTTATATGTTAAAAAAGACCTACAGAGTCCTGGGTGGGTAGGACTGAAATTGCCTTTTGTCCTTAGCAAAGTGTCAATATCCAGGCAGTTGAGTTCCTAAGGGAATGTCACTCTGCCTGTTTCAAGGACTTGTCAATGGACTGTAAGTAGTAAGGGAATTTAATTTTTCTTTTGCCTTTGCTTCCCACCTCTGAAGGCATAGTGTTAAATATTGAAAATGATAGATTCAAATATAAAATCCCATTTAATTGGTAAACTTCTTAAGGGAAGGAGAAAATTGTACATGTCACAAGAGTATCACAATTGAGGTACCCAGAATGATAAAGATCTCTTTGTCCCAGAAGCCAGAATGTTATCCAAAAAATAATAAATGCATTATAGAGGAGAGTTTTGTTTTGTTTGTTTTTTGCTTTGTTTTTCATAAAAGGCCTCTACTGAATTTAAAAGATTGTCTTTATTTTACTGTTGTAGTAGCTTTTTTTTTTAAGATTTTATTTATTTATTCATGAGAGACCAGAGAAAGAGAGAGAGCGAGAGCAAGAGAGGAAGAGACACAGGCAGAGGGAGAAGCAGGCTCCATGCAGAGAGCCTGACATGGGACTCAATCCCGGGTCTCCACGATCACGCCCGGGGCTGAAGGCAGGTGCTTAACTGCTGAGCCACCCAGGAGTACCTGTTGTAGTAGCTTTTGTATAAACTTTTAACTTTAGAGTAGATTTAGATTTATAGAAAAGTTACAAAAATAGTACAAAAGTTCTTAATATACGCACGTCTAATGTCTGTTTTGCTATGACATTAGTACATTTATTATAACTACTGAACCCATTTTGATGTATGTTATTAATTAAAGTCTATAATTTATTCATATTTCCTTACTTTCTGCCTAATATCATTTTTCTTTTCTAGGACCGCATCCCAGATTACATTACAACATTACATTTAGTTGTCATATCTCCTTAAGCTATGATAGTTTCTTAGACTTGCCTTATTTTTGATGATTCATAGTTTTGAGAAGTACTGGTCCAGTATTCTATACCGTATCTCTCAATTTGAATTTGTCTGATATTTTTCTCATGCTTACACTTGGTTATAGATTTTAAGAAAGAAGTTCACGGAGATAAAGTGCTATTTTTATCACACCATATCTAGGGTACATATGATCAACATGACTTTTAACTTTATCACTGTTTTTTTTATATTGTTTTTAAGATTTTATTTATTTATTCATGAGAGACATGGAGAGAGAGAGAGAGAGAGAGAGAGGCAGAAACACAGGCAGAGGGAGAAGCAGGCTCCCTATGGGGAACCTGATGCAAGACTTGATGCCAGGACCCTGGGATCATGACTTGAGCCAAAGGCAGAGGCTCAACTGCTGAGCCACCCAGGTGCCCTATCACTATTGATGTTATGCTTGATCATATAACTGAGTGGTGGTTGTTTTGGGATTTCTCCACCACAAGGTTATTCTTCCCATCGCATCCCCTTTTCATACTGTAGTTTTTGGAAGACAGTTACTATGTGCCACCCATACTCAGAGGGTAGGAAGTTTTACGTTACCTCACTGAGGGAGGGGAATGTCACATAACATTCTTCTGTGCAAATTTGTCTCTTCCCCTTAATTTATTTTATTCAAACATTTATATCAATATGGACTCATGGATATTTGTTTCATACTTTGAGCTATAATTAAACACTTGGATATTTACTTAATTTTTCAAATTGTTCCAGTTAACAGCCCTTTTTAAATGGAATGATAGTGATAGTTTATTACTGTTTTGTGTTTGTTTTTGTTTATTTGTTTAACATCCCTACTGGGCCAACAGTTTTGGCAATCCTGTGTTGTTATTCCAGTTAGGGGAGAGAGACCCAGGAGGGATGCGTTTTTCATTCAATGAAATTAAAAATACTAGAAAATACAGGTGTTGATAGCAAATGTTTATTAAAAGAGGGTAAGGTAATTTCTGGCTGACAAGTCTGGGAGATGACGTTCTCGAAAAAGTGTGATTTAAGCATGGTTTTGAACATTTTTTTTAAAGATAGCACTTAATACATTTACTAAAGTTGAATATTGGAATTGATAAGCCTTCTCTGCATACAAAGCAGTTATTCACCATCATCATCTTACCAGTGCCTAACACTGTATTTGGAACCACATTCCTCCCTGTAATCAACGTGCCTCATAACACTTCATTGTAGATCCCATTTATCTCTTTCGCTTGTGGTGAGGACTATAATTCTATTTTAGCAGGAATTCAAATTGAACCAGAATGCTTTCTTCTTCACCAAGCTATAGTTGTTGCCAGTTGCTCGATGATGAAGTTTAGTATTTACCCAGTGTCAAGATTTGACTATATATTAAGCAAGTCAGGCATTCCATTAAGTAGCCCTAATCCATTAAAACTCCATTTTTGCCAGAGGAAATTTTACCTGTTTAAAAAAAAAAAGTAAATAAAGGTCTTGCCGTTCATTTGACACAGTGAACATGTATTTTAATTTTTTACTCCCCCAATATCACTGAGATGATAGTATAAGTGGGAAAATATATAAACTCATGTTGAAAAGGAAGATGGCAAAAGAATTAGAAGACTGGCGAGGTCCACACGTTTTCAGAATTGGGATAGTAGATAGAGAAGAGTATCTGACTGATGAGAGCAAAAGAAATAGTAATGAAATGAAATGTAAAAGCCTGTAGTAAGGGATACCAGGTAGGAACAAGTCAGCCTCCTCCATTCTGTTGCCTTCCAGAATCCTGGACAGTCATGTAAACTGGAAGCACTAGGGCTTGCCGATGACCGGGTGAAATCTGGAGCTCAAAGCAGGAGGAATGGTTAGAAATCTGAAAAGAGATAAGTTGATTCCCAGGTATCCATACCTACCACATATAACCAATTAACTACTCTTCTTCCTCAATCTATCCAAATACTAGATGGGAAATCTCACTTAAGACACAGGAATCCGGAACAAGAGGCAGAGCCATGGCAGGGGCTTGGTGCCAGGTTGGAAATAGGTTTAAGGAAAGGTTTATAGCCTAGCTTCCAGTTGGACTTAAAAGAAGTCATACAGAAAACTGGAGGATTCTTCTGTGGAGAAGAAAATAGCTTCATATATCTGGCACTGGGGGATTTTCCCCCACACCCCCAGTAAAAAGCCAGCTCACCCCACAAACGACAAGCCCCATCCACTCACACAAACTATAGAATCAACTTTTTATCTAATCCAACTTTATTTTTTTTTAAGATTTATTTATTTATTCATGAGAGACACAGAGAAAGAGAGAGAGAGGCAGAGACACAGGCAGAGGGAGAAGCAGGCTCCATGCAGGGAGCCTGATGTGGGACTCGATCCTGGGTCTCCAGGATCATGCCCTGGGCTGAAGGCAAGTGCTAAACCACTGAGCCACCCAGGGATCCCCTAATCCAACTTTAAATTCAAGCATAGCAAGGACCACTGAACATGATGAATCAGTCTCAAACCTGAAAGGAACAAAATGGAACTCCAAACAGAAACTCAGAAAGATTGAAAGCAAATGATGGAGACATTTTTTAAAAAGCAATACTTAATGTTATAAAAAAGAAGCAATAGCTTCAGAATAATAAAGATCATAGGAATTAAACACTTTAGAAAGTTAAAATTTTAAAAATTATGAGATAAAACTTAGTGCTGTTTACCAAAAAGTAGAAAGTGAGTGGATAATCCAGGAAGTCAACATTTGACTTGGAAGTCCCAGAGACAATATGGAAATCAGAAGAAGAAAGAGTCAAAAAAGAAATTAAAAGCTTAAGTTTAGTTACTTAAAGATTCACTGTCCATCAAAAAGAATGAAACACACATACATACACATCGAGGTTCACCATTATGAAATTTCAGGACACAAGGAAAGGAAAAGAGTCTTAAAGTTTCCAGAGAGACAAACATTGGGCATATATCAAAAAAATCAGAATAAAATGTCATCATACTTCTTCTGATCAGTACTAGAAATAAGAAGACAATAGAGGGGCTCCTGAGTCGCTCAGTCGGTTAAGCATCCAATCCTTGATTTTGGCTCAGGTCATGATATCGGGTTGTGAGATGGTGTCTGGCATTGGGCTCCATACTCAGTGTGGAGTCTGCTTGAGATTCTTTCTCTCCCTCTCCTTCTGTCCCTCCCCCTGCTCATACTCTCTCTGTGTCCCTCTAAAATAAATAAATAAAATCTTAAAAAAATAAAATAAAAACAGAAGACATTAGAGTGAGGCCTTTTAAACTCTAAAAGAACCAATTTTCTACCTAGAAATACTAAACCAAATAAAATTATTAATAGAATGTAAAGGAAGTAAAAATTTTCAGATAGATATACAAGATGTAAACATTTGCCTCCAAATACCATTTCTTAAGAAACTACAGAAAAATTGAACCTCCAAAAGAAGTAGAACCAGGAGTTCTAGGAAATGGGGCCTTCAATGAAGGAATGAGTCCAGGAAATGCTCTGGTAATTGTAAAGGGAAGTCCTGAGATTTCAGCTGTGTAGCAGATCAAGAACACTTCAGATCAGAAGAAGAGAGAATGGAAGGCTCTAGCAAAGCATTCTCCAAGAGAAAAAAGGGAACTTCTGAATTACTTGACAAGTTTGAGTATATGGGACCCAATTGAAAGGTATTGCTAAAGAGTTTGGAAAGAAAGAACAATTAGTAGTAAAAAAACAAGAATAGCAAAACAAACAAAAAAGGTAAAACAAAACTTGATTATTCAAGAAAGGAAATCTCACACAATGAAACTACTTTCCCCAGTAGTGAACAATATTTATATGTTCATAGTATAAAAATACAAGATATTAATTCAATGAGAAATGTGAAAGAATACTGACGAATTACATAAGAGGGATGGACACTCTTCTGCCATAATATGCTGTCAGTATGCTATGTCTGAAGTGGATAAATCAAGATAATATAAGAAATGGCGATATATATTCAAGTAAATAGAAAAAGCAAAATCAGAGAGCTAATGATTGCCTCCAGGGAGGGGAATTAGGGCTATGTAAGGAAATGACTCCCCTTTATTAGCACTGTAGGACAATTTGGCTGTTTAAATGATGTGAATATATCACTTTCAGAAAAAAAATTTAAAACAGTTTGAGTGATGTATAATGATAAACCAATGCTATGATTTTCATGGACTATTATTGTTTTATCTACTGATTGCTGTGAATGTAACCATTCCAAAACCCAGTGCCTTAAAGCAAAGATTTTATTTCTCGTGATTCTGTGGGTTGGCTGGAGTCAGTTGGACAGTTGTTTGTTCAATATTGTTTGACGGGAGGCAGTCATGTAATCACATCCCCCTGGAGCGATTGGCTGGGGAGCCTAGTCTTCCTCTATGTGGCTTGAAGAATGCCTTCTTAGAGTCTAGCAGGATAGTTTGGATTTCCTTTGGCATCCTGGCTTAGATCTAAGACAGAGTATTCTGAGAAGACCTGTCCCAGCGTGCAAGCACTTACCGAGCCTCTGCTTGCAGCACGCTTGCCAACCTCATTGACCAGAGTAAGTCCCATGGCCAAACCAGAGTCGTGTGGGTAAGTGCCAGTATATGAATATGAGGAGACGTGGTTCATTGGGGGCCACCAGTGTAACAAAATAGCACCTTATAGATTTTTGCCTCAGTCTAACATGTTTTATCTTCTCCACCAGGATTAAAGTTAAACTTACTTAATGAGACTTAAACTACTTTCAATCTTTGATTTATATGAATATTCTTTAGAGTTGGCATAATTTAAAGGATACCACATATCCTGATTCCCTTCATAATTAATTATATACATTAGACGAGCCATAAGCTTGGAGGAGCTCAGCGAGAGGCAACATGAAAGCCACTAAAAATCTTTGCTGAACCACTAATGACCCAAGGCTGCAAAGTAAAGAGATTTACTTTTCCCATTGATCATTTGTTATTACCTCTTGTTTGGTGTTAAGAGTATGTCTCTTATTTTCTTTTGATTTGTTGTATTAGAAACCATTTGTTATAACACTCTGTCTTTTTAACTTGCAATCTATATACAGTTCCAGAAAATTTGAGGAATAGTGGGCTAATAGTAGGAATAACTAATATATATCAGACATTAATTACATGCCAGGACTTTGCCAGATAGAAAATTCAATATCAAGAATTATTATCCTTGCTTCCCCCATACATTTCTTCTTTCGTTTTTTTTCCTTTTATACTTTATTTTCTCCCTCTTCTTTCCCCTTGTTATTGTTATTATTTTCATGATCAAATAAAACACCTTAAAATAATTTGATTTTTTTATAAAGTCTCTTTAATGTCAGTTGTCATATTGAGCTGTCCTTGTCAGTGGCAATTATAACCCTCCACCTAACATGACTATTAAAAAATGACAGAAAGCACTTTGCTAATATAAGATGTTCCATAAACACTTTTTCCCAGTAGTCTACAACCCATTTAAATGGAATTTGATCTGGCATAAATTGCTATTTCAAGCATCTTTGAGCCATCATAAATTTGGATGCCTTCCTTGCTTTCTGGGTTTCAAATTCCCCAAGTGTTCTTTATTGAAATCCAGTATTCATTCCAAAGTATATTACACTGAATTCAAGTTAACTGAGAATAGGAGCCAGAAGGGCCCCTGTTGCCTCAGTCCTTCTTATATTAATGAAAAGAATTAGATCCAGGAGATCACATTTGGTTAGATTATTTTCTCTCTCAGTTGTGATGCTACTTCTGCACTAAACTTTAGGAGACTTCTTTATCTATAATTTACACAGTGAAGAGTGAAGGTGATAATAATTTCAATACACATCAGAATAACAAGTTCATTTAAACTAATCAACATGACTAAGCTCATTTCACATCAAGGAGATAATGCTGATTTTTAAAGACTAGCCTATAAATGGATACATGACAAAATCTTTAGCAATTTTATTTATTCAAGTTAAAATATGTGATATCTTAAGTAACCTAATTTTGCTCCAGTCTTATTATCTTTCATTAAAAAAAAAAGTTCCATATCGAATTGTTGCAACCAGATTTGCAATGTCAAAAACTAAAAACCAGCATGGATGTTGACTCTGTAAATTGATTCGGGGTACAGAACAATGGAAAAAGGAACTCAAAGTTGGATTAAACCAAAACCAAAAGGATAATGACATATAAATAATCTGTAGCAAAGATTTTCACTGCGTATTCTGTGTTGCTAGTGCTTGAGTCAGAGCAGTCTTTAAGGTTTATGGATATTTCTGGTAATCACTAAGCAAACACTCTTGCCCAGTATTTCTCACAGTGTATTCTGTGGAACCACAGCCCCACAAGTTACTCCATGGAGAATAAAGGTTTTCTGTCACACATAGAGTTCCTATCCTAGCACTGCACACGGCAGTCCACTCTTGTAACTGTCAACACACATTAGACATTGGCAAATCTGAGAACTCTTGCCTTAAAAGACTTCTGTTTTATTAGTTGATCCTGTTTCCCTATTTTATTTGTCTGTGAAACTTATTTTCTTTCTTCTTCCCTCCCCACCCCCCAATAATCCAGTGACTGTCTTCAGAATTAATACCCCCGGCTACACTTCAGGAATCCTGCTTGTATAGATGATTTTAAGTCTCAAAGCTATAAAAAGTTATTAATGTTTCAAGAATATTCTCAAGATTTACTTACTTAGAAGTAGCAGAGTCCAGATTTTAGTGAATTGGGTGAGAATAAATTGAAAAGGAAACAAACGACATAAACGCTTTGAGAAACTGGCAGTATCTCCTAACACTGAACATATGCCCACACCGTGTCCCAGCTTTTCCGTTCTACTCTGTCAGAATATACACATGTATGTTCAAAGAACAGAAATGGGCATGGCAGCTCCGTTCTTAATAGTTTCAAACTGGAAATAAAACAAATATCCATCAACAAAAGAATGAAAAATAAATTGTGAAATATCTATACAATAGAATAGTACATAGCAGTGAGAACAATGAAGTACTACTACTTGCAAACATATGAAAAACCCTAAAACAAAATTCTGAGCAAAACAAGCTGGACACAGAGAATATATACTGTATAAATCCATTTCGATAGTTTAAAATTGAAAAAGGACAAAAGTAACCAATGGTGATAGAAATCACAGTAGTGATTTGGGCAGGGTGTCCTGACTAGGAAGGGTCAAGAGGAGACTTCTGAGGTTCTGATAGAATCCTGTGTCTTCATTTGGGTGTTTGCTTTGTGAAAATTCATCAGATTGAACATTTAATGATTATGTAATTTTCTATATGCACACAAATCATAAAGCAATTTTAAATGAATTAAAAGTTTAAATAGATCATCTTTATAGTGTTATCAGAATGATTAATTTTATATATTTCTTTCCTTTTTACCCTCCAATTTTTTAATACACATGATATTGAACATGACTTAAATTAAATCTACCCCTAAAAAGTCTTATTTTCCATATGCCGAGATAGTTCACATGTATTTTAGAGCTAACAATAACTTGCCATTGGTGTGTGGGTGTGCCTGTATGTGTATGTGTATAATGAATTCATGTACTATATGGGAATAAGTGATAGAGTTTATTTGGCCATTCATTTGTTCATTTAGTGATTGTTCTAGGCCCTGGAAATATATGTGTGAACAGAACAGAGTCAGTCCCAGATCTTATGGGCTTGCGTTTTAGGCAAACGAGAGAGAAGTGAAACCCTGTATAGATAAATGAATGGAAACAAACAAAAACAATAAAATGTTGGGTAGGGTTAAGTGATATTAAGAAAATAAAAGAGTAAGATGATAGTGTGTGTGTGTGTGTGTGTGTGTGTGTGTGTGTGTGGTTTTTTAAGAGATCACTTTCTATGGTCTAAGTACCTGGTTTGGGGAGACCTCTCTGATATGGAGATATCTGAGTAGAGTCCTGAAAGAAGTGTGGGAGTTACCAGACCCATATCTAGAGGAAGATAAATTTAGACAGCAAAAACAGCAAGTGGAAAGGCTTGAGGATAGAGCATGTGCTGTTGGTTCCAGAAACAGCAAGCAAAACAAGGTGGCTGGGGCAAGAAGAGGGGAGAATGGGAGCAGACACTTGGCTCCCACCTGGAGTGAGAAGGGAGGCCTTTGGAGGGTTGGGTCAGAGGAGTGACATAATCTGACCCACTGTGTACAAGGGTCACTCTTGCTTCTGTGTGGAGACAAACTAGGCAGTGGGGACAAGAGTGGAAGTAGGGTGACTGGTGAGAAATCCTCTGGTAACCTGGAGGGTGGGTGTGCAATAGGGGAGAAGTGGTCATATTCAGGATCTATTTCAAAGGTAAAATGACAGAATTGGTAATATACTGATATGAGGTATATGAGGAAAAAAGCAATCAAAAGATGGCCCTGGTGTTTGGGGCCTGATGGAGTACTGTTACATGGATTATAGTTATTACTTAGTGAAGGGAAACACTGCAATATGCAGGTTGTGGAGGTGGAACGTGGAGAATCAAGTGCTCGGTCTGGGACCCGCAAAGCTTGAACCTGACAGCTGATGTATGAATCTGGAGTTCAGAGGACAGGTTGGAGCTGGGGATATAAATTTGAAAGTTGTTACATTCTAGATGGCATTTAAAGCTGTGAGACTGAATGAGATCATATAGGAAATGAGTGTAAAGAAATGAAGGAGCCTGAGAACCAATCCTTGGGGACCTTAAACACTTAGAGTTTGAGAAGATAAAAAGGAAGCAGAAAAAGTGATTGAAAAGCAGTAATGAATAAAGGAAGAAGAGAACCAGGACTGTGTACGCTTATAGATGTTTTGGTAACCAGAACAAGGGGAACTATATTGTAATGGTGTGGACAAAAGCCTGATGGAGTAGGTTTTTGACATGATCCGAAGAAAAGAACTGGAGACAACTGAGTATGAACTACTCTTAAGAGGTTTTATTCTAAGAGAAGTAGAGAATTGAGTATTTGCTAGAGAGAGGTGTGGGTTGGAAGTAGGACTTTTTAAAATGATGGCAGACATTCTGAGATATGTGAATATGGCTGAAATGGTGCAGTAAAGCAGTAGAACTGATTCTGTAAGAAAACTAGAGGCACTTGGTGGGGTGATGCTCTTGAGGTTGGAAGAAGAAGGAAGGTGGGTGTCAGGGACATCTACAAAATGTTTACTCTTACAAATGAACATAAAACCTAATTAAAAGATTGATTTTCTGCAATTACTTTTCCTTTAAACCTAAGTGACTTATTGGATAATTGATGCATAAGCTACCAATTAAACTAGAAATTTCTGTGAAAGAGGAAAAATGTAAGCAACTCATTTGGCATGCATTGTGGTTGGTTTCTATTGATGGACTGTTTGTTGTTACTGAGACTTTTCCCCCCTTTCTTCTCAGCTTTTGAGAGAGAGAAAGAGAGAGAGAGAGGAACACAAGGGGGGAGAAGGGACAGAGAGAGCAAGAGAATCTCAAGCAGACTCCACACTGAACACAGAGCCCAATGTGGGGCTCGATCTCATGACCCTGAGATCATGACCTGAGCCAAAATCAAGAGTGGGATGCTTAATCACCTGAGCCACTCAGGCACCCCTACTGAGACTGTCAAGTCATTTGGACAACGTGGCTGTACCTCTTTCTGTGTAGCATTCACTCATTACCTAGAATAAAACAATTCCATTGGCATTTTGATATTCAAGAGTCTGTTTGATATTTCACTCTTCTGAGATGGTAAATAAAAGGGGACATAGAAGAACAATGCAGAAAATAAAAACTTGATAGGGTTGTCTATCAATTCTGAATTTACTTTTTCAAAGGAGCAAATTATTTGAAATGCCGGAATAAAGGAGGGTAGTGGAAAAACCTTTGTTTTTGTGAACTACATGTTTTCTCATTTTTATATCAATTTTATTTCAGTAGTATTAACTGTATGTTTCATATTACGTCAAACTTCTTCAATTCATCTTGTAAAAAGGAGAAGTGGCCTCAGAACAATAGTTGGTTACTTTCCATATCTAACACAAGAAACCTATGACAGAAGTAGCATTAAATCTCAGCCTTGGGGTTCAGTCATTACACCTTATTTTTAAGCTTCTTTTGCTTGACTGCATAAATTTTTCTAGGCCCTGATGTTGCAAATAGTAGACTCATGTATGATTGATTATCAATGAAAAAAACTTTTAAAATCAACTGTGTCATTTAAATTATCAAAAAGATGGTGAAGATATGTTATCTGAAACTTCTCATTAAAGTCTTCAGGTGTTCCGAGTGCGGTATTATATATTGCGTGGATTCTGTTATATATAGCTTGCTAATTTGGGAGTCTCCTCTCTCCTGACCTCTAGGTGTACCTACAGGACAAATCCCTTCAATTTTTATTATCCTCCTTTTATCTACTCTGGCTGTTGATAATAGTACTCTCCTTTCTGTCATCCTGACTGGAAAACCTTGTTAGTTTTCTCTCACCTGTGAAACTACCATTACTAGGTTAGGATCAATCTTGTTTAGACTTTTCACACCTTTATGTCATTTAGCTCCCATGCCTTTTCTCCCACTCTGGAGCAAAAAAAAAAAGAAAAAAGAAAAGAACAAAGTCAGGACAGGATCCATCCTGTCCTCTGCTTGATATTCCAGCGCGCTTTCTCTCCATTCTCTCTTCACCTTGTATGCCCAAAAACATTGGTCTTCACCCTTCACCACTTCCAGAACATGCTCTCAACTTTCCTACCTCCAAGCCTTTGCTCACAGAACCACAAGTGGGACATCAAAGGACAATTCCTACTGATTTCATCAGGGGACTCCTCCCACATCTCTGACTTTCTAAATGTTCCTTATCCTTGAAGGGCCATCCCACGTGTCAGCTCACTCTCAGCCTGATGTCCCATCCTGGAATCACCTCCCTTGCCGGGTGTTCTCAGCACTGCCCAGCCAAGCACTATCCTCATTTTACAGATGACTAAACCAAGGCTCCGGGAGGTGTAATGATCTGGCTGTGCCGCAGAGCTAATATTGGCAGCCCGGGATGCCAAAGCCATACTGTTTTAGGGCACTCAGCTGCTTCCTAAATGTTTTTTGACTGAATGAAAAAGTAAACTAATTTGTCATTTTCAATTTTTCTTAATGCAAAATTGAGTAGTACTAAATGGTGCTTCTCTGTCACTAACAGTCTTGCAGGACTAGGAAAAAAGTAGATTGTTAGTGACATCAGCTGAAAAAATGAGAAAATATGAGGAATTTCTGAAAGAAGGCCAACAGTAAGGCCGTGTTGTCTGTGACAAGAAAATAGACTGAAAAACAGATGTTTAAATCTTTCTGCTAAATGTTTTAATGATGCAGTGTAAGAAAATAAACATCTGGAAATAACCTGGAAGAGTAGCTATTAAGAACGTAGTGTGGGGCACCTATTTTGGGAGCTCTTACGTTATTAATTTTTCATTTAGCGATTACACCAATACTGCAGGTTAAGTATTGCCACAACCATTTTATGCTTGAAGAAAAGGGGGCCAAAGGCTTGAGGTAACTTGCCCTGGGTTAGTATTAGCATTATAATTGGAACTCCAAGATAAACGACAGCAGTCTGTGCTGTCACTGATTTAACTGAATGGTAAAAATTGTGTAGACAAAGGATAACATATTTTTGAGTTGTGTTTTGAGTTGTGTTCCCTTACAAAAGTGGAGATAGCCTTAGGGCTTTTAATGACAATAAGGACCATTATTCCTAATTGCTTATATTAAAAATCCCATATCAAAGGATATGTTTACTTCAAAGAACTGAAAAAAAGTGAGCCAGATTCCTTTGGTAAATGAAACTGTATCAGCATTAAAGTTGTTAAATAACTGCATCCTTAGGCAGACTTAAAGTTCTTGTCATCATCACAAAACTTCCAAGTATTTAGTTGTTCTAATGTAAGTTGATCCAGAGCAAAACTTTCCCCTTATATTTTAATACATGTGAAATGTAAGATGTTGATTTTCAGAATTGATTCAGGCCCATAGATTAATAGGGTTAATTCCTATAATATTGAAATATTGGGCAGAGTGAAAACAAAGCTAGTCTTTTCTTTTTTTTTAAAGATTGATTGATTGATTTTGGGAGAGAGACTGTGTGAGCAGGTGTAGGGCAGAGGGAGAGGGAGAGAGAGAATCTTCAGCAGATCACGCACTGAGAACAGAGCCCCCAACGCAGGCCAAGATGTCATGACCCTGAGATCGTGCCCCTGAGATCATGACCTGAGACAAACCAAGAGTTGGATGCTCAACTGACTGAGCCACCCAGCCGCCACAACAGAGCTAGTTTTCCTGAGCTTAGTCTCTTCTTAGAAGAGCGTCTGGTTAGATGACCAGCAAGTATGCAGTGTCCTTCTGCAGCAACTCAGCCCAACTCCCCTGGCTTATGTATAGCATATTTGGTGGTGATCTTTTAGAGGTAATATATCTCCCGTATCTACAAAATTTGACAAAAAAATTGTAGTTTCCTTTTTATCATACGAATTATGTTCTGCTAATTTAAATGTTGCCAATTAAAAAAAAAAAACCTCACCACGTATTAACATATTACTTTGACATGTAATTTCAACCCCCAAGTGCTATGAATTAAATTGAATTTGTGTCTTATAGACTTAGACTTGTTTGCAGTCTCAAGTACTGTATTTGTGGTGAGAAACCGTGGATTTAATGCACTACTGCTTACTATTTTAACTATAATCTTGGTCATTGTATCAAGTTTACACACTTTCTTTCCAGTGACTACATCTGTGGAGATCAGATTCGACATGGGCATGGGTAGTTTGATTTGAAAGGTGTGACCTGAAAAGGAATGTGGGCATTTTGTCTTTGAAGGGGCACTTACTACTTCTACCAACAGAATTTATCACAGCTTTTAGAGTTGCCTCTAAGAAAAGCCATCTGCCCGGGGACTTAAAACATGGCCGTGGATGGCTGAGGTCATATGGCACCAAGTTAATTTTTATTCAAGTCCTCAGCTCTGGCTCATTTCCTGACTCTCTTGAGTGGCTCTAGTTTATCGTTTTTTCATGCTCCTAGTTTTTCAAAACTCATAATCCTAGAATCAATGTTGCTTTGCATCATAAACCTAATGGCCAAATGCTTGAGGAGACTCCACTAATTGTCACAGTGGCCAGGCTCAGGGAGGTGTGTGATCCCCACGTGGCTTCACAGAGGCTTGAACAGAGCGTGGATGGTCTCCTGGCAGCAGTCCCTTCAGAACCCAAATGAAATTTCTCCCTAAACTAGTAATTGTCTTGCATGCTTAGCAATTATCTTTGAACTTTTCCTCCGTCAAATTATGAAAACTGTGTATTATACTCCCCATCCTCTTGCCAGGATGTCTTAACAGGACATTTTGACTTTAAATACAACTTAAAAACATTCCTACCAAATTCTAATAATTGCACATATTTGCAGACTCTCTCATTTTCTTGCCCACAGTCTTAATACACTACTACCATATTGTCAGCAGGTAAACATTCTGGCAAGAAATTCTAAACAAATGATCATTGGAAAAAAAAAAAAACAAAACTTACCGAAAAAGAGAGCTGGAGGAAAGTGGGTGTATTTTCAGATGCAATTCTGATGATTCTAAACTTTACTTTAGAGCTGCTAAAACAGAAAACTGAAAAGCAAAAATTTGGTAGCAGAAGCCTGGAGGCATTATAAATTCTAAGAATCCCTTCTAGGGGAGTGGTTAGGACCGATAAGTTCATAGAAGTGCTCTTTGAACAACAAAATCTTTCTTCAAAAGCTCTCTCTGACATACATCCCATTATTGCTCAGGACATTATTGTGTAATGGATCAAACACTTATTTGTTTATGATTATCAGATTCAGGTGACAGTGAAATTATCCTGAAAGAATATATTTCAGACTGCTTAGCTAGATATGGTGTGATTTTACCTGTTTTGCTGAGAAAAAAAAAAATCAAACATTGATGCTAAAGTTCAGGTCACTTAAAATCACTCCATCAACTGTTTATAAATAGTAAATGCCTTTTTACATTCATTCTACGTATCCCCATTGCAATATGTTCCAATCGGATGTTTATTATTCTTTTCTACTGTTTGGATTCCTTAAACTGTTAAAACGTCACATGAGTAGCAAAGAAAATTCTTCAGTCTTTTGTGTGGTTATTGTTGCTAAGGAAACCATTTCCTTTTCACTGCAGTGTATGGGACATCTGTGCCACATTGAGTCCGCTACAGAGAGACACATCAGGAATAGAACATGAAGGAAGAAGGAACATAAATGAACAAAACAGGAAAAATAATAGAGATAGAACTCCTTTTATTTTTTTTAAAGATTGTATTTATTCATTCATGAGAGACACAGAGAGAGAGAGACAGAGACACAGGCAGAGGGAGAAGCAGGTTCCATGCATGGCATGGGACTCGATCCTGGGTCTCCAGGATCACGCCCTGGACTGAAGGCGGCACTAAACCACTGGGCCACCTGGGCTGCCTGAGATAGAACTCCTTTTAAATAGCACCTTCATGGTGATTGATTTTTTGTTGTTGTTGTTGTTTATGTATTAGGAACACAGTTGGATGTGTATGTGCAACTCTCAGTAACAGAGGGTACCTTCATGTCTCTCACTGTCACTTTTGGACCAGGTCTCCTGTTTCCCCTCAGTGAAACCCCTGGTGGCACTTACCTAAGAGAGCCCGTGCCAATCTTTTACAGACCTCATCATAGCCATCATCACTTTCCAGAGAAGGGAGCAGGTGTGTCCTGAGACTAGTGACATTAGAGGCAGCCTGCCTCTCAGCTCTGGGGTCTGCTATCCTCATCCCCAAGTGCTACCCCCACCCGCATCCTTTTCTTCTAGTCTCTCACCTACGTCCATGTCCTTTTCTAAGTTTCTTTGCTCCTACGTTAAACTATCCCCTGCAACCTTCTTGCTCTCTCCAAAATATTTATTTCTTAGTTAATAATTAATATAGTGATCTCTTTGTCTCCTCCCTTGATTGAAATCCGAATATCCCCCCCGAGAAGGCTGCTGCTTCCGTAGTCATTCCAAGAGACAACTGCCCATTCCCTCAAACCGTGTGGTCCCTATCCCAGGGGGAGGATGAGCTGGTCTTCTGTATCCCTGCCACGTCTTCTAGACATTGCTGTTCCATCTTGATCTAGAATCTTCTCAGCTCTATACTTCATCTTGTCACTGACCCTACCTGCCATAGTCGCCTGCCTCCTGATCATTCCCTTTATTCATTAAAGACTTTGGAGCCAGAACTGCAGGCTTCCTTCATGCTAACCTAGATTTCAACATTCATATAAGTGACCCAGCTAATAATCTAGTCTCATGGGCCATTCAATTTCAGCTACTCCCTCACCTGCTCAGGACCTTGAACTTGTTAGAATTCCAGACATCTAAACATGAATCCATTTCTCTTACGACCTCCCTCCTAGCACATGTCATCTCTCATCTCTTAGAGACCTTCATCTCTTGATCCCAGAAACGTCCTAGTTTCTCTGCTTGTCTCTTCTGTCACTAACCCTTTGATTTTCCTTCACCTCTTCCAAAAGTTTTACACACATCACTACTACTTCCCAGCTGAGCCTTTTGTTACCCCTCTGTGAACCCCTGTCTCAGTCTTGCTTTTCTATTTTTCTGTTGCACCTGTCCAAGATCCCCAACCTTGAATTGATGCTACTATTTGCCTCCTCTGTCTTTCCCTGGAACAGCTGAGTGTGTGATGCCTGAGAAACTCGTATCTTCATAAATACAAGATCTTCGTCCTGAGCCCTCGCTCCACCAACCACAAAGGCTGTACATTATGCTTCGGCAGCTCCCTCTCTCATTCTCCTAGACGGCAGTGCCTGACCCTCTCAGTAGATACTCCAGCCTTATAAGGAGCAGGACGGTGGTGGAATTGTTAGGAGCACACTATCAGGATAGCAGACAAAGGCTATCAAATGGAAGAACAAGAACTCAAACATTCTGTCTATGTCTGAAACCCCAGAAGAATTTCTGGTTGTATATCATTGTTGATGTTGACATAGGAAGAAAGAAGTGATTTCTAGAACACCTTTCTCCTGAAACTGCCAAAGAATTTTGTATATATTGTTTTTCATACTCTTAGAAATTTTTGTCTGAAAAAATATCTAGATTAAAACTTGAATCACAAATTATTTTAGAACATGACCATTTAAGTGTTCACATCACATTTGGCATTTTTCCATGCCATTTTATTCATTCTCCCTTGGAAACCCTGTACACGTTCATGGCTTCAATTATCACCTCCAAAATACTCCCCAAAACCAATCTGTGACTCTCACCTCTATCTTGAACTTCACTCTCAACTGTACAAATGTCAGTTGGACATCTGTGCCTGGGTATCCTGCTGTCACTTCAACCTTAAGATGTTGAAAACTAATTTGCCTTCCTATTCCCTTCCAATTCAGTTTGCTGACTTCCATATTTCTGTACTATATCCCAAGTTCAATCATTAATATTAATCTTCATTTTCTTTCTTCCTGTCTCCCAAAGCTATACTTCCTTTTCTTCCTTTCAGAATTCTCCTGTTTACCCCCACTTTGTGTGGAGAGTGGCATGTACCATCTCTCTTCTTCCATCCTTCAAGCTGCAAACTGGATGAATAGTTCCTTTTACTTACAAGTAGATATCATTACTCATTTCTTATTTACTGTTCTATGTAGATCCCTATTTTCTTATCACTCTTGTTCCATTTTCTTCTTTGTACTCTGTTTTTCAATATTACTGAAATAGCTCAGAGGTGACTGTAGGTGGCAAATTCTATGTGTGTTTGTATACATGTATATATATGTAAGAATTATATTTATAATCTCTCCAAGTTTCCTCACATCAGTGTTATTAAAACTAAACATTTCTCAAACTGGATGTGACAGTAAGCATGAAGCACATATTTTTTTTTAAGATTTTATTTATTTATTCATGAGAGACACAGAGAGAGAGAGAGAGAGAGGCAGAGACACAGGCAGAGGGAGAAGCAGGCTCCATGCAGGGAGCCCAACGTGGGACTCAATCCTGGGTCTCCAGGATCACGCCCTGGCCAAAGGCAGGTGCTAAACCGCTGAGCCACCCAGGGATCCCCGAAGCACATATGTTTTGTGGATGAAGAAATTGAGGCACAGAGTGATGCATCAGTACAAAGATTCAGTGTGAGAGGGATGTAGCATTTAAACTGATCCTCAGGTACTTTTCTACCTAGTGGATTCCCTTTTAGCAGGACAGGCTTAAGCTGAACCTAATACTATTGAGCATCATCATGGGAAATTATTTGATACCATGTTTAGTTATTATGTTCACAGATATCTATGTTTAAAAAGTCAGTAACTACTTTAAATAAGCCCCATAGCAGTATAGGAAACACCATTACTTCTAAAAAACAAATATTTTCTGAACTAAGACACCTATTACTAATCCCCTTGTCTTTTCCTTTTTCTTTCTGGAATGTGAAGAATTTATTAAATTAGTCAGATAATAAACTCCCTAATACAAAAGTCAAACTAGAAGTAGAGGGAAGAAACTCCAAAAGATACCTGTAAATCTTACAACTGAAAACAAACTAAATAAAAGCCATTTCTCTCTCCTGGATCCAACCACTACTTCTTTGGTTTTGGTTTTTGTTCCACTTAGATTGCAATGTCCTAAAAGCAGAATTGTAATCATGAATATATTTCCTGTAATAACTTAGGGACACTTACAGAAGTAGTCCCTCTATTATCAGAGAACACAGCACATTCTGTTAAGTTGCTAAAATGGAACTGGGTCCTGGGAATTTAAAATTAGCATTATGTATATTTAAATGGCTGCGTAAGAGCACCCTGCACATGACCTTGATTATTAAATGAATGACACTTTAAAGTCAACTCGGTGTGTTGACTGTAAGGCTTTGCGGAGAAGAAAAGTGTTCTAGAAGATCCATTGTTAAAATAGCAGCAGAAGCACTGTATGATACCTTCAAGTGGGCCAACTGGGTAGTTATTGAAACCAAGTCACAGCTGGGACTATTACAGTTACTGGCACAGTTGTGAGGTGATAATCTTCTCATATGTCCTCTTGGTGATAATAGGACCCGAAAAGTCAGTGAAGGAAGAAAAGTTGTAAATTATCACAGAGCTACACTTTGACCTCCTGGAAGAGGGCTTTAGGTTGATTTCAATGTTTCTAACATCTTGCAGAATTTATAGCAACCACTTTCACTGTTTTGTGTTTGCTAAAAGTGTAACTTTAAAAAATTACTTTAAAAGTGAGTGGCTCAGTCAGTGGGGCATTCGACTTTTGATTTTGGCTCAAGTCATGATCTCAGGGTCATGGGATGGAGTCCAATGTTGGGCTCTCTGCTTAGCAAGGAGTCTGTCTGGGATTCTCTCTCTCTCTCTCTACTTCTGCCCCTTCCCTGTTCATGCAAGTGCTCGCTCTCTCTCTCAAATAAATAAATAAATCTTTAAAAAATAAAAGTGAGCTTTAAAATTCATTCTTCTCTTTGTTTTTTTTTAAGATTTTATTTATTTATTCATAAGAGACAGAGACAGAGAGAGAAGCAGAGGCATAGGCAAAGGGAGAAGCAAGATATCTGCGGGAGCCTGGATGTGGGACTAGATCCTGGACCTCAGGATCACGCCCTGAACCGAAGATAGATGCTCAACCATTGAGCCACCAGGAGCCATTCTTCTCTTTGGCAATTGTAAATTTTTTAGGGAAGATGTTATCATCGTAAGTGATGTTGAAGAAATATTTGAAGGACCTGAAAACATAAAACTCTTACAAGAAAAGAGGGAAGAGCTCCTTGACATTAGTCTTGATTTCTTTATTTGATTTTTTGACATTGATGATAATTATTTGGGTATGACACCAAGACCACAAGCAACAAAAGTAAAAAATAAACAAGTGAGACTACATCATACTAAAAGACTTCTGCACAACGAAGGAAACCATCAACAAAAGCAACCTACTGAATGAGAGAAAATATCTGTAAATCATATTCTGATTAAATATATCCGAAATATATAAGGAATTCATACAACTCAATAGCAAAATAACAACAGTAACAACAACAATTAAAAAATGAGTAAAGAACTTGAACAGACATTTTTTTCAAAGAAGATATACGAATGGTCAATGAATACATGAAAAGGTGCTCAGTATCACTAATCACCAAGGAAATGCAAATCAAAATCATAATGAGATATCACTGAACACCTGTTAGATAAGCTTATCAAAAAGGCAAGAGAGAATAAGTGCTGGAAAGGATGTGGAGAAAAGGGAACCCTCTTGCACTGTTGGAGGGAATGTAAACTGGTGCAGCCACTGTGGAGAACAGTATGGAAGTTTCTCAAAAAAAACTAAAAGTAGAGCTACCATACCATCTTAGCAGTTCTACCTCTGGGTATTTATCTGAAGGAAATAAAGTCACTATCTTGAAGGGATATTTGCAATTCGTGTTTGTTGTATCATTATTTACAATAAGCAAAATGTGAAAACAGCATAAATGACCATCAAAGGATGGATGGATAAGGAGAATGTGGTGTATATACACACATACACACAATAGAATATTGTTCAGCCATAAAAAGAAGGAAATCTGCATGTTTGACAACATAGATGTATTCTGAGGGCGTTATACTGAGTGAAATAAGTCAGACACAAAGAGACAAGTACTATATGATCTCATTTACAGGTGAAATAAAAAAAGATTAAATAGAAACAAGTAGATTGGTTAGTTGCCAGGGGCAGGGAGTTTGGAGAAATTATTGAAGATGATCGAAAATTATAAACGTTTACTTATAAAATGAGTAAGTTCTAAAAATCTAATATACAATATAGAGTATGGTTATTATAGTTAGCAGTACTGTATTATGTACTTGAAAGTTGCTAAGAGGGTAGATCTGGAAAGTACACACACACATACACACACACCACAATAATGCTGAGGAAAGCAGAAATACTTGAATTCAAAATAAAAACTCAGTACTTTCCTTTCTTGCTACCACAAGTTTTGATCACAAATGAACCAGATGATATCTACACACTGCTTTGGCCCACTTAGCTGACCTGATACCCATATTTATTTTTAAATTAATGTTTGTCTCTTTGCATATTCTCTCTGGTTGGCCTTATGTGGTAATTCAGAAATATATTTAGACCAAAAACCTCTTATACTCCATTTATTTCATGCCGACTTTATAACACAAATAATTGCAGATTCAAAGTAATTATTTTATTAGTATATTCAACAGACCCATGTTAAGGATATGCCATGTTTACCATGATCTTGTAGAAGATACTCAGATAAATAAGAATAGAACCCCCACATAATTCATATTTAAGTAGGAGAATTTAGTCACCTACCAACAAACTGTTTTTTTTTTTTTAAGGAAAATCTTAAGAGTTTTAGTAAAGTTTTAGAAAAGTTCATTGGAAAGAGACCCCTTAGAATTGCCAGAATCAGAGATGTTACGGAGACAATGAGATTTGAGCTAAAAGTTTGAAATCCTTTTCTTACATATGCATGTTCAATTGTTTTTATCATAAGCAATAAATAACAAGTGTACCTCTCTGAATGCCCTGAAATCAGCTCTGAGCTATGTGAATAATTTTTAAGAGGAAAAAAAAAACCTACTAATGCTCTTTTTCATAGAGGGCTATAGTTAGTAAACTTTTTTCCCATATCTGTATAGCCATAACTGAGTTTTTAGTAAGTATTTCCAAATAGAAATGCCCCTCTAATTTTATCTCTGGCTTTCAGAACCCAACATCTGTGCGTGGTTTCAAAGTGGTGAAGTGAGGGTTTGCTGGCAGGGCAGGCAAGCCCTGGGAAACTCTTATTTCATAACAATATCACTTGGCTATGGGGCTAAAGACACAAAAGACAAGGGAATAGTTTCATGTGAGATGGGGGAGGGGATATCTAAGAAATTCCTTCCCTCTGAAATTGCTTTCGAAGGAAGATGGCCATTTGCTAGCATTCCATCTCATTATGCTATGACCAGAAGGCTGTGCAGCTCCCTAAAGGCAGATGCAAGGATGTATCATATCAAGTAGCTTTCTTTGGAGAACTTCCAATCGTGTTGTCCTGGCAGGACAGATAAAGTACATATGGAGGATGCCTGGGTGGCTCAGCGGTTGAGCATCTGCCTTTAGCCCAGGGCATGATCCCGGGATCCAGGATCGAGTCCCACATTGGGCTCCCCGCGTGGGGCCTGCTTCTCCCTCTGCCTGTGTCTCTGCCTCTCTCTTTCTCTCATGAATAAATAACTAAATCTTTTTTAAAAAATAAAGTACATATGGAGATGTAAACTAATTGTAAAAGGAAAGATGGGTGTACAAACTGGCAATTCACTAGAGACGGCAAGACATACACAACTGAGTTAAGAGACCAGACTCTGATTTTGTATGTACTTAGGCAAGTAAAAATCCTCTAGATGCCATTTCCTCAGCTGTAAAATAAGAGGCTTGGACTAGAGTCTTCCAGGCCTGCATTTGCTGAAGTGAAGAGCTCCCAGCAGAGGAAGGATGGCATTTCAAGAGAAAAGGAGAAGGGAGTGTGTATCTGTAGGGGGAAAGGCTTAAGAAATGCATGGACATAGGAATGTGTAAAGTTATTTGGAGCCTAGGGTGCAAAGCAGTCTGTCCTTAGCCTTGGCTGTAGACATCCCCGCACCCTGCAGAGCCGGTCTCCAAATAGCTTCCCAATTACAAATCCAGGGCATTGCCTCTTCTTACTCTCCTCCCTCCCACACATGTTCCTATTTCAGTCTGCATCTTGGGACAATTACAAGCCTCAAATCCAAGCATTTCTAGGGTTGTTATCACAACTTCAGGATAGGATAAGCATAGCCCCAAAGTAAATGAAGGAATCCAGAGCTGAAGCCCATGAAAACAGCCCATGTTGGTGCCAACAAGAAACATCACACATGTTCCAACCTAGATTCACCTAGTAGGTCTTCGGTGAATTGAGGGTCAGGCTTGTGAACGAAGTGTACATGGCGCTAGGCAAAGAATCAGATGACCTGTATTTATGTCTTATCCAGCTCTGCCCTCAGGTATGTTGGTTGGTCTCACTGAGATTCAGTTTTCCCACGTTCCATAGGACAATATTGTCTTTGACTCTTTCAGATGTTTTTTTTTTTTTTTGAGGCATAATATAAACTATTCAATATACATGGAAACTTTTTTGGAAAACATAAAGTGCTAAGCCAGGTAAGGAGTTTTCCAGATATGCTCACATATATTGAATTTATGCTTTATGGTAGTTGCTAGATTTTCTCTTTAAAACAGTAATAACTTTACTAGTTTTATTGCAGTACTCTTCCCAAAACATTTCCAATTATTATACGCTCTTATTACATTGAGGCTTCTCCCCACCCACCAGTGGTTAGCGATGTGAATGGAGGTAGAGGTTGTAAAAATGTGTGATGATGCAATAGAAATATGCAGGTAGAGATGAGTGTTTAGATAAACGTATTTGGAACTGAGTACTGTAAAATGCTAGATCTAAGAGCAGTCATTGACTTAAAATCCATCTGTGAAAAATGTTTATTGACTTTCTCAAATGTGGTAACAGTAAGCTTTTTTTTCTTTAACATCCTATAAATAATAATGTGCTGTGCTTTTATCAGTAGGTAGCAACATAACTAGGTAATATAAACTCACTTTCCAAATGTAAACAATAAGCCTTCAGAAATTATTTAATTGACATTGCGATAGCTTTCTAAAAATTGTCTTTGGCCATTTTAATTTCATAATAATATTATCACATTTCTCATTGCAGCTCTGTGGACACAACTGTCTAGAGCATGGTAGGATCTTCATATTCAATAGCTATAATGAGATAATTATCTATTTTATCTTTGGATTGAATAGTCTGACTTGTTAGAATTGAGGGCACAACTTTAAAGGCAGTTTTTATTTTGTTTGCATAAGTTTTCCTTCCACCAGTAGCATATTAAATATATTTACAAAACACCACGATGTTCTTTACCAATCAAAATCTTAAACTATAAATAATTTCCTTAAATATATAAAGATGCTCACTTGGTAAGCATTGATTCCGTGGCTACTATGTGTCAGGCTGTTATTACAGAGAGAAATAAGAATTCATCTCCCCTGTTAAGAGGTCTCACAGACTGATGGGAGGAACAGATATTCCATAGCTCAGATCATGAGAGCTATGATTAGGGCAGTAGGCCCACAGTCAGCAGCCATGAGAACCACTGAACTGGCCTGGTGATACCCCTCTGGGCAGGTCACTGTGGACATCAAGGAAAACAGTCAAAGCCTTTTGAAAGCTACAGAAAAAGCACAATATACTTTGCCTTTCCAGACTGTTGTGAGATATGCTTAAAAAAAAAAAAACTACGAATTGCCTCTGGGAGGCTCAGTCAGTTAAGCATCTGACTCTTGGTTTCAGCTCAGGTCACGATCTTCAGTTCCTGAGATCAAGACTTGCCCATCTGGCTCCATGATCAGTACAGCCTCTGTTTCTCTGCCTCTCCCTCTGCCCTTCCCCCTGCCCATACTCTCTCTCTCTCTTTTTCAAATAATAAATAAATCTTTAAAAAAAAAAGTTATCTGCACCCTCAATCAGACATAATTATTTTTAAAAAGGTTATAATCAGGCATATCAAATTTTAAAAATATTTTTGAAATAGCTTTGAACAATATGAGACTAATACATAAGACTATATTTTGGTTTGGCAAAAGGTGAAAATGAAGATAAATCTGTATCTTTATTTAAGCATTAAAGCCCAATATAGTAAAAGCAACAAATAAAGATGCATATAAAAATGTGAAAGGAGACAAAGCCATATATCTGTATGCATGTAAAATACACGTATGTGCAAGAAACAGGATATACATTTATCAATATAATTTCTATTTTTTACAGACTGTACACACAGTAAGAGAAATCTCTAACTCCCTGAAGTTTTGGTATCATTTGCAGACAATTACTACGGCACGCCAAAGCCTCCAGCAGAACCAGCACCATTATTATTAAATGTAACAGACCAGATACTTCCGGGAGCCACTCCAAGTGCTGAAGGAAAACGGAAGAGGAATAAATCAGTGAGCAACATGGAGAAAGCCAGTATAGAGCCTCCCGAGGAAGAAGAGGAAGAGAGGCCTGTGGTCAATGGAAATGGAGTAGTAGTAACACCAGGTTAGTCATTTAACATATGTACATATTTATATGTATGATTGATTATAGTTAACCTCAGAGAGAGAGGATTCTAATATCAAATGGAAAGGACATAATTCTTGTATCCCTTTTATTAGTTTTAATTTCGACATATAAACCAATTAGTTTATGTTCCTCGGTTTTTTGTTTCATATACACAGTATTAATAGAAATCTAATGAACTATTTCTACATTTTAGAAAATATTACAAGTCATGAATATGATTGTATAAAGTTCTGGGATCTTTGCTAATTAAAATTAGGTAAAATCTATCCTTAGAAATCTTACTATACTCACTGTTCTGGAAAAAGAGGTTGTTTCATGTGATTTAGTTAACAACTTCAATGAACACTGTACTCAAAATGACTAGAGCTACACCATGTCTGTATATTTTTCTCTCCACCCTTACTATCTAATCTGGCAATGTGGAGAAAGCATCTTTAGACATTGACTTCGTAAAGGCACCTACCCTTGAACAAGGAAAAGGCTTGTTATCTTTTTTATTTATGATCTATCATATCACATATATAAAGAAGAGCAGGCAGATATAAAGTGTGTTTGCACAAGGGTATGGCTTTGCTATTTTCTTGTGCTTATTACTAACTGAGTGCCAAATTTTATTATAATTATAAAATTAGTTTTTTTTCCTTACATTACTTATGATTAAATGTTAAAGCAAAACTATGGCATTCTTTTTTTATATACTTTTTTAAAAGATTTTATTTATTTATTCATGAGACACACAGAAAGAGAGAGAGAGAGAGAGAGAGAGGCAGAGATAGAAACAGGCTCCATGCAAGGAGCCCGACGTGGGACTTGATCCCGGGTCTCCAGGATCACGCCCCGGGCTGAAGGCAGCGCTAAACTGCTGAGCCACCCAGGCTGCCCTAACTATGGCATTCTTATAGCCTCTAAGCTTGGAGTAAATTTCCAAAGTTTTATTAGTTATTTATTTTTTAATAACAGCATACTAGTAGGCATTGAAAATCTAAGAACTGAAAAGCTCTTGAAAAAAATGTTAACACATGAACTTCTCATACATATTATTTTTTTAAGATTTTATTTATTTATTCGTAGAGACAGAGAGAGAGAGAGAGAGAGAGGCGGAGAAGCAGGCCCCATTCAGGGAGCCCGATGTGGGACTCGACCCTGGGTCTCCAGGATCACACCCCAGGCTGCAGGTGGAGCTAAACTGCTGCACCACGGGGGCTGCCCCACATAATTCATAATTATGAATAAGGAAGGTTAAGAAATAAGCTTATGAAATGTTGATAAAAATAATAGAGCATGAAAATTAAAATACTACGTCACTATAGAAACTGTACAATGATAATTAAAAATAGAGACATCAAAATAGTTGTAGGAAATATACTATTATTATTTAATATATTATTATTAATTACAAAAATGTTTTTCCTCAAACATAGGGAGACCAAAATCTAATCTATTCCAATCAGTGTGTAAAACCTTAAAAAGTGATTTCATCTTGATTTCTCAGAGGAGGACAGCCTCCTCCATAAATGCAATGGTGAAAAACTTATGCTCTGTTCCTACCAATCACCAATTTCTGTATATAAATGCTAAAGATCACTATTGTACATAATGTAACTTGCTTACTAAAGACCCTGTGCCGGAAAAAAATGTGATGCGGTTCAGAAGGTGAAGAACTAAGTAAATGTATATGAGAGGAAAGCAATTTATAGGTCTATAGGTAATTTTCAAGCAATTAGATACCTTTTCTGTTCTGATTCTGAAATATCTTTGTCAAAATATTTATTTTTCATTATGTAATGGATTTTGAATTAAGTTGGTAGTACATAGTTTTCTTAGCTATCTTTGATATGAGAAGCAAAATGATTCAGCCAAGTGGAAGCAGTAATCACAAAAAAACAAAGTTGGAGATCAAAAAGCAGTTACAGAGTTTGTTACTGATTAATACCTTACAGCTAAAAACATAAAATATTTGCCCTTGGTTGGGCCTGAATCGTTGGTTTCTATTGCATTTCTACTCTGTATAAGGCAAATCAAATGAAGTATTCTTGACATACATTTATTTGTAAATTAGAAATTTATTTAATTGGGCGTCATAGTAAATGTAGAAAGCACCATTCCTTTCAATTCATATATTAGACATAAGGAATTGGGTTTGGTTTGTTTGTGAGTTTGGGCTAGGCAGGAGGGGTCCCAAGGTACATGGATTGGTTTGCACTCTTCTTAAGCAGCCCTAACAGTATGTCTGTCCCTGGACCTCTCAGCCTGAGGACGGTAGAGAACAACTACCCAGGCCAACTCTGGGATGTCTGGATAGTCAATAGATGCCACAAATGCCAACAGATGCTTGCAGTGGCTCTGTAAGCCTGGCTGGACTTCTCTGTCCCTTATGGGAGATGAGACATATGTAAATTAGGCGGCTCTTTGCCCAGTGTTCAAAGATGGAGAAAACAGCCCCAAACCAGAAATTGGTCCTTCATCCTTTATTAGAATATCCAATAGAAACTTTAGGGTTCACATTGCCTCCTTCCCATACATATTCACTCAGATCTTCATCTTTTGAACTTTGTCACGTTTTTTTCTAGCATAGGGTCTTTATCCTGCCTTTTTTCTTCCCATACATGTTTACCAGATGTAAGACACTTTAAACAATATTGAGAAAATTCTTGCTTAAATTTTAGTTACCGCCCTGTATCAACTAAGAGCCTATAATACTAATTAACATCAGATGTCAATTCAGAGCATAAATAGTACAATCGATGAGGTGCATTTAGAAAGTGAGAAAAGCTTACTGAGGTACTTTTATTCCATTACATAAAAATGCTGATAATACCGATAATAAATAATGTAAAAATTAACCTCTTGTGGATGCTAACCATGTTCTAGAAACTCTTTAACTTCATTATGTGTACTAGTTCAGTTATTTCTCCTAACAGATTTTACGGGTTAGGTACTATTTCATAGAATAGGACACTGAGGCACACTACTGTTAAGTAATTTGCCCAGAAACTGGGATTTATTTATAGGAAATATCGATCCAGAAGCATGTTCTTAGCTGCTATGCTATCTGAGTGTAATAGCACCAATAGAAGCATAAATACATTTCTCAGCAACATGTACGTACATGATCATTATTTTACTTGTACCTCTTTAAAAGTGGCATTATTAGTTTCTACCTACTACAAGTTTCTTATTTCTTTCATTTCTGGAAATCATGTACAACTCCACTTATGTGGCTCTGTGGTTATTAAAAAAATCGTATTTTTAAAAAATATTCTGCATGCATTTAAGCATCAAGCCTACCAATCTTGGGCAGCCCTGGTGGCATAGAGGTTTAATGAAGCCCGGGGTGTGATCTTGGAGATCCAGGATTGAGTCCCATGTCAGGCTTCCTGTATGGAGTCTGCTTCTTCCTCTGCCTGTGTCTCTGTCTCTATGAATAAATAAAATCTTAAAAAAAAAAAAAAAAGCCTACCAATCTTTAACTCCTTATGTTTTACTGAAATGAATTATTCTCGCTAGGTAAATAAAGGTTTTAGAAGAGTCCTCAATTTACTTCTACTACTCGTTTTCTTCATCGCTTCTCCTTTAGACTTAAACTTAGAACTATACATTCCTTTTAGTTTCAGGCCATATTTATGTAAAGTTTGTGTACATGAAGCTCTACTGACCTGTAACATTGTCCACGAATAGTCAAGTATTTTAAGTGAATAATTAATGTTAGGCTCCCTTTTTTGGTTGGAATTACATCAAACAGATGGAGTTAGCCCATATCACCTAGAAAAGCCATGGGATGATCTTTCAGTGTCTCAGATCAGAAATGTTTCTCTCTCTGACATATGTCACTTTGATGATAGAAATCAGTATTGTTCTATCCGTAGAAATGTAGCTTTAACCTGGTTAATACTGACAGTCACAAAAATAACAATGAAAATAAATAATGGCAACTCTCCTTTAATGAATGCATAAGATGTGCTAGACATATAGCCCATACGTTATTTCTTGTCCCATAACCATGGTATGCTTACTTATCAAAGAATATGCTGAAACTTAGCTTAAGGTACTTAACTAAGGTAATAATTATTTAGTAACAGTGTTAAGATCTGGACCCAGGAACACCCGAACTCATCCTGTCCCCATCACCTTTGCTGGGCTGTTAACCATGTTGAGGACAGCATGACTCCTGACCTCCATAAGGTAAAATCAGTCTTTCAGCTCAGTGTATTTCATTACACTGTATTCTGTTATATTTGTCCTTCAGTGAATGTGTGGCTGCAGTGTTAGATCGAATGCTTGCAAAGATGATACAGCTTTACATCATCTTAGAAAATCTGTCTTTAAACTGATACTTAAAAATCATATCCCCAGGAAACCTTTCCTTGACATTAACCTCACCTATATTTAGGCATCTTTATCTTGTTAGAGTTGACATCCAGCCCCATAGCTTGAAATACTGTCGATTACCCGTAGCCTTCACTTTCCTCTAATGTCCCAGGGCCATATCTCTAACTGCTGCCCACTGGACTGCCCCTCCTAAGCATTTCTGTAGCATCTTAAATGCAACATTCCTGGGACTCGGGGATCACAACCTGAGCCCAAGGCAGATGCTCAACCCCTGAGCCACCCAGGCATCCCTCAGCCACATTCTTATACCAGCTTGTGCAGAGCACCCGCTCTTCCTGAAATGAACCCTAGTGCAGCTAGCACAAGAGTGAGAGGATTCAGTCCTGCTGCAGGGGGATTTATAGACAGACCATCTGGAACTGTGGAGAAAGTGGAGATGTCTCTGAGAGAACTCTCGGTTCGAGTCCAGACTCCGTTGTTTGCTCTGTGACATTAAGCAAGTTGTCTAACTGTTCCCAGCTTTGCTTTTGTCTCTAACGTGAGGTTAATACTGCTTGTGCTCTCTCTGTCAAATAAATAAAATCTATTACAAAAATAAAATTTTTTTAACTTTTTGAATAATGTCTGTTTTAAGATTTATTTTATTATTTATTTATGAGAGAGAGAGAGAGAGAGAGAGAGGGAGAGAGATTGGCAGAGACACAGGAGGAGGGAGAAGCAGACTCCATGCCGGGAGCCCGATGTGGGACTTGATCCCGGGACTCCAGGATCGCACCCTGGGCCAAAGGCAGGCGCCAAACCACTGAGTTACCCACGGATCCCCATGTCTCAGTTTTAGAATAGACTTCCAGAACAAAAATAATACCAGGAGTTCCATATACCTCACATCCAGTCCCCATATTAACATCTTTAATTAATGTGGTGTACTTGTAACGATTAGTGACTCAATATTGATACAGTATTGAATGAACTCTACACTTTATTCAGATTTTCTTAGTTTTGATCTAATATCCTTTTTTCTGGGCCAGGATGTCCCCTTGGGCTCCTCTGAGCTGTGACACTTCCTCAGACTTTCCCTGTTTTTGATGATCTTAACATTTTTTTGATGGCCTTGACATTTTTGAGGCATCCCGATCAGGTATTTTGTAGATTGTCCCTCCGCTAGAATACTACTCTTGATTAGATGATGAGGAGTTGACAACCACTCCCCCCATCCATACTTTACTCTTGAAAGGGTGGGGGTGACAAAGAAAGAAAGAAAGAAAGAAAGAAAGAAAGAAAGAAAGAAAGAAAGTCAGTCACTATGGGCAGCCTACACTACTGTGGAAAGTTATGCTCTACTTCCTCGAGGGCAAAAATACCTGCATAAATTTTTGGAATTCTTCAGCACAGATTTGTTTATTTTCCCCTCATATATTTAGTTATTCAATTATCTATATCAAGATAGATTCATGAACATTTATTTTTTTACTTTGGGTTAAAATCCACTGCGACTATACTCAGATTGTTTCCCGACTTTGGATATTATAGGAATAACTTCAGTTGGATTCTGTATGCCTTTTTTTTTTTTTTTTTTTTTTTTTTAGAGTTAAAAGACTTTCTTTATTTTTTATTTATTTATTTATTTATTTATTTATTTTTTATTTTTTTATTTTTTTATTTTTATTTTTTATTTTTTATTTTTTTTATTGGTGTTCAATTTACTAACATACAGAATAACACCCAGTGCCCGTCACCCATTCACTCCCACCCCCCGCCCTCCTCCCCTTCTACCACCCCTAGTTCGTTTCCCAGAGTTAGCAGTCTTTACGTTCTGTCTCCCTTTCTGATATTTCCCACACATTTCTTCTCCCTTCCCTTATATTCCCTTTCACTATTATTTATATTCCCCAAATGAATGAGAACATATAATGTTTGTCCTTCTCCGACTGACTTACTTCACTCAGCATAATACCCTCCAGTTCCATCCACGTTGAAGCAAATGGTGGGTATTTGTCATTTCTAATAGCTGAGTAATATTCCATTGTATACATAAACCACATCTTCTTTATCCATTCATCTTTCGTTGGACACCGAGGCTCCTTCCACAGTTTGGCTATCGTGGCCATTGCTGCTAGAAACATCGGGGTGCAGGTGTCCCGGCGTTTCATTGCATTTGTATCTTTGGGGTAAATCCCCAACAGTGCAATTGCTGGGTCGTAGGGCAGGTATATTTTTAACTGTTTGAGGAACCTCCACACAGTTTTCCAGAGTGGCTGCACCAGTTCACATTCCCACCAACAGTGTAAGAGGGTTCCCTTTTCTCCGCATCCTCTCCAACATTTGTTGTTTCCTGCCTTGTTAATTTTCCCCATTCTCACTGGTGTGAGGTGGTATCTCATTGTGGTTTTGATTTGTATTTCCCTGATGGCAAGTGATGCAGAGCATTTTCTCATATGCATGTTGGCCATGTCTATGTCTTCCTCTGTGAGATTTCTGTTCATGTCTTTTGCCCATTTCATGATTGGATTGTTTGTTTCTTTGGTGTTGAGTTTAATAAGTTCTTTATAGATCTTGGAAACTAGCCCTTTGTCTGATATGTCATTTGCAAATATCTTCTCCCATTCTGTAGGTTGTCTTTGAGTTTTGTTGACTGTATCCTTTGCTGTGCAAAAGCTTCTTATCTTGATGAAGTCCCAATAGTTCATTTTTGCTTTTGTTTCTTTTGCCTTCGTGGATGTATCTTGCAAGAAGTTACTATGGCCGAGTTCAAAAAGGGTGTTGCCTGTGTTCTTCTCTAGGATTTTGATGGAATCTTGTCTCACATTTAGATCTTTCATCCATTTTGAGTTTATCTTTGTGTATGGTGAAAGAGAGTGGTCTAGTTTCATTCTTCTGCATGTGGATGTCCAATTTTCCCAGCACCATTTATTGAAGAGACTGTCTTTCTTCCAATGGATAGTCTTTCCTCCTTTATCGAATATTAGTTTCCCATAAAGTTCAGGGTCCACTTCTGGATTCTCTATTCTGTTCCACTGATCTATGTGTCTGTTTTTGTGCCAGTACCACACTGTCTTGATGACCACAGCTTTGTAGTACAACCTGAAATCTGGCATTGTGATGCCCCCAGATATGGTTTTCTTTTTTAAAATTCCCCGGGCTATTCGGGGTCTTTTCTGATTCCACACAAATCTTAAAATAATTTGTTCTAACTCTCTGAAGAAAGTCCATGGTATTTTGATAGGGATTGCATTAAACGTGTATATTGCCCTGGGTAACATTGACATTTTCACAATATTAATTCTGCCAATCCATGAGCATGGAATATTTTTCCATCTCTTTGTGTCTTCCTCAATTTCTTTCAGAAGTGTTCTATAGTTTTGAGGGTATAGATCCTTTACATCTTTGGTGAGGTTTATTCCTAGGTATCTTATGCTTTTGGGTGCAATTGTAAATGGGATTGACTCCTTAATTTCTCTTTCTTCAGTCTCATTGTTAGTGTATAGAAATGCCACTGACTTCTGGGCATTGATTTTGTATCCTGCCACGCTACCGAATTGCTGTATGAGTTCTAGCAATCTTGGGGTGGAGACTTTTGGGTTTTCTATGTAGAGTATCATGTCATCGGCGAAGAGGGAGAGTTTGACTTCTTCTTTGCCAATTTGAATGCCTTTAATGTCTTTTTGTTGTCTGATTGCTGAGGCTAGGACTTCCAGTACTATGTTGAATAGCAGTGGTGAGAGTGGACATCCCTGTCTTGTTCCTGATCTTAGGGGAAAGGCTCCCAGTGCTTCCCCATTGAGAATGATATTTGCTGTGGGCTTTTCATAGATGGCTTTTAAGATGTCGAGGAATGTTCCCTCTATCCCTACACTCTGAAGAGTTTTGATCAGGAATGGATGCTGTATTTTGTCAAATGCTTTCTCTGCATCCAATGAGAGGATCATATGGTTCTTGGTTTTTCTCTTGCTGATATGATGAATCACATTGATTGTTTTACGGGTGTTGAACCAGCCTTGTGTCCCAGGGATAAATCCTACTTGGTCATGGTGAATAATTTTCTTAATGTATTGTTGGATCCTATTGGCCAGTATCTTGTTGAGAATTTTTGCATCCATGTTCATCAGGGATATTGGTCTGTAATTCTCCTTTTTGGCGGGGTCTTTGTCTGGCTTTGGAATTAAGGTGATGCTGGCTTCATAGAACGAATTTGGAAGTACTCCATCTCTTTCTATCTTTCCAAACAGCTTTAGGAGAATAGGTATGATTTCTTCTTTAAACGTTTGATAAAATTCTCCTGGGAAGCCATCTGGCCCTGGACTCTTGTGTCTTGGGAGGTTTTTGATGACTGCTTCAATTTCCTCCCTGGTTATTGGCCTGTTCAGGTTTTCTATTTCTTCCTGTTCCAGTTTTGGTAGTTTGTGGCTTTCCAGGAATGCGTCCATTTCTTCTAGATTGCCTAATTTATTGGCGTATAGCTGTTCATAATATGTTTTTAAAATCGTTTGTATTTCCTTGGTGTTGGTAGTGATCTCTCCTTTCTCATTCATGATTTTATTAATTTGAGTCTTCTCTCTCTTCTTTTTACTAAGGCTGGCTAATGGTTTATCTATCTTATTAATTCTTTCAAAGAACCAACTCCTGGTTCTGTTGATCTGTTCCACAGTTCTTCTGGTCTCGATTTCGTTGAGTTCTGCTCGAATCTTTATTAACTCCCTTCTTCTCTTGGGTGTAGGATCTATTTGCTGTTTTTTCTCTAGCTCCTTTATGTGTAAGGTTAGCTTTTGTATTTGAGTTCTTTCCAGTTTTTGAATGGATGCTTGTATTGCAGTGTATTTCCCCCTTAGGACTGCTTTTGCTGCATCCCAAAGATTTTGAACGGTTGTATCTTCATTCTCATTAGTTTCCATGAATCTTTTTAATTCTTCCTTAATTTCCTGGTTGACCCTTTTATCTTTTAGCAGGATGGTCCTTAACCTCCAAGTGTTTGAGGTCCTTCCAAACTTCTTGTTGTGATTTAGTTCTAATTTCAAGGCATTATGGTCCGAGAATATGCAGGGGACAATCCCAATCTTTTGGTATCGGTTCAGACCCGATTTGTGACCCAATATGTGGTCTATTCTGGAGAAAGTTCCATGTGCGCTTGAGAAGAATGTGTATTCAGTTGAGTTTGGATGTAAAGTTCTGTAGATATCTGTGAAATCCATCTGGTCCAGTGTATCATTTAAAGCTCTCGTTTCTTTGGAGATGTTTTGCTTAGAAGACCTATCGAGTATAGAAAGAGCTAGATTGAAGTCACCAAGTATAAGTGTATTATTATCTAAGTATTTCTTCACTTTGGTTAATAATTGATTGATATATTTGGCAGCTCCCACATTCGGAGCATATATATTGAGGATTGTTAAGTCCTCTTGTTGAATAGATCCTTTAAGTATGATATAGTGTCCCTCTTCATCTCTCACTACAGTCTTTGGGGTAAATTTTAGTTTATCTGATATAAGGATGGCTACCCCTGCTTTCTTTTGAGGACCATTCGAATGGTAAATGGTTCTCCAACCTTTTATTTTCAGGCTGTAGGTGTCCTTCTGTCTAAAATGAGTCTCTTGTAGACAGCAAATAGATGGGTCCTGTTTTTTTATCCAGTCTGAAACCCTGCGCCTTTTGATGGGGTCATTAAGCCCGTTCACATTCAGAGTTACTATTGAGAGATATGAGTTTAGTGTCATCATGATATCTATTCAGTCTTTGTTTTTGTGGACTGTTCCACTGAACTTCTTCTTAAAGGGGAATTTTAAGAGGCCCCCTTAAAATTTCTTGCAGAGCTGGTTTGGAGGTCACATATTCTTTTAGTTGCTGCCTGTCTTGGAAGCTCTTTATCTCTCCTTCCATTTTGAATGAGAGCCTTGCTGGATAAAGTATTCTTTGTTGCATGTTCTTCTCATTTAGGACCCTGAATATATCCTGCCAGCCCTTTCTGGCCTGCCAGGTCTCTGTGGAGAGGTCTGCTGTTACCCTAATACTCCTCCCCATAAAAGTCAGGGATTTCTTGTCTCTTGCTGCTTTAAGGATCTTCTCTTTATCTTTGGAATTTGCAAGCTTCACAATTAAATGTCGAGGTGTTGAACGGTTTTTATTGATTTTAGGGGGGGATCTCTCTATTTCCTGGATCTGAATGCCTGTTTCCCTTCCCAGATTAGGAAAGTTTTCAGCTAGAATTTGTTCAAATACATATTCTGGCCCTCTGTCCCTTTCGGCGCCCTCGGGAACCCCAATTAAACGTAGGTTTTTCTTCCTCAGGCTGTCGTTTATTTCCCTTAATCTATCTTCATGGTCTTTTAATTGTTTGTCTCTTTTTTCCTCAGTTTCCCTCTTTGCTATCAACTTGTCTTCTAGGTCACTCACTCGTTCTTCCACCTCGTTAACCCTCGTCGTTAGGACTTCTAGTTTGGATTGCATCTCATTCAATTGATTTTTAATTTCTGCCTGATTAGCTCTAAATTCTGCAGTCATGAAGTCTCTTGAGTCCTTTATACTTTTTTCTAGAGCCACCAGTAGCTGTATAATAGTGCTTCTGAATTGGCTTTCTGACATTGAATTGTAATCCAGATTTTGTAACTCTGTGGGAGAGAGGACTGTTTCTGATTCTTTCTTTTGAGGTGAGGTTTTCCTTCTAGTCATTTTGCTCAGTGCAGAGTGGCCAAAAGTAAGTTGTATTGGGAAAAAGAGAAAAAGAGAGGAGAGAAAGAAGGAAAGAAAAGAGAAAGAGAAAAAAAAAGGGAAGAAAAAGAAAAAAAAAAACGAAAAAAAAAAGAAAAGAAGAAAAAGAGAAAGAAAAAGAAAGGAGAAAAAAAGGTGGTGGGGGAAGGAAACAAATCAAAAAGCAAAACAAAACAAAAACAAAAACAAAAACAAAAACAAACAAACAAAAAAAGAACCACCGGGGAGTATCTTCTGATTCTGTGTTCTTTAAGTCCCTTGGCTTCTCCTGGAAGTTGTCAGTCTAGCTGGTGTTCTGGGGGAGGGGCCTGTTGTGCTGATTCTCAGGTGTTAGCAGTTGGGGGAGCTGCTGTGCCCCTGCCTGGTGCAGGGCTCAGTGGGGGTTGTTTACCCCCTGAGGCCGCAGGAGGAACAGCCCCAGTGGCGAGGCAGCTCTGGAAACCTGGATTCAGCTCCGGCAGGAACTCCGTCTGCAGGGCCTGGAGGCTCCGGGGCGGGGCCGCTGATCTGCTCAGCTGGGGCAGGAGCGTCCTTGCTGTCCTGGGCCCTCCCGGCCTCTGCCTGTCCCGGGGGAGGCCGGATCCTGGGCTGTGTCCCGGCGCCCTGTGCTCCGGAGCCTGCGCTGGTGGATTCGCGCTCCCGGGCCGCGCAGCCCCTTCCGCGGAGCTGCCGCCCAAGCCCCTCCGAGCTGCTCCTGGAACCGCGCAGGCCCCTCTGCACGGAGCCTCTTCCTCTGCCCGAGCCCCTCCGAGCTGCTCCTGGGGCCGCGCAGCCCCCTCCGCGGAGCCGCCGCCCGAGCCCCCCGAGCTGCTCCGGGTCCCGCCGGTCCCGCCGGGTCCCGCCGTGCGCGCTGCAGCCCTTAGGGAGCTCGGCGCACTCTCCTGGGCGCGCAGTTGCTGTTACTGTCCCGGGGAGCCCGAGGGCATCCTCGCCCTCCTGGGTCCTGCTCCAACTCCCTGCGAGCCCCTTTCCGCCCGGGAAGGTCGGTGCAGCTCCTGCTCCTCCGGGACGGGGCTCTCCTGTCCTGGGGACACTCGCCCCGGCCTCAGCCCGGCTCCTCGCGGGGCCCCTCCCCCTTGGAGGCCTTTGTTTCTTTATTTCTTTTTCCCCGTCTTCCTACCTTGATAGATGCACGAACTCTTCTCACTGTAGCGTTCCAGCTGGTCTCTCTTTAAATCTCAGGCCGAATTCATAGGGATTCTGTATGCCTTTGATGCACCCTTATCCTTGTATGTGAGGGTGTGTGTGTATACATGTGCACGTGTGTGTGTGTGTTCACACTTTCTTACTTTCTGGCACTCCAGATGCTCCAGGCTCATCTTGTATATTTCCTACCCCAATCCTAAAACCAGCCATTTCTCTGAGGAGCCCTGGTTCCTCTTATTGGACAGCGGTATGAGAAACAAACCACAGATCTAATGCTCATTACTGCTGGGGGGTCATTGTCTGGAGGAATGTGTGTGGATAGGAACCCACGTATGCAAAACTGTAACAATCCTCCAGGACTCTGAGATGATAAACATCTGTCACTCTAAGCCACCCAGTTTGTACAGCAGCCCTAGGAAATTAATACAAGACCCTTCCCCTCCTCTGCAGTGAGTCTCCCTCCCCGTTTCCTTCTTTTATACCCTCACAGTTTCTCCGCACAGCCAGCTGTCTGCCTGCCTTTGTTGTTTCGTGTCTCTTTGGCTACTTCCTACCCATTCCTTCCAGATTCCACTCAGACACCAGCCCTCTGGCTGCCTTGGCATGCCCCCCCACCATGCACAGTTAGGTGCCCTGGTCCATACAGCCCCTTGCGTGTCCACATAGTTACTGCGATGTCGCTGTCGCCTCTCACTTGACTGTGCGCTCCTTGAGGGAAGACTCCGCCTTTGGCTCCCAGGGTGTGCAGCTGCTCAGGTGTCCCATACACCAGGAGAAGGCTGCAGAAACTGAAGCCTGATGAAGGCCATGGCAGCTCCAGAATTTTATTCTAGGAGGGTCCCAAGGTGGCATTTGGTTTGCAGGAGCGGAACCCCGAAACCAAAATTGCCCAGCACTTAACAAGCGTTAGAGAATTACAGTTCGTGTTAGAGGCGGAGAGATCAGGCCGCGTTGTGCAGGGGTCACCTCCCTCTACAACCCGGTGGAAGCAAACTCTAATATCCTTTGCTTCCGATGAAGAATCTGAGGAGCTGCCATGCTCTTGATCAGACTTCAGTTTCTGCAGCCTCGCAGGTCACACGCTTCCTTGAAGGTCACACGGGCGGTTCATGGCAGGCTGGGACTGCAACCTAGCTCGGTTTGTCTGACTCCAGGCTTGTCATCGCGGGAGGCGTTTAGGGGGCTTGAGGTCCCCCACCTTGTGCATCAAGGACCAGCCTAGATCTAACGGAGTTGACAGCGAGGCGGGAATCCCAGCCTTCCCTGCGAAGGGAGGGCGCAAGGGGGCACCGCTGTTGAGGGCGAGCGGCAACCATGCCGACAGCTGTTGTGCACTAGCTGGGATGGGGTGGAGGGAACTACAGTTCCCAGGAAGCAGTGCGGCTCCCTGGCTGCCCCGCTCAGGCCACGCCCAGACCACGCCCCCACCCGCCTCGGCCACGCCCCGGCCACGCCCCGGGCCGGCTGGTATATAAGGGCCGAATGGCCCGGCGGCGGGCAGAGCGCGGAGGCGGCGCGGGCGCGCGCGGGGCTGCCGGGGCCGGAGGAGGCTGCTGCTCGCCCGCTCGCCCGCTCGCCCGCCCGCCGCTCCGCGCTTCTCCCTCCGCCTCCCCGGCCCCGCGCACCTACGAGCTCCGGGCCGCGGGCCGAGCTGCCCCGGGCGCTGTCCGGGCCTGCAGAGGGGATGCCGGCGGGGACCTCGGGCTCGCGCCGGCGTTGCGCAGCAAAGAAAGGCGAGGCGCGGCGTCGGGGCTGCGCGCCCTGGAGCTCCGGGACGCGGCACTTGGGAACCCCCGCGGCGAGCTCCCGCCATCTCCGCGCGGCCGGAGCGCGCAGCCCGGGGCTGGCCTCGGGTGGAAAGTGCGGGGAATGGGGCGAGGGGCTCCGGACCCCCCAACGTGGATTACTTGGTGTGCATCAGCCGGGCTCAGACGACCCCCACCCCCGCGACCTCGTCTGCGTCCTGGGCTTGCTTCCTTCCACCTGGCAGTCGGGGCGCATACCTGGCAGGTAAGTGTTCCCTGCGTTTCGAGGGAGGGGGTTTGGTGCGCTCCTCTCTCCCCGCCTCCCCTCCCCCCCCCCCCCCCGCGCCGCTTTCTGGAGCTCTTGGGGTTTGCACGGAAATTTCTGCTCTCGCACTGACATCTCCGCAGAGACATCCCCTCGGCCCCCCTCCGGGCGGCCCCCCGCGGGACAGACCCTCCGCCGGGGTGGAGGTGGGGGTGGGGGTGGGGGGCCCGTCGCCCTAACCTCCGCCCTCGTGGCCGCCCCGGGGCCCGTTACCCCGGGAGGGAGCGCTGCCGCCTCGCCGACCCAGACTGCGGCGGGCTGCGTGGGGGCTGCGGCGTCTCCCCAGGTCCCTGTGGCCGGGCCTTGGGTGAGCGGCTTAACTGCAGGGCCACCCACCCAGGGTGCTGTGGGCAAGGCTTCCCGAAGGATGGGAGACGGCAGGATCCCGGGGCACCGCGTCCACCGTCCGCCGTGCATGCACCGGGTTCCAGGTCAGCGTGGGGAGGGGGCTTAGTCTTGAACCCTGAGCTAAAAGCAAACCAGTTTTAATCTATAGCCGCATCCTCTCCTTGTCCTTTTGTGTCGGCCGCCCAGGCCACGGTTTGGGGCAGCTCCCGTGCCTGTCACTGAGTGGGCGACCCAATAGATGTTTGTTGAATGAATGACTGAGCTAGTCCGTCTTGATGTGCAGAGAAGCGGGGGTCTCCTTTACCTTCTCCCTCCTTGCCACTAGGGCTCAACTCCAGGACACCCCCCCCCCCCAACCCGGAAGATGGGCTTCCTGGTGATGCTTTCCCAGATGTGGGATTCACTCCCCCCCCCCCCCAACCTTGGCAGCCTGTCCCTGATGATCCATTTCCAGCCCAGAAGTCCCTCCTGCAAAGACAACTTCTGGAAGCTGTCAAGGGGGCCTCCCTGGGGGTGTTCTCAGGTGCTGTGCCTCCAGTGAGCACCTGCTGGGGGTGGGGGGAAGGAGGGAGGGCCAGGCACCGCAGGAGGAGAAGAGGTGGTCTGTGTTAGTACTGTCCCCTCCCCCCTGGAGCCTGTGCCTCTGGCTGCACCCAGGTCCCTGGAAATGCTCAGGTTGACGCAGCACCTTTTCCTGTGGCCTTTATACCCACCCTCTCCCCCTGGCAGCCTCCTGCCGCCCCCAGAGAGGAAATATTAAACTGTCCCACCATTCACGCACAGCTCCACCTCTGCACCTCACTCGATTTTAAAAGTATTCCGTGTTCTCTCTCTTCTTTGGAGGGCTTGGGTGGCTCCGTCGCTGAAGGGTCTGCCTTCAGCTCAGGTCATGATCTCGGGGTCCTGGGATCGAGCCCCACATCGGGCTCCCTGCTCAGTGTGGGGTCTGCTTCTCCCTATTCCTCTGCCTCTCCCCCTGCTGGGGCTCTGTCTGCCTTTCTCTCTCTCTCTCTCTCAAGTGAATAAATTTAAAAAAGTCTTTAAAATGTAAAAGAAAACCACAAAAAAAGTGTAAAAAGCAGGAAAAAAATACTCAGTTCCAGTAGTGCTGGCAGTTTGATGCATTTCCTCATTGCTGAAGCCCTGCAATGTATACACTTTGTTTACTGCTTTTTTCCTCTCGATTTTGCTTGAACAGTTCCCCAGGTAATGGCTGTATTCCTCTGCCGGCATCAAATCCTAATCTGACAATTCCCCTCTTGTTGGACACGAAGGTATTTCTAGATGTTTACCCTTAGAAGTAGAGCCTCGGTGAGCATCTTTTCTACACAAAGCTTTGTCCACCCTTTGGATTATTTCCTTTGGAAAATTACCAGAAATCACTGTCTTTGCTTTAAGTCAGAGTCATGTCTGAAGCTGGAGAAATGCCCCTCTGGGTGGACATTTCGGAGCTGGGCTTGGAGGAAGAGATCCCCACTTAATCCGTCACACACCTTCTGGCACCTGGGAGCCAGAAGACAGTGGGCGCTGGGAAGACACTTGCTGAGTAAATGCAGTGTTTCGTTCATTTCGGTTTTCCTGAGGCCAGCATTGGCATGAGAGTAACTTATGCTTTGCGTCCACGACTACCTTGTAAATTATTTTAGCAAGGCCACAGGTGAAGATTTAGTAGGCGGCTGGATTAAAACTGCTGTCCTTTTTTTTTTTTTTTTTTAAAGAATTCACTTTTGATTTTGATAGAGATCTAGATTTACAGGAAAGTCACAAAAATAGTACACGGAGTTCCCCTATACTCTTTACCCAGCTTCCCTGAATGTTAACATTTTTCATACCCACAGCGAGGTGGTCAGAGCCAGGGGATTAACATTCACAGACTACTTTGAACTCCTCTTTGGGCCTTATTCCGATTTCTCCTAAGGTCCCGCTGATGTCCTTTACTGGGCTCAGGAGCCGATTCAGAATCTTGCATTGCAGAAAATTCTGACGTAACAAAAAAAAGCGGGAGTTGAGAGGGATTCAGGAGATGCTCTTCTTCCTCTTTGTTTTTTTTTCCTAAACCATTTTATTGAGGTGTGATTGACATACACAAAGCTGTGCGAATTTAACGTATACAACTTGATGAGCTCGGTAATGAGTGTACACCGTGAGACCCTGACCACAGCCTAGGCCATAAACCTGCGTGGCCTCCAAAAGTTCCCTCCCACCCTCTTTATTATCACTATTATTTTGTTGATAAGAGCACTTACCAGAAGATCTTCCCTCTTAGCAAATGTTTAAGTGTACAATGCAGTATTGTTAACTGTGGACGCTGCGCTGTACAGGAGAACACTAGGCCTTATTCAGCTCAGCAGAGCGTCTTTATTCCGGAGAAGGTTTTTGAGTCGAGACTTCTTCCACTTTCTTGCCCAGGTTGACTTGCCCCTCGTCCCTCCCTATTTATGGCCAGCGGAGCCGCTGAGACCCGACGGGGCCCAGAGGAAAGGGGAGCCCCCGCCGGGAATGGCAGGAAACTTCTCTGTGTACCCCTCCTTCCTTCCCCCGACACCTCCACTGGGAGTGAGTCGTTGAGTAAAAATTGGGTTATAGCCTGATCTGTCCGGACACGTCTTCCAAGGGGTAGGTGGATGGATGACATCCGGTGTGCGTGAGAGCGAGCCGCCAAGCACCGAATCCGCTGCTGACAAGTCCGGCGTGCAGTGCCTGTGTGGGTGACTCACGCCGGCCCGAGTAGCAGGTGTGCCGGGCTGCTAAGTGTGCAGACCCAGCAGAGGCCGTGTTTCCTGGTTATCTTGGCAGGTTTGAAGGAACAATGGGTTCTACTCTTACCTCGGACTGGATTTTGGGGATTGCCCAGCCCCAAGGGCCAGGGAGTGATCCCCCTTTTCTTTAGGGGGCTTCTTTCACCCAAGAGGGCTGCGGAGAGCCAGCCCGAAGGGGTTTTGGAAGTGGCTGATGTGGATGGAGGCCCGAGTGTCCTTGCATGAGAGAAGGAAGACCTGCGTTCAGTGAGGAAGCCCACGGCAGAGGCCCTTCTGCGCCTCCAGCAGAGACCACGTTAGCCTCAGTGTCGTCAACAGCCTACGTATGCTCGAGTTAGGGCCGTCCCCTCCTGCTGGGGGCGGCTGCCCAGAGCGAGTGGAGGTGATGTTTGTTCGGGATCAGGAAGTTTTGAGTTACTTGAGTCTCCACACAACAGACTTCAGTTGTCCAGAGAGAGTTTTGGGGGTGTTGTTGGGGGTCTGGTCGCCTAGCGTGGATGTTTCTCCTCCTCTTTGAAGCCCTTCCCGCCTTCCTATTAGACCTCCTGAGCTCTGGAGGATACTCATCCTCTCCTTCCCCGTCCCCCCCCCCCCCCACACCATCCCCGGTGCGCACACACGGGCCCAGACGGTTTCCGTAACCCGGCAGCTCGGCGAGGAGCATAACAGGAAGTCTTGGTGGGAGACGGGCTGGGGATGTTGCCTCTACTTCTGGAACAGCTTCTTCTGTCTACACCTGCCTTGTCCCTCTCCTCAGTGACTCCTTGTGGGCCCTCCCTTCTCAGGAGCCTCTGCTGTCCCCTAGCTGGACGTGGGCCCGGTCCAGACTGTTCGCTGGGCCGCTCCCCCAGTCTCCCCAAGTTGTGGTTTGCACGAGAACGGATTGCCTGGGGAACTTGAGAAGAAGGAGTACTCTTCATGAGCACTCAGCAGCCATCCTGCCCTCCCCTGCCTTAGAGGCTCTGTTTGGGTATGTGTGGGGGCTGGGGGTCTGCATTTTTGACAGGCTCCCCAGGCCATTCCAGTACAGATGGACACTTTAAGGATCAGGGTGTTGACTGATTTCTTGGCCAGCAAAACCCTGCATTGAGACTTTCCCCCCTGCTGAAGCTTACCCAGCCATAAAACCATCTTTTCTCTCTTCCAGGAAGCCTTCCAGGCCTACCTCCACCGGGCTGGGGCCCTCACGTGCACTTATTTGGTTTGTAGGTACATCTTTTGAAATCTGAGTCTTGGCAATCAGGTATCCTTTGTGCTTGGTTAGGACAGGAATGGCTGTGTTTGGATGATAAAGGTTGGGCAGTTGTGGGTTTTGGGGACGACTTAGATCTGCAGGCTCTACCCCTGGGTTTGCGAGTTCCCGGGGAGCTTGGAAGAAGAGGCCCCGCGATAGGCAGCTTCCCGCTGCTTCTGTTAGTCGGGCCCACGCAGACCACTGCTCCTCCTGTTTCTGGATGTTGTCGTCTTAGGCAATGTCCACCGTCCCCACGGAGCTGGTCGGGGTCCTCCGCGGCCAGGTAGCCCCCGTTCTTCATGTGGCACATGCTCCCAGCTCACTTTCCACGAGCAAGACAAAGGTCCTGGACGAATGTGCTCACTTTGATCCGTGTCGTTGGCTAGAGACGCCCTGTTCAGAATCACGTGCTTTGCGGACTAGGTTTGCACCTGGAGAAAGGTCTGTACGGAACCAATCGTGGTCGGTCACGTGACATGCGAAAGGCCTGGAGGAAGCATCCAAGCGCAGGAATGCTGAAAAGGCTGGTTTCTGTCTAAGCATTCTGTTTGTGATGTGAATCATCGCCTCCTCCCGCATTTGGTTTGTTGGTACAGGTTTTCACATAGAAATCTCGAAACCAGGTGTTTTTTTTTTGCAGTTGGTTGAGACAGAAGTGGCTGCGTTGGGACGGATGATAACGTTCTGGGTCCGTAGAGATGAGTCAGACCTTCAGTCTCCCCCTGGGGTCTGTGAGCTTCCCCCCCCCCCCAACCCTCCTGGCCCACCGCCTCGCCAGGCCCCACAGTCGTTTGGGAAATGGCCCTTACGGGAGCTGGTGGTGTGGTCTCCACCCCCTTGCATGTCCTGCAGGGTGACCTTGTCCCACTTTAGAGTGGTCTGTGCTTTCCTTGGGCTGGCCGGGAAGCCTGAGAGGGACGGGGCAGGACGGAGCGTCTCCGCCGGCCCGAGATCCCCCGTGTCAGCCCGCGCCCGGCTGGAGCCACCGAGGGACCGTCCTGTCCCATTACCCTCACCGTCGGCGCGTGGCCCGTCATTCGCAAGCACACGCCCTGCCTCCCTCCCAACTTCTGCAGGTGCTGAGTGCCTGCTGGACGCCTCCTTGGACACTGCCGCAGCCCCTTGCCGCCTTCTCCCGTGGCCTTCGGGTTGGCGGGAAGCGCTTGATTTCGCTGACTTTGCGGAGGAAGGTTCTGCGGCGCTTCTTGGGTGTGGAAGGGAGGGTCTCCGAGAGCCTGGCCTTCGGGGGCCCAACCTTCAGCGTGTGGGTGAAGGCCTCAGGAGCTCCCGGGACCATGACTGTTTCGGCTGTCCTACCTTCCTGTCTTAGCTCATTTTTTTTTTAAAGATTTTATGTATTTATTCATGAGAGAGGCAGAGACAGAGGCAGAGGGAGAAGCAGGATCCCTGCAAGGAGCCCGATGCAGGACTCGATCCCGGGACCCCGGGATCACGCCCTGGGCCGAAGGCAGACACTCAACCACTGAGCCACCCAGGCGTCCCCCTCCCTTAGCTAATTTAAACATTTTTCACCTTTTGTTTGTTATGGTGGCAGATTTTACCAGGGTAACCATTTCTTATGGGTGTGATTAACGGCGCTCACGCTGCCTCTCCGTCCTGCCACCATCCATCTGTCTCCAGAGCTTGGTGAGCAGCCCCGACCCCGACCGAGACTCTCTGCCCTCCCAACACCAACTCCCTGTCCCCCTGTCTCACACCCCAGCGGCCACCATTCTGGTGTCTCCATCGATAGGGACCTTGCGGAAGTGCGGGGACCGAGCATTTGTCCTTCCCGTGTCTGCCTTACGTCACTGAGCATCACGTCCCCCAGGTTGGCCCATGTTGTAACAGGTGTCCCAATTCTTTCCCATTTTAAAGCTTAAAACCTTCCCACCATGGTTGGGCAGGAGCAGCCCCTGGCAGCCGTGACCCCGGCCACGGGGATGGGCTCCAGGGGAAGCTGAGTAATGGAAGCTGCAGATCCATGAGCGGGTGAGCGGGCTGAGAGCTCAGCTTATGAATCACCCCAGCGGTGGCTCTCTGCTCGCCTATTCCCAAGGGAGCCAGTGTCTGGGAGACGTGATGTCGTCACTGGGAGGGCAGTTTCAGCCACGTGTGGCCTCAGAGAACTTGTTCCCATGAGTAACACCCAGATCCTCAGCCTGAAGACTCCCAGGCCAAAGAGATGGGGCTCTGCACTGCCTTGTGTATGTGTGTGTGCGTGTGTGTGCGTGTTTTAAAGGACAAGTCTTGTCCGTTCTGGGACCTCGTTATTAGCTTTCAACTCTGTGGCCGTCGAGGGTGGTGAGAACCCTCATCTGCGCAATCACGGGGGAGGTGGCTCTGATGGATAGCCCGCCCGCCTGTAGCCATCCCAGCATTTTTCTCCTAGACTTTCCCTCCCCCAAACCATGCTCGAGACCCATGATTTGCACGAAACATTCCCTGTTCGACCATGATGTCTCCTCATTTGGCATGCACACTCCACTCGTGTGGTTAGAGGGATTGGCCACCTTTAATTGATTTCAGAAAGGCAAGGCCAGCCCTGTGCAGGCTGCTTATTTTCTCCCAGCCTGAGAGCTCCGCAATTTTTTCCATAGGAATTGGCTCATCAGGCCTCCTTACTGCGCTGATGGTTGATAGAGAAGGAATAGAGCTCACAGCAGCCTCACACCACTGTACTTTGTCTTGCGAACCTGATACGCACCCGGAGCAAACCAAACTATGCGATGCCATATATATAGCCTGTCCCTTTGCACTGTGACCCATCCTTGCTTATATATAAAACCATTCTTTTATATTTTTTAAAGATTTTATTTATTTATTTGAGAGACAGACAGAGGTAGAGAGAGAGAGAGCACAGGCAGGGAGGAGAGGGAGAAGCAGACTGCCCGCTGAGTGGGGATCCCGATGGGGGACCCGATCCCAGGACCCCAGGATCATGACCCGAGCCAAAGGCAGGTGCTTAACCACCTGAGCCACCCAGGTGCTCCCATTCTTTTATATTTTTGCAGAACCTTCATTCTCCTCACCTACGATGCTCTACTGAAAAGCCCTTGGCTTATTCCTGCCTTCTTGGGTAGCAAAAACATAAAAACCTTTAAAATAGAGGGTCTCATAGATAACAGAGCCATGAAGAGGACAAGTCTAGTGTATGCCTTCTTAACAAATAAATGAAAAACCAGAGGGCGTTGAGATGGGGTTCCGATGACGGTCGCTGGCGTGGCGTGTGAATCGGGGATGTGATTTGCCCGGGGAAGCCCACCGGTCCCCATACTGCATGCCGTGTAGCTGGTCTGCAGCACACCCTAGCATAGGATTCTTACTGGAAACAAAACAAAATTCCCTTAAAAATAATAAGCAGCAGTTTCCAGTCCATATTTATGGGCTCATTATTTCACGACTCTGTGTGCTGGCCCCTGCGGGTACCTATGGGGGTGCATCCTAGCACAGACAGTGACAGGTTCTAGTGAATTCCTAACTTCCTGGTGTTCTTGGTGAGTGGGTGTCGCTTGAGTGGCTTCCCAGTTCTTCAGAAGCAGAGAGGACGTTTGTGGATGCAAAGCTAATACCCAGGAACCGGGTTGGGGTTTGTTCGCCCCACCCACTGCCGGTAGGGGTGCAGATAGAATGGCCACGCCATGGGCACAGCAAATATAGACGCGACCGGCGCTGTGTGCACCTGCGGCCCACGGGCCGTGGCTCTCCTTGCATCCTGGAGCGTTGTTATCTGAATCATATTTGAAAACCACTTTCCCTTTCCTCTAATCATAGACTTTGCTTTCTCTTTCCTTCCTGCACATGACACCGTGCGTCAGGCAAACCTGGCGACGAGGTGATTTGCAGAGCCTCTGGGGATGCCGGACGGGACAGCGCTTCCTTCGTGGAGGGCTGCCTGTCGGCCCCCGCTCAGCTGTTCCCTAGTTCATTCTGTCTTGTGACAGGTACGAAACACCGGTCAGTTTTGTCATTTCCTGAGGCTGGTTGCTTCCTGACACTCGGTGCGATTAGAGTTGAACAGGTGGGTTTCTTCCCCCCTCCTGTCGCTGTCATTGTCACCTGGACATTACCATGGCGATAATCCTCCTTAAAACAAAAATAAGGGACCGAACCGGTTGGACAGAAAGTATGACCGCAGACTCTTCCCCTGAGACCCAGCAGGGAGGGACCTGGAGGCTGCCCGAGGCTCCCCCAGGTCACGTCCAGGGGACAGGGAGGTAGGAAAACGAGGGGGCCCGGTGCCCGGGGAAGCGCCATGGGCTGAAGTTCCATCAGACTACACTGCAGGCGAAAGCTTCATCTGGGTTCGTCCGTGGATTAGGTGGGATAGTTTTCCTCCTGCCACCGCAGGCCTGTCTGGTCTCCCTCTGCCCTTGGGAGAAACAGAACAGTAGATCCATAATCTGTCAGTGGAGATTAGCTGGGCCATGAGTCACAAGGCGGGGAGGGAGGCCGGGGATTATAATCTGCTCTGCAGAGTCTTCCAGGCTGTGCGATGGTGGAGGTTTTGGCTTCCTGAGAAGCCTCGAGGTTTTAGGAAGGCAGGTTTCACTATGTCAGCACCGAGAAACCGGTTTGGGGTTTAGGAAGTGAGGACCCACGGTAGGTGGGTGAAGAGAGGTGGATTTTATTCTCGGCTGAAACAAATGTATTTGCTCTGTCTCCGGAAGAGCCGTGAGGCTGGCTTCTGGTGGCTGCAAGGATGAGCCATCCCAAATTGCTTTCTTTGCCCTGCTCGCTCTTAGAGCCCTCTGTGGAATGTTCTGAAGGGTTTGGCAGGTTCTAAGAGAAAATGCTGTTGGCTTACGGGATCTTCTCAGCGGTGGCACAGAGCAGTGACCTGGGATTGCTACCAACCAGCATTTCACTGTCTGGTTTCTCTGGAAATTCTTGAAAGAGCGGAAAAAAAAAAAAAAAACAGAGATCTGTGCAAGGTGGTTTAGCATGCAGCCTCCCTCGGGGCAGGGAGGTGGTCTGGTAACCTGGCTGACCTCTGAGTCGTCCCCGATCCTAAAGTATGAGACACATGCAGTGTTGGGTGACCTGGGCTGACGGATGGGGCAGCTGCTCTTTCATTCATCCAACAGATAGTCACTGAGCGCCTACTATGTGCCAGGCGCCAGGCACAAAAAAAAAAAAAAAAAAAAAAAAGAAAAGAAAAAAATCTTGGCATCATTGGAGGGAAAACAGGATTACTAACAGATCAGCCAATGGACCCAGAAGTGATAAATGTTATGAAAAAAAGTAAGAGAGGGATAAAGGGATAGAGCGATGGTGGGTATTGGCGAGTGTGGCCAGGAAAGCCTTAGGAGATAACCTTTGAACAGAGACCAGGCAGGTATCTGGGGGGCGGAGAATGTTCTAGGCCAGTGGTCAGCAGATGATGGCCCTCAGGCCAAAACTCACAGCCACTTGTTTTTGTAAATAGGGTTTTATTGGGACTCAGCCACTCTCATGTGTTTATGTATTATCTGTGGCTGCTTCCTCCGCTGCAGCAGGGTTAAGTAGTTGTGGCAGAGATGGCCTGGCGGGCGTCTGGCCTTTGACAGTTTGCCAACTCCTGATCTAGGCAGGGGCAAAGTGCAAGGTGCAGGCACCACTCTGTGTGTCTACTCTTAGGTGATGGGCGCCTAAGCTGTCCCCAACTCTTCGGCACAAGACCCAGCTCTTCAATAAGCCCCCTTCCCATGTCACTGGGTTTACCTGCATGAGATTCCAGGGATGGAGATGCTTTTCTTTCTTTCTTTTTTTTTTCTATTAGGATGAACAAGGGAACATAAAACTGTGGACAGGAGATTTTAATCATGTTATAAAACCTGCCTCATCCTGCCATACGTCCTGCCACCAGGGCTGTTGATTCTCTTGGGGGCAAATGTGGCTTCTTTGGGCTTTATCTGGGGAGATAATAAACCGCTGGTTCATTCGGAGGGATTTGTGGACATTATCAAAAGGGACCGTGTGCGTGCAAACACTTGGGAGAGCCAGGAAGGGCTAATGCATGTTGGGGGTGGGAGACAGTGATCTTCTTAACCTCAGACCTATGACTTATCCATGGTACAGGCTTTAAAAATCTCTTTATTTCTCACCTTCCCTCCACATCTCCCTCCCAATCCGGACCGAAAGCTTCCTGAGAGTGGGATCCATTCTTTCTATCCCCAGGGCCTTGCAAAGCACTGGCACTTAGTGGGGGCACAAGAGGTGCTTTTTGAATGAAGATATGACATTTCCTCTTACCCTCTTCTAAGCAAAGTAGAAATGCAGCGCTTAAAAAAAAAATCATTTAAATCATTTACATTCTAAAGCTGAAGAGAAACGAGTTCAGGTACCATTTTTTTTTTCTTTTCTTCTTGGAGAGGATGTATCGTGCTTAAGAGACCACAGAGAGCTTTCTGGATGCAGCTGATGGCGTCAAGCTGAGCAGCTTCATGGCGCGGTTGCAGAAAACACGGACAAAGGCCCAGAATTACGTGTTCTTACCTAGTGGCCTTTGCCGACACCCGTCCTCCTGCCAGCAATGCTTGGCCTCGGTCCTCTCTGCAGGTCTGTGCTTTGCTTACCATTCCAGACCCAGTTCTTCCTCGGTCCCCAGAGACTCTCCTCTTGACTTCACTGCATTTAGTGACCGTGCCGTTCCTTTGGCAACAGATCCCACATCGCCCTGTGGCACCCCAGTAAGTGGATGCTGCGATGCAAGCGTCTCAGGGATCAGACCAGGCCTGTGTGTCCAGCTGGTCCTTGGAGCGCTGGCTCCTGGCTCTCAGGCTGCATGAATATTGATTTATGGATCGATAGGCTAGCCCATTGACAGTATGACCATTGCAAGTTGCCACATTAATATCTGTCACTGGCCTCCATTGATTTGGTTCTCTGAATCACCAAGTAGATAATGTGGATGCGTGGCCTTCGGGTTCCTCCCCTGAACAACGGGAAGAAGAAAAGCTGCTTCTCCAGGCTGGCCTCGGGAATGCACAGAGCATAGTCCCCAAGGGGCTCCTTCCAGTAGGCTGCAGGTGAAGCCCGGCGAGACCAGGCTCACGTGCTGGGAGAGCCTGCTGTCCACGTTTCCCTCGGGTCCTTTCCGCCGATGGTTCACAGAAGCTCCTTTTGTGAGCTGTGACTTTGTTTTCGGTGCCTGGTGCTGACAACCTCTGAGACAGAGAAGTATTTCGGGAGAGCTGAGACCAGATTTTCGCCATTAGATTGTTTTTTTTTTTTTTTTCCTGCTCTCTGTGCAACTGACAGCCTTAACTTTGCATGAACCAGGAAGTTTGGCCATTTAACTTCTTGTGATCTCGGGAGAAGGAGGTGAGGAATGCAAATGCCACAGAGGAGAGAGAGACATGGAAGGAAAACGTCCCGGGGAAAGCCAGGAGATGGCCACGCCAGGGAACCCAGTGGGTGCCGGGGCCATGGGTGGTGAGGCCAGCAGCTTTCCTCGTGCCTGTTGGGTGGCCGCCTGGGCAGGGTTTTTAATTATTTTATTTATATAAGCTTCACTGCTGCTGATCTTTTTCAACATTGAAAGCAGCCCATTTATTTATAAGCCCTTTGCCTCATATCGTGAGTATGAGGGCGGTGATGTTTTCTTTCGCCCTGCGTATCGCCGTGCACGGTGCGGTGCTGGGGAGAGTGAACAGTGCAGGACGCCTTGCACCTAGGCCTGTGTCATTACTCACTGAATCTGTCCTGGGACACCTCGCAGAGCCTTTCGTCCCAGGTTGCAGCTTCTCCATTGAAAGAAAGCACGAGGGGATCTCCTAAGGCCCTTCTGGGGCCTCCGAGCCTCCTGGATGGGCTCCACCCATGTTTCCCAATGACTGCCCCGATCCTGTCCTTTCTCTGGCTTCTAGGCAGTTAGGCCAGTCACGACAGGCAGGTGTCCACTGAGTTCTGGAGATCTGATAACCGGGACATGACCCCTCGGAAAGTCCTGGAATGAAGATGGTTTCTAAACATTCCTGTTTGTGACTTCCAGAAGCGGTTGAAACTCCTGCCCATCAGTCAGCTGCTTCTCTGTGACAGGGTTTCCTACACTGTGGCAACGTTAGCTCAGTCTTTGACTAATTAAATCTGTTGGGTTTGTTTTATTCTTTTATTTTTTTCAGTGAATCGAACTAAAAACTGTGATTCTCAATGGGGTGGAGTGGGCGGCGGGGGCACATTGGATAATGTCTGGGGATAGTTTTGGTCGCCCGCTCTGGGGCAGAGCGATGCTACTGGCGTCTAGTGGGTAGACGAGGCCGGGAGTGCAGGTAAGCGTCCTGTGATGTGCACAGCAGCCCCCACGGCAAAGAATTATCCAGCCCGACGTTGCCAGTGGCCGAGGTTGACAAACTCTGGGTTAAAGAAACACTATTTTAAGATGAAATGTAGTGAACCCACGACGACTTCCTGTACGGAGTAAATATAAAAATAACGAGCACCGTGAAATCAAAACCCGGTGTATAAATTCCAGGGGGGTGGCCTTGTCCACCACGCGTCTGGCCTTGAGGTTATCTTTCTCTTTAGGATGAAGGGACGTGAGCACGTGGAGAGATGTCACAGACCTGGCTGCCTGGAACTGACCCTGTCTCCTTAAGTGCCAGCAGCAGGATTCAAAGAGAAAGTAAAGGGAGTTGCTTCCTTCCTCTGCAGTCGGGTGCTGGGTTGTGCTGTCTGCCCGACACCCCCCATGGTGTTCCCCATCCCAGACTTTGGGAACTGCTGCCTCGGTGCCCCAGACCTGAGTATAAGCTGCCCAGAGTACTTGCCCACAAGGATCTGCTCCCTGCATTTCTGGCTCCATGGGTACTAGGAGCTGATCATTAGACCTAGATTCCCATTCTTTTTTCCACAGGTAGTTATAATAATAATAGCCCCCTTTAGGCACGGGCTTTTTCATCTTCAAAGCGCTTTATAAACATGAGCTAATCTCCCTGTTCCCCAGTGAGGTCAGGAGCCCCACGTTTTTACTGGATGCTGCCACCAGGGCAGGAGAGATGAAGTGAGTCACCGGCTGTCCGGGCTGGGAGTTAGGCGAGGTTAGAGCTGGGATTCAAGTTCACGGTTGCTGGCCTCCTGGACATGTCCTTCAGCGAGCCACACCTCTCTCTTGGCCGGGCCCCGTCCTCATGTTGGAGCCAAACCTCAAATTCAGGCGGGTCTGGAGAGAGAGAGAGAGAGAGAGAGAGAGAGAGAGAGAGATTTCTTTTCCCGACTCTCAGTAAGCTGCTCTTACAGGGGCAGCTAAATGTTTTTCTTTAATAATAATAATAATAATAATAATAATAATAATAAAATAACTCCCCTATGGCAGGTAAACCCCCTCCAAAACCAGGGAGTTACTTTAAGAAAATATTTTCCTTGCGGACCCTGTCTCCCAGGATGGTGGTAGGGGTGGAGCCGAAGCAATGCTTCTTTTCAAAGCCTGTGTTTGAAGACGGCTGTGGTCGGCGGGGCCCGAGCCGTAAGGACCGAGGGTGTCTGGCCGCGGGCCGTGACCGCTCCGACAGGGACCACCATGGTGCACGCAGCCTCTGGGTGCCTGTGGGCGCTGGGGTATTTCCTTTGCGCTCATCCCAGACACTCCTGGACCTGGCCAGGAGGGGAGCCAAGGTGAGGTGTCAGGGAGAGGCAGTAAGGCCAGCTTGAGAGGCAGGCTACAGGGCAAGGGCAACCATTTCATATTATTTCCTAAGGGCTAGAAAAAAAAAAAAAAGTAAAAATCTAGAGTATTCAGGAGGTATTTAAGGGCACCTGGGTGGCTCAGTGGTTGAGCATCCATCCGCTTTTGACTCAGGGCATGATCCTGGGGTCCTGGGATCGAGTCCCACATCGGGCTCCCTGCATGGGGCATGCTTCTCCCTCTGCCTGTGTCTCTGCCTCTCTCTCTGTCTTTCATGAAGAAATAAGTAAAATCTTAAAAAAAAAAAAAAAGAAGTATTTAATCCTGCCCATGGATCACCAGGGATTTCCGGGTCTCCTGGGGAGATGATCCACTCGGAGGTGCCAGGGTCCCCTGCACAGGGCAAAATAAATCCAGAAAATGTATATGGAGTCAGAGCTGGAGGGTGGGATCGACCTTGTTTATGTTGGACATGCCACCAGCTTCGGGCTGAGTGTACTTTTTGTGGCACAGACGCTCTCGTGTGGCTGGCATCAGGCTTCCGACATGATGGGCTGCGTCACATCGTGTGGGCGGAAGAGTGGATACCCCCCCAGCCCTCGGCTCACAGTTGTGTGTTCGTCTTAAAACCTTTACTTTTTGTCATGGTCAGCTCCAGCTGCTATGACAAAACCTCCATAGACTGGCGGCTTAAACGACACTCATTTCTCAGGGTTCCAGAGGCTGGGCAGTCCAAGATCAGGGCACCGGCGTCGTCAGGTTCTTGGTGAAGGCTCTCTTCATGGCTTATAGGTGGCTGCTTCATTCTCCCATCATGAGGGGGGTTCGGGGTGAAGAAAGCAAGCTCTTTCACGTCTCCTCTCATAAGGGCTCCAATGCCATCATGGGGCCTGCACCCCGTCCTCAAATCCCATGACACTGGGGCTTCGGGTTTCAGCATACGAATATTGGGGGGGGTACAATATTCAATCTGTAGCACCTTGTTCTGTGATTTTGGGGCCTCGAAGCACTGAGTAGAGGTGGGGATAAGGATGCAGAGCAGGGAGCTACTCACTAAGACCCCAGAGCAGCAGCAGACTCTCAACCAGGTTTCTCCTACATCCTTTGATGAAGTGGATCGCTCATGACTTGTAGGATGCGAAGGAGGACCGTGCATGAGAGCAGGGCTGCGGTGACCCTGGGAGCCCGAGAGTGAGCCAGGAAAGGAGTCTCCTAGCCTCAGAGTCCCCAGAGCTGGGCTGTTACTGGGAACCTGGGCTTTGGCTGTGCCTGGTCCACCTGCTGCGATCGGCTTGTCTGTCCCGTAAAGGTCAGATCCGCTGTGGGACAGTCAGCAGCAGCCTGCTTGACATCTCACTCTTTGTTGCTAAAAGGATACAGTTCCCCCAGAAAACAGAAGTATGGCCCCACGAGGCACGATGTCCTCCTAGCATTTCAGTCATTTCTTCATGCTTCCTGTTGCCATGGTTTCTAACTAAACGGGGTAAATGATACACAGGTAGAATGGGAGGAAGACAAGGGAGGGGACTCCCAATGGGATTTAAAAAAAAATACCCCTATCAGGCAGGGCCCATCGCCTGGTCTCCTCATGTCCTCTCCACTATACACAGGCTCTTCCTGCCTCTCTCTCCCCTCCCCACTTCTCTGCTCCTTTCCCCTTGTCCTGCTTAACCCCTTCCTCCCCCAGATTGCAAATACGGACGAGAGAGCTCAGAAGCACTGCTTCTCAGGTGTGTCCAGGCCACCTCCTCACCTTGACCCTTTCCAGCCCATTCATTCTGCCTCCCACCAGCTCCGCCACCATGTCCCCTTTCTAGGCTGAAAGGTGTTCTTGGACATAGCCACTTACTTCTTCCCTCTCCTTTTTCTTTTTTTCTAATATTTTATTTATTCATGAGAGACACAGAGAGGCAGAGACATAGGCAGAGGGAGGAGCAGGCTCCCTGCGGGGAGCCCTATGCGGGACTCCATCCTGGGACCCTGGGATCATGCCCTGAGCCAAAGGCAGACAGACGCTCAACCCCTGAGCCACCCAGGTGCCCCTTTTCTCCCCCGTGGTATGCAGAGAGGTAAAGATGTCTGGGAGGCCCATATGCGATTGCAACACCTCACCCATCCCTTCCTCTTGGAAATCCCACTCCGGCTTTTCCCACTCTTTGGGTGATCCCCTCCAAACCACTTCAGACCCAGTGGCCTTTTTCTCAGTTCTTCCTGTGTGCGCTCTGGCCTGTTCCACGCTGACCACCCACAGGTTCCCCCCATCCCTCCTCTGCTCTCAGGGGTTGAGCGTCAGCCCCAGGTTTCTATTCTAGAGTCCAATCCGCTGCCAGGGTTGTGGTCACACCCCTCAAAAAAAAAAAAAAAAAAAAAAAAAAACCACCAGCTCTGAAACTTGCATCTGTAGCCTGGATTTTTCTTCAAATGTCCACTCTGTGTATCTCTTTTTATCTCTTTTTATACCTACCTCCTCAAGTGCGTTACTTTTGATGTCCGAGGTGTCCTTGCCCCCAGGCTGGCCTCTGCCTTGGGTTTCTTTCTCGTTGGGGTAAAATAATTTGTCTGGACCTCCACATTAAGTTTTATTATCTTTTTTGCCTTTTGGCTGGCATTCCGCTGGTCACTACCGTTTTAATATATACCTGCGACGTTGGCTCTGTAAAAACAAGGGTTTATTATGGCTTGTTCCTCTCTGCACTTCCTGGGAGTGCGTTCCACGCTGCCGTCTTTAACAAATGTGTTATAATTAAGCGCAGGGTTATTGTTCCCCAAACTTGTACAGCCCTTTTGATCCACCCTTCCTCTTTCCCCCTGACCCCCCCCACCACCACCCTGCCCCATCCTCCGAGGACCCGCCCTGGATGGGAGCTTGACACCTTATCCCCAGAGCTCCTCACCCTCTCCACTGTGAAGACCCGCATTACTATTAGGTATTTTCAGACTCTTGTTGGCCAAGTAATGAGTCAATATCTTATCTACTAAGTATTCGAAAAACACAGCCTGTTTGTGTGAGGCCTGATGTTGTCAATCTTTTAACAATGCGTCCTGTGCCTTCATCTTGTGGGACGCTGACCTTAATTTTATGGCCATGAGGTGACCACCAACCTCTTTGACTTTGACAGTGGCCCCCACCTGGTTTTCCTGGTGCCCGTCTCTCCAGTCTGTCCTGCTCACCAGTAGGTTATGCACCTTTTTGCATATGCCACCCCCTGCCCCCACCCTACTCTTGATCCTGAAGGTGAGCTCCTTAAGCTGCCATTTGGTCTTCCATTGGCTCACAGTCTTTCCAGCATTAGAGCCCATTTTGGGAAATATTCCTTCCCACCCCAGGCAGACACTTAGGTTCCAGTCACTAGATCTTGGCGCCTCCTGTTAACCTTTTTCTGGAAAGCCCCACCTTTTGAACTCCGAGAGCTACCTGTCTGTAAGAACCACATTAAACCTTCCCGACTTTGCCAGTTGGTGTTCACTCCTCTGCTCTGCGTGGCTTGTCCCACAGATTTGAGCTTAAAGTATGCTTGCATGCTGTCTTGTTTTTATACGCATACCCATGCACGTGCTTAACATAATTCTAAACTTTGTGGAAAAAAATTCAAACATTCTAAAAATAGGATGAGGCACTCCTACGCCCTTTACCCAGACTCACCTGTTTTTAACATTTTACCCTATTTGCTTTATCATTTGCTCTCTCTCTCTCTGTATTTTTTTTCCCCCTAAAGCACCTGATGGTAAGTTATATACATCCTGGGCCTTTACTTCTAAATACACGGATGTGCGTTTCCTAAGGAGAGGGATATCCTCGTACATAGCCATGTTTTAGAGACCACCTTCAAAAATGTATACTGTTGTGGTACTTTTGTGTACTCTCCACCCATGTCCTGGTTTTATCAATTGTTCTGATCATAGATAACCATTTCCCTCTGGTGCAGAATGCAGTCTAGAGTCAGTTACTGCATGGAGGTGTCATGTGTCCTCAGCTCCCTTTATTCTGGAACATTCCCACAGCCGTTGTTTTTTATGAGATGGGCATTTTTGAAGAGTACAGCCCCCCCTTCCCCATTTCGTTAATGGAAAATTCATTTTGTACATGAAGTTTCCTTGTGGTTAGACTGAGGTTGTATGTTGTGGGACTACTGGATAGGTAGTATGGTGTCTTTCATAGCGTGACACGTCTAGAGGTACCCAATGTCCATCTGTCTGGGACTGGTGATGTTAATTTTGACCGCCCATGTAAGGTGTCGTCCTGATTTTGCCAGTGTATATCATTACTGTGTTTTTATTCTTCCTTGTAACTAATAAACAGTCTGTTGGGGAGATACTTTAAAGCCCTGCAGAGATCCTCATCTACATTTCCTCCTAAAATTAGCATCCAGTGATGATTCTTGCTTCATCCAGTCTTTACCATGATGGTTGCAAATAATTTTCCACCTCCAATGCTCCCTCAACATTTATCATTTGGTTCTTGGCACTGTACTATTAGCAAGAGTCCACCCCGCTTCCCTACTTATTTATATAATAAACAAATGAGTCTGTTCACTCTCGGCATGGACTCATGAATACCTAGCTCTGCAGTGGGTTTTTTTTTTTCATTTTGTTTTAAAGATTTTATTTATTTATTCATGAGAGACACACACAGAGAGAGGCAGAGACACAGGCAGAGGGAGAAGCAGGCTCCATGCAGGGAGCCTGATGTGGGACTCGATCCTGGGACTCCAGGATCATGCCCTGGGCCAAAGGCAGGCGCCAAACCGCCGAGCCAGCGAGGAATCCCCCTCTTGAGTGGTTTATAATTCACTACTTCACTTAATTATTTGGTGCTCAAAATGTCCCAGATTTGGCCAGTGGGAGCTCCTTCCCATTGGTTCCTGGGTCCTTATACGAACACATTTATTGTATTGTAGCCCCCTGAAGAGATTGTGCCCCCTTGAAACACATTAATACTGTGATCCACCCATGGCAAATGTCAGGGAGAGAGAGAGACAGGGGTGACTTGTGTCTGTTGGATGCTTTCTTGGGTCCTTTCATGCTGCAGTTAAGTAGCATCTATAATGCACAAAGACACACCTGCTCAAAGCACTTCATGGTTAGAGACCTTGAAGTATCATAGCACTGAAAGTTCTACTGGCTTGCACCAAGAAATCCAAGAGGGCCAGTCATTGATCTTCTCTTATCTTTGATCCCCTTTATACTACACTATGTTATTTCTACGTAGGTAGGAGGGCTGAGTGGATCAAAATCCATCCTTGACAGTGCCATGAAAGAGATCAAGAGAAGTGTCTAGTGGAGATGCTTTTTGACCAGGGATTATAAATTCAAATGCCTACAGGGACCACAGAGGTAACCCAAGTGAGTGAAAAAGGCCGGTGCTTTGGCCTAGTATAGATTACAGTATGCTGGCGGGCACACACCCAGCTGCTTCTCAGGTGGCTACTGTTCCCGTGTAGGAATACACGTATGGGGCTGCGGATCTTCTCATTTTTCGAAACTATCCAGAAATCTGGATTCTTAGGTACAACCTAAAGATCTCCCATCTTTATATCTCAACACGTAGTTCCAAAAGAATGTCAGAGCACACTTCAGGGCTGTACACTGAGCCAACTAGCTTGCTGCATGCATTGTGCCCCCCTCCCACCCCCGACATCGAAGTACAGAGGCAGAGAATTCATGGTTGACCTTTCGTGAATCTTCCTGAGGATGTAATTCAATGATTCTGTGATTTCTTATCCAAGGACTAGATTTTTCAGGTTCGTCTTCAAGAACAAAACAAGATATAAACTCCAGATAGGTACAACCCAAACCACGCAAGTGCCACGCGTGGAGCTAATGACCTCCCCCAGAGCAACCATTCTCGCTGGCTTACTGGATCCAGTTTTCATGCAGATGTTGGTCTGTTACTCGATGTTTGGAGATGAATTATTAGCCTCTTCCCTGGAACTGAACAAAGGTGGATTGTAGTGACCGCTGCCCCCTCGTTAGTCCACATGCCCAGCCTGTCACCTCGCCAAGCCATTTCCAGGGGGAACATCTTCAGTATGTGCAGTTGGTCACGACTTCACAAATATTTCCACTGAATTGTTACCAAGAAAACCTTTGCCTTATGAATTTTTGTTTTATTACTTTGCTAAAACAAATACACTCCAAAAAGACATGCGGTATTCCACTTCAGCCAAATGCTCTGCCTAGCACTCTGTCTCCCCCCCTCCCTTTTTTCTCCTCTAACGAAAAAGCAGAAGAAATGCCAACTTAGAACACATTGCGTTTTTCAGAGGTGCGTGTTACTTTCTCTCTGCTTCTCACTAGGGATGGGTGAGCTGACCTTCTGATTTAAAGGCTCCCTAGCCCCACTACTATTCTTGACTCGCAAACTCAAATAAAACCTATTGGTTCATGGTTGGAATAGACAGACCTATCCGCTTACGCTTGACCCCTTTGCCTCTTTTCTGAACACCTCCGTGTGTCTTCTTTCTGGATAAATGATACCAGCAAAGTAGATCGCATGATAGGGATTTTTAGAATTCTTGCCAATCTGAAGCCTTTCCCCCACCCACCAGGTTTGCGTCCTACTTGGAGTTGGAGAACACAGCTGTGACCACCCGCCCCCCCCCCCCCCCCGCCCCGCCGGCCCCGGGCCAGCGGTGCAGGGGCCGGATTGTGAGTGACTCTGGATAAGGGGCCAAATCCCTGCATTCCAGTCCTTGCCCTCACATTTCCCGATGACCTTGGCATCCCCCTCCTGCCCAGAATAGCATCCCTACCTTTAGGAAAGCTACCTATCTCCTGGTGTCTCGTTGAAAAGGGCACACGAGTCTCTCCAGGCCCCGGTTCTGCAGACTCAGCCTCGCAGGGCACAAACCTGAAATGCAGTTGTTCATGCCCTGTGTTTACTTTTATTTCCAGCCACATCTGGAGGCCAAAATTCATAAACGTATCGCCAAGCCTGACAACAGTTTACTGAGTTCGTACGCTAAGAGCAGGGGGGAATAAAAGATCTCCTGACTTGTCGGGTAGGAGATGGATGGAGAAATCGATGGGCAGACCATAAACCTCAACCGTGTTTATTAGCATCTGCGGGCTGCCTGCAGACGGGGCAGGCGTGAGCGGGCCGTGTTTGTCTTAGGGGTTTAGCCCGCAGAGCTCCACGGGGCACTCCTCGTCTCCATACAGCCAGGCGTCTCTAACCCACCAGAGACCGAGGGAGGGAAACAAGGGCTGTCCAGAGGTGGGGGACCACAGATCCGATAGGGGGGGAGGCAGGCACCGGGCAGCGGGCCCTGTTTACAGTTGGGGCAGTACAGTGGGTGGGCCAATTCTTGTGACGTACTTGAGGCTTTAAAAAATGATCATAAATCTGATGTCTGTCAAACAGGGCTGGCATTTTCGTTTCCTTTCACAACTGGGTTTTGTGTGACCAAAAAAAAAAAAAAAATTTTCTTTTTAAAGAAGACATCCACTCAGCTCCCGTGAAGAGTGTCCCTCCATCCCACCGTTAGGGTGGAAACCCCCCTTCCCCCGCACTCCCTCGCCAGGAGCACATTGGAATTTTCTGGTGGGAGGCTCACAGGGGAGAAGGGTGTCACCGTTACTTTTTAAAAAAATTTTATTTATTTATTCATGAGAGACACACAGAGAGAGGCAGAGACACAGGCAGAGGGAGAAGCAGGCTCCATGCAGGGAGTCTGATGAGGGGCTCGACCCCAGGACGCTGGGATCACCTGAGCCAAAGGCAGACGCTCAACCCCTGAGCCACCCAGGGGCCCTGTTGCCATTACTTTTTGCATTATATCACCTAGAAAAGCCATGGGATGATCTTTCAGTGTCTCAGATCAGAAATGTTTCTCTCTCTGACATATGTCACTTTGATGATAGAAATCAGTATTGTTCTATCCTTAGAAATGTAGCTTTAACCTGGTTAATACTGAAAGTCACAAAAATAACAATGAAAATAAATAATGGCAACTCTCCTTTAATGAATGCATAAGATGTGCTAGACATATAGCCCATACGTTATTTCTTGTCCCATAACCATGGTATGCTTACTTATCAAAGAATATGCTGAAACTTAGCTTAAGGTACTTAACTAAGGTAATAATTATTTAGTAACAGTGTTAAGATCTGGACCCAGGAACACCCGAACTCATCCTGTCCCCATCACCTTTGCTGGGCTGTTAACCATGTTGAGGACAGCATGACTCCTGACCTCCATAAGGTAAAATCAGTCTTTCAGCTCAGTGTATTTCATTACACTGTATTCTGTTATATTTGTCCTTCAGTGAATGTGTGGCTGCAGTGTTAGATCGAATGCTTGCAAAGATGATACAGCTTTACATCATCTTAGAAAATCTGTCTTTAAACTGATACTTAAAAATCATATCCCCAGGAAACCTTTCCTTGACATTAACCTCACCTATATTTAGGCATCTTTATCTTGTTAGAGTTGACATCCAGCCCCATAGCTTGAAATACTGTCGATTACCCGTAGCCTTCACTTTCCTCTAATGTCCCAGGGCCATATCTCTAACTGCTGCCCACTGGACTGCCCCTCCTAAGCATTTCTGTAGCATCTTAAATGCAACATTCCTGGGACTCGGGGATCACAACCTGAGCCCAAGGCAGATGCTCAACCCCTGAGCCACCCAGGCATCCCTCAGCCACATTCTTATACCAGCTTGTGCAGAGCACCCGCTCTTCCTGAAATGAACCCTAGTGCAGCTAGCACAAGAGTGAGAGGATTCAGTCCTGCTGCAGGGGGATTTATAGACAGACCATCTGGAACTGTGGAGAAAGTGGAGATGTCTCTGAGAGAACTCTCGGTTCGAGTCCAGACTCCGTTGTTTGCTCTGTGACATTAAGCAAGTTGTCTAACTGTTCCCAGCTTTGCTTTTGTCTCTAACGTGAGGTTAATACTGCTTGTGCTCTCTCTGTCCGGTGGAAGCAAACTCTAATATCCTTTGCTTCAGATGGAAGCAAACTCTAATATCCTTTGCTTCAGATGAAGCAAACTCTAATATCCTTTGCTTCAGATGAAGAATCTGAGGAGCTGCCATGCTCTTGATCAGACTTCAGTTTCTGCAGCCTCGCAGGTCACACGCTTCCTTGAAGGTCACACGGGCGGCTCATGGCAGGCTGGGACTGCAACCTAGCTCGGTTTGTCGGACTCCAGGCTTGTCATCGCGGGAGGCGTTTAGGGGGCTTGAGGTCCCCCACCTTGTGCATCAAGGACCAGCCTAGATCTAACGGAGTTGACAGCGAGGCGGGAATCCCAGCCTTCCCTGCGAAGGGAGGGCGCAAGGGGGCACCGCTGTTGAGGGCGAGCGGCAACCATGCCGACAGCTGTTGTGCATTAGCTGGGATGGGGTGGAGGGAACTACAGTTCCCAGGAAGCAGTGCGGCTCCCTGGCTGCCCCGCTCAGGCCACGCCCAGACCACGCCCCCACCCGCCTCGGCCACGCCCCGGCCACGCCCCCGGGCCGGCTGGTATATAAGGGCCGAATGGCCCGGCGGCGGGCAGAGCGCGGAGGCGGCGCGGGCGCGCGCGGGGCTGCCGGGGCCGGAGGAGGCTGCTGCTCGCCCGCTCGCCCGCTCGCCCGCCCGCCGCTCCGCGCTTCTCCCTCCGCCTCCCCGGCCCCGCGCACCTACGAGCTCCGGGCCGCGGGCCGAGCTGCCCCGGGCGCTGTCCGGGCCTGCAGAGGGGATGCCGGCGGGGACCTCGGGCTCGCGCCGGCGTTGCGCAGCAAAGAAAGGCGAGGCGCGGCGTCGGGGCTGCGCGCCCTGGAGCTCCGGGACGCGGCACTTGGGAACCCCCGCGGCGAGCTCCCGCCATCTCCGCGCGGCCGGAGCGCGCAGCCCGGGGCTGGCCTCGGGTGGAAAGTGCGGGGAATGGGGCGAGGGGCTCCGGACCCCCCACCGTGGATTACTTGGTGTGCATCAGCCGGGCTCAGACGACCCCCACCCCCGCGACCTCGTCTGCGTCCTGGGCTTGCTTCCTTCCACCTGGCAGTCGGGGCGCATACCTGGCAGGTAAGTGTTCCCTGCGTTTCGAGGGAGGGGGTTTGGTGCGCTCCTCTCTCCCCGCCTCCCCCCCCCCCCCCCCCGCGCCGCTTTCTGGAGCTCTTGGGGTTTGCACGGAAATTTCTGCTCTCGCACTGACATCTCCGCAGAGACATCCCCTCGGCCCCCCTCCGGGCGGCCCCCCGCGGGACAGACCCTCCGCCGGGGTGGGGGTGGGGGTGGGGGGCCCGTCGCCCTAACCTCCGCCCTCGTGGCCGCCCCGGGGCCCGTTACCCCGGGAGGGAGCGCTGCCGCCACTGTTGAGTCGGGCGGTTCTGAAAGTGAGCGGCCTCGGGATCCACACCGAGAACTTTGATTACACCTCGTGGTCCTGTGTTAGCTTCTCTCCGGGGCGAACAGGGGGCCCCGAGTGCCTTCGCGTGCAGGAGCTCGGGCGCCCTCGCCGCGTGGTGCCGTGACTGTGCCCGCGCGTGTACTACCCGCGCCCCCCGCGCCCCGCGCCCCGCCGGGGGTCACCTGACCGCGCCGAGGGCCGCCCCCTCCCGAGCGGGGGAGCCCCGGAGCGAGCGGCCGGCGCCCGCGGCGGGCGGGGTGCGCGGGGCGATGGGCAGGCCCCCGGCGGGGCGGGCGGCGCGGAGGCTGCAGGTGGGGGCTGCGGCGGGCGGGCCGAGCGCCGCGCGCCTCGTCTGCGAGAGGAGGGAAAACAAAAGCGTCCGCGGCGGTTCGGTGGCTGCGCGCGGCTCGACGAGGCAGAGCCCGGGGCGCGTGCGGGGGGCGCGGAGGCCGGGCCGCGGCTGCTCTGCTCGCGCCCGGGGCCGCCGACGGGAGGACGGGGCGCGCCGGCACAGGTGGTCCGCGGCGAGCCGGAGCGAGGAGCATGGCCAGGTGCGGCGGGACGAGCGGGCCCGGGCCTCGCGGGCGCCCGGCTCCAGGTGAGCGAGCCCCAACTTGCCGCGCCCCCCGCGGGGCCGCCCGCCAGGCTGGGGCTTTTGTTCGGCGCCGCGGGTCGGGTCGGGCCGGGGCCGGGGCCGGGGCCGGGGTCCGGGCGGGGGGCTGCGCGGGGGGCTGCGGCTCGGCCCCGGGGCTGCGGGGCTCGGCCGGGCGCCCGGGACCTGCTGAGCCGGCGCTCCCCGGCCTGCCACGGCGCCCCGAGACCTCGGGCTGCGCCCGCCTTATCTCCATTTTCCACCTAATTGAGACCAAATATGCTAAGTTTGAAATGGCCCCGACCCCCGGGGCGCCCGCCCCAGGCTGCCCGCGGCGCGGCCTCTGCCCCCCGAGCCGGAGCCCGCCCGCCCGGGGAGGACGCGGGGTCGTCGCCGGCGGATGCCGAGGCCGCTCCGACGATCGGGCGGAGGCGCGCGCAAGACGGGCGCGCGATGCCTCGTCTCGCTGTGCGGGGACACTGTCTTTTGTTCCAGCCTCTGTATTTTCCTGTGTGTGTGTGAGGTTTTTTTTTTTTTTTTTTTACAAAGAAAGCGTCGCCTGTGCTTTCTGTGACAGGGGACTTGTCTGCCAGTTTGCCATTGTGCACTCAGGAATCTGCTCCATTCTGAAGTGAACTGCCCAGAGGTATTAGTCAAGAAGCTGGAGGAGGCTGGGGAGTGGGGAGAGGTGGGTTTTTCTTTCTCTTCTTCTTTCTTCCTTTTTTTTTTTTTTTTAATTATTAGCTCAGAAGTGTCTGATTCACATGATTTTAAGAGGAAATGGGGGAGAGGCATTTAGTTTTGAATTGGATGCAGGTCTGTGCTGTGCTTTTGAAATATATCGAACAGCCGTAAGTCCAAGATCATCCTTCTGACGTGTACCTGATGTACTGGTGCCCTTATTGCCAGTCAAGTGGAGCATTAAATGCTTTATCAGCTGAGTGGAAGATAGGATTGATTCTCTTATAAAAACTGAGGTGCCAGAAGACAGGTGCCTGAACAAAAGGTCATCTACTTTCTGTTCTGAGGAATGTCAAGAATGAGCCTCTAGAGAAAGCATTAGCAGGATTCCCATCAGAAAATGATTTTCATTCAGTTCATGGTAACATGCATAAATGGGCCTTTATTAAAGGATATAGTGTCCAAATTGGTATCATTGTGTGTAGATTTATTATACCTGGTTTCATAGGCCATAAGAAATTTATAGGAAGGTTTACATTTGGTAAAATTCTAGGTAGTCTTTCTCATTTTACTTGTCACTTCCATAACAAGATATCAGCACCTTGCAGCCAAAATCAGCAGGAACATACATATCGTTGAACCAATGTGGGTTCATTGACTCATCACAATGAGGGAAAGCTCACACCTACAGGGAACTGTGTGACATCTCAGTAGGAAGCCTTAGAATTTGGTCTTCCAAGAGATGTTTTTTAAGAGGGTTCAAGGAAGTGAGAGTTCTTTATAGATTAAATACTCTGAAGGGCAGGGATGATTTTCTGACAGGGTTTCTAAGTAATTCTTACCTAGAAGGTGAAAAGATGAAGCAAGGCTAAAGCTGCAATAGGAAAGATACAGCAGAGAGTGGTCTGTTTTTTCTCTTGATATCATCAGTCATAGAGAGACCTTCTCTGAAGTTGGTGTGCTAAGAAATTGTTGATGTTTGGCAGAAGAACACCAAGGTATAGCTGTCAGTTCCAGGCCAGCACTTACCAACAAGACCTAATTGATAGCTCTAGGTTAGCTTTCATCTGTCATCTTTTCTCTCTCACACACAGTCCAGGAACTTTTGTTTACCAGGAGACCCTGTTAAACTGGTCCTTTATAAAGGGAAGCCCACTTTTGTAGTACAAGATGCTAATAAAATATTTTTTAAATTATCAGCAATTATTTACAGAAAACAAGAGGGGAAACCTTTTTCTTGAATTAGTTGATGCTTTAAAAAAAAGTCCATGGATCATAAAGGGGCACATAAATTTTGAAAACCATCATACTCTTTTTGGCAATCTCATCTTACAACTTGGATTAAAAATAAATTATTTCTACCTAACCCAACATAGTCATTCAAATTTTATTTGATAATTAGATAATATCTAAATCAGAGAAGAAAGTAATAGTCCCATTTTCATTACTGATAAAACCGTATCTCCAACACCATATTCAATTCTATTTAACACTACATTTTAAGAATAAAATAATGACAGCAATTTTGAAATATCTAAAGCTGCATCATGCAGAAGAACCTGTAGACTTACTCTATTCTGTTCCAAAAGCCAAAATCAGTATCATTAGCTTTATGTAATAGGGAACAAAGATTTCTGTTCAGCAGTAGGAATAAATGTCTCATAATTAAGAACTACCCAGAAATGGAATGGGTTACGTAATTATATAGTGAAATGTCCAACATTGAAAATGTTAAAAACAGAGGCTGAATGAACACAGAAAAAGCAGACATAACTGGAACATCTGGAATGAGAGTTTGAACTACATGGTTGGTCAAGACCCTCTCTGACTCTGAAGGCAAAAGCAATGAGTAAGAGAATGGAGTTAGAAAGTTAGTAAGTTACCATGATCTAGGGCAAGTTAAAGGCCATCATATTTGTCAGGGTTCCAGAGAACCCAATACTGGAGATGAGAGAAAAGATAACCTAAAAGGTTGAGGCAGTCTTGGTTCCCTAGTTTCTAAAATCAAGCCATTGATATGGAAAATTCAAGTTTATAAGGAAAAAAATGTTTCCAGTGATGCTATCCGTACCTCAATCACAATGTCCTCCTTTTCATCTCTATGAGCCTGCAATTTAATATAATACCTACTAAGTACAAGGCATTCAACACAAAGGAATTTGTTGTGATTACTCTCCTCAAACGGGAGATAAATGTCTCTATTTCCAAACTCTTGCAAAGGCTCTGAGAAAAAGATCTTTGAGTATTCTCTGAGGGAGCGAAATAAAGCAACTCAGTATGAAAAACAAGTGTTAGGTTTAGTATGCCTCTGGTTTCAGAGCTTAAGAAACTTGAACTTGGAAATCAGATGTAACTGTGTTTAATGCCAGCCCTTTCACTTTCACGCACTAGCTGTGTAACCTTGGGCAAGTTACTCACCTTCTCTGAACCTTTGTTTCTCCCGTAAAACAGAATTAAAAATCTATAGCCACAGAGGCTCATTAGCATTAAGTGAGGTGATGCATATGAAGGTTCTAGCGTAGCCCGACAGAGTCAACCATCAGGAAATGTTACGAGATAATGAGAATAACTTTGCAATGGTATGCCATAATGTCAGCAGCTTTTCCTGTCGAAGTGAAGCATTTTCTATGTGAGCAGAATGTTTCCCCAGGAAGATAAGATGTTATTATTTAACCTGCAGCTTTTGTCAGTTTGGCAAAGGTTAAACTTACAAAAAAAAAAAAAAACACACAGAAATTTCTAATTCATTATAAGTCAGTCTATCATGTCTTCAAGGCCATTCTGTTATGAATTTAAACTACTATTGCAGAGTTAAATGAAATTTCACTTCTGTTTTTTTCCAGTCCTCCAGATAGATTCATTATACAGTTTAACATCGGGGAAGAGTTTGGATAAACCACTTTTAAGGTTTTTATACAGATTTTTAAATCTGAGATTGATTGAACCTGGATAGCTACTGACTTCACTCCACTTGATCTCTCACTTTTCAAGATCATCACATTAACTTTATCCATAGGAATACATACAGCAGTAGACTACTATGATTTAGCATTCCTAGAAAACATTTATTCCATTCTCCAGCTAGGGGAAAAAATTTCTTTGCAAATTCAGCATATATGTGTGTATGTGTCTCTGTTTAAGAAACTAGTATCAATATAAGATCATATAGCATTAGCCTCTTAACCTTCCTGTCGTTTGTGTACACACCATTTGGTTAGATCCAGAAAACTGATGCTTTATTTAAATCTACTTTAGCAGTGGAAGTAAAAGGAAATCACATCCTCAAACTTGAGGAAAAGTGCTATGTAGATTGTGAAAAATCCCTCAACGATTCCATTTTGTACACAGTTTCCTGTCCAGTATTTAATCCTATTTTCAAAGGTAATTGTCGAGGTTAAAAATATATAATTTAAGGGAAATGGAAAAGCCACTTGGTTCGTTGTCTCCCAATGCATTAAAAATATCCCCTTTGTAATCCTGGAGAAGTATGCAAATTATAAGGCTGGGGAGAACCACTATTGAAAAATACTGTACTGTATCTTCATGTGATGTTTAAGACTAACTACTACCCACATTTCTTTAAGAATCATTTCAGAGGATCAGCTAAAAATGCTGTTAACCGTAAGAGACTCCATCTGCCAAAGTGTATTAAAGTGACATACCATTAATGCTAGTTCAACCTAAAAAACAATCATCCTGTAATGAAATGCTTTATATAAACTCAGGAAAGCTAGGAGACTCACAGTTCTCTATGAAATTAGCCGGTATTTGAGACCAACGGTGGAATGATATGGAAATGGTAATTTGACTCCCTGTAATGGCTTAGTAATGGCCCCTTACCTCTTAGTCCTAGATGTGTTTGCTTTTGTGAATATGTCTAAAAGACCTAGAAATAAATGACTTTTTTCCGAAATGAAGGAAGGATTTTGAAGAAGCAGTTGTACTTAAAAAGTTGGGAAATAAATTTTCCTTGCTCACTCCCCACATTTCTCCCTAACACATAAAAACGCAGACATGAACATGCCTTACACACAAATGCACATGCGCATGTATGCGCATGCACACTTTGTAATGAAGTCACGTCTATTAAAAAAATTTTTTTAAAGATTTTATTTATTTATTCATGAGAGACACAGAGAGAGAGGCAGAGACACAGGCAGAGGGAGAAGCAGGCTCCATGCAGGGAGCCCGACGTGGGACTCGATCCAGGGTCTCCAGGATCACACACTGAGCTGAAGGCGGCGCTAAACCGCTGAGCCACCTGGGCTGCCCTAAAAAAAATTTTTTTAAGTGAATTTGCCTATTTCAAAATAAGAGCATCAAACACTGAACCCAGTTCACTAACATATTTGAGGTGGTCATAATCTCCTTCCATGGGTGTCTTTAGTTCAGAGGAAAAGACTAGATGATATTGACATGACTACAAATGAGGAGCAGAATGAGACAAAAGTGTCTGTAGTACTTGCTTCTGAAACTCAATAATAAAGCACCATCAGATTTTACAAAGGTCAAATTGGGAGTAAACAGAAGCTAGCACACTCTCCTGGCGATTTACAATTTGACCAAATTCACAGCCTTTATCTGATCAAATTATGAGAGCCCTGTTTAGAGGCATCAATCATTGCGGAGGTCCTAAATGTGAAGGAAGTGATGAAGAGTATTTTCGCTTTACCACAAGTGAAATTCAGAAATAAAAAGGAATCTTCTGGAGCAGAGACTTCATGACCCAAGAATCTTAATGTCTCTCGGTTTTCAAATCAGAGATGGCTCTACAATAGACAGGATCATCGTCCAGAAAACACCATGTGCTTTAACACCTGGACTTGCTTGCCCACTCCCAGCTTGTCTTTATCTTTCCTCTTTCCTACCTTAAAATTTTCTTCATTAGATAGGCACCTGGTCTCTATAAGTTTGCTATTAAATATGCTGCCTGGAAGAATTTTTTGACCTTTGCTCTAAGTGGAGATTTGCCTGTCAGGTTATCTAGCTAATACTTGTGTCTGTGATACAATAAAACATAGTTAAATTTCAAGGAAGAAAGAGAAAATATATGTGAAATTTTTATCATTTGACTTTCATCTTTATCATTTGACTTTCTTACAGCTGTGTTCAAATATCCCTATTATCTGGCTTTAATTTATATTTCTAAACTATTTTCTACTGTTCCCTTTCATGTTCCATTTATTGGCCTCTTGACTCTTCCCTGTATGTCTCACACTTTTCCACACCTGTGACTTTGTTCATTCTTTTTCTGAAGCCCTCACAAATGTCACATCCTTGATAATTTGTCCATTGGTAGAGGGGATCACTTGAGACAGCTGTACACAGTAAAGACTTTAGCTCCAAAGAGCAGTTTTGAGCTTGTGAGTGGTTCTCAAATTATAATGTGCATAAAAATCACCTGGAGTGCTTGCCAATGATGGAGATTTTGTGGCTCAACCTCAAAGATTCTGATTCAGTAGTTCTGTGAAGACCCAGAATATGCACTGTTAATCTCCAGGTGACTCCAATGCAGGTGATTCCAGGGCCTCTTTAAGACACACTGTTGTAAGAACATCTCTGTTTTTAAAATTCCTGACTAAAGGCTTTCCAGAAGATATTTTTTTCCAAAGCACAAATGTTATTTAAATTATTATTAATTCCCAGAAATTCCATTCTAGAAACACTAGAATACAGGCATTTGTATCCTATGCCTGCCTAACTGGATTAAAAAAATTTAGATGCAACACAGCTAAATATGGGTTAATGAAATTGCTATTAATCACTTTTTGAGAAAATGTAGGCATCCCGGGAACATGCTGTAATTTCCATCACTTTTATACTGCCTCTGCCAGCTCTGTAGTTAAAGAGTAACAAAACAACTGTTTATGAAAAGGGTAGGTTTAAGATGAAAATAATCATTTTGCAAAAGTGAGGAAACAGTATCAGAGCCTGCGAACTGTGCTCTTCCAAGTGGAGAATCCAGTATTTGTAATAAATTCCTTTTGCTCTGGATGAGTTCTGCATTTTCAATGAGGTGAACTTGGCAACATTCTAGTTGATTTTAATAAAAATAGCTGCTTTGAGGACAGGGAGCTGAGGTTGCCAAATTTACAGCTGCCTTGCACAATTACTCTTACACCTCCTTCAGGGCTACTTAGAACCAGTAAGCAAATTAAGTGTATCGATTGCAATTTTGTTGGACTAACAGCCCCCCCCCCTTTTTTTTTAAGGAATAAACTTGATTCCTTTCAGTATGTGTCTGTTCAGAGTGATCTCTTTTCTTTTCAGCCATAACACAAAGACAACATCATGGCTGGATCCTCGACTTGCGAAAAAGGCTAAACCTCCAGAAGAGTGCAAAGAGAATGGTAGGTCATTAAGTTTCTATGATGTTTCTGCGTTGCGCTTTGAGCATGTTTGTGTTTCTTAAAGGAGGGTCTCACCGACAGGAGCAATCATGTAGTTGAGACAATTTTAAAGGTGTATTATTTAATGCTTAGAGAGGAGAGAGAATTAACGCGGCTTTTCAGCAGTGCCATGTGGTTTTCCTTTCTCTTTCTGAGGAAACTGCCGGATATCACATCTCTGTCATCTCTGTTGGTTCTATGTGACTCCTGGCCTGACTTTCCACCACCTTCTAAGGACTTTTTGTTTGCAATATGTCTCTCTGAGGACTCTTATCTTTTCATTGGCATCAAACATGATATATAGAGAAACAGTCTTGTGGACCTATAAATATTATTGATTTTTGTGTTTAGAGGCATAGCATTCTGCTGGTTATTAAAGAATCGGTGGTATACAGATCTATACATATGGCTACTTTCCTTTAATCAAATATTTGAATTAAATAACCAGTTGCATGAATGTCCTGGGATATCCTTAGTATTTTCTAGTTTCTAGTGTAGTAATACTAACTTGCTTAGAAACTGACTGTTTTCATGTATGTGAAGAATGTTTTTGAACAATGTTGGGGGTTAGATGGGTGTAAACCTTGCACTGATATTAGTAAATTAGATGAAGTCTGTTACAGATGACACTTGTAATTTTTAAAGATGTTGAGTTTAATGTTAAAGAACACTTAAAATTTAGCTAAAATGATAAATAGCATACTCTCCTTTGATTTATTATTTGACTACAATCAAGCCTTTATCTCCTCAACCTATTAGAGCCCTGTTCACAGGCATCTATCATTGAGAAGCTCTTAAAAGTGGAGAAAGTGATGAGAGTTTAAACTTTTAAAAAAGTTTTTGAAAAGTCAACTTTTTATAAGTCTCTAATTCTAAAAGTCCTTTGTAACAATAGTTCTGGCTTTATCAGATAATATTTTGATAACATTGTTCATTTCTGTAACTGTTCACAAGCTAGTTGTAAAGAGTTCAATTAAGAATTATAGTGTACAGTTTATATGTACATATTTGAATGCATAAATATCCAGTTTTTAACCACTGTCTATATTAAATTTTATATTTATAGCTATATCTGTATGCTTTCTGTAGAATAGTATGACTGCTTGTGGTTGAAGCCCATAAAATTCTGTGACCTGGACTTTTGATCACCATTAGGCTATATATTTCCTTGACACCAGTAAGACGTATGCTGCAGATTGTGATCAGTTATAAATTAAAATGGCCTGATCTGTTATATATGGAAGTTACAATTCACTTTTGCCGCAGATGTAAAAACCTTAGTATATCCTAATTAAAATGAATGTAACGATTTGCAGTGCTGTGACACATTGAACTTCTCAGCTGTCTTGTTCCTTTGAGTTATTCTTTTTATTAGAAAAAGCTGTTAAAATCAAACTTTAAAATTCTGGGAGAGATGTAGGCATAAGACGTTGCATAATTTTAATATTCCAATGTTATCAGTTTTTCCCACATCCGCACTTGTCTGTCTTCTTAGGATGATAAATACCTAAAATATGATGCCAGTGTCTGAGGAGCACATGTCATTGAAAAACAAGCCCTGCAATATAGTCTTGTAGTTCAGAATGATTTATAACCAGTCAATTACTATTTGTTTTCATTTTCTACAAAATAAATAACTCCTAGATTTTATTCCGTATATTACTGGAATGTTATACAATGGAAATTAACATCTAGTTAGTTAGAATACTATTATTCCAGACACATATTTTAAGTTTTCTTGCCAAGAAAATTGCTTTTATGTAATACTGTTACTTCTGTTTTATTTTTCGTTTCTTTAAGACATAGGTTAAAATTGTGTGTTTAAATGTTGGATGTTAATGGACTGCTGTTGAGCTAGCCAATTAAGTGAGGTTTCTTTATATGTTCCACTCAGACCAAACAAAGTAGAGTAATTTTCTGGGATCCCTGGGTGGCGCAGCGGTTTTGCGCCTGCCTTCGGCCCAGGGCGCGATCCCGGAGACCCGGGATCGAATCCCACGTCGGGCTCCCGGTGCATGGAGCCTGCTTCTCCCTCTGCCTGTGTCTCTGCCTCTCTCTCAATCTCTCTGTGACTATCATAAATAAATAAAAATTAAAAAAAAAAAAAACAACAAAGTAGAGTAATTTTCTGAATGCTGGGATGTGTGTAAAATGTGTATAAAAAAATTATATGGAGGCTCAAGATGATAATATCTTTCTCCAGCAAAGGTTTATACTTTTTATGCCAGTGAGATAGAGTGGAGGCTAATTACTTAGTCCAATCTGGAGTTAAGCCAATAGGAGGTTGGGCTGAGTTTTGGTAGGACCCGATTTATCTCTGGTTTGTTCCTGTGCTTAGGATGTTTGCCCAAGGTTTTCAACTAACAGTCTATTTGCAGGTCAGCAAGCATTTTCTATAAAGGGTAGGTAGCCTATATTTTAGGCTTTGCAGGTTATCCAGTCTCTTTGTAACTACTCATTATGCAAAAGCAGACAAATCAATATATAATTAAAGGACATGGATGTATTTTGATGGAGCTTTGTTTATGAGCAGAGAATTTGAGTTTTGTATACTTTCAGGATTTGAATTTCAAAATACTGTTCTTTTGATTATTATTTTTTTTTTTGGCAACCATTTAAAAGTATATAAATTGGTCTTCATTTCTGGACCATACAGAAAATAGAGGCAGGCTGGATTTGGTCCACAGGACAAATCCTGGCCCCGTGTGTTCATGTGGGGCCTTCCTCTTGGCAGATCTTAAATGCCAATATTTTAAAAATGTTTTTTCTTCCTAGTATTGCAAGACTGCCAAAAACCTGTGGTGCATTTCAGGGGTTTTAGCTTAGCTGTTTGCCTCTAGACCTTGCAGCTTCTGAATTGACAGATGTCATCATGGGATAATGGGTTGTCTGTTTAAGATCTCTCAAGTCTATATTTTGTCATTGGCATCAAACATGATATATAGAGAAACAGTCTTGTGGACCTATAAATATTATTGATTTTTGTGTTTAGAGGCATAGCATTCTGCTGGTTATTAAAGAATCGGTGGTATGCAGATCTATACATATGGCTCTCAAGACTCCTCAGCTTTCGGCTGGCTTCCCTAACCTCTAGCAGTGGCCTTCTACCTAGGCAGTCTGGGTTCTTACCACAGCCCAGAATCAACAAAATCAGCTGCAAATTCTTCCCTCACTTCTTCAGGGTTTTCTCCTCTTTGGAATCCTAGGCCTGTTGTTTCAGCAGTGCTGATGCCTTTAAATTGTTTATTTTTTACATTTTGTGTAGATTTTTTTTGTGTTCTCATGGTTTATAAGCTTCTCACTCCATCCTACCTGGAAGCAAAAGTTTTATGCAGTATTTTTTAAATTGAACATTTTAGAGCTTATTGGATTGCATAACTATAAATTCTTTATTATTATCGTAATTAAAATTTTGATCTCTCAAAATGGAATTCCATGATGTTGTATATATGTGCATACTGTCATGAATGTGCATATGTATTGTGTGTGCGTGTGTGGATATGGATCTGTAAATGTTGACATTTTTAGTTCTGTTAACACTGGTACATAAAGTTAATTCCTTGGTCAACTACAAAAGAAGAAGCTGAGTGAAAGAGTGATGGAAGGGAGGTTATCAACTGATTTAAATTATTCTTGGGCTAGAGAAAAAAACTAGCAAATATTTTCTTATTGTTATCAAGGGGGACATGGGAACATAGATGGCTCCATACAAATACATATTAAACAACCATCTGTTGACACCAAAGCAACCATTTTATCTTGAAGCATAATGTACTAAACGTGAACGCATACTTCCTTCTCTCACAATACAGTCGAAAGTACTAAAGTCACTACATTCTGTGCATTTGTCATCGCTCTGCATTTTTAGAGTTTTAGCACCAGTCTACATAGCAGAAAAAAAAAAATCTCCACCTACTACTGGATTCTAATATTAGTATTTGGGGGAGTGCCATTTAGCAAGCCAATATAGTCTTTTACAAAACGCCACAGAAATAGTGGTTAACTATTAAACAGTTTGGAGGCAAGATCAGTGAACTGCATATAAAAAACATCAACATATGTGTCTCTGGCCCCCACAATCAGTACCATGGGGTTTCTCCTGAGACATTGCTGATCACATATATCTCAGTGGTGACACATCCCCCAAGATTCACTGAGCTATAGGGTTAACATCAAACATGATTCAAGCCTTGGGGTGCCTGGGTGGCTCGGTCATTTGAGTGTGCAACTCTTGGTTTCAGCTCAGGTCATGATCTCACGAGTCATGAGATGAAGCCCCATGTCCCCATGTCAGGTTCTGCACTCAGGGGGGGAAGTCTGCTTGAGATTCCCGCCCTCTGCCCCTCCCCCCCCCCACTCTCTTTCTCATAAATAAATAAGTCTTTTTGAAGACACCTCATAGGATCATTCTTTTCTTAAAGTTGAAATGTAATTAAATTATCACATTCAGAAGAAGAAATTGTGTGAAATTTGGAGTCAAGGAAACTTCTAATCCGAACACAAATCTGTGGGCTCTTGGGAAAGGTACTTCTTCACTTCTGAGAACCTAAGGTTTCTTACCTGTAAAAATGGGAAGGATATCTGTTTCCTGTAGATTCAGCTTCACAAATAAAAGGGACAGTGCTTGTGACACTACAGGCTCTCAATAACTGTTCCTTTCTTTTCCTTTTCTGTGTGTTCTGAGCCAACAAATGAGCCTCATAGAAGACAAGAGGAAGAATTCAGAATAGTTGGCCTACCTAAAGAGCTTTGAATTATTCTAGAGTATCCTGGAGAGATGGAAATGAACAAAACCCTTGGAGGCTAAAATTATCTGCCTAGCTAATTCCAGCCTAATATTGATAGATTAAAGATTGTCCCCCTCTATTCTGTTACGATGGCTCTAAATTCTCAGAAAATTGTAATCACAGCTGTACATACTAGGTGGCTTCATTTCCATATTCAATGTGTATGAATTATAAGGCAGTTTTCTCATATTGCTGTAAAAACAATCACATAATCTTAACCTCTTTACCTATGTGAGAACTCCATTTCCATTGACATTTAGTTAAAACTAAAGTTTTGAGTTATTTATCTTTAAAAAAAATGGTGTCCAAACTGCACATAAATGAAGATAGCATAAGCTATGTTTGGAATATATATTAAGTGGATTTTTTTTTCAAGAGGAGGTTGCCTTTTTTTATATATATCAATATAGTGTACTGAGTTTTCCTTTTATTTTGCATTTATTTTTAAATTTTTTTCTTTGAATTCAATTTCCCAACATATAGTATAACACCCAGTGTTCATCCCCTCAAGTGCCCTCCTTAGTGCCTGTCACCCAGTCATCCCATCCTTTGTTTGTTTCCCAGTGTTAGGAGTCTCTCATGGATTGTCTTCCTCTCTAATTCCCCCTCCTCGATTTCCCTCCTTTCCCTTATAGTCCCTTTCACTATTTCTTATATTCCACGTATGAGTGAGACCATGAGAAGGGTGCCTATTCTAAAATAATAGAAAACACTAATCAATTTTAGGTCATTTCTTTTTTCTTTCTTTTCCAAATTTTTAAGTTCCAATTAGCTAACATACAGTGTAATATTAGTTTCAGGTGTAGAATTTAGTGATTCATCACTTATATTCAGCCCCCAGTGCTCATCACAAGTACCCTTCTTAATGCCTATTTAGCCCATCCCCCTGCCCCCCTCCCCTCGAGCAGCCCTCAGTTCTCCATAGTCTGTTTTCTGGTGTTTCTCTCTCTTCCCACCCCCCATGTTCATCTGTTTTATTTCTTAAATTACACATATGAGTGAAATCACACAGTATTTGTCTTTCTCTGACTTATTTCACTTAGCATAATACTCTCTAGCTCCATCTATGTCATCACAAATGGTAAGATTTCATTCTTTTTTTATGGCTGAGGAATATTCAATTGTATATGTGTGTACCACATCCTCTTTATCCATTCATCAATCTATGGATTGATGTCGGATTGTTTCCATAATTAGCAATTGTGGATAATGCTGCTATAAATATCAGGATACATGCATCCCTTTGATTTAGTACTTTTGTATTCTTTGGGTGAATACCTAGTAGTGCAATTGCTGGATCACAGGGTAGTTCTACTTTTAACTTTTTGAGGAACCTTCATACTCTTTTCCAGAGTGGCTGCACCAGTCTGCATTCCCACCAACAGTATAAGAGGGTTCCCCTTTTTCTGCATCCTCATCAACATCTGTTGTATCCTGTGTTGTTAATTTTAGCCATTCTGACAGGTGTGAGGTGATGTCTCATTGTAGTTTTGATTTGTGTTTCCCTGATGATGAATGATGTTGAGCATCTTTTCATGTGTCTGTTAGCCATCTGTACGTAGTTTTAGGTCATTTCTTAAGTGAATTTCTTAACTGTCACACAGATTAGGAAACACATAATTTTATTTTTGTAGTTCACATTCTGTTCCTAGAATGCATAGTTTATTTCTTTTTCAAATAGGGACTTTGGCCTGTTGTCTCATTAAATTTGTATTGATAATTAATGACCCTAATTTCTCAACAATAAATATGAGCAAATTAATTTCACCTTTGAATATTTGTTTTCCTGATCTAATAAACCTAAGATTATGTTTGTAAAGTACCTTGATAGCTTTCCCCTAGGAATAATTCAGTAAAACAGGCTCTGGGGCACCTGGGAGGCTTATTGGTTAAATATCTGCTTTTGGCTCTGGTCATGATCTAGGAGTCCTGGGATTGAGCCCCATGTTGGTCTTCCTGATCAGTGGGGCATCTGCTTCTCCCTCTCCCTCTGCCCCTTTCTCCTTACTCATCCACTTGCTCTCTCTCTCAAATGAATGAGTAAAAGATTAGAAAAAAAACAGACTCTAAAGATACCCCTCAAGTACTGAAACTTTAGAATCGAAAAATCATTGATATTTTGAACTCCTATCTTTAAATATTATGAACTGATTTGAATGTTACTTTGTTTTTATAATGATATTTAGGATGTTTTATTAAAAATTTGAGGAAATTTAAAATATCTTAATAGAAACTGTTCTTATTTTGCTAACTGGTACTTATTCATATTAGTCATGATTTTTTTATAGCAGCACTTTGAGGTATGCTTCATCCAATAATATAGTACCTTTTCCAGTGTTTTCAGCTTAGGGGTACTACAAAATACCAACACTTTAGGAATATAAATCTTTTGTGGAGGAAATAATAAAATAAAATCAAAATAAATCATATAGGATAGATTTTTCCACTGCTTTGCATAGATACCAATTCTTCTGTTTATGGCTGACATCTGTAATAATTGGCCCCCATCTACTCTGAGTGATTAGTGTCCAGACCATAAAAGTTGTTAAATATTTTAAATATCATTTTTGCACTAATCATTTATGTATTTCTCTTTTCTACTTCCAATCTTTATCATGGCTATAAAATAGTACCTGTGTAAGGATTATAAAATTGCATCCTTTTATTCTTGATTGCTCAAGTTTCTTTTATATTTAGGAATGAGTTATGTCTTGTCTTTACTGCTTAATGCATGCAGGTTTGAAAATAATATTGACAGCATCAAATCTGCTTGTTTTGTGCAATAGCAAAATAATTTCAAGATATTTCAAATATGGCTTTTCAAAGTTTTTTATTTTGAAATATTTATAAATTCACAGGAAATTCTAGGGAGGGCCCAAACACCCCTAACAAAGATCCCCAATGTTAACACCTTACATGAATATAATACCGGATCAAAATCAGGAAACTGACACTGGTACAATCCACAGATTGATTTCACTAGCTATCCAAATACTGGTGTATGTATGTGTATGTGTGTATTTTCATGCAGTTATATCACATATGTAGTTACATGTGACCATGACCACAGTCAAGATTCATAACTCTTCCATCCCATAAGACTCTCTTATGCTACCACTTTATATCCATATCCATCCCCTCTCACTGCACAACCCCTAACCCTTAACAACCACTAATCTGTTCTCCATGTCAATTTCTTTGGTATTTCAAAAATGTTCTAAAAATGGAATCATGCAGTGAATAAACTTTTGAGATGGACTTTTTTCCACTCAACTTAATTTCGTTGAAACCCATTCAAGTATGTGTATCAATAGTTTGCTACTTTTTATGTACCACTGTTTGTTTAAGCATTTACCTGTTGAAGGACATCTAGGTTGATTCCAGCTTCTAGTTAATATGAAAAAAGCTGCCACAAACATTTGTATATAGGATTTTTCATGAACATAGATCTTTTACCTGGGATAAAAGCTCAAGACAGTAATTGCTAGGTTTTTTGGAAAATACATTTTTAGCTTTAGAATAAACAGCTGTACTATTTTCCAGAATGGCTATATTCTTTTACTTCCCACCAGCAATGAACCAATTTTCTCTACATCCTTTCCAGCATTTGGTGTTATGACTTTTTAAATTTTAGTTATTCTGAGAGGTGTGTAATATTACATTATGGTTTTAATTTGTATTTCCCTAATGGCTAATGATATTGAACATCTGTTTTGAAAAATATTATTTATTTATATGAGAGAGAGAGATTGTGAGAGAGAGCACAGTGTGGGGGGGAGGGAGAGGGAGTCTCTCCACTGAGCAGGGGGCTCCTTTCCAGGACCTTGGGATCATGACCTGAGCCAAAGGCAGGCAGACCCTTAGCCAACTGAGCCACCCAGGTGGTTCTTGAACATCTTTTCATGTAATTATTTCTCATCTGTGTATCCTGCTTGGTAACATGTCTGATGATGCCTTTTGCCCAAATCTTAATTAGATTATTTTTTTTAATTTGGTTTTGAGAATTATTTACATATTCTATATATAATAAATCCCTTTATCAGATATGTTGTTTATAAACATTGCCTCCCAAACTATGATTTTTATTTTATCCTCTTAACGGGGTCTTTTGCAGAGAAAATATTTTTAATTTTGATGAAGTCAAATTTATCAATTTTTAGCAATTTATCAAATTTATCAATTTTTCCTTTTCTGAAACATGCTTTCAGTATCAAATATAAAAACTCTCTAACCAGCCCTAGACGCCAAAGAGTTTCTCATTTTTCCCCTAAATTGTGTACTTCAATATTTGACCTGTAAGTCTGTGACCTACTTTGAAATAATTTTCGTATAAGGTGTAAGATCTAGGTTGAGATTTTTAAATTATTATTATTACTATTATTATTATTGCTGTAGCCTATGGATGTCCACTTGCTTTAGCACTGTTAGGTGAAAAGGCTATCCTTCCTCCAGTAAACTGTGTGTACAACTTTGCCATAAATCATTTGGGTTCCATTGATCTATGGGTCTTTCTCTGCACCAGAACCATCCTGTCTAGATTACTGTAGCCATATTCTAATCCCTAATATTGGGTACACTGATATTCCCTAACTTAGTTTTTTAAATGTATAAATAGATAGAAGGTTTAATTAATCAGGAAGATTTAAAAAATTCTAAATGCATATGCATCTGATAACATACCTTCAAGTTTTATATAAAGGAAAAAATTACAAATCTGAAAAGAGGATTTGAAAAATTTATGGAGTATATTACCTCATGTACCTCTCCTTTCTCAATATTTTAAACAAAAAGAAAGATTTGAATAACAGAAATAGTAATCTTGATTTAAAAGCCACATATAGACACTGCACTTAGATGGAAAGTACGTTCTCAAGCACACAGAGTACTTTACAAACAATGAGTACATGGTAGTCTGTGGAGCAAGTCTCAAGAAATTTCAAAGTTGACAGTCCTGTGTTACAGAAAACCTTAATTATGTATCAATAGAAAGATAACTAAAATACTGCCCATGCTTTGAAATATAAAAACGATTTTAACATGTGTTTTTTCCAAATTTATTGAGATATAATTGATATATTGTATAGTTAACGATATACAACATTATCATTTGATACACATATATATTGTGAAATGAATGACACAATAATAAGTTTATTGTGTTAATACATCCAACAACTCATATAATTACTTTATGTGGGGGGTTGGGATGAGAACATTTAAGATTTACTCTCTTAGCAACCTTCAAGTATAATACATAGTACTATGAACTGTAATCAGCATGCTGTACATTATATCTCCAGAGCTAATTCATCTCATAACTGGAAGTTTGTATCTTTTGACCAACATCCCCCCATTTCCTCCATTTCTTAGCCTTCCATTCTGCTCTGTAGGATATTTTTTTTACCCACTCCCTTAGTACAGATCGTTGAAACTTCTTGACGGGGTCACCCGTGGGGAGAAGCCTCAGTGCCCCCGTTGGAGGGAGGTCCTGCCCCCTCCCCGAAAGCCTGGGGCTCCCTTGGGTGTATTTTGCAGGGGCAGGTGAAGTCCACGGGCCTGCATGTCCGTCTCCCACTGCTGGTGGGAGGTCAGGGGACGGCAGGGGTCGGGTCCTCCCAGGACACCTCCCTGGCCGCTCTGGTGCCTTGGGAATCTGAACGGGCTCCTTAACCCTGCTGAGCCTCCGCTTCCTCAGCTGCGGATGAGCAGGGCATCTGGCTGGCGGGGCTGCGGCCTCTGCCTCCCTGCCGCCTGGTTCTGGGTCTGCGCCCTCCCCGGCTGCCTCACACACTGAGGTGCCCACCCCGGGGGCGCCGGCCCCTCCCGCCCTCATCACTGGGATGCCTTGCTGGTGCCCCCACCCCAGCCTGAGAGCTCCCCATGGAACGGGTGGCCCGTGGTCCTAAACCTTCACTGGATGAGCGCCTGAGACTCCAAAGAGAAACTCCTGGCCTTTGAGTCTTGGAATCATCTTTCTGATTTCCTAGCGACAGGTCTTCCATAGTCCTCCTGGTGTGGCCTCCGCTGTGGCCTGGAGGTGGACCCCGACCATGTCTCCCGCCCCTCCTACCCTCTGCCCCTGCTCTCTGTCCCCCCAGCTCTCGGGTGTCACCTCTGCTCCCCCCTCCTCCCGCCCCCACATCTCTCGCTACCATGGGAACGTGCGGTGGTGCCCACGTGTCGTCCCCCATCCGCCCCTGCAGCGTCTCAGTCACCGTGTGCAAAGGCCGTGGTGACCGAGTGACATTTGGATGCTGTGGTGGCTCAGGGTGGAAATTTCCTTCTGCCCCCTTAGTGCAGCCGTCCCTCCCCTGGCCTGTCTGGGGCTGTTCCGAGCAGAGCCACTCCCCGCTCCCTCCTGCTTTCAGGCTCCCAGGAGCTGGAGACAGACACCCAGGCCACCCCGGGTGACCCTGACAGCAGGCGTGGCTGGGTGCTTGGCCGGGCCCCGCAGTAAGAGCAGGAGCAGCTCTCCTCGTAGGGGGGCGTGGTGCATGCAGCCCCTTACACCCAGCATCCAGCCCCCCCAGCTGGTGGGGACACTCAAGGTCAATGTTTTAGCTCCACGAGGGAGCGATTTCCAAACCCTTTGGTGTTGACTTTACTGCAAGTGGACAAGGAGCCGGTGACAGAGGGGTCTCGCCTTTTCCTGGTTGGTGTGGCCAGGACTGCTGAGGCTGCCTGCGGTCCCGAAGGGGACTCCTCATAGTCCTTGTCCGCTGCGTGACCCGGGTCTGTAACGCCCGCTTACGGTCCGGCTCCCTTCTCTGACTCTAGTGGGGAATAGGTTTTGTTTTTTTTTTTTTTTAAAGATTTATTTATTTATTCATGATAGACATAGAGAGAGAGAAAGAGGCAGAGACACAGGAGGAGGGAGAAGCAGGCTCCATGCACCGGGAGCCTGACGTGGGATTCGATCCCGGGTCTCCAGGATCGCGCCCTGGGCCAAAGGCAGGCGCCAAACCGCTGCGCCACCCAGGGATCCCGTGGGAATAGGTTTTTTTCTTGGGCCCCTTCACCTGCTTTACGTAATGGGCTCCTCCCACCTGTGGGATGAGTTGCTGGGAAGTGACTTGCCCGAGGTCACACAGCAGAGCTGGGCACCGTGGCCTCTCGGCTCTTGGCCTGGCGCTCCGGACCCTTTTGTCTTAAACCTGTCTCCTGGGCAGCGGACAGGCCTCGGAGACCTCCTGCGCCCCAAGACCCCCCACTGACCGCCCTCTCCTGTCTTATGTTCGGCAGAGCCTTCGTGCGGCGGCCACGGGACCCAGGTCAACGTCACGTGCATCGTGAACGTGTGCAGCAGCAGCGGCTCCGACCACGGCCCTCAGTGCTCCTCCCAGGCCAGCCACACGACGGGGGACGTGGATGCCAGCCCCTCCAGCTCCCCAGATGACCAGCAGGTCCCCTTCTCCCAGGAGGAGTGCCCGTTTCAGTTCCAGCCAGGGGCTCTAGAGACTCTGCTGGAGAACCCAGAGGATAAGCCCCTGCCCCTTGGTGTGCCTGACGCTGGCATGAAGTCCAGTTAGCCAGACTGGCGTGAGCTGTGTCACAGCCCAGGTGGGCTGTTCCTGGGCCTTCTAGGCCCCCACCCCCCAGGACTCTGGCTCTTTCTGGGCCAAATTCCTTTAGTGGCCCCACAGCCTCAGCCTTCCTCTCATCTGCTGGCAGAAGGGTGAGGCAGGGAGAATTGTGGGAAAGCGCTCCTGGCGTGGTGTGCGTCCCTCCGGGAGGCTAGCTGGACGTGGGCATGCCGGCCCGCCTGGAGCCAGCCCTTGCCACTCTGAGTGCTGCCCCCCCGCCCCAGCTGGTCCTGCGAGTTCAGCTTCTAGAGCCCTTATTTTTGTAATTTTTTTACTTTTAAAAAAAATCCCTGGGCTCTGTGCAGCCCTGGCTTCCTGGGAGGCCCCGCATCCTGCCTTCCATGGAGAAGGGGCAGTGCTTTAGCCTGATGCTGAGACTATAGGACGGTCCCAGCATGGCGGGGGCGGGGGGTGTCCTTGATCAGATGGTTCCGTGCAGGGAGGGGACGGGGGACCCCGGGTGCAGCTTGCAGCACCCCCGGATCCGTGCCTGCCAGCTTTACCTCCTGCACGCGGCGGGAATCAGACACTCAGAGGGCCCAGCCAAGCAGCCCCCGCGAGTGCTCCGGTTGGGGCAAGACGGCCAACCTCCAACCAGAAATCTTCCGATTTTAACACCCGGCAATTAAAAAAAAAAGAAGAAGAAAAAGAAAAGCACCATGCAGGCGGAGGAGCCAGCAAAATGACCAAGCGGAAGTCGGAGCTCGCTGGTCTCTGCTTTGACCGTCAAGGATTCACCTGCGGCTCCAGCCCCGCCTCCCGCCTCCCTCGGTGCCGGCTTCCCCGAGGGAATTTCAGGAACCGGAGATGACTGAGGCCCACAGTCTCCCTCCTCCTACCTCAGCCCCCGCCTCCGAGGAGGCTCCTCTTGGCCTCAGCACCCCCACCTTGCTGGTCCTGGAGCCCCAGGGAGCCTGCGGGGCCGCCGGGGTGCTCTGCCTGCCGGGGTCTCCTGGGGACGCGGGACGCCGAGAGCCAGTCTTGTGTCCGTGTGTCTGTCGTGTGCTGTTGGTCTGTGGAGCCGTGTTGTTGGGTCGTCCGGCCGGCCCGAAGCAGCTGAAACCGGCAGTTCTGTCCCAGGATTCTTTCCTGTTAACGGGTCAGGCCCCTTCCCCCAGACACGCACCCAGAGTCCTTCAGAGCACGGATGGACAGACGGACGCGTGCGGCCTTGACCGAATTCTGGAAGGAACGGGGTGGGGTGGGGTGGGGTGGGGTGGGGGGCTCCTGGACAAGCCAGCCGGGTCCCGGGTACTTGGATCCCTTGTTGAAAATTCCACTGGACTCGGGGCTGGACTTGGATCTGAGCTCTGGACGGTAGGCGAGTCCAGCCAGTGCCATGAGGAGAAAGAGCTTCCCAGAAACCAGGATTCCCTTGGAGTCCGACGTCCGGCTCCCAGGCCGCCCCTGCCCCTGCCCTGCCCCTGCCCTGCCCCTGCCCCTGCCCCTGCCCTGCCCCTGCCCTGCCCCTGCCCTGCCCCTGCCCCCGGCCTCGAGGCGGTGGAGCGTGTCTGCCCCCTGGTGGGCCGCCCCGGGACGACCTCAGGCCCCGCTGCTCTCCCAGGGCAGCTCTGACCCCGAAGGAGACCCTCCCTGGGGGGCCGCGGCTCCCAGGCTTGTTGATCCCCGAGTTTGTACTGTATACTGGGCAGCACTCCTGCTTCTAAGTAAACCTTGTTTTGTACATCGACTCCTGGCTCTGGCTGTGCGTCTGAGCTGGGGCCTGTCCGTGGTCCGTGGTGCCACCGATGCGTAGGGGGCGGTGGAGTGGTGGCCGCTGGGCCTGGGACCCCCACGCTGCGCTTGCTGAGAGCCCGGCCCTCCGCCCTCCGTCACGCCCAGCACCTCCTGCCGGCCTCTGACTGCGCCCTCGTCCCAGGCCCTGCCACTCGCTGTCATCAGCCTGTTTTGGGGTGAAGGGGGGGTCTCTGCAGATCTGCTTGTTCACAGGCGGTGGGAGCGAGGCTCCATCCGGTGGCACCTACGCCACCTACGAGGCCCATCGCGGGTGCTCAGGGCAGTGTGGGGTGGGGGGCAGCTCCAGTAGTACAGGGGGGCCCGGGGCACAGCCTGGGGGGCCAGTGCTGGACGTGACCCTAGACCTGTTTCTGAGACTGGAGCCCTTTTCCAGAACGAAAAGTGGGGAGGAGGTTGCAGGCAGAGAGACTTCAGGAGAAGGTGGGGGGGGCGGGGAGGGGGGAGCCTGGCTGGCCTTGAAATCACCAAGCCAACCCCCGGGTCAGGGTGGCCGCCTGGGCGCTGCCCTCTTCCTTCTGGGTGATTCCCTGGACCTCTCGCCCTCGGCCCTGCCTCCGCCCTCTCCATCCCCAGAGCAGGGCTCCGCAAACTCGAGCTGGGAGGGGAGAGCCGCTCGGATGCCCCTTGAGCTTCTATATTTCCTCTCCATTATTGCCCGAGGAGACAGGCGAGGTACCCACCACCCTGCCGCGCAGAGGAGGGCGCCGGGCAGGGCCCGAGGCGTGGTACTTCTCCAAGTCCAGCTGGGAGGACAGCCTGCCCGGGGAGGCTCCCGATAACCAGCTCCTTAGAACTGCACAACAGAGCCACAGGGTCTGGGGTTAAAGGGCAAGCACTCTCTCCCCTCCCCCCTCCCTCCTCCCTCCCTCCCTTCTCCTCCCTCCTGCTCCCTCCCTCTCCCCCTCCCTCCCTCTCCCTCCCTACCTCCTCCACCCTCTCTCCCTTCCCACTCCCTTCCCCTCCCTCCCTCTCCCTCCCCCCTCTCTCCCTCCCTCCCCTGGACTCCTCTGCTGCAGAGCTGAGAGGCTGCCCCGGGGCAAAGCTAACCGGGAGCCAGGGACTGTGTTCTAGCTTCGCCAGGAACCCGCAGTGTGGACCTGAACCTCCGTGTCCCATCTGGAGCTCAGACCTTGCACCTGTAAGCCAAGAGGGCGGGCGTCTGAGCTGTCCCCAGCTGTCCTGAGCTGTCTGGGCCTGCGCTGCCTGATACGGCACCGGCACCGGGGGCCCTGGCCACCGTTGAGCACCGAGCGCAGCCAGTGCTACCCGAGGCGCGTGAAGTACATCTCAGGGCAGGATGCGGATTTTGAAGACCCAGCACAAAACAGATATAAAATATCTCATCAATCATTTTTGCATTGATGGCATATTGACATAACATTTTGCAGTGTCAGCTAGATAAAATATTAACATTAACTTTACCTGTTTGTTTTCATGCTAACGTGGATACTAGAACATTTGGAATTAGTATGTGATTCGCACTATATTCCTATCAGACAGTTAAATACCTTCACAATTTGATGAAATGAGTTTGTAATTACAATTGCAACCCCGCACCCCCACCCTGCCTGGGGGGCCTGAGTGGCTCAGCTGGTTGAGCATCTGACTGGATTTCAGCTCTGGTTGTGACCTTGGGGTAATGAGATTGAGCAGCCTCTGCACTGGGCATAGATTCTCTCTCCCTCCCCCTGTGCTTTCTCTCTAAAAAGAAAAAAAAATTGCAACACCTCCCCCCACCCCTGAGATCCCTACCTCCCCTCTGGGACTCTTAAAGCCCTTATCACTTGTTACGATATCTTATAATTTACATCTCTGTTACATTTATTGCTTACTGTCTGCTCCTCTTGCTAGAACATAATCTCCAGTGAGGCAGGGGTTTGCTATTTTGCTTAGTCATGTGGCGCCAAGTACATAGAATAGTGCCAGGCTCATAGTAGGTGCTCAATAAAAGGTGAACGAGTGAATGAATGTAGGCATAGGAAGTATGGGGGGGTTCCATTGTCACCAAATCTTCCAATTTTTCTAGAAAGGCCCCAAATACAGATTCTCATGTATTATCTCCAGCTTTTAAAAATATTTTAACAATTTATTTTGGAGGGAGTGCAAGCAGGGGAGAGAGGGAGAGGGAGAGAGGATCTCAAGCAGACTCCCTTAACTCCCACTTAGAGCCCATGTGTGGCTTGATCCAACCCCTAGAAAATGAGCTGAGGCAAAATCAAGAGTCCGACACCCAACTGACCGAGTCACCCAGGCGCCCCAATCTCCAGCCTTTTAAATGTTGTAATTCTAATTCTGTTACAGCAAGGTGTGGGCCAAAGGAAACATTTCTGTAGTGTCCAGTCCTCTCTGGTCTAGAGGATTCTGGGGGCTGATGCACACTAGGCCAGATGAGAAAGGGCCTGATGGAGGGAGTCCTGAGGAGGCCCCTCAAATCTAGCCTGTCCCAGAAAACTTGCCCCTTGTGGGCCAAGGTGCATCTAAGGGTCCAGCGTGGGTGGCGATTAAGGGACATCCCCCACCTCGTGTGCCCCTCACCAGTGGGGTGTCCGTGGCCAGTAGATGCTCCCATGCTGTGACCGCTGCATCTACCGTGGCTCAATCCTGGGACTGAATCCTGAATCGGGCTCCCAACTCAGTGAGGAGCCTGCTTATCCCTCTCCCCTCCCCCCTGTTCATGCCCTCTCTCTCTCCCTCTAATTAAACAACAAAAAAAAAACCTTTAAAGTTTTTAACTGCTATGAATAAAGCTGCTGTGAACATTCCTGTACGTCTTTGCAGACACATGTGATTCCATTTCTCTCGGGTAGATATTTAGTAGGAGGATGGCTGTCTGGTCCATGCGCCTTCCGAGGGATTCCAAAGTGAGGGCCCAAAGACTTTTCAGTAGTACTAGTTGATTGGTGTCCTGGCATCTGCATTTTTAAAAAATATTTTATTTATTATTTATTCAAGATAGACAGAGAGAGAGAGAGAGGCAGAGGGAGAAGCAGGCTCCATGCCGGGAGCCCGATGTGGGACTCAATCCTAGGACCCGGGATCACGCCCTGGGCCAAAGGCAGGCGCCAAACCGCTGACTTACCCAGGGACCCCCTGGCATCTGCATTTTTAATAAACTCCCCAGGTACAGCTGAGGGTTCCTGTGCTAGAAGATCTGGACTCAGATCCTTCCGCTCTAATGGGCTGCTTCCCTTCTGCCTCCCATCTGCAGAGTCTGAGGTTTCACACCCAAACCTCATTCCCCGAGGGGACCTGGCGTTGAGATTCTGATAGGCGGTTCCCACCCCTGAGGAGCTCAGGCCTTGCCAGGAATGTTCAGCCCGCAGTCGCCTTCATTAGCTCAGCGTTATGAGGGTTGATAATTATGATGGTTAATACCCTACTGCAACCTTGCCATCAAGCCTCCTGCATCTTCTGACTTTTATGAGCTGAGGTCTTCCTGTCCTTGTGGGGCTGATGCAAGATGAAGGGTTCATTTGTTCATTTATTCCTTCGTTCACCTACAGCACCTCTAACCGGGCCTTTTCTGTGCGAGGCAATATCTCGATGCTAGAGAGGCATTTGTGGAAGGGAAAATCAGTGCTTTCAGGGTGCAGAAAGGTGATGATAAGTAGGAACAAGATAATTTCAAGTACCATTAAGTCCTGTATATGAGGAAATACAACAGGGTGATGGTTGAAGGGAACCTTAGGTAAGATAGCGGGGAAATGCTCTGGGAGGTGGAATCCAGCTATAGGACCCTCTGGCTATAGGACCCTCTGGCTATAGGACCATCCAGCTATAGGACCATCTGAGGGGGCCCCCCGCAGCCTGCAGCCTCTGGAGGAAGACTGGGAGCTCTTCAGCTGTGGCTGGTTTGTATGGAGAAGTGCCGCACGTGTAAAGGGCACGCTAAATTTCAAAAACTTACTATAAAAAATCCCCCTAAAATACCGCATGATTTCTTTTTCTTTTTTTTTTTTCCTGTCGGCTTCCAGGTTGATATGGTCATATTCTGGACATACTGAATTATGTGAAATACATGATTTTCCCTTTTTTTCTTTTAAAAAATGTACGAAGTAGTAAATTAAAAACTACGATGTGGCTTGTCTGTGTGGCTTGGACAGCAGATGTGGGGGGAAGGCATCCTAAGGAGAGAGACTGGGGGACGGACGGGGTCCTGGGGCAGAACCGAGGGATTGGGGGGAGCAGGGGCCCGGAGGAGGACGGGGGGCGGGGCCCGAGGAGGACCGGGGGAGGGGCCCGGAGGCGGACTGGGGGCGGGGCCCGAGGAGGATCGGGGGCGGGGCCCGAGGAGGACTGGGGGCGGGGCCCGAGGAGGACCGGGGGAGGGGCCCGGAGGCGGACTGGGGGCGGGGCCCGAGGAGGATCGGGGGCGGGGCCCGAGGAGGACTGGAGGACGGGGGTGGGAGGAGGACTGCGGGGCGGGGGGCGGGAGGAGGATCGGGGGGCGGGGCCCGAGGAGGATTGGGGGGGCGGGGCCCGAGGAGGACTGGGGGCGGGGCCCGAGGAGGACTAGAGGACGGGGGTGGGAGGAGGACTGCGGGGCGGGGGGCGGGAGGAGGATCGGGGGGCGGGGCCCGAGGAGGATGGGGGCGGGGCCCGAGGAGGACCGGGGGAGGGGCCCGGAGGCGGACTGGGGGCGGGGCCCGAGGAGGATCGGGGGCGGGGCCCGAGAAGGACTGGAGGACGGGGGTGGGAGGAGGACTGCGGGGCGGGGGGCGGGAGGAGGATCGGGGGGCGGGGCCCGAGGAGGATGGGGGGCGGAGCCCGAGAAGGACTGGAGGACGGGGGTGGGAGGAGGACTGCGGGGCGGGGGGCGGGAGGAGGATCGGGGGGCGGGGCCCGAGGAGGATTGGGGGGGCGGGGCCCGAGGAGGACTGGGGGCGGGGCCCGAGGAGGACTGGAGGACGGGGGTGGGAGGAGGACTGCGGGGCGGGGGGCGGGAGGAGGATCGGGGGGCGGGGCCCGAGGAGGATGGGGGGCGGGGCCCGAGGAGGACTGGGGGCGGGGCCCGAGGAGGATCGGGGGCGGGGCCCGAGGAGGACTGGGGGCGGGGCCCGAGGAGGACCGGGGGCGGGGCCCGGAGGCGGACTGGGGGCGGGGCCCGAGGAGGATCGGGGGCGGGGCCCGAGGAGGACTGGAGGACGGGGGGTGGGAGGAGGACTGCGGGGCGGGGGGCGGGAGGAGGATCGGGGGGCGGGGCCCGAGGAGGATTGGGGGGCGGGGCCCGAGGAGGACCGGGGGCGGGGCCCGGAGGCGGACTGGGGGCGGGGCCCGAGGAGGACCGGGGGCGGGGCCCGGAGGCGGACTGGGGGCGGGGCCCGAGGAGGATCGGGGGCGGGGCCCGAGGAGGACTGGAGGACGGGGGGTGGGAGGAGGACTGCGGGGCGGGGGGCGGGAGGAGGATCGGGGGGCGGGGCCCGAGGAGGATTGGGGGGCGGGGCCCGAGGAGGACCGGGGGCGGGGCCCGGAGGCGGACTGGGGGCGGGGCCCGAGGAGGACCGGGGGCGGGGCCCGGAGGCGGACTGGGGGCGGGGCCCGAGGAGGATCGGGGGCGGGGCCCGAGCAGGATTGGAGGACGGGGGGTGGGAGGAGGACTGCGGGGCGGGGGGCGGGAGAAGGACCGGGGGGCGGGGCCCGAGGAGGATCGGGGGCGGGGCCCGAGGAGGACTGGCAGACGCGGGAATGGACCAGCGCGGTAGGAGCCTGGGGGTCGGCTCTCCAAGGGCTGGGTTTAATTCAGGTGTAAGCGGAGCTGCTTTAAGCAAGGAAGTGGCTCGGGCTCGGGAGTTGTAGCCGAGCCCTGGGCGCCGACCCCCGCGGATTCCGGCGCCTGCTCCCCTGCCGGCCTCGGCCCCCTGCCCCCTCCCCGGGCTCCCTGCGCCCTCCCTCTCCACCCCCCCAGCAGGCTCCCCGTTCCAGTCTCCCTCCTCCCGCCCCGCCCCTCCCTCCGTCCCCCGCCCCCATCTCCCACTCTCCCCTCCCCCCAGCCAGGCTCTCCCTGCCCCTCCATTCCCCGCCCCCGTCTCCCCTCCAGCCCCGTCTCCCCCTTCTCTCCCCCCCCATCTAGGCTCTCCCGGGCCCTCCGTCTCCCCCCTCCCGCCCCCCACCCTAGTCTCCCTCCCCCGGTCTCCGGCCCCCGGCCTCCCAGCCCCCACTGCCCCGCCCCCGGCTCCCCCCGGGCTCCCCCCTCCGCTGCCCGCCCCCCCCCCCCGCCTCCGGGGGTCCGGCTGCAGCTGAGCCTCGGCGAGCGGCTGCGGGCGGCAGGGGGCGCCTCCTCGACGACTCGGCGCTCGGCTGGGCAGGCGCCGGCGCGTCGGCCGCTCGATTGGTCGGGTCTGGGCGGGCCGGACGCCGCGGGCCAGCGCCATTGAGGAGCCGGGAGGGGCAGCGCCGCGCAGGGCCGGGCTCGGCCGGGACGGCGGCAGGTACGGGGGCGGGGGGCGCGGGGGGGCGGGGGCGGCCCAGCGCCCGCTGTGTGTCGGCCCCGCCGCGGGAGCGCGCCCGGGACCTGGGACCCGGGACCCGGTGCCGGCCTCCCGCCGCCCAGCTCCTCGGGGCCCCGCCGGTCCCGCACGGCCCCGGCCCCGGCCCCGGCCCCGGCCCCGGCCCCGGGGTGCGAGGGCTCAGCCGCGACCCCGCGAGCCCCGCACGGGCGCCGGGCCGCCCCCCGAGGGTCCTCAGCGCCCGCCGGCTCGGGGCCCGCGCTCGGGGGCGGCGACCTCGGGCCTCCAGCCGCCCGTCACCGCGCCCCGGGGTCACGGCCGGGCCGAAGCCCTCCCCGGGGCGGGACCCGGCGCCGCGCCCCCCGGCCTCCACCTGCGAGGCGGGGCCCGGTTCCCGGGAGCCCGAGGGCCGCGACCCCCCGCGCCCCCTGACCCCCGACCCCGACCCCTGACCCCGCGCCGGCTCCCCCCGTGCTCGGGCCCGCGGAGCTGCGCCTCCCGGGGCCTCTGTCGGCCCGGCCCAAGGTCGCGCGGCCGCCCCCAGCGGTCGGGGGTCGGGGGTCGGGGGAGGCCCCGGAGCGCTTGGCGGCCCGCCTCGCCGGGCTGGGGCCCTGCCCGACCCCGCAGCCCCGGGGGATCCGCTCGCCTCGCTGCGCTGCTACAGCCTCGGGGCCCGGGACCCCCACCCTCGGGGCCGGGACCGCGCTCGGGGCGACGCCGGCGGCTGGCGGGGGCGCTTGGGGCCGGTGCTCCCCGATCTCCGCGCCGACCTGTTGAAGGTCTCGGGCACAAATGTCTCTCACCAGGCCGCTAAACACATCTTTTTTTTTTTTTTATTTTAAAGATTTATCTATTTACTTATTAATGAGAGACACAGAGAGAGGCAGAAGCAGGCTCCATGCAGGGAGCCCGACGCGGGACTCGATCCCGGGACCCCGGGGTCACGCCCTGGGCCGAAGGCAGGCGCCAAACCGCTGAGCCACCCAGGGATCCCCCCATCTTATTTATTTATTCATTTATTTTTTTAATAATTTGTTCTTGTCATCTCTCCTCTGAACAAATGTGTCCAGTGATCTCTAGCACATCCTTTGTTTTACGCAAAATAGGGCTTAAGAAGACGTTTGGGAAGAAATGAGTGTTTCATCAAATACTGTTTATTTACCTTTCTCTTTTCACTGTCACCGACGGCGGAATGAAGATCTTGCTGCAAGTGCAAGACACTGTTGACAAATACAAATACAAATAGTCGGCCTTTCCTGGAGGTTCAGCTGAGCTTACAGGGTTGGGGCACCTACAGTCATGTTGGCTCAGTGCTTGAGCGACTGCCCTTGGCGCAGGGCGTGACCCCGGGGTCCTGGGATGGAGTCCCACGTCGGGCTCCCTGCTTGGCACCTGCTTCTCCCTCTGCCTGCGTCTCTGCCTCTCTCTCTGTGTCTCTCATGAATAAATAAATAAAATTTAAAAAAGAAAAAAAGGATCTAAAACTCTTCCAGGGCCTTGTGTTTTGGGTCTTTGTGAGGAGGTATCATTTGGGATACGTGTGTCTTCTGGCACACACATGAATCCCTGGGCTTGGGGCAGCGTGTCTGGAAAGGATCCTGAAAGCGCTGGTTCCAAGTGGGACGTGTGCCAGAGCAAATTTGGAGTGTCCAGCGTGGTGGGCTGGTGTCTGAGGTGCTTGGCTCCGAGCAGGACTTGGAACTCACCGTTCCAATTGGGATCTACACGCTAGCCAAGCGATTTCAGAACTCATTTAAACTTTCGTGTCTCAAGTTCCCTCGTGTTAACTTTTTGTAGTAGTAAAAGTAATCGGTGTATTTTTTGCGATGCTAACACACACAGTTTTCTCCTAGGTTGTAGTAATGTCGTACTGACTGTAAATACTGTAGCTGGAACCAGAGGATTTCTTGTATTTGTATTAGTAAGATAGTTCGTTATATCAGCATCATCTGGTGCCTGGGTACCTGTAATGCAGTTCCAGAACATTTAAGAACAGTGATAAACCACTGCCTCCTCCCTCTCATTTATGTTACTTTAGGAATGCTCTTGATAAACAAACTTGCAAAACTGAATTAGGGAAGGCTTAAAGAGGATCATTGCAGACTATGAAGTTCATTGAAATCTCTTAAGGCATTTTTGTCTTAATGGGTTAAGAACCCTTGACAGGGTTCTTTCTTTTCCTGTCTGTCTTTGGACAGGGTTTTTTTAACCTTGGCGCTGTTGACATTTGGGCTGGATGATTCTTTGCTGTGGGGGAGCTATCTTGTGCATCATAGGATGTTTAGCTGTTTCCATGGTCTTTATTCTCAAGATACCAATAGCAACCTCCCAAAAAATGTGTCTAGACATTGCCCAATTACACTTGGATGAGAACCTCTGAGCAGGACAGTCTAGTCCCAAGGTGAATTACTAAAGGCAGGCAGTTTAATGATCCGTTACATCAAAAAGATAGACAGCTTGGAATTATAGGTATTTTTTAGTAAATTTGTAAGTGACTGTTCCTTGTAGCTGTGTCAGAATGTAGACGTGTTGGTTTGATTCTCTGCTAACGGGGCATCTTGCAGTGCTCTTTACCCCCATCTTTTCTAAATCTGCTTTGCATTCGTCCATCTATAGGGAAGGTCAGGTAGGAGATCAGCTTAGAAAATCACCTGGTTTTTCTCTTGACTTCCTTTTTTTTCTTTCTCTTTCATAGATTCTTCTATGACCATGAGAGAGAGAAATAAAGAATGATCCATGATTTCTAAACACCTTGTCTTGAGGATATAGTCATGTTGGAAGGTCTTGTAGCCTGGGTTCTCAATACTTATCTGGGAAAATACGTCAACAACCTGAACACTGACCAGCTCTCTGTTGCGCTTCTGAAAGGCAAGTACACGTATTTCTTTTTGGTAAAGTATGCCACTGCACATGACATTTTTTTCTTTCTCTTTTTTTTAAATATTTGTTTTGTTATACTAAGAATAATAAAATATAATGCCCAGATGGCTTTGTACTAAATATGTGTAAAAGGAAGTAAGTTCTCCCTCATGACACTGATTATTATTACAGGATAACTTAAGTATGTAGTTGTATTGCTGTAGCTTTTAGGGAACTATTAAATATTAAAAAAAAAAAGACTATACTGCTGCTGATTGTGCTTTATCGCAGTTAATTTTTTAGCTGTATTTTTTAAAAGATATTTATTTATTTATTTATTTATTTATTTATTTATTTATTTATTTATTTATTTATGAGAATACACAGAGAGGAGAAAGAGAAGCAGAGACACAGGCAGGGGGAAAAGCAGGCGCCATGCAAGGAGCCCGACATGGGACTGGATCCCGGGGCTCCAGGATCAGGCCCTGGGCCAAAGGCGGGGCTAAACTGCTTGAGCCACCCAGGCTGCCCTAATTTTTTAGCTTTATGAAGCTTTATGGATGTGGCCATGATGTAATGACAGTGACATTGGCTTCAAATCCTGTTATGTTACTTATTAGCCATGTGAACAAGCCATTGAAATTCTGAGCCTCAGTTTCTTTAGAAAAAGCATGTAGTATACCTCTCCAGAGTTGCTGTAAGACTCAAATGGAGCAAATGGAATGACATTTAAAGTTTCTGTCCTGCTGCTGGTTTATAATAGACATCAAGTCAAAGTTTTAAACTATGTTACTATAGGGTCTTCAAAAGAATAACATTTGAGAGATTTTAGCCTTTATGGGCCTGTCTTTGGTAAATGCTTATACATGGTTTAATGCAGTGCAGGAAACTGGTGTGAGGTTTGGAAAACTGCTTTTTCTACCCCCTTCTTTTTTAAATTTCTCTTTATTCACAATGGAACACTCAAACAAATCTGGAGAAAGGAGATAAAGTCAGTCTGCAAGCATGTAGCATCACAGTAAGTGGAAAGGAGATCTCAAGTACGGCAGAAAGCTCACCTTCCTGGGGATATGGATTTTGGCAGGTGGCCCAGGACAGGTTAGTGGGGATGGCAGCGGCACAGATTGTGGGAGAGTCTGAGAATGGGGTGCCAGTAGCTCACTTGTCAGAAGTGTTGTTTCTAGGTTTTTCCTGACCCACCTAAAGCAGTGAAAGGATCGTGGCAGCCATAGGCTATAGGGAGCTCTGCAGTCGCCCCTCCCACTCCCTTTCATTGGAGACAGAAGTAGGCTTTTTCTTCATCTCTAGCTTCTGTCCTGACCTTTTTGTCCCATCCTTAGAAGGGAGCTGCTAAGTGCAAGATGGAAGTGACCAATCTGTCAGGGAAGAGGATGTGTTCAAAGTACAAGAGTAGTGTCCAGTGTCATCTCTTTGGTCATTTACTGAAGTTCTCCTACATGCTGTGGAGCTCACTAGGTTGTACAGGACAGGTAACAGGGCCTAGAAAGAGAATTGCAAATCATAACCTTGTTTATAAAAGAGATAGCTCTTTTAAGACTAATATGGTAAGAGGATGTTTGCCGAAGAAATGAATAAAATTTGTGGTATCTGCTGTATCATGGATTCTGTACTAGTAACGGATCTCCGTTTTAGGATATCTCTCGTAATGGCAACTGTGTGTGTCTCTCTGATGCTTCAAAGTGCTTTTCTGTGCTTCCTGTTTAAAAAATATTTTCTGTGCAGAATAGAAAAATAATTTTTCTTTCATAACCGGTATTAGTGTGGTGTCCCTTCCTTATGGATTTAAATCACCCCACAATGCTTGGCTAGGAAAGTGTTGGGGCATTGCAGTTATAGTTGAAGCATATTTGGAGGCAGAGGGTACTGTATAGGAATAAGAATATTATTTCAATCCATCTGCAGATATTTAGTGTCTGAGATGCTTTGGGAGATGCCAAGGAGATGGAGACAGTGGTCAAGAGTATGAGTTTTGTAGTAGGCTATGTCTGTGTGTGTGTTTTTTTTTTTTAGAGAGAGAGAAAGTGGTGGGTGGGGGGTGTGCAAAGGGAGAGGGAGAGAGAGAATCTTAAGCAGGCTCTACAACCAGCGCAGAGCCTGACTTGGGCTCGATCTCATGACCCTGAGATCATGACCTGAGCCCAAATCAAGAGTCAGACGCTTAATTGACTGAGCTGCCCAGGTGCCAGCCAGACTGGTTTTGAATCCCATTTCCTCCATTTACCAGTAACTTGGGTAAATTACTCCAGTCCTTCATAAATTCTCAAATTCTTTCTGTAGCATCTTTCTGTAGGAGGAGAGAATATTAACTGTCTCATAAGGTTCTGCGGACTAGACACGCTAATGCGGGTCAGAGAGCTTAGAGCTGCTCGGGGTGTAGAGGGCGCCTCGGTCAGTGTTAGTTACCATCATCTGCCGTTTTCATGATCGTCAGCATGTGATTGGCTTGGGCTGGACTTCAGGGCTGGATTGGGTGCACATATGGAAAGTGATTAACAATGCAAAATAGCACACGAGTCGTGGAAGGAGAGAGAACATGTCTACGATTTTATTTGTTCCGTCTCTCAGCAGACACCACTAAGCACCTGCTTAGGGTATGGCTGTGTGTGTTACGGATAATACAAAAAGGGGGGACAGTAGAAGACCCCTCGTAACAGCTGCTCGTAACCATGAGCAAGTTACTGAAGCCTCCTCTTCACCCCTGTCCCTCTTGCCGCCTGAGATCAGAGAGACGTGGCACAAACTCTAGTGCTGCCCCTTACTATCAGCTCTGCGCTGTTTTTTTAAAAAAAGATTGTATGTATTTATTTGACATGGTGGGGGGAGCACAAGCAGGGGGAGCTGCAGAGGGAGAGTGAGAGGGAGAAGCAGGCTCCCCACTGAGCCGGGAGCCCAGAAGGCAGATGCTTAACCGAGCCACCCAGATGCCCCAGCTCTGGTATTTAAGCATACGGCTTACCTGTGCGCCTGATTTCCCTCACCTCAGAATGGAGAAGATAATGGTATTTCCTCATATTGTTGTGAAGATCAAATGAGATGATGGACACGAAGCTCTTGGCTCCAGTAGGATCTCCCATGCTGTTCCTGTTGCCCCACATCCACCGCCGTAGGCCCTGCCCTCGGAGACCTGTTAATTCGTCGGCAGTACAAGGCAGCGTACGCTGTTGCTCTAGAGCCGCAGGCACGGTGCGCCAGGGTGCCAAGGGGGGCCGACCTTCACCCTGTTGGGAGGATGCCGGGAAGGCCATTCCGGAGGTGGTAGCGCAGGATCCTGGCAGGCGGCCCGGGGTGGGTCACCACATTCCAGGTAGAGTGAGGCTTGTGAGCACAGGCAGGAGGCAGAAAACTCGCAGGGCGTGTTTGGGATGGTTTGGGGCCAGGAGGTAGCAGCTGCCAGTGTCACGCCAGGAACTTTGAACCTTGGGCAATAGGCCTATCTTATATATGGGGCCCAGTGCTTAGGTCCCCCCACCGTTTTGTTCCTTATCCACTCTGCACCTCAGGCTGACTTTTTAAGTGACACAGGGGCGCGGGAAGGGAGTTAGTTGTCAGTGCTGACCAAAAAGCCACCAGCCTCCAGATTTACCCTGGTTCTAGGGACTCGCCTTCTTGCTCAGCTCAGCTGAGGAGTTTGTGGATAAGACATCCAGGAATAAGCCCGCACGTCATCTGCCTGGAAAGGAGCGAAGAGCACTGTACCTACTGTGGGTCCCTGGAGGGACCTTTCCCAGCAGGGCAGTTGTGGGTGCATATTTGAATGGGTGGGGAATCTGAGAGCCTTCCCTCCAGAACCGCTGAGCGCTGCTGCTGTTTTTGCCCGATTCCTTTGTTTTGGCAGCGGGGCTGCCCTCTTCTCATTGTTTCCCTGGGGTCTTCTCCTTCCTAGACCACTTCTTTTGCTCTCTGCACTTCAGCTTTAATTTTTCCTGGCATGTATTGCCTACCATTCCTTCCACTTCCCCAAGATGTACAGCAGCCAAGGAATCCCAGTGCCAGCCGCCTTTGTGACAGATTTGGGTATTGAAAAATAGGGCAAATGATTCAAATTGCAAATGATGCTCTTCAAAAGAAGAAACTATGTGCTTTCTCCTTTTAAGTCAGTTTCAACTGTTGAGGAACATGTTTCATGTTTCCCCCCTACTTATGATCATTGCTCCCCAAATGTGGAAATAGAGTTGTTTCTGGGCTCTCTGGGGTTATTAACTTCTCCTTTTGGTTCGTCTTAAGCTATGTGGGGACACATGTTCCTGCAGAAGTCTACAACGTGAGCTGGTTGCATTTGCTTAGCATCTGCCAAGCTGCTAGATCTGAATACTTTAGAAGCCAGTTACCCACAAATCTTGAACAGTCATTTAAAGGAAAAAAATAATTGTTTCTTGTATTGGTTTGTCTCTGGCTGGCTTGCCTTTCTTTTGAGTTCCTGTACCAGTTAATGGTTGCTGGGCAGTTGTCTGTACTCTCTGTTCTCAGAAATTGCCTTCGGTGGTGCAGTTTTGTAGAATGATGGCTGTCTCCTCCGCCCCTTAGGACGGGGACCCCGCCTTCTCTTCTTGTATTTCCAGTGGCCAGCACGGTGTCTGCTGCAGATTGGGGAGTGGTATATCAGTGTGTTCGCATGACTTCCACAGCGAGGAGAGGGAGAGATCCAGCCACACCCTCTCCACTATGCTTCGGCTGTTCAGGGACATCTTGTACCTCTTGGTTTCAGTCCTATAAAAGCTGGGTCTGAAAAGGACCTTCAGCGGTGGTTTGTTCTTTGCTTTCTAACAGGTAATTAGGCCTGCAAGCATAGATGCAGAGAACATGTGGAGCTAGTCTTTCCAGAAGAGAGTATAATTCCCTTTGGTGACCATCTTTATTTAATTCTCATGGGCTCTCATGTTATGTGCAATATACCCATTTTGGGGGAGTGGGTGGGTTGCCAGAGCTTGTTAAAAATGTCAAATTTCTGTGTTTCAATCCCAGAGATGTCTTGAGGGGGGTCTAGGAGCCTGCATTTCTTCCCAGGTGACTTAGATGGCGAATATTTGCCTAAACCAGGGGTCTGCAAACTGGTTAGCTGGTCAAATCCAAACTGAGAATGGCTTTTTTTTTTTTTTTTTAAAGGCTTGTAAAAACCCAACAACACAAAACAACCAGAGAGAATATACAACAGATAGTCTAAAGCTTAAAGTATTTACTGTCTGCCTTATTATAGAGAAAGATCCTTGCCTACACCCTTCACCTGCTGGTGAGCTTCAGCTGTCAGAACGGGATGGTTCGGGAAACTAGTAAAGCTAGTGTACACAGGCTGATTGTGGGGTTACTCCTGGCTTTTTATAGCTGGGTTAAGCTGTAAGACTTCACCTTTAACTTTTAATGATTTGCATATAGTAAGTGCCTACTGCATATGTTGGGTGAACATTTCATGATGTCATTTTTATTTTTCAGGTGCTGTTGAGTTGGAAAACTTGCCCTTAAAGAAAGATGCCTTGAAAGAACTAGAATTACCATTTGAAGTCAAAGCCGGTGTGTGGAACTCTACAGGAGAGGGAGGCAGTTTTGAGTCTTATTCTGCATGGGACAGGAAAACTGAGAGCCCTTGAGTTTGGCTCTGTTTGAGCAGGAAGAGGCAGGATAGGAAATACCGAGTTTAGATCAGTCCTCAAGTTTGGCCTTTTCTATTAGGATGACCTTGGGGCAGTGGTGGGGAGGTCAGGTGTTTCCCAGACATATTGAATCAGAACTGCCAAGGGAGTGTCCTTGAACCTGCATGTTTAATAAGTACCACAGGTGATTCTTACATTTCCTAATGTGTGAGAACTTCTGTCCTAGATACAGGGGGTTCTTATTTTTGGAGAGTTCATTATATTACTGAGAGGTTGTTTATTGAATGAAAGGTGGGCTCTGGCACAGTGTGCTTTCTGGCGGCGTGGCTTTGGGGGAGTTTCCTTGCCACTCTGTGTGTGCTTCTTAGTCTTTAAGATGAGATGATAATCATTGTACCTACATCAGAGGGTTGTGGAAAGGAATGCATGAGTTACTGCGTCAAAATTACTCGAAACAATGCCTAGCACACTAAATAGATGTTTGCAGTTACTGTAGGAGTTCTGCAGTTACTAGGTTTGGTAAGGAAACAAGAATTGTCTTGGAGTAAATTTATTCTTTGTTGGGGCTCTTGGCTTACTCAGGCAGTGGAACCCGCGACCCTTGATCTCAGGGTTGTGAGTTCGTTCCCCATGTTGGGTGTGAAGATTACTTAAAAATAAAATCTTTATAAAAGTTCTTTGTTAAATGACCATGTATAAAATTAGTCCCTATTCAGACGCAGCGTCATCATTCAGTAATAGCTTGTTGATGTCAGTCTTTTCATTACTTTTGAGTACTTATGTTACAGTAAAATGCAAGTACAGTGCAAATCAGTTGCTGGGTGAAGTAGGATAGAAATCTTGCAAAAGATTTAGGCTTTCTTGAAGTCACTTCGAGTGATGGGTGAACTGCTGGAATCACAGGCAAAGGCACTGAAAAATGAGAATCTGAAAGAAACTGAGGAATGATGATACTGAGGGCACTTCCAAAGAGTTATTATTTGAATGTCAAAGGATTAGGAAAGGCTCTTGCGGGAAATTGATGAAGTTTCCTAATATTTTTGCAAAAATGACCCTCTTTTACTTTTTTTTTCTCCAAAAAGTAAATGAAATATAACAGAGGTTATATTTTGCTGTCACCTAACTTATCAGACATGCCTCTTCCCCCCAATAATTTAGGTTAGAATTACAATCGCACACTAATTATTATTAAATTGTTTGTGAGTTGGCATATCGTTGGTATGTGGTTTGAGTTATGATATAAATTATTAAATAGAAAAGACTTTCACTTTTCTAGATAAAATCCAAATTAAAATGTTTTAATTATTTGTTGCCATTTCTTAATTTATTACTGGATTACACAGTTGATCACTTGGTGTTAATATTCTCCTATCTTCAACAAATCAATCCTATTTGAATTCTAGATCTTAGAGGGTAGAAATCACTCAGAAAACATGTGTTTCTTTCAGAGGGAGCATATTAGTTGGGCCATGTGGATCTTCCAGAGATCCTTTAGGACAGTTCAGATATTCTTCTGCGTTATTCCTTAGTGGTAACTTGCCTCTTATTAATTGAATTTAAAGAAGACCTGTGTCCTAGGAGACTGCTAAATATGGTAGCATTTGGGAAATCAGTCTGAGTTCTCATGAAGAATCAGGATTCTTTCTCGATAGAGTGCCACTGTAGCATTTTAACCACAGTTCGGTTGGTGTGTTCAAGACTGGATATACTGTGAGTAACTGCCAAGAAGTGCTTCTCAACCAGCCCAGTAATAATGAACAAGAAATGAGTTTCATGCTCATGGGCTTGTGCAGGTGCTGTGGGGAGAAAAGACAAGGAAGTTTAAGAGGTAGTTCACTTGGGGAAGAAGGACTTTGCAGAAGCGAGGTGTTGCATTTGATAGGGTTAAATTGGGCTTTTCTTTTTTTAAGATTTTATTAGAAACAGAGATAGCAACAGATAGCACAAGTGGGGAGGAGAGGGAGAAGCAGGCTCCCTGGTAAGCAGAGAGCCCAACTTGGGGCTCGATCCCAGGACCGGACCCTGAGATCGTGACCTAAGCCGAAGGCAGGCACTTAACCAACTGAGCCATCCAGGCGCCCCCACTTTGGGCTTTCCATGTACTTTATTGTGCCTCGTTCTTACAGATCTCAGCCTACAGCTTTCTGTTTCCCATGTATGAGAACCTGCTGCCTGTTTTCTTAGATTAAAAAATAAATGGTAAAAATACTCATGCTCCTTATAGAAAACTAAAAGGATGCAGAAAACCAGTAAGAAGTAAAAATGTGGATGGATACTTGACAAGACTTTGCTTTTCCCAGGCTTAATTGGGAAGGTAACTCTTCAGATTCCCTTTTATCGCCCCCACGTGGATCCTTGGGTGATCTCCATCTCCAGCCTTCACTTAATTGGAGCCCCTGAAAAGCTAGAGGATTTCGATGATGAGAAGGAGAAACTCTTGGAGAGGGAGCGCAAGAAGGCTCTGCTTCAAGCCCTGGAGGACAGATGGAAGGTGAGGCGCACCCCGTCGGCCACCAGACCCAGACCAGCCACGGTGAGACATGAAGTGAGCAGAGCACTGGATCTGCTAACACCAGCTCTTTCCTTTGCAGAATGAACGCCAGCGGAAGGGGGAGTCCTACTGGTATTCAGTTACCGCCTCTGTAGTTACGAGAATTGTGGAGAATATTGAAGTAAGTCCTCCTGACTTTTTTATAAAGTATAAACATGACAGGGACTTCTCCAGCTTAACTGTGTCTTGCTTCTCGGTACCATGTTTCTTGTAGGTTCAACTGAAATGATGTTCTGAGCCATGGCTGACTGCTCAGGTCAGCTCTTACAGGCTGCGCCAAAGGAAAACCTGAAAAGCAAGTCTCCAGCCCTGGGCAGACATGGGTTTTTCTTGCTTCAGCTTGTGTCAGTAGGAGTTTTCCTTTCACTCACATTTTGCTTTGTTTTTGAATGTTGGACTCACTTGCCGAAAGGATGTGCCTCCTTAGAAGCCAGGTCACCTAAACCTTTGTGACTGATCATTTCGGGGCAAATCACTTCACTTCTCGGTCTTGGTTTCTTCATCTGTAGAACGAGAGAGGTTGAATACACAGTTTCTAGTTGATTCCATAGTGAATTGCGGACAGCCCACGGAGATGTTTAATCTCCTACTGATGGATCTGGTGGTGGTTTGATGAGTTACAGTGTCAGGGCTGGTGGCCACGGTTTCTACTTTACTTACAGTTTTGTTTTCCTCCTCAAAAACTAGACCAGGGTCTGCTCTCGTTTTCACAAATGCCCTAAGAGTAAGCCCATACATAGCACCTCTGGGGTTTTCTTGCAATGCCAACGTGACACAGGCCAAATGGTTTCAAGGTATACTACTTCCCCTCAAACTGTCGGAGGTTGTTGGTTTCATAACTGTCATGAGATTGACAGAGAGATTGGTACATTTGAGGTGAGCGCTTTGAATTCTGTTTTAGACAGTTGTATTTTTTTTAGCTGTCATTTATTTTAAATAATTCATCATTATTTTTACTAATAGCTTGAACTAACTGAGATTTAGTTCATATCCCATGAAGTTCACACTTTTAATGTATACATTCTAGTGTTTTTTCTTTTTTTAATTTTTAAAAAAAGTTTTTATTTATTTTGAGAGAGAGAGAGAGAGAGAGCGCGCGCACAAGTGGGGGGAGAGGCAGAAAGAGAGGGAGAAGTAGACTCCCTGGTGAGCAGGGAGCCCAGTGAGGGTCTTGATCTTAGGTGAATCATGACCTGAGCCAAAGGTAGATACCTAACCCACTAAGCCACCCAGGTGAGGCGGCTCCACTCTAGTGTTTTTTTTTTTTTTTAAGATTTTATTTATTTATTCATGAGAGACACACAGTGAGAGAGAGGCAGAGACACAGGCAGAGGGAGAAGCAGGCTCCATGCAGGGAGCCCGATGTGGGACTCGATCCTGGGACCCCGGGGTCACACCCTGGGTCAAAGGTAGGCACTAAACCACTGAGCCACCCAGGGATCCCCTCACTCTAGTGTTTTTTTTCAGTGTGTTTACAAAGTGCCTAGATTACAGTCCCTAATGGCAGACCACTTTCATTACCCCCAAAAGAAACTGCATCCCCACTTATAGCCACACCCTTTCCTCCGCTCCCTCTAGCCCCATGCAACCACTGAACTACTTCTCTTATGGAAACTGCCTATTTTGGACATTTCCTATCCATGTGGTCGTACACCATGTGGCCTTTTGTGTCTGGCTTCTCGCACTTAGCATAATGCTTTCAAGGTTCGTCCATATTGTGGCATATTCTGGGACTTGATTCCTTTTTATGACTGAATAGTGTATTCCATCAAAGATACAGATTGTCAGAGATAAAGTTGAATGTTAGTTACAGTGGTAGAAACAGATTTTATTCAATAACTTTTTTTTTTTTTTCCCAATAACTGTTGACAAAAGTGGAAAGAACAGAGCTCTACTCCAGTTTGCACAGGGGTGACAGGGAGAGGCAGGGGATCCGTGTGGGGGAGGGCTCAGGTGAAAAATGACCCAGGGTCAGTGTCCATGTGATAAGATCAGCTGTATCTGCTAGCTGGGCTTCTGTGCTCCGAGAGACAGAGACTGAGATTGAGACTGGTCTTGTCCTTCCTGGTGATGACATTTCAGAGGAATGGTTTTCAAGTCCTTGATTGTAGGAGATACATACATATCTCATAGAGACAGAGAAAGGATTCACAATTGTAAGCTGTCTTTGGTACATGCTCTAAGAAAGGGAGGTCAGGGACCTAATGTCAGGCGTTGGCTGGAACAAACAGCCCTGAGCTTTTCCAGACAGGAACTCAGAATGAGGCTGGAATGTCCCAGGGACACAGCCTTAGGCTTGCTAGAAGCTGTGTTAACATGTGCTCAGATCTCTCTGCCTAGGAGGTTGAATGGACTATCCATACTGAGAGGTTTTGCGGTTTTCGGGATATACTACATTTGTTTATCTGCCTATCAGTTGATGGACATTTGGGCTGTTTCCACTTTTCGCCTGTTACAAATAATGCTGCTGTAAACATTCATGTATATGGTTTTGTGTGAATATATGTTTTCAGTTCTCTTGAGTATATACCTGGGAGTGGAATTGCTAGAGTCATCTGGTAACTGTGTTTAATTTTATGAGGAACCGGCAAACTGTTTTCCAAAGAGGCTGCACTGTTTTACAGTTTCACCATTGATGTGGGAACATTTTAACTTCTCTGCAACCTCATCCACCCTTGTTACTGTCTGTCTTGTGAGGATGACCACACTAGCGGGTGTGAGGTGCTAAGTTGCTGTGGTTTTGATTTGCATTTCCTTAATGGCTAATGTTGGACATCTTTCCACATACTTAAGGCCACTTGTATATCTTTTTTGTTTTTGTTTGTTTGTTTTTAAATTTTTATTTATCTACGATAGTCACACAGAGAGAGAGAGAGGCAGAGACACAGGCAGAGGGAGAAGCAGGCTCCATGCACCGGGAGCCTGACGTGGGATTCGATCCCGGATCTCCGGGATCGCACCCTGGGCCAAAGGCAGGCGCCAAACCGCTGCGCCACCCAGGGATCCCGACTTTATCCACTTTAATAAGTTCTGTCACCTCTCTGAATTCAACATCATTCAATACAAAAGTCCACACGTTATTGCAGAATCTGTTTGTATTTAGAGAGCCCCTGAAATTGACTGTTCCTAACCCTCTGCGCCAATGCTGAATTATAGCTTTATCAAACTGAAGGAGAACTTTAAGGGCAAGTTGGGGGGTGATCTGTTGAGATTGTATGAGCTCATCAAGGCTCTCTTGGAGACTGTTTCCCAAAGTGGTATTTCTATATAACTGATATGTCATGGCTTAGGAGGAAGAAATTGTTTTTCTTATTCAGGCTTGCATTGATGTCCTGTGGGGAAGGTGCTTCCCGCCGCAGAGCGGACTGAAGCCGAGCGGACCGAAGCGGAGTGGCCAGCGGCCCAGCAGGAAGCACCCACTTCCCGACCGCCTCTTCGGCCGCCACAGGACTACTGTGGCTTATTTAAATGCTCAAGGGCAGTTTGACGTCTACCTGTAGCACATGTCTAAATGCATTTTCCTTTTGTTCTCCCCTTTGCAGTTAAAAATTCAAGATGTTCATTTGCGCTTCGAAGATGGTATTACTAATCCGTCCCATCCTTTTGCGTTCGGCATCTGTATTAAGAATGTGTCCATGCAGAATGCTGTGAATGAACCTGTGAGTATGCACTGTGCTTGCAAGCTAGGAAGAAAGCACTGATTCTGGGGAATTTGGGGCTCTGCCTTTGGTCATTGCATGTTCTGTAAAGGAGATCGCATTCTTTCTTACCACGTTCTTTGGTGGGAATGTATATTTCTTGCTGTGTCAACAGATTAATGTGCCGGAATAGGGAAGTGGCCCATTTTCTCTGATGTTTTGTTATTTCACTCAGAACCACATTAACATTTAAGGTCTTTTTCATTTTATGCACAAGGAAACTGAGTCACAGAAAAGATTTCAGCTTTGATTTTCTTCTCATGCTATGTGTACTACTGGGGTAGGCTTCTGTTTCCTAGAATTGGTGTGCCCTGGCAATATTGGTTGATGCCTTCACGTCTTGAACCCCATTCTCCACCTCTCTTCTGACCTTCTCGTTCGTGGTCTTTACCTATGGGACATCTCTGTGGTGTTTTAGGCTTGTCACAAGCAAAATTATCCCCTTATGTTTCACTGGCCCATTTTGCTTCCCTGAAACCAAATTTTTCCCTTTATTCTCTAACAAGTTACCGAATGTTACAACGAATAAAACTAACATCCTTTGAGCTGTTTTCTGTGCCAGCCACTGTTGTGCTTACATGATTTATCTCATTGAATTCTCAGTACTTTTTACCACCACTGTTAGCCTCATATTGCACACAGCTAAGGACGCTAAGGTTACAGAGTGATGGAATGGTGGAACCAGGTCTTGAGCCCACATGGACCAGTTGCAGAGTAGGGGTTTGCAAACTGCACTGTAGAGCAAAATCTCCCCTACCCCCGTTTTTGTCTGTAAAGAATTACTGGATCATGGTCACAGTCATCATTTACATATGCTTCAAGGCTGCTTTTGTGCCCCAGAGGGCAGAGTTGAGTAGTTAAAACAGAAACTGTGATCCACAAAGCCGTCATATGTACTTCCTGGACTTTTTCAGAAAAAGTTTGCCACCCTTGCTCTGGAGCATGTGTCCTTACCGTTACACTTATCTCCACAAGCCTGTGCTCATCCTTTTGCTTCATATTCCTTAACCTCAATATCCAGCCGCTCACAGCATCTGGCCAGTTTCCTTGCAAAATGTCTCAAATATGTCTCTTCCTGTCATCCTCGGTGCAACTGCCTTACTTCAGTATCCTGTAAGCTTTGGCCTGGGCTAATAAACATGCTGTTCCACGACCTTGCTTCCATCCCAGGCCATTGTTTCTTTCTAAACCAATGCTTCCCACTGTCTTCCACATCATGGCACACATAGGAAAAGTATATTATTTGGACAGGACCCTGGGGCAAATGCATGTGACTGCTGAGGGCTGGAGGTGGTTAAGCCCGGTATTTTTTCTTTTTTTTTTTAAAGATTTTATTTATTCATGAGACACACACAGAGAGAGAGGCAGAGACATAGGTAGAGGGAGAAGCAGGCTCCATGCAGGGAGCCTGATGTGGGACTCGATCCTGGGACTCCAGGATCACACCCTGGGCTGAAGGCAGGCACTAAACCGCTAAGCTACCCAGGGATCCCAAGCCTGATATTTTTAAATGTAACTTGAGCGTATAAATTTGCTCATTTCCTGATACACTCATGTCTCTTTTTCTCTAGCACACCAGGGTGGGAAGCTTTACTTTGCACTATTGCCAGAGTTCTGTTTCTAAAACACATACTTGCCCCTGGTGGCATGCCTTCCTCACAATCCTGGTGGCTCCATGTCCCTTCAAGTATGAAGTCCAAACTCCTTAGTATGGCATAAACTTTCTTTGCTAGTGTATTAGTTTCCTCGGGCTGCCTTAACAAATTACCACAAACTAAATGACTTGAAATGACAGAAATTTATTCTCTTTAGTTCTGGAAGCCTGAAATCGGAATCAAGGTGTTTGTGGGGCTAGTTTTATCTGGAGGCTCTGAGGAAGAAACCGTCCCTCCTTGCTTCTGGAACGCCTTAGCATTCCTTGGCTTTTGGGTGTATAGCTTCCACCTCTGCCTCCGTCTTCACATGGTCTTCTCCCCTGTGTGTCTGCCTTCTCTTCTTCGGATGCCAGTCATTAGATTAGGGACCCGGTCATCCACTATGACCTCATTTTAATTTGATTACGTCTGTAAAGACCCTATTTCCAAATAATGTGACATTCGCAGGTTCTAGGAGGACGTGAATTTTTGGGTTAACTACTTAACCCAGTAAACCTAGTAGCGTTCCAAGCTGCTTTTATTAGCACTTAACTCTACTCCCAAGTGTGTGTTCGTGCACCTGTACCAGTGCTGCCCTCACACTGTGAGTACAGAGCTCCTTTTACCCAGATGTAGTCACCAGCTTCTGAAGCTGCCAGGCCTTTTGTATGGTGGACCGGACACTTGGACCTGTGTCCCCATGCTTCCCTCCTACCCTGCCTACCTTGTGCCAGAAACATACAGCTTTTGATGCTCATCTACACGGTGACATTTTCTCTTTTGTTTGCTCATAGCATCTTACGTACTCTTCTGCTTTCTGCTTCATTAAAATTGATGTGTGTGTGTATTCCTACTTAGCTAGATTTTGAACACTTTAAGAGCAAAGCCATGTTTTAATTCAGTTTTGTTTCCCGGTGCCTTGCAAAGTGCTGATGCAGGCCTCTTCAGACCTGGTTTATTGAATGAATAAGTCTGTGAATAAAGAGGCTCATGTGTTCTTCCCTGTTTTACCTCAGGTACAGAAGTTAATGCGGAAGAAGCAACTAGACGTAGCAGAGTTCAGTGTCTATTGGGATGTCGATTGCACTTTCCTGGGGGATTTGCCCCAGGTGGAGTTACAGGTACGATTCTGGTGGAAGGGTGTGGGGCTACTGCATGGGTTTCTGTTCTCAGTGGCTCTGATCACCGCGCCCACAGCCCTCTCTCTCTCCACTGGTGTCCATGCCAAATGAGTTTGCTGGAGGTACTTTGCGTGCATGTAATGCTGAACAATATACAGTGTTCTGATATGTTTCACATTTGTATTGCATTCTAGGTTCCTTTCCTTTTTTTCACTTAAAGCTGTGTTTTTAAGATTAATGTCACTATTTATATTTCTGGTTCATTGCTTCTGACTCCTGCATAGTAGTCCATGGTATACATCTAACATCCTGTATTATAGTTACCTATTCTTTTTAAAATTTTTTAAAATATTTTATTCGTTCATGAGACACAGAGAGAGAGGCAGAGACACAGGCAGAGGGAGAAGCAGGCTCCACGCAGGGAGCCCAATGTGAGACTTGATCCCAGGACTCCAGGACCACACCTTGGGCTGAAGGCAGGCGCTAAACCACTGAGCCACCCAGGGATTCCCAAGTTACCTGTTCTTTAAGCTGTCACAAATTTGACATCTAGATTTTAAGTGAACAAAGCACCAGATCTGATCCTTAAAGAAGACCTTTCTTATTATATATATGTTGAAACGTCACCTTTGGTGGTATTCCTTTAAGAAGTACTTAGAAAGTCATTAAAATCATGGGACATAAAGTATTAGTGCTTGTGAAGGATAAAAAAATTCTGAGTTTGGGCAGCCCAGGTGGCTAAGCAGTTTAGCGCTGCCTTCAGCCCAGGACGTGATCCTGGAGTCCTGGGATCAAGTCCCACGTCAGGCTTCTGCATGGAGCCTGCTTCTCCCTCTGCCTATGTCTCTGCCTCTCTCTCTGTCTCTGTCTATCTCTCTCTCTGTGTGTGTGTCTCATGAATAAATAAAATCTTAAAAAAAATAAAGGTTTAAAAAAAAATTCTGAGTTTAATCTTTTGGTAAAGGAATTGTCGGTGGTTTAGGTAGAATGGAAAAAAGGGACTCCATTTCCCCCCCCACGAAAGATTTTCTTTGGATTGCATGCTGTTGTTCAGAATGGTTTCATTTTGCTAATACAGTTAAATAAATACTGTACATCTATACAGTTGAACTGTATGTGGTTAGAAAAAATAAGATGTTTATGATGAATATGGGATAGTCTTCAAGATTTAGTATTGATTTTAAAGAACCGAGGTAAGACAATGTGTGTACCATTTGTGTGAGAATGGTTAAAAAACCAGAAAATCATGGATCAGTCTGAACATATACGGAATGCCTCTGGGGGATACAGAACAATCGGTATTATTGGTTGCCTCTGGGGAGAATAATTGGGTGGCTGGAGGATGGGAGTTGGAAGGAGATATTTCACCATTTTTTGCCTTTCAGTTTTGAACCATGGGAATGTTTTAACTAATAAGAAATATAGATAAAAAAAAAAATACTAGCAAGCTTTAGATTCCTGTTTTTGTCCTGGTTTGGTATTCTGAGGTAATAAACTGTAAATTCGGTAATATACCAGCATGTAACTTGATCCCGAAAACATTTCCCATGATGACAGACATTCTTGTGACACTCAGGAGGCCATGGACAAGAGCATGGAGAGCCGCGATCATCACTACATCCTGGAGCCTGTGTGCGCATCTGCTCTCTTGAAGAGAAACTGCTCCAAAGAGCCGCTGAGGTCTCGGCACGCTCCCCGGATCGAATGCGATATTCATTTGGAGACCATCCCCTTGAAACTCTCACAGGTACTCTTTCTTCCTGCTGCTTTATATTCTCCTTGTTGAACCAGTAATTGGGACAAAGGAAGCATGGTGACAGGAAGGTCTAGATGCCTCACAGCACCCCAGCGGGAAAGAGCGTGCCTGTGAGACCGCAGGTGTGGCGAGTGTAGCACCCACTGTGCGTTACACGGTTGGGGTTGGCTTGGGGTGCTGTCAAGTTAGTTTTGATTTGGTTTTGAAGTGCTGGGCAGAGTCCAGGACATATAGTAAATACGAATACTTCACTGTCTGCGCTTGGAGAGAAGTGCCACATGATGCTGAAACGTGGCCTTCCATGCGCACTGGGGTTCGGTTTAGTGGCCTGACCGAGGTATGGAGTAAAAGAAACACGTCAGTTCTAACCTAGTTCTTTTCTCTCCACCTCTGCTGAAAAGCTGCAGTACCGGCAGATGATGGCATTCCTCAAGGAGCTGGAGCGAAAGGAGAGGCAGAGCAGGTTCCGAAGATGGAAGCCCCGAGTGGCTGTGTCTGAGAAGTAAGTGCTTGGAAATGGCACCGTATGGTGTGGCTGTCCTTGTCTGTGGGTCAGAAATGTGCATCACTGTCGCTTACACGTGGCTGGAGGTAAACTACGGTTGATATTTTTGGCCTTTAAAATGTCATTTCCGTGGTTGATCTGTGTTGACGTTCTTACTGTACGTTTTGTTGGCACTGTGGGTTCGCTCTCAGGTAGAGTGCAGCAGAGTTAAGGTCCTCTTGGTCTTACTTAGCAGGTAGACTGGTGTCGCTCCACTGGGATCTGCCCGTGTGGGAAATACTTGGCAGTGATCTCTGTACCTCCTTTCCTACGTCTCTCTGCTCCCACGCTATTTGAGCAGCATTTATGTAGCACACTTTATGATTTCTGTAGCAAAAATAAATCTTTTTCTGTTGCAGTAATAGGCTCGACCAGTCTAGTATATTACAGATTTTAAAGATCTGTGTATTTTCATGTCTTTTCTGAAGTATGCCTTTTAAAATCTTTAGTGTCCAAATTCTTGCTAATTCTCTTAAGATCGTCGTTACCTTGTAGTCACTAGTTGACTCTGTCAGTAGACAGGACTGCTATTATGGGTAATTCAAACCAATCCAGTACTATATTATTATTATTGATGTCTTAGTTGAGAATCTATTATTTGATGTTCTTTGTCAGCAGATTGACTTTACTCACATGTTGGGTTTAGTCTAATGTTGAAATGAGCTGGAGGCATGAAGTATTGGTGGGCAAGAGAAGAGAGGTCTCAGAGGAGGAATAGGGTTGTTTATGTACATTGTCCTGGGTTGAGGATGTTTTAGTCGCTTTTATTGTAAGAGGTAATTAACATTGTTATGACACCTCTCAGCTGCCGAGAATGGTGGTACTTTGCTCTGAATGCTAACCTGAACGAGATCAGAGAGGAGAGGAAGCGTTGTACCTGGGACTTCTTGTTACACCGTGCCCGCGATGCTGTGTCTTACACTGACAAATACTTCAGCAAGCTGAAAGGAGGCTTGCTGCCTGCAGATGACAGGGTGAGGGGATTGTTGTTATCTTCATTGTTTCTTGGCTTTCAGCAGGAATGTTGGGAGCCAGGTGGGTTCTCTCTCAGTGCTTAGAGTAGTTTGTGAAGGTGTCTGGTTTCTCTGCAGCTATAAGACCTGTTTTGTTTTTGTTTTTGTTTTTGTTTTAACCCAAACAGGAGGAGATGCGTCGGATTGAGGAGGAACAGAGCTTTGAGGAATTGAAGATTTTGCGTGAACTGGTTCATGAGCGATTTCACAAGCAAGAAGAACTGGCAGAGGTAAGAAATCCTCTGTGAGAAGATATGTTCAGTCCTAACATGCTCAGACTGCTTCCGTGTGGATGTGCTGTGCTTCTTGGGGATGGGGAGGACAGAGAATGATCGGTGGCAGGTCACAGCTTGTTTGTCTTTGGGGACTCATATTTGCTCCTTTCTGGTTGACACAGAGCCTACGAGAGCCTCAATTTGATTCTCCAGGAGACTCTCCTGGAGACCCAGAGACCAGTGGAGGCAGTGGGATGCTACAGTACCTTCAATCCTGGTTTCCTGGCTGGGGTGGCTGGTATGGGCAGCAGACCCCTGAGGGGAGACCGGTTGAGGGACTGTCAGCAGAGCAGCCTGAACAGTGGACTCCCGAGGAGATCCTAGGTAAGGTGGGAGCGGAATTTTGCTTCCCGGCCCTTGGCTGTTGTGAAGGGAGACACTTGGTTCATAAAAATCCATCTGTTTGTGCAATGGCCCATGGTATTTTCAAATAAAAGAAGTAGACATTTGTAAAACGGTTTGTCTCCCGTTCATAGATTGAGATGGAGGAAATTTTTGAGAGATACTTCATTTACAACTTTGTTGCTAAACTTGAATAATTAGCATAGTTTCGGGACTGAGTGGCAGCGATTGTAGGACTAGGTGAGTTCGAAAGGTTTAAACTCTGAAGCTTAAGCATCAGTCCAAGGCCACTCTTTAGACCCATGCTGTCCATTATGGTAGCCATAGCCACAGATGGCTATTTATTTTTATTAAAAAAAATATTTAATTGAAGCAAACTGATATAGTGTGCACACACCATACTTCTACAGATCAGTGACTTCCAGAGTGAGTATTCCTGTCTAACCTGGACGCTGGCAGAGAAATAAAACATAATCAGCACACCGGAGGGCTTTGTGCATTTGTTGCAGTCACTCTCTCGCATGTTATCATCTATTTCTTGACTTATAACACCAGAGGTTTGTTTACCCATTTTCAAACCAATGGCTCTTTAAATTCAAATTAATTCAAAGAAAAACAATTTTTTTCCTCAGTTATACTAGCCACATTGGCCACGGGACTCAAAGCCACTTGTGGTTGGTGGTGCCTGGGCCAGACGGTGCAGATGTAGAACATTTCGCTGCTTTGGGCAGCGCTGCTTAAGCTGGACTTTGTCATGAGCCTTAACGTCCTCCCTTGTTGGAGAATAAGTTGATAAGCTTTCCTACAAAACTGCGATCATTTTACATTAGGAATGAAACAGTCACTCCTGACTTTGGAATTCTTCCCTAAAAAAAGGGAGAAACTTGTTAAATAATATCGTCGCCGTAATCAGCGTGCCTGGTGGTGCCGTTTTTGGTTTTCGTGTTTTCTCCTAAAGTCTTTCCTTTGTCATTGCTCAGGCACCGAGGAGTTTTTTGACCCGACCACCGATGCATCCTGTCTGAGCGCGTACACGAAGCGGGACCTTGTTTTTGCCAGACTGCACTTGCGGCTGCAGCGGGGTTCTGTGACACTGCTGCGCCAGGAGCAGGGCACCCCACAGACGGAGGAGAGCGCCTTCCTGCAGCTTGAGTTGTCAGGTGTGGCCCCACAGAGCGGCCTGGTGCTGCTGCTCCCTGCCTGCACCAGCATCCCCTTGAGTCTCCTTATTTGTGCTCGTTCTGTTCTAGAAACTGGCCATGAGCACCAAGCAATTGCACGCTGGGTCATTGCTGCTGGGGGAACATAGGCTTGAGGGCCTCTGAGCCTCCGATCATAACGTTCACTGATGGATCGGTACCTGACCTTGGTGCAAGTGTGTCTGTGTGTAAAGACAGTTCATTTAATATATATAGGGGATTCATTAATACTGAGCTCGTGGCCAGCGGCACTGTAACTCCTGTCTGAATGCAACACTGTGTGTGCGGATCATTTTAAACAGTGAAATCACCAACAAAAATTTTGCATTTGTACAAAAATGCAAACAGCTTGGCACTAAATAGACCACGAGAGGGGCATTTGTGTGCAGTATGAACCAAGCCAAACCAAGAAAGCAGAGCGATGTTACCTGGTTCACCCTTGGCTGCAAGGGTGAACGTTGGGTGACTCAGATTTGTTTCTGCTCTACACATGTCTCAGAAGCACCACCAGGATGGATCTCGGGGTTGTAAATGAGTTTTAGTGAGTAGGTGAATTCACAAACATGAAACCCGTGAATAATGAGGACTGACCATGTTTGATGTGTTTTTGTGACTTTGAATTAATGGTGTATGAATATGCAGATTTTTTTTTTTTTTTACATCTCACACGTACTTTTATTTTGGTCCAAAAAATAGCCACTTATCTCAATAATTTAAAGGTAAACAACCAAAAAAAAAAGTTTGTTTGACTTTATAATTTTGAGAGCTGAGATAGCACAAACGTAGTGTGAATTAGCAGATTGCTTGAACTCAATTATAAGGTGCTCTGTTAAGAATTCATTCATTCTGTTACAAAGCTTTTAATATTCCTTATGTATTTATAGAGAGTGACTTATACAGACATACTGATATATAGGTAGGCTTTTTTGTTTTACTTTCAAGGAAAAAGACTTCATGATACTTAGTCGTCCAGATACCTTTAAAATACTTGAGGGTATCATGGCGTAGTATCCACTCTTTGTTGATCTTTTTGTAGATGTGAAGCTATCGGCAGAATCTCTTCCTCGAAGAAATTCCTCGCTGCTCTCAGTACGGCTGGGGGGACTGTTTCTTCGGGACCTGGCCACAGAAGGAACCGTGTTTCCCCTTCTGGTGTTCCCGAATGCAGTATGTACGGCAGTGGGATGGCTGCTCCGTCCAGGGCTCTGTGACCTGTGCCCGACTTAGGCGTGCAAGAAATAGCACTAACTCCATTCATTCTGACATTTGGTCATCTGGAGACAGATGGGCTGATTAAAAAACAAACTGGAATTCAGTAAGGTTTTTTTAATTGGTCAGAGAGCAGATTAGAAGGAAGCAGTGCCTCCTTCCCTTCTTCCTCTCCTTAGTCGTGGCTGTTACGGAGTAGTTTGCTCTGTTTTGGAAGAAAATGCCAGAAGCACCACTGTTTTCATATTTCAAGGGCAATGTTTGCATCTCCTCTATCTGGAATTCATTTTCATGCATTTTGACCCTTAGTCACAGATCTTTTCCAGACTTACAAGAGAACCACTTCAACTTACCTATATATGTGTAATTTTTTACATTCAGTATACTTTACCAATTAGGTCTTTGATCTTGTTAAGTTGGTAAAGATACGGTCAGAATAGTTGAGCATTTAGCCACTTGCTCTGTCTGTGATTTTTTTTTTTTTAGGGGAGGGACTGTGGAGAGGGTGGGAGGAATGCAGCATAATCTAAGAAGCCATGCATACTTCATACTCATTTAGGAGTCATTCATTAAATGCGCGGACTGCAGAGTAGCATACTGTCCATATTAGGTTAGAAAAAGGCACAGACTAGAGAGGTCAGTCTGCAAGTCCTCTAATCCGATGTCAGATGAGTTTTGATGTGGTTGTGTTAAGTGAGAGTGATGCCAAAGGGCAAAACTAGAGGAAGTGTTTGCACAGTGAATTGTCCCCTCTCACCTGACATCTGTGCCTTTTGTGTATGTTTTAATAGCAAAAAGAAGTTGGCAGAGTCTCACAGTCTTTTGGTCTCCAGACAACATCTACAGACAGAAGTGATCATAACCCTGGTAATTTGTCGTATGTTCTTAAAACTAATCTTCAGAAATAAGATTATCGATCAGTAGTGCTGGTCAGTTGTAAGAGGGAGTGTGTCCTGTTTTGTCCAGCGGCTTGTTGTGTGGGTCTCTGTTGTTCATGGAGACCATGTTTTCTGTTAACCTGTGTGTGACAGGGGTAAGCCTGCAGGGCTTCCGAGGCCTGGGTTTCCATAATGAGAGTGAATATAACACCCCAATCTTGAGGATTCCTACTGAAAATTAGTCCTCGTTAGGGTCTCTATTTTATGAATTTTTCATAAATGAGAACTAATTGGAAAATAATTTAGAAAATATCTTTTTTTCCAGAATTCCTTACGGGTTATTAAGAATAAGGTGATTGTTTTTGCTGTGTTCCATATTCTTTCTCTGGTTCTTCCCTTTAGCTGCGGACCCAGACGACCCAGTTTTTGAGATGCTGTATGAGAGAAATCCAGTGCACAGCCATTTTGAGAGGCGGCTGAATGTCAGCACGAGGCCTTTGAACATCATATATAATCCCCAGGCTATTAAAAAAGTAGCAGACTTTTTCTACAAGGGAAAGGTTCATACCTCAGGTTAACTTTTTTGTTTGTTTGATCTTATGTTACTTTCTATAGACATCTTTCTTGTCATTTTTAGTGCTTTGGACAGGGGTTATTACACATTGAAGTGACCTGGTAGTGGCCGGAATCATGACCTAGAGGGCACATGGATGGTGTTGTCCTTAGTTATGGAATCAAAGTAGTTGTCCTTGCAAAGTCACTTTTCCAGAGGGGATCAATATCTTAAATATTTTCATTTTCTTTGCCCTCATCTGTCATACTTTAAAAAATTCTTTCCATTCTATTAGAATCTTGGTTTCCTTGGCTACCCAGGATATTTTAGGCCTGTGAATTTAGGAGGAATGTTCAAGAATTTCCCTCTAGATGGCAGGGTCTGTTCCACTTGTTTGGTGCAGCGTTAAATACTGCAGAGCTCATCCTTATGCTGTTCTATGTCATCATTGCTTTATTCATGCTTCCCTTTGTTCCCAAAAGAGATTTGAGATCGTAGAAGCAGAAAAAACACTTTCATTGACATGGACATTGATAACACAATAGTCCTTTCCTACATGTAGCCCCTCTCTCCCTTCTTAAAACAGTGGAGCTGCTTTAGTTTTTGGTCCAGTTTTGGAGTCTTCATGTCAACGACAGCCGTAAATGCCTTGGCTTTATTGCTCTGTCCCTGATAGAAGGCATTTCCTTCCAAATTCCACTTTCTCTATTAACGTAGTGTTATGCTTTCAGGATTTTAGAATAGTCTGGGATCTTTTCAGAAAATGGTTCAAAAATTCCAGTAACTTAGGTGCCCTTCCCGCATGTGCCACCCCCCCCCCCCCCCCCGTGGCCAGGTCCCCCACCATTGCCTCACTCTTGTTACCCTTTGCAGTGGCAGGGCGAGTAGGAGTAGAACTGTTGTGCAGATGGTCTTCTAGCTCCGATGGAAATTGGTGATGAGAACAATGTTGCAGTGGTCTTTTCCACCCAGCCATTTGAAAATGCTCATTCTCCTGTGCATCCCTAATCTTGCAGGTTTTGGTTATCAGTCTGAACTTGAGCTGAGAGTGGCAGAAGCTGCCCGAAGACA